>NW_006921607.1:12723791-12740645 GCF_000298275.1 Orycteropus afer afer | reverse complement strand
TGGCAGTGTTCCTTCCCCACCTGATAACCAACAAATAAAGTTTTCTTCCATATATAAATCTTTCCTTGACTTTTTACAATAATGAGCTAATACTATATTTGTCCTTCTGTGATTGACTTATTTCACTCAGCATAAAATCCTCCAAGTTCATCCATATTACATAGTTTTTTGCAGATTCTACATTATTGTTTAGTGTTGCATAGTATTCCATTGTGTATGCATACCATAGTTTGGTTATCCATTCTCCTGTTGATGGGCACATAGGTTGTTTCCATCTTTTTGCTATTGTAAATAGTTCTGTGAGAAACATGGGTGTGCATATATCTGTTCTTGTCCTGGCTCTTACTTCTTTAAGATAAATACTTAGGAATGGGATTGCTAGATCAAATGGTATTTCTAATTACAACTTTTGAAGGAATCACCATACTGGTGTATTTGCTGCCACCTGAATATCCTCTTTGGTGAAGTGTCTATTCATGTCTTCTGCCCATTTTTTAATTGGATTGTTAATTGTTTTGTTGTTGAGGTATTGGAGTTTTCCGTAAATTTTAGAGATAAGTCCCTCGTCAGATACGTCGTTGCTGAATATTTTTTCCCAATCTGTAAATTTTCCTAATCTGTAAATTCTCTTTTAGAGAAGTCTTTTGAAGCACATAAAAATGTAATATTTAGAAGGTCCCATTCATCTAGTTTATCTTCAGCTGTTTGTGCATTTTGGGATGTGCATGACAGTCTATTTATGCCATAAATTAGGGCCCCTAAATTTGCCCCTATTTTTTCCTTGAGGAACTTTTATAGTTTTAGGTTTCACATTTAAGTCTTTGATCTATCCATAGTTAGTTTTTGTGTATGGTGTGAGGTACAAATCTTGTTTCATTTTTCTGCAAATAGATATCCAATTTTGCCAGCACCATTTGTTAAAGAGACCATCTCTTCCCTATTTAATGAATTTCAGCACTTTGTCAAAAATCAGCTGACCATAGGTCGATGGATCTATTTCTGGGTTCTCAATTCTGTTCCACTAGTCTGTGTCTAATGCTATTTTTCTTTTAAAGTACATCTTCTAGTTGTTTGCTAGTGGTGCATAGAAATGCAATTTTCCTAAGGCACTTGATTGCTAACCAGAAGGCTGGCAGTTCAAATCCACCAGCCACTCCTTGGAAGGAAGATGGGGCAATCTACTTCCGTAGTGATACTGTCTTGGAAAACCAAGGAGGGGTCGCTAAGAGTCGGGTCCAACTCAATGGCACATAACAACAACAACAATGCTAATCTTCTATCCAACCCATTGACAAAACTGTTATTTCTAATAATTCTTTCTAGTCTACTAAGATTTTTATCATGATAGGTGTTTAAAAGCATTTTTCTGCATCTATTGATATAATTAATCTTTAAAAAAAAACTCTGATCTGTTAATTTGTTAATTATATTATATTCATAATATAATATGAATATAATGAATTATAGTCATATATTTTCTAATATTAAGCCATCCTTGAATACCTGGGATAAACCCAATATGGTTATAATTTTTTACCTCTTTTTTTATACACTGTAAGATTTGGTTTGCTAATGTTATATATATGGTTTTTGCATCTACCTTCCTGAGTGAAATGGACTTGTTATTTTCCTTTCTGCTTTTAGTGTCACAGTTATACTGCAACAATCTGTATAAAATTGGGGTGATTCTTTCCTTGAAACTTTAGTGGAACATACCTGTCAAACTCTCTGGGCTCTGTGCCTTGTTTATTTATTTGTTTTTAAATCAAGATAAAATTTTATTTTTACTAACTCTGGGAAGATCTTTCCCTATATAGGAACGCTGGACTTGAACAGAAATTAAATTGCAAATGTAAATACAGAAGAAAAATTATATACTAGTCAAGAGACTCTTATTTATGCTAAAAATCAGCAAGATAGCTAGCAGTGCTTCTTTTTCATCTTTTCAAAGCTTATATTTTTGTAAACAAAGACTTTTACTCACATACATGATATTATAGTAATTATTTTTTTAAGCAAAATTATCCGATTGAAAGTTATTTTTGGTTACAAAGAGAGGTACAGATCAACTTTGCATTAATTAAAATAAGTCCCAATAGCAAACTTGAGTTGTAAACATATAGAATTAATGGTTAAGTGAAGTTCAGAAAACATTTAATGTATTGTACTTCATTTATCAGGGGCAGATATCACATACAGTAATTTTATGAAACTTATATGTTCATACTAAAACTGTTTTAAATATAAGTAATAATTTAACATATTTAATAAAAATATTTCCTATTCTATCATCTTAATGAATACAGCAAAAATAAATAATTCAATCTTTAAGTCTTAAGATTGCAACCTACAAGCATGAGGTAATTATGACCATTGATGCTTTTCTGGGCTCTTGTGTTCTTTGTGTGAAAATTTTTAACCACTGCTTAAATTTTTCTCCAATACTTAATGTTAAGTTTTCTTTTTTCTTATTTTTAAAAAATTGTTATATACCTGTTACTGTATTTTGAGTCACTTCTATCTAGTACTTTTTTTTTTAGGAATTTGTTCTTTTTGCCAAGGAGCTCTGGTAGCACAGTGCCTCAGGCATCTGACTGCTAACCAGAAGATTGGTGGTTCAAACCCACCAGCCACTCCAGGGAAGCAGTCTATTTCCGTAAAGATTTACCGCCTCAGAAACCCAATGGGGGTCGCTATGAGTTGGAATCAACTTGAGGACAGTGGCTTTGGTATGCGTTTTCATTCTTTTTGCCTAAGTTCTCAAAATTGTTGGCTTGTGGCTGTTAATGTCGATAAATGTTTCATCTGTGTGGTTCATTAATTCTTCTTTGCTTCTGTTGGTAGTGTTGTCTCCATCTTGGCACAGTGTTTATTCAAGCAATCGCCTTCAAAGTTAGGAGGTGTGGTAGTTAAGTGTGTGTGTCAACTTGGCTGGACCTGGTTGAGTGGCTGGGCAGCTGGATATAGTATTCCCCATGATGAGACTGGTAATCAACTCCATGGTGGTATCTACTGTGAGAAGCTGAGTAGCTGCCTTAGGGATGTGGTCTGCTTCCTGTATATAAGGAGAAGCCTTGGGGAACGGTCTCTAGTTTATGGCATACTTGAACCCTACGTGTAGCCTTGTCGTTGCTCAACAGCCTGCCATGCTCTGCCAACCTTGAGACTTTCAGTGGACTTGAATGAATTGCCTGCTGTGTGGTTTGGTAACATCAGGACTGTGCCTTTTTACTTGTCAACCTTGGGCTTGTCAGCCTCAGCAGCCAGCAGCTGTCTGAGTGAAGAAAAGCCACTAGCTTCAGAGGGCTGAGAGCAGAAGGCAGAGCTAAAGCCCAAGGCTGAACGGCTTTCACCCAGGCCCTAGAGCTTGGCATTTTGAACTAGGACTTAAAGCTTCCAAACTGTAAGAGAATAAACTGTTAAAGCCATCCCATTTGTGGTGTATTCTTGTCAGAGTGACACTAGGTAACTAAAACAGGATGGGAATGCTTATGGGCTTGGGTGGGTCTTTGACCTTTGTTCAGTGGTTACCTTGAAGTCCTGGATAAGGGTTGAGATGGAAAAAGGCACCCTTCAGAGTGCAGTCCACTCCAGGTTTTTGTTCTGGGCTGCTGGTCTGCCCTTCTGACACATCCCCACCCCCACCCATTGGGCCTTAACCATCTTAGGTGGTCTCAGGGATTTTTTGTTGTTAGACTGTGTTGACAGTCCCATTAACCTCTGTTGGGGTTCTCTGATCCAGCTAGAAGCCACAGCTCAGGCCCTTTAGCTGTGACCAGTGTTTCCTTTGGAACTTGGCCTGATTTATAGCTTAGTTTACACCCTCTCTGGGAAGGCTTCCTTTATTCCTCACCCTCATCTCCCACCTCAAGACATCTCTGAGTCCCAGCTTCAGCTGACTCTGTCACACTAAACTACTCATTACATTGGGCTGTGCCTTCTATTTCCTGAGCTGTCTTCCCCAGGATGCTATAATCTTTAGGATTAGAACTGTGATTTGTCCCTTTTGAGAGCTCCAATACTACGCATCTGGCACATAGTAGGTGCTTTATCGTTGTTAGTTGCCCTCTAGTCAGCACTGACTCAAGGCCACCCCACATACAATACAACGTTGCCCGGCCCTGCTCCATATGTGTGATTGCTGGTAGCTCAAGTCTATAGTTGTGGCCACTGTGCATTTCAAGTGCCTTCCAACTTAGTGGACTCGTCTTCCAGTGCTGTATCAGACAATATTCTTCTGTGATCCATTGGGTTTTTATTGGCTAATGTTTCAAGTAGATCTCCAGACTTTTCTTCAGTCCATCTTGTCTGTAAGTTCCCCTGAAACCTGTTCACTGTGGTGACACTGCTACTATTTGACATACAGGTGGCATAGCTTCCAGCATTACAGCAACACACAAGCCACTACACATTTAGACAAACTGACATAAGGAGAGTGGAATAGGTACTCTAGATACGTAAAAAAATAAAAGTAAATGTGACACTATCATGTGAGTTGTCTGAGGTCACACAACTTCCGGATAGAATTCTTGCTCTTAGGAGTATAATTGTTAAAAATTCAGCCACTTTCATCAAAGATCTAAGTATAAAAATGAAACCTAGAAGAGTACTAAGAAAAAATAGAATATTTCTGCAATTTTATGATGATGTTCAGCACTTAACATATGTTTACTAAGCACCTAAAAGATGTGTATTGTGTGTTTACCTTTTGTCTGAGAATTCACTTTTCATATTATTTGTTGTTTTCTTATTAGATTGTTGAAGCTCTTTAGAGGTTACTGTCATTAAATCTTCTTGTTATTTATGCTATAAATATTTTCTCCCAATTTGGCTTGTCTTTTGCCTTTGCTCATGGAGTCCTTAACCCTACAAGAGTGTTCAGTTTTTATGCATTTAAATCTGTTAGTCTTTTGTGGCTTCTGGATTTTGTGACAGACTTTGAAAGTTCTAGAGGTGTGTCACTGTTATGTCTAAATGTTGCCTGCAATGAATAAAATACATTAGTTTCTTTTATTTCCCCTGGGAAGATCCTTACGATCCAAATAAATTAGTTTATGAAATAAAAATTTGTATTCCTCACCTGGCTTCTGAGTATGCCCTGTGCATTCATGCTTCCAGACCTTTTTCCATAACCTGGGGTCCCTTGGTCTTGCTGGGCCTACCCTTCCATACCCAGAATACTCTTCACTTGATGAAGCTCAGTGTGATAGTTGAAGATCTGTCAACTTGGCTGGACTTCACTTGTGAGTGGTGTTTCCCATGATGGATCACATGACTACGTCCTAAGCGGCCGGTCAGTCTAGTGGGAGTTTCCCCAGGGGTGTGGCCTACCTGTAATACTATCCCAGGAACAAACTGGAAAAAACAGCATTCCAGATATATGCTTCCTGGAGCGAGTAGCTCGCTGCGCGCGCCGGAGGAGCCTTTTGGATTTTTTTCCTTTGTTGGGAACGACGGCTCTGCGTGTCGGTTCTGATTCTCCCGGCTCTGCTGCGCTTGCGGGAGCCAGACGACTCCGGGCCCCATCTCTCGGCGGCCCTGCGTGTCAGTTGATTCTCCCGGCTCTGCTACGCTTGCGAGAACCAGACAACTCCGGGCCCCATCTCTCTCCAGAGACGAACTTTGTGACTTGAACTCCTCTGCCGTGCGTGTGAAAGCCAGACGGCCCTGGGCCCCATCCCCCTCCAGAGACGAACTTTTCAGATTGAATTTGCCGGCTTCTACACGTTTGTGAGCCATTTATCTAAGATAAATCTCTCTCTCTCTCTCTCTCTCTATAAATATATATATATATATATACTTTGCTGGTTTTTGTGTTTCTCTAGAGAACCCAATCCAACACACTCAGCTCCCAGATCAGCTGTGAAACCAGTGAGGCTGCTTCTGTTCTCTTCCCACCTGAATCAGTCTTTCCAACTATCTGGGGTTGTGGGGTGGCAGAGCCCTTCCATGTCTCTGGGGTAAGGGGATAGAGCCCTTCCATCTGAGGGTGGTAGGCTTGTGACAAGGTCTGCAAGCTGGAGTGTGTTCTGCTACAGGGAGTTTGTACCTAATGACATGTACCACCTTTTTCCAGGAAGGCCTCTGGTGCTGCAGTGGCTCTGCAGAAAGGACTCGTGCTCTGGGGGTGGCTGTGAGGATATCCAAGGCCACCCCATTCCCTGCATCTTCCCTCAGGGCTGGCTGCAGGGAGTAGACAGGAGAGGTTGGTCTGAGGGTTGCTCAGGGCCTTATGGAGCTTGGGTCTCCTACTCTGGGCTCAGGGTTGGAGGTGTGATTGAGACTGAGTCTGGGGCTGTATTTGGGTCTGGCTTGGAGTTGTGATCAGGGACTCGTGAGGCTCAATTTGGAGCCAAAATGAGGGGCTTTGTGCTTTGACCAGGGCCTGGGTAAGAAAGGTCTGCTGTTAGGGGTGAGGATAGCACCTAAGGGCTCCACTGGGTTCAGGCCCACCTGGACTGGTGCAGGGTCCCCATGGTGCTCAGCATTCCCTTGGTACTGGTGTTGGACTTTTGCCATGTGCTGTGGCTGTTTGGCTGGTGTGGGTGACCTTCAGAGAAGACAGCAGGATGAACCCAGGTCCAGCAAATGTACTCGGAACATTCCAGGGCACCAGACCAACTGGATGATTTCAAGTAATCCTCTCCCTTTTTTTGACTCTGTTTAGCCATTCAACCAGTACTTTCATCCCTCACATTGCTAACCCATTGTCAGTGTCCCCATCATTTAGATGTCACAGGATTCCAGCCTTGCAGCCTCACTCACATGTGGGAGTGAAAGTTGTAGCCCCCTGCTGGTCATGTGGCTGAACTACCCCTGTCACTGCTCAGGGCACATCCCAGAGTTCACCCTGTGGCTGGTTGGGATGAGTCTGGTTTGAGGGAGGCAGCTGGAGCCAACCTCAGAGAATCTGACTGTTAAGGTCTTTCATTACCACCTCCACCCCTAAGTTCCTGGGATGTCCACCTCATCACTGTTCCAAAAGCCTCTGTTCTACCAGGACCGCCTCGCTTACCAGGAACACTTGGAGATCTAGGCTTCAAGTCCTGAGAGCTACTGACATTGCCCCCTTCCTCCTCAGAAGCCCAGAACTCTCTACTGGGATTTCCTGGGGAGATTCCTGTGCCCCATCCTCTGCTTTGTCCCACTCTTGAGCTCTGAGAAGGCCAGGACTGTTTTCCCCAGTACTCCATATCCTTACCTCCTGGTGCTGCGGTCTCAGCTGAACATGGAACCCACTTATTGAGGGACTAGTTGAGCTCTGAGTCAGATCCAACTCTCTGGCAGTGAGTTTGGGTTTTTTTTTTAAGTTGGGCAGAATAGGGTCCTGCGGGGTAGTGAGCAAGTATGGAGAGCAGGTGACTGGGACAGGGGCCTGGGCATAGGGAGAGGCAGGATGGTCCCAGTCATCCTTGTCCTTGGCACCATGTTTGAGGATGCAGGTGAAATCCATGTAGTTGAAGTTGGGCAGAGTAGGGTTCTGGGCCTCAAGGCTTTAGGGACCCCCAGCCCCTCTCCAGCCAGGGCCCAAATGGTCAAGGAGGAGGATCAGGGCAGACACTGGGGATGAGAGAAGGGGATGGGAGGGTGTTGTTGCCTAGGAGTTATCTTGTCACACCCCAACCCCAAACACACAGACCAGAAGCAGTGCTTAACCTTCTATTAGAGACTCGCCTCCCAGGCACAGATTCCACTCTGTATGCATCTGCTTGAGCACACGCCTAAGGTGGGGTGGGGTATGTTCTGGTGACTGGGCAGGACAGGGAAGGGTCCTGGGTGAGGCTTGTGTTTGTGGCAGTGGCTAGAAAAGGGCTTTCATGTCTTACATGGGCACACGCATGGTGTCAGACGCCTGGATACAAGGCCCCTTCTTTCTAGGTGGCAGCCCAGAGCTGGGCAAGCCACAGCTGAAGCCTAGGCTCCCTTGAGGAGCCTTTCCCTGGTGCCTCCAGGTTCTGCCTCTCTGATCATCCCTGGAAAATGATCCTTCCTTGGTTGGGTCAGTGACTTCCTCCCAGATCTCTGGGGTCATGGTGGGAATGCCTGCCTTCAGTTGACTGCCCATCTATCTGTTGGCACATTTCCTCCATTGTGAGGTAGGGCCCTAACCCTCTGAGGAAGGATTCCTTGATAGGGTCCTGTGGGGCCTAGGCAGGGAGATGGTACAGGTGAGTGAGTGTGGAGAGGAGGTGACTGGGACAGGGGCCTAGGCATAGGGAGGGGCCGAGAAGCCTAGTCATCCTTGTCCTTGGCACCGTGTTTGAGGATGCGGGTGAACTCCACATAGTTGAAGTTGCCTTTTTTATCAATGGGTGCTTCGCGGTACATCTCATCCACTTCCTCGTCTGTGAACCGGTCGCCCATGGTGGTGAGCAGCTCCCGTAGGTGGTCCTCATGGATGAAACCTGGGGAGCAGAGCCAGGATCCATGAGAACAAAGGCTTTGACTGAGCTGCACTCAACATCCCCTACCCCATGGCCTTCCAGCCCTTGTAGAGGAGGGGCTGGAAATATAAACACCCTGTTCTCTGAGAACATGAATGGAGGGCTCACAGGGTCCTGAAGCGAAGGATTCTGCAAGGGACAGTCCATGAGGAGCTTCTGTAGGGAACCTGGGGTCATGAGTGCAAGGGATACTGGGTATATCCTGCTTTATTGAGGACATGAACTTAGAATTCCACTGTCTGAATTTGAAAGCTGTGTGAACTTAGGCAAGTTACTTAACCTCTCTGTGTCTGTTCTATAAAATCATCAAACATGGTGAAAATGTACCAGCATCCCATGGGACTGTAAAATCAATCAGAAACATGTTCTTAAAATGCTTATGGACCCTAAGAAATGTTACTGCTGCTAAACTGTTGCTGCCGTCATCTCTCTTGTATCTCAGGGAAAACTGAGAGATAGGTCCTTTAGAGCTCTTTTTGTTGGCAAGAAGGGCATCAGATGGTTTGATCTGTTGAAAGGCCAAAGGCACAGGGAGAGTATTTTGGGCCAGTAGGTGAAAATCAAGAGTGGGGAGTCTGGGGGCAGAAGTCGGGATGGGCTGTGGGCTCCAGCATTTCAGGGAGAGGACAAGGCCAGAGCAAGGCTTTCTCCTTCCCGTCAACAGAGACAGGGACAGATGGCTTCTGCTCTGGTCTTTGGGTGCAGACGTGCCGAAGGCCCAGGGAGGCTTAGCCCCACTGCATACATTCCACCCCTGCCCAGGCCTCCAGCTAGGGGTGCCTACCTGAGGCCTCCTCATCAAAGCAGGCAAAGGCATTGCGAATCACGTCCTCGGGGTCAGTGCCGTTCAGCTTCTCTCCAAACATGGTGAGGAACATGGTGAAGTTGATGGGCCCCGGGGCCTCACTCATCATGCCCTCCAGGTACTCATCTGTGGGGTTCTTCCCTGTGATGGCAGGGCATACATGTCTGCTGTCACTGGGCCGCCTCCTCTCCCTACCCTGGGCCACACTTGCCTCCCTGTTCCCTCTCTTGTGACCCAGAGTGAGAGTCCACAGATGGGTGCTACTAAGTGTTGCAAACTATAAAGCACTGGGCCAAGGTGGCCAGTTTTCTGACTGCTTCTGCCTCCTGGGCTTTCAAAACACAGGGTGAATGTCACCAAGCGCCACTCTCTGTGCACCTTGACCAGTGTCCTCTTCTGGTCTAGGTATCAGTGATCGGCACCTTTCCCTACATTAAGAACTTCTGCTTGCGGGCATCACTGCATTTCACTATCACCACCCTGTGAGCTCAGCGTGTCAGCCCCACTTCATAGATGGGGAACCTGGTGCTCAGGGAGGTAAGGACGCTTGTCCATGGTCATACAGTGAATGTGAAATGGAGCCTGCACTTGAACCCAGGCAGCCTGACCTCAGATTGTAAGCAGTTTCCAAGTGGTTAAACCAATGAGCTTTGGTATTACCAATGTTGCCAGGCAGCCCAATCCTCAAATCTGCCAGAGGGAGTTCTACTCTGGAGTCAGTCTATATGAGTTCAAATCCAACACTAGACCTCAGGCAGATCACAGAACTGCTCTGTGACTCAGTTTCCCTGTCTGTTGTGGAGAAAGAATTGTACCTACTCTGTAGGGTGAGTACCACATGTGTCACCTACACAGGAAGTACTCTGTGGGTGAGGAGGAGCCTCATTGCCTTCACCTTGTCCCCATGTATACCTCCTACCCCTCTCTGCTCACCCATTGAGGCCAGCATATCATGCAGATCTTCTTTGTCAATGAAGCCATCACGGTTCTGGTCGATCATGTTGAAGGCCTCCTTAAACTCCTGGATCTGGGACTGGTCAAACATTGCGAAGACATTAGAAGTGGCCCTCTGTGGCCGCTTTTTGGTGGTCTTGGCCTTGGCCCGTTTGCTGGACATCTTGGCTTTGAGTAGGTGGGGCTTCACTGCAGGAAGAGCTGGGAGGGAGGGAATAAGGGTTTGGCAGCAGAACAATGAACTTTCCTACCTTCCCTAGACCAGCTCCTGGGTCTGGCATTCAAGGTCTCCCATAAGTGTGGGGCTCTGCTACCCAGCTCTTTGCAAAAGTAGATAGGCCTGTGACCTTTGACAGCTTCATCTCTCTCTTAGCCTACATTTACTTATCTGGGAATAGGGACATGAGGAGCACCCCAAAGTGGGGATTAATTGACTTAGTGTCTGAAAAACACCTAACCCAGTGCTGGGCACAGGGCCTGAGTGGGCTGTTTTCACTATGCCAGGGTGAAGCACTTGGGTTTGGGCTCTGTGCCAATCATCTCCATGCCTTATCTGCTGTAGTCATTGTCAGCATTTACACCATCCATCTTTGCCCAGGTGAGAAGGTGGGTGGGCATGTGGCAGGCAGTGAAGGCTCCACTGCGGGCTGCCTTCCAGGCTCCCTGGGTCTTAAGGAAAGAGCTGGATCAGCCACCTCCCTGCACATTCCTGACATTCCTCCTCTTCTCTCCCTTCCCTTCCATCCTCTGTGCCCCGCCTCCTCTCAAGGTTCTGGAAGGCCAGGCTCTGGGCATTCTTACCTCATCCCCATTTGCCCACACCAGCCTGACGAGCCCCCAGAGTGTCACAAATATGATCTTGGGCCAGCTTTTTGTTCTTATTCCCCAATGCTTATATTGGCGTGAGCCCCTGGCCTGGGCTGAGAACCCAGCTCCCTGTCACCCTGGTCTCCTAGCCTCTAGCCAGTTTCCCATCCCAAACAGACCCAGACCTGAACCCAGCACTTTGAAGTACGCAGAAGTTCCCACTGTCCCTGGAGTAAGTGTGGGCCCCTCAGCCTGATATTCAAGGGCCTGTGTGAACTCCACTTTCCCCCATCTATGACGACAGCACCCATCCCTGCCTCCCTTCTTGCCAGTCTGCCAAACTGCACCTCTGCCATTTCCCAGACATGCCCAGACTTTCTTCCTTTGTCCCTCCCCCTGGAATGCCCATCCCTCTTCAGCCCGGTTCTTGAGACACTCCCTCCGGAAGCTGGCCCCTGCCTCTGCTTTGACAGCAAACATTTAAAGGCCTCTCTCTGCCTCTAGATGGGGAGCAGACACTGTGGCTAATAGATGCTGGCTTAATGAATGACTGTGCGGGCAACCTTAGCCAGTCCACTGCCCTTCTCTAGGGAAGGTAGGCAAGAAAGTGAGGCTTAGCAGGGACTCTTCCCTGAACTCTTGTCACAGCTTGTGGGGAGTATGCCCCTGAGGACATAGGGCTATTTGTTCCCTGGCTGGGGCAGTTGTGGGCCTGACTGAGGTCCCAGGGATGTTGTCACCTCTTTCCTGAACCCCTTGGTCTAGGACTTCCAAGAAGCCTCTGTCTGCCAGTTTTCCACTCCACATGTGTGGTTTTGTGCCCCTCGAGCTGGTTCCAGGCCTTTATCCCAAAACCTTCTTCAAGTCATTCTCAATCTCTGACCCAGGAGATTGTCCAGCCCTGAGCCAGGAATCTGGCCAGCCCCTATCCTCTCCCCCAGGCTTCACTGCTTGTAGTCATGAGATATTGGCTGCCTGGGTCCCACTAGACAAACATAGTGGCCCTCGCCATATCTCACATGGTTCAGGTTGAGTGGACGAAAGCCTTTCTTACTCTGTGACCTGGGTAGGGGTGGGTAAGTGCCCAGGGTCCTGCCCTGGGGAAGGCCAAGGGCAGGAAACATCATTCCCAGTAGCTAGTCCTCTTCCTCTCCTGAGGTTGCTTAGTGTTTCCAGAGGCTCAATCCCTCCAAGCCCCCATGTTTGCTGGGCACTTTGACTCATGGCACCCACAGCAGGCTCCGAGAAGTCCACTGTGTGCAGCAGAGGCCTGTGATGGTCATCATTACTGCTGCCACCACCTTCTTCTCTGTAAAGCTCTGGGGCAAAAATAGCCAGGAGCAGAGAGAACGCTAAGGCCAGGAATGAGTAGCTTCAGGGAATGGCAAACAGCTCACCCAGTGCTGTGTGTGGGCCTGGCCGGGCCCTCTGCTACAATGACCACCCCACCTCACCCTCTTCTGTTGAGGACTCATGACATGGCTGAGAGCACTGTGCTTTAGTTTGCACAGGGCTGCCATGTCTACCCAGCAATCTCGGGAAGGAGAGAGGGTAAGGGTGTCCCTGTTGTGCAGACAGAAAAACTGAGAGCCTAAAAAAGGAAAATCGCCCGCCCAGTGAGAAGAGCAGAGTCCAGTTGGAAGCCAGGACTCCTGATTCCCAGGAACTCACCACCAGCCTGGGCTTGAGTGAGATGGTTGCAAATTTAGCCCATGGTATCCTTGCCACTTGAACAAAGTAGAAAACGTCTAACCTAAAATGCTCGTGGGGAGCCTCTGGGAGCCAAGGGGCTGAGGACTATGACCAGAAGCCTAGGCTTGGTTGGGGGACTGGCGTCAGGGAGGAGCTGGCCCTTAGCCTTGGCGCTATCTCCTCTCCCTCCCAGACAGATTTAATTCCCAGAAGTCCCAGACACTAGGGACCAGACATAGCTAGTGATTGGCCTGGTGGCTGTGACTTGATACCATCTCCTTGCTACTGGTACCTGAACTCCCATCATAACAGCAAAAACCCGGGCTGAGAGCACCCCCTTACCTTGTAGTCCCCATGGCTAGGCAGTGCCAGATGCCTTGCTGGCTCGTGAACTCACCTCTCTATCCAGCTCTTTCCTGAGAGCGCCCAGAGCTGCTGGAAGGCTGGGAAAGAGCAGGGACTGGTTCCCCCAGCCCCGAGCCCTTGTTTGGTCCCCTCAACAGGGAGCCTGGCAGGGCCCTTGGCAGACTTTCTCCATCCACCAGGCACAAATGGCACAGAAAGGGGGAAGCACCCCCCCCACCACCACCACCGATGACGCACAGGGCTTGGTGTGTGCATATGTGTGTGTGGGGGGAGGGGGGGGTTCCCTGGTCTCCACTGCTCTTTCCTGTCCCAGGTTGTGGGGGGATGGAGATGAGGGAGGGGCCATGGATGCCCTAGAGGGGATCTCATGGATCCCCACAAGACTCTTTCCTTGTGTGACACACACTGATGGGTCCACTGCGTAGGGAGTGCTGGAGATCATAAACCACCCTTCGCCCTGGAAGTCTGGGCCCGCATTCTCAAGCTTCCCTCCAAACTGGCAGAGCTTGGGCAACCTCCTTCCCTCGCCAAAGACCGCCAGTTCCCCAGAGCCCAGAACAGTCTCACTGCTGCCCAGCCCCAGGCCAGAATCCCTGTGGGACTGAGCAACTTCCCAGTCCTGGCCCTGCTACTGCTATCCGTGCGCAGTGGACCCTCCACCATCCCTGTCCGTGGGGCCTGCCCCAGATTCCAACCCAGTCATGGCCAGATCCGGATCAGGCCACCTCAATTTCAGCCCCAGCGATCAGATCCCATATTATGGACAACCTGACCCCTGATGCAGGCAGGCTCCCACCTGGTGCGGAGAAGGCGCTCTCTGTGCGGGACTCGGGACTCTGCCGGCCGTCGGGTCTGGGCGCTGCTTGGTGGGGGCGGGGCCGGGGCGGGGCCGGGCGGCCAGGCCTTACAAGGCAGAAGAATGTGCGCGCAGCAGGCGGGGCGGGGCCGGACCGCGGCGGCCCATTGGGCCTTATTTGGCCTCGAACCATGAGCTGGGAGGCGGGGGCTCGTCTGGGTGAACCCCCATCATGGCCACTCTCCAGGGAGTGAAGGGTGCCAGCCCCGTCCACTCTCTCCCCCGTTGTAGGGGGCTGATGGGGTTGAGGAGACAAATTACTTGGGATCTTGACAGGCTGCGGAGGTATCTGTATTTGGACGGTGACCCTGAGGCCTGCCGAGCATCCAGAGGCCTCCAGTTCTCAGACTCTGCCCCCTCTAGTTCGCCTTCAGTCCCCACTGCTCAACACCTGTCCCCCACCCCGCTGGAAGGCTTCGTTCCACCAGGGCCGCACTAATGCCACGTATGGCTTTTTTCCAGTCTCAGAAGAGGCAGGTCAGAGAGGACCAACCATCCTCACACAAAGGGCCACCGGGCAGGTCCCCAGCGGCGTGGAAGGCCATGGGGGTCCAGTAGGACCACATCTGGGTAGCCTGCTTTGTCTCAACTACCCCTCCTCTCCAGCGGGCCTCAAGTTTCCTCACCTATAAAATGGGGAAGTGGTTGAGAGGTGTCACAGAGTGGGAGAAAAAGTCGCACAACCACGGAGGAGATGGAGAGGCAGGAGGCTGGGCGACCACAGACTCTCTCCTCACAGTGGCAGCGCCTGCCCTCTCTCTTACTGGTCTGAGTCAGGGTCCTGGAAGGACACACGTGCCCCACTGGCTACGTGGCCCTGCCTAATGTGGTGACCGCTGAAAGAACCCCTTATATGTCAGCCTCAGCCCAATTTTCTCTCCCGGTCTCCAGAGTTGCCAAGGGAACTTCCCAACACTCAATTACTTATTTTGTAAATGTTAACTGAGTATCTGCTACATGCTAGGTACTACTGTACTGAGTGCTGCTGAAACAGCAATGAACTAAAGTCCTCACCTCATAAAGCTTTCTTTTGTGGAGAAAATACAGTTAATAAGGAGCTACCAGACATAGCCTAGGGTAGTCCTTGCTTTGAAGAATAAAGCAGAACAGGGGGCAGGGGAGTATAAAAGGGGCATGTCTTATGGTGGGGGGAGGTGGTCAGAGAACACCTCCAAGGAAATGACATTTGATGAGCCTTGAAGGAGACAAGGGAGCAGAGGAAGGCAAGTGAGCAGTAAAGGCAGAAGTCCTGAGGAGGGAGCCTTCTGGCTGGTGTTCTAGGAACTGAGGGAGTGAGGGGAGAAGGGAGAAGGTGTGAGAGGCAGCAGGGACCTATGGAACTCTTGGTATAGGCCACCAATAAGACATCAGTGCTTTCTAAGCAGAGGGTGACATCATCTGGTTTATGTTTTAATGGAATCCCTCTAGGTGCTATGTTGAAAATGGACTGAAGGGGCCAGAGCAGAAGCAGGGAGACCAGCCAGGAGCTGTTTGGCCAGAGATAGTGTTGGTTCAGAGTAGGGTGGTAGGGGTGGAGGTGGTGAGAAGGGATTGATTTTGATGATAATTGTAAAGGTGTGGCCAATAGGCTTTGCTTAGGGATTGAAATGGAGGAGAGAGAGAGAAAGGCAAAGAGGATCCCAGGGGTTTTGGGAGCAACTGGAAAGATAGAGCTGTTGTATTCTCAGATGGGAAGGCCTGTGGGAGCACCATATTTTGGAAGAAATCAGAAATACCATTTGGACATACTCAATTTTTAAGTTTTATTTTGAAATAATTTTAAACTTACAGTAAATTTCCATGAATTGTATAAAGAAATACAGATTCTCCAATTTTTGACCTTTGACACTTTTTCTTTCAATATATGTTTTCTTCTCACTCACTCTGAATGATTTAATAGTAACTTGCATAAATTATGATTCTTTTACTCCTTAATAAAAGATGTGTTGATAATTACTGGTAGTTGGAAAGCAAAAGTTGGAAACAAAGCAGAAGGATTGGTAGTTGGAAAATAAGGCCTTGGTGATAGGATTTTGTAAGACCAACAACCTATTCATTGCAATACCTTTTTTCAACAATATAAATGCTACTACATACATGGACCTTTCTGGATAGAATATATAGGAATCAAATCAACTACATCTGTGGAAAGGGGATGGAGAAGGTCAGTATTATTAGTCAGAAGAAGGCCGAGTTTTGAATAGACATTTTGCAGTACAGGAGGATTGCTCACATGCAAGTTAAAGTTGAAGCTGAAGAAAATTTACACAAGTCCACGAGAGCCAAAGTATGACATGGAGTATATCCCACTTGCATTTAGAGACAGTCTCAAGAATATATTTGATGCATTGAGCACTAATTACTAAAGACCAGATGAAGTATAGGATGACATCAAGGACATCGTACATGAAGAACTCAAAAGGTTGTTAAAAAGGAAAGGAAGGAAGAAAAGACCAAAATGGATGTCAGAAGAGACTGCAGTTGGCTCTTGAATGGAGAGGAGCTAAAGCAAATAAGAGAAATGATGAAGTTAAAGAGCAGATTTCAAAGGGCAGGTTAAGAAGACATAGTGTAAAGTATTAAAATGAAATGTGCAAAGACCAGGAGTTAGCAAACTAAGAGGGAAGAGCATGCTCGGCATTTCTCAAGCTGAAAGGACTGAATAAAAAAGCCAAGCCTCGAGTTGCAATATTGAAGGATTCTATGCACAAAAATTGAACGATGCAGGAAGCATCAAAAGAAGGTGGAAGGAATACAGAGTCACTGTACCAAAAATAATTGGTCGATGTGTAACTATTTCAGGAGGTAGCGTATGATCAAGAACTGATGGTACTTAAGGAAGAAGTCTAAGCTACACTAAAGGCATTGGCAAAAACAAGGCTCCAGGAATTGACAGAATACCCGACAAAATGTTTCAGCAAATGGATGCA
>NW_006921607.1:12721225-12723145 GCF_000298275.1 Orycteropus afer afer | reverse complement strand
CACTGGGCAAATCTGCTGCAAAAGACCTCTTTCGGGTATTAAAAAGCAAAGAGTCACCTTGAGGACTAAGGTGTGCCTGATACAGCCATGATATTTTTAGTCAGCACATATGCATGTTAAAGCTGCACAATGAATGAGGAAGCCCAAAGAAAAAAATGTTGCGTTTAAATTACTGTGTTGGAGAAGAAAATTGAGATATTGCGAATTCGGTTTCAGACCGCTGCAGTAAAGTGAATATTGCAGTAAACCAAGTCATAAGGATTTTTTGGTTTCACAGTACAAATAAAAGTTATGTTTATACTATACTGTAGTCTATTAAATGTGCAATAATAGTATTTTGAAAAAGTTTGAAATATTGTGGAAATTACCACAATGTGACACAGAGACACAAAGTGAGCACATGCTGTTGGAATAATGGTTCCAATAGATTTGGTCAGCGCAGGATTGCCACAAAACTTCAATTTGTAAAAAACACAGTATCTGTGAAGCACAATCAAACTAGGTGCTCCTGGACCATAATCCTAGGGACATAGTCAATTGGCATAACATAGTCCACAGAGACATTGTTCTACACCTACTTTGATGAGTAGTGACTGGGATCTTAAAGGGTTTCAAGCAGCCATCTTAGGTACTACTATTGGTCTCTCCTTGTCCAGAGCAAAGAAAAGTAAAGAAAATCAAAGATACTTAGAAACAATTAGTCCAAGGGACTAAAGGGCCACATGAACCTCAGTCTCCATGACCCTGAGACCAGAAGAACTAGATGGTATATGGCTACTACTCTGAAAGGGGTCATAATAGGAGATCCTGGGTAGAGTGGGATAAAAATGTGGAACAAACCTCAAAATAATAAAAAAGACTAGGTTTACTGGTCTGATAGAGACTGGTGGAATTCCCCCCACACCCTCAACTATGGACCTAAGTCCCTTCAGGCCTGGAACACTCCCTGTCTCAACTGTCAGTCAAACAATAGGCCTATGAGGTGAACAGTAACTATAGGGAGGTATGTACTTCTTAGAACAGTCAAACATAAGAGATCAAAAAGACAGCATTTGCCCAGGGGTAAAGCTCAGAAGCCAGGAATGGATAGGAAAGAAGGACAAAGGGAAATGGTAGCCATAGAGAGGAAGTCGGAAGGGTGCTGTTACAGTGTGACATTGATTATAATCAGTGTCAAGAAATAAAATGTTTATGAACTGTTGAATGGAAAATAATTTAAACTTTCACTCAAATCATAGTGATAAGTTAATTTTTTTTTTTTTTAAAGGAAAGAGGTATGCCTGTACCGTGGACTGACAGAAAAATGAACAAATCTTAGAAGACATACATCCAGAGTGTTCCTTAGAGACAAGGATGGCGAGACTTGTCTCATGTACTTTGGACATGTTCTCAGGAGAGACTAGGCCTTGGAGAAGAATGTCATGCTTGGTACAAACCAAAAAAAACCCCCACCAAACTCACTGTCGTCAAGTTGGATCCGACTCATAGTGACCCTTCCTTGGGTTTCCAAGGCGGTAGATTGCCCAGCCTTCCTGCCAGGAGTAGCTGGTGGGTTTGAACCGCCAGCCTTCTGGTTAGCAGTCAAATAAATGCCTTAGGCACTATGCCACCAGAGCTATGCTTGGTATAGGGTCAGTGAAAAAGAGGAAGATCCTCACCAAGATGGATTGACACATTGGCCACAACAGTAGGTGGGCTCAGACAGCAACAACTGTGAGGATGGTGCAGAACTTGGCAGGCATTTCCTTCTGTTGTACATAAGGTTGCTGTGAGTTGTGGCACTGCAGAGCTGAAACAATGTAGAGCTGAAACTGATAGCCTCCAGGGAGATCTTTAACCAGAAACCTTTAATGTGGAGATTTCCCATACCTCAAGCTCTAACAGGTCTCACCTCCCTCCCCCCGGATTTCGCGCATATCA
>NW_006921607.1:12714905-12715650 GCF_000298275.1 Orycteropus afer afer | reverse complement strand
TGTCAATTCTGTTCTTCTCATGGTCTCTAAATTCAGGTAATAGGTACCCAAGATCATATTTTGGCTCTTGTGGCTTTTATAATCAGATAGCTTAAACTTGCATGTGAGCAACTGGTGATCTGTTCCACAGTTGGCTCCTGGCCTTCCTCTGACTGATGGTATTGAGCTTCTCTATCATGTCTTCCCACAGATGTAGTTGATTTGATTCCAGTGTATACTACGTGGCATGATTGACATGTACAGTCAGAGTTTATGTTGTTCAGAAAGGTATTTGCAATGAATAAATCACTGGTTTTGCAAAATTTTATCATGCAACTTCTGGGGTCATTTTATAACCAATGTCATGTTGTCCGACTATTGATGTTTCTTGTTTCCAAATTTCAGATTCCAATCATGTAATTATCAATGCACCCTAATTGCATATTTGGTCAATTTCAGATTGCAGAAGTTGGTAAAAATCTTTAATTTCTTCATCTTTGGCTAGAGTGGTTGGTGCATAAATTTGAATAATACTAGTATCAACTGGTCTTCCTTGTTGGCGTATGGATATTACTGTATCAGTGAAAGCATTGTACTTCAGTATAGATTTTGAGATGTATGTACTTTCTGATGATGAATGTGACGTCATTCCTATTCAATTTGTCATTCCCAGCATAGTTGTTGTTGTTGTTGTTGTTATGTGCCGTCGAGTCAGACCCGACTCATAGCGACCCCTCCTTGGGTTTCTGAGGCAGTATCACTATGG
>NW_006921607.1:12712262-12714519 GCF_000298275.1 Orycteropus afer afer | reverse complement strand
AGCATTTATCTCCTAAAAAGGTGATTCTCTTACATATCCTTAATGTAATTGTTAGATTCAATGCTATTGTCTAATTTATAATCCATATTTAAGTTTTACCAATTATCCTAATCATGTCATTTATAGAAAAAATTTTTTCTCTAGTCCAGGATGTAATCCAGAATTAGGTATCCTCATGTTTCTTCTTCAGTCTTTTTTTCCCCCACATTTGAGATCTAATTTATATACCATAATTAGAAATAATACAATTCAGTGGTTTTAGTATATTCCTAAGATTGTGCAACCATCACTGCTATGTAATTCTGGTACATTCCATCACCCCAAAGGAAACCTGTACCCATTAGCAGTCACTCCCTACTATCCCCTGACTCTAACCACTAATCTGTTTTCAGTCTCTGTGAATTTACTGTTCTGAATATCTCATAGGAATGGAATCATATAATATGTGACCATATAATATGTGTCTGGCTCCTGTTCTTCTGCCCCTTAGCCATGGCAGCCCCACCGCCTCAGCTCTGGGCAGTGGCTCTACACCACTCTGGAACCAGCCCCACACTCTGGAACCAAGTTGGAAAAGATCCAACTCTGAAATAAGGACTTGACCCTCTGCTGATAATTTGCATTTTCACCTCAGATATACTGAGTCAGAATCTGTATTTTAATTTAAGAATACTTAAGAATCACCTGGAGATTTTGTTAAAATACAGATTCTGATTCAGTATATCTGGGGTGGAAATGTAAATTCTGAGTAGAGTGTCTAATCCAGACTGAAACAGTTCTAAGCCCCGTTGAAACCTTAGGAGGCTGTGACTCCCTAACATTTGAGATGTTGGAGACGGTGGACTGACCCTTTGATACTGCTACCATTGCTCCTTTCAACAGTCCTGCTCCAGGGTGCTCCAGGGATCATAATTTTTTGGGAAGACAAGATACAGCTTTTTGACTTACTTTCTGTCTGTAGAATTCCAAAAGGCAGACAGCATTCTTTCCTTTCATTCTTTCTCTGTCTCCTTCAATCTAAACTGATGGGTTTTCTGGTGTGGTAATTGGTTAGCTCTATCAGTCACTGACTTAATCTCTTTAGCAAAAGATTGTGTAGACACCTCCTTCGTGAACATTCTAGGATATGTGTCCTTAGTTTGTACAACAGAATTTTCCAGATCTTTAAGTTTTGTTTCATTTTGCACAGTTCTTTTTCCTTCCTTCTTTCTTTTTTTTTTTAAACACCTATCTATTATCTCACAGTTTCCGTTGATCAGGAATTTTGACACAGCTTAACTGTGGGTGCTCTTCAGGGTCTCACAAGCCTACAATCAAGGTATCAGTTGTGCTACACTCCTGTTTGGAGCCTGGAGTCCCCATCTAAGCCATGTAGTTGTTCCTTGGTAGAATTTTGTTCCTTGCGGGTATAGGATGGAAGTACCCATTTTCTTGCTGTTAGTCAGTGACCAGCCTCAGCTTCTAGAGGTCCCTGCAGTTCTCTGACATGTGGCCTTCTCCATAGGCCATTCACAACATGGTAGCTTACGTTCTCAAGGCCAGCAGGACAATATCACACCTGTAGTCTGCTAAGAAGAAGTTTTACACAATGTAATGTAATCGTGGGAGTGGCATCTATTCACCTATGCCATGTTATTTTGCCTTGAAGTGAGTCACAGGTTCTACCCACACTCAAGGGGAGAGGATTATACAGGGGCATGAATCATTGGGAGTGGGTCTTATTAACCTTAAAGTACATTTGTTTTAGGAGTTTAGAAAAGAGAGATGTCAGAGTGAGGTGGAATCATCAGTGGAGGCTTCATGGAGGAGGGTGCACAATTCATCTTTAAGTCCATCACTTTCCTTTTACATTTTACTGTAAGCAGCAAGGAGAAACCATGTGGCCCCTTTAAGATCTTGCTTAGAGATCTCATCAGCTAGATATCCAAGTTCATCACTTACAAGTTATATCTTCCACCAAACATTTGAACATGTTTCAGACAAGTTCCTTGCCACTGCAATAAAAAGCATCACCCTTCTTCCATTGTCCAATCACATGTTCATCATTTATTCTTTTAAAGTCTCAGCAGAACCACATATAATGTCCATGTTTCTAGCAACATTCTGGTACTGACACCATTATGTGTTCTCTAATAAGATAAAGACTTTCTCTGTAGTTCTCTTCACTTCCTTCTGTGCCCTCCTCAGAATTGCCTTTGACTTCCATAATTCTACCAATAGTCTCTGCAAGGCAATCTAGCCTTTTTTTTTTTTTTTT
>NW_006921607.1:12702901-12706551 GCF_000298275.1 Orycteropus afer afer | reverse complement strand
CCGTCGAGTCAGACCCGACTCATAGCGACCCCTCCTTGGGTTTCTGAGGCAGTATCACTATGGAAGTAGATTGCCCTGTCTTCCTTCTGGGGAGTGGCTGGTGGATTTGAACCACCAGCCTTCTGGTAGCAGTCAAGTGCCTTAGCCACTATGCTACCAGAAGTAGACTGCCATGTCCTTTTTCTATTCTGTCTTAGTCTGGAAGCTCCTCTGAATCCTGTCCATCATGAGTGACCCTGCTGGTATTTGGAATATTGGTGACACAGCTTCTAGCATCACAGCAACACACAAAGCACCACAGTATGACACACTGACAAATGAGTGATGGCTTTTACTATCTGGATCCTTAAAACTCTTCCAGCCTCTATTCATTACCCAATTCCAAAACCACTTCTGCATGTTAGATGCCTGTTTTAGAGCAGCACCCCCCTTGGAGGTATCACATTCTTAGTTCTCGAGTGTTGCTATAATAGGAATACCACAAATGGATGGCTTTAACAAACAGAAATCTATTTTTTCCACTTATAAGGCTGTAAGTCTGCCCTAGGGGAAGGCTTTTTCTCTTGGTTCTGGAGGAAGGTCTTTTTCTTTTCAGCTTTTTTCCTGGTTCCTTGGAGGTTTCCTTGAAACTTGGCATCTGTCTTCCCCTCTCCTTTGCTCCTTAATCCCCTGTAGATCTCAAAGGAGATTGACTCAGCAAAAACCTAACACCAATCCTGCTTTGTCAACATTTCAAAGACAGTTTATTCCCACATGGGATTATAACCACAGGCATCTGGGTTAGGATTTACAACACATATTTTGGAGAACATAATTCAGTCTGTAACAGTAATTGACTTATTTCACTCAGCATAATATCTTCAGGCTTCATGCATATTGTAGCGTGTGTCAAGACTTCACTTTTCCTACTGGCTGAATAGTTTTACACTGTATCTATGTACTACAGGTTTTTTTTAATCCATTCTGTTGATGGGCATTTAGGTTGTTTCCATCTTTTGGATATTGTGAATAGTGTTGCAGTGAACATGGGTGTACAAGTTGCTTTTGCATCCCTGCTTTCAAGTCTTTTGGATATCTATCTGGGAGTGAAATTGCTTGGTAATATGGTAGTTCTATTTTTAGTTTTTTAACACTCTTCTCCACAACATCTGTACCATTTTGCATCCCCACCTACAAGCAAAGTTGTATCTCCAATTTCCCTACAGTCTTGCCAACATTTGTTGTCTGGTGTTTTGTGTTTTTTCCCCTACCATAGACATCCTAGTGGGAGTGAAGTGGTATTTCATTGTGGTTTTTATTTGCATTTCCATGATGGCTAATTATGTTGAGCATCTTTTCATGCATTTTGTGGCCATTTGAATGTCCTCTGGTGAAATATTTATCCAAATCTTTTGCCCATTTTGTGATTTGTCTTTTTGATAAGTTATTGAAGTTATATATATTTTTTGGTTATTAGATCCTTTTTGGATATGTGGTTTCCAAAGACACTCTCCCAGTTGATAACTTGTCTTTTTACTTTTTCAGTAAAATCTTTTGATGAACAGAGTTTTTAATTTTTATGAGGTCCTGTGGTAGTTAAGTCTGTGTGTCAACTTGGCTGGGCCTGGTTGAGTGGCTGGGCAGCTGTATGTAGTATTCTCCATGATGAGACTGGTAATCAACTCCATGACAGGATCTACTCTGAGCAGCTGAGTAGCTGCCTTAGGGATGTGGTCTGCTTCCTGTATATAAGGAGAAGCCTTGGGGATAGTCTGTAGCTGATGGCATGCTTGGACTCTGCATGTAGCCGTGTCGCTGTTCAGTAGCCTGCCATGCTCTGCCAACCTTGGGACTTTCAGTGGACTTGACTGAATGGCCTGCCATGTGCTTTGGTAACATCGGGACTGTGCCATTTTATTTGTCAACCTTGGGCTTGTTAGCCTCAGCAGCCAGTAGCTGCCTAAGTGAAGAGATGCCTCTAGGTTCAGTGGGCCGGGAGCGAGAGGCAGAGCTGAAGCCCAAGGTTGAGGGACTTTCACCCAGCTCCTAGAGCCTGGCACTTTGAAGTCAGACTTCTAGCCTCCTGAACTTTAAGAGAATAAATGTTAAGGCCATCCCTTTTGTGGTATATTCCTGTCAGAGCGGCACCAGGTAACCAGAACAGGTTTATTTATTTTCTTTTGCTACTTGTCCTTTTGTTATATTAGGTAATCCGTTGTGAAAAGGTAGGCCTGACAGAATCCATTTTGATTTTTTTTTATACAGTGTAAAATATGGATAGTAGCACACTGTTTTGTACTAATTGTTACATATAGTATGAGCTGCACATACAATGTCCTTCTTTTGCATGTGGATATTCAGTTGTTCCAGCACCATTAAGAACACTAGTCTTTCCCCCATTGAATCACTGAAAATCAATTTCCCATAAATATTTGAGGTTTTTTTTCCCTGCACTTTAAATTCTATTTCATTGATCTGTAATCTATATTCTTAGGCTAGTACTACACAATCTTGATTATTATAGCTCCCTAGTTAGTTTTGCAGTTGGAAAGTGTGAGACCTCAGACTTAGTTCCTCTTTTTCAAGATTGTTTTGGCTACTTGGGGTTCTTTACTTTTCTATATGAAATTTAGGATCATCTTGTCAGTTTCCACAAGAAAAAGATAGCTAGGATTTTCATAAGGATTGTGTTAAGTCTGTACATGAGTTTGGGAGCACTGCCAACATATATTGTCTTCTAATCCATGAACATAGATGTCTTTCCATTTATTTAGGTCTTTGTCTTAGTTCTCTAGTGCTACTGTGACAGAAATACCATAAGTGGACGGCTGTAACAAACACATTTATTCTCTCACAGTGTAGGAGGCTAGAAATTCAAATTTCAGGACACAGGTTGTAGGAGGCTTTCTCTCTCTGTTGGCTCTGGAGGAGGGTCATTGTCTCTTCAACATCTGTAGACCAGATGCCCCTTGGAGATATCCATGTGTCTTGCATGTCTTTCCCTGAGTCTAGGAGGTTCACAGCACAAGGACCCTGGAACCAAATGATGTGCTGTACCCCCCAGCTCTTCTTTCTTGGTGTTACTGAGGTCTCTCCTCTCTGTTATCTTGTTCAATCTCTTTTATATCTCAAAAGAGATTGAGGATAAGATGGAGGAATATGGAGACAAGCAACATAGACCCTCTTCAACAAAGAAAAGAAAAACCAGTTGACAGAGATACAGAAGATAATCCTGGAACCCTGAGCTTGAAAGGAACAATACAGAAGTGGATTAGGCACCAACTAGTGGAAAAACCTGAACGAAAAAAGTGAGTACAGAGATGGTCAGAGCTGTGGACTCTCAGCTACTCTGACGAGACCAACAGCCTGAATATTTCCAAATGGTGTTGGGACCTGAGAATTGACCTAAAGATCAGTCCCGGTCACCAAGGGCTCCAGGGACAACTGCTCTGGGGACCTATGACTAGGAAGGCAAAGAGCAAGGAGGGAGACAACCTGAGCTGTGGACTTTCTGCTGTCCGGAGGGTGCAGCCATTTTGATTGTTTACACATGGTGGCCATTTTGGATATTTAAAGTGACCGAGGGCTCAGCCATTTTGATTGTTTACACATGATAGCCATTTTGGATATTTAAAGTGACCGAGGGTGCAGCCATTTTGAATCTTTACAAG
>NW_006921607.1:12700164-12702801 GCF_000298275.1 Orycteropus afer afer | reverse complement strand
TTTTGTTTCATGACATTGACTGATATTCCTCACAGTGTAACGGCTCTCTTCCCACTTCCTCCCCATACTTACCTCTTCCCTGTGTCCTTCCCTCTTGTGTACTCCTGCCCCCCGAGCTGTCTCCCTGTGCAAACACTGCCCTTCTGTTCTCCCTTGATTGATCTCTCCAAGGAGTGTATCTACCTGATGTAAATATTCACCCATATGCCTGTCTGTTATTTGGCTGGAAGCCAGAGGAGTGAGTTAAGTTCCAAACCTGAAAGGTCTGGTACCATAGTCTCAGGGGTCTCACCAGGCTCTATCAGACCAGCAAACCTAGTCTTTTTTTTTTTTTTAATGATTTTTGCATTTTATTCCACACTGTCTTCCCACTCTGTCCAGGATCTCCTCCACTGATTCCCCTCTGAGTGGTTGACAGTGGTAGTAGGGTACCATCTAGTTCTTCTGGTCTCATGGTCATAGAAGCTGAGGATCTTATGGTCTACCAGTCCCTTGGACTAATTGTTTCCATGCGTCTTTGGTTTTTTTTTATTCTTATTTGTTCTGGACGAGGAGAGACACATAGTTGCATCTAGATGACCTTGTAAGCTTTTAAGACCCCAGTTACTACTCACCAAAGTAGGGTGCAGAACAATGTTTTTGTGTAGTATATTATGCCAGTTGAACTTGATGTCCCCTGTGACCATGGTCCTGAGCCCACAGGTCCAGTTGCTCACTCCCTCAGGGTAGCTGGCCACCACAACCTTGCCCCTTGTCAGCTCTATTATACATTCAGACATTCTTACAGCACATCCAAATACGCTTGTGGAAACATCGTCTGCCAACCCTATATATGGTCATGGGCACACTCTCCCCTGCTTAGACATAGCTGATCATTCAGCCTGCTTATGCATCTATCCACCTGTAGATCAGTGGTTGCCATCACTGACAGTGCAGTACTGCACGTGCAAAAGGGTTCAACTTTGTTGTCTGTACCTCCCGTGTACCTCTCCCTGTCTTCCTCTTCCTCAGTGCTACTGTGTTGAACACTCATTTTTGGTACAGGCAATCTAAGCCTTTACTGTTGTTGTTTTTGTTAGTCACCATTGAGTCAGTTCTAACTCATAACTATCCTGGGTACAACAGAATGAAGCACTGCCCAGTCCTGTGCTATCTTCACAATCATTGCTATGTCTGAGTCCATCGTTGAAGCCGCTGTGTCAGTCCATCTCATTGAGGATCTTCCCCCTTCTTACTGACCCTCTACCAAGCATGATGTTCTTCTCCAGGAAATGGTCCCTTTTGATAATGTGACCAAAGTACAAGAGACAGTCTGCCTATTCTCCTTCTAAGGAGTACTCTGGCTGCACTTCTTCCAAGACAGATTTGTTCGTTCTTCTGGCAGTCTATAGTATGCTCAGTATTCTTTGCCAACACCACAATTCAAATTTATCAGTTCTTCTTCTGTCTTCCTTATTCACTGCAGCTCTCCCATGCATATGAGGCTATTGAAATACCATGGCTTGGGGCAGGTGCACTTCAGTCTTCAAAGTGGTATCTTTTCTCTTTAACTCTTTAAAGAGGTCTTTTGCAGGACATTTGCCCAGTACAATTTGTTGTTTGATTTCTTGACTGCAGCTTCCATACGTTGATTGTGGATCCAAGTAAAATTAAATCCTTGACAACTTTAGCCTTTTCTCCATTTATCATGATGCTGCTTATTGGCTCAATTGTGAGGATTTTTGTTTTCTTTATGTTCAGGTGTAATTCATACTAAAGGCCATAGTCTTTGATTTTCATCAGTAAGTGCTTCAAGTCTTCACTTTCAGCAAGCAAGATTGTGTCATCTGTTTATTACAGGTTGTTAATGAGTTTTCCTCTGTGTCCTTCTTTATAGAGTCCAGCTTCTCAGATTATTTGCTCAGCCTACAGATTGAATAAGTATGGTGAAAGGATACAACCCTGACACATACCTTTTCTGATTTTAAACCACACAGTATCCCTTTGTTCTATTCAAAAAGACTGCCTCTTGGTCTATGTACAGGTTCCTCATGAGCACAATTAAGTGTTCCGGAATTCCCTCTTCTCAGTGTTATCCATAATTAATTATGATCCACACGGTCAAATGCCTTTGTATAGTTGATATAACACAGGTAAACATCTTTCTGGTATTCCCTGCTTTCAGCCAAGATCCATCAGACGTCAGCAATGATAGCCTTCAGACCATATCCTCTTCTGAATCTGGCTTAGGTTTTTTGGCGGTTCCGCGTTGCTGTGCTGCTGCAACTGTTTTTGAATTATTTTCAGCAAAAATTTACTTGCCTGTGGTATTAATGATATTATTTGATATTTTTCTGCATTCCATTGGATCACTTTTCTTTGTAATAGGCACAAGTATGGATCTCTTCCGGTTGGTTGGCCAGGCAGCTGTTTTCCAAACTTCCTGGCATGCACAAGCGAGGGTTTCCAGTGTTGCATTTGTTTGTTGAAACATCTCATCTGGTGTTCAGTCAATTCCTAGAGCCTTGTTTTTCACCAGTTCCTTGAGTGTAATTTGAACTTCTTCCTTCAGTACCATTGGTTCCTGATCATATGCTACCTCCTGAAATAGTTGAATTGTTGTTGTTGTTGTTAAGTGCCGTCGAGTCATATCCGACT
>NW_006921607.1:12670731-12694522 GCF_000298275.1 Orycteropus afer afer | reverse complement strand
AAATCAAAACAACGAGATATACCGTCTCATCCCAGCACTGATGGCAAGGTTCGATGAGACAGAAAGTAACAAATGCTGGTGGGGATGTGGAGAGATTGGGACTCATACACTGCTTGTGTGACTGTGAAGTGACACGACCACTGTGGAAAGCAATATGCTGATTCCTTAGAAGGCTGTAATTGGAGATACCATTTGACCCAGCAATCCCATTACTAGGTATATATCCTAGAGAGGTGAGAGCCAGGACAGGAGCAGATACATGCATGCTCATGTTCATCACAGCACTATTTACAATAGCAAAAAGATGGAAACAACCTACGTGCCCATCAGTGGAAGAGTGGATGACCAAACTATGGTACATACACATACTGGAATGCTATGCAGCACTAAAGAATAATGTAGAGTCTTCATAACACCACATGATATGGATGAACTTGGAGGACATTATGCTGAGTGAAATAAGGCAATCATGGAAGGACAAATACAGTATTAGTTTGTTGTTGTGGAGGGTCAAGGAAAGGTTTGTATATGGAGGGAAACTTTCTTTGTTAGTTACCAGGGGTGGGAGGGAAGGGGAGGGAACACTGCAAAAAAAAAAAAAAAAAAAAATGCATTGACCCATGTCAGTTTAGTTTTATGTATTTCACTGTACATAAATTATATTTCAATAAAATTCATTAAAAAAAGATTGACTCAAGATACAACCTAATTGCATTGAGTCAATCTTTAACATTATAGAGGTTAGGATTTACCACACATAGGGTAATTACATCAGATCACAAAAATGGAAGATAATTACATGATGTTTAGACTCATGGCCTATTCAAGTTGATACATATTTTGGGGGGATACATTCAATCCATAATGGTCTTTTTGTATTTCTTGAATGAAGTTTTGTGGCTTTCCAGATGTTCGTTGGTAATGTTTAGAAATGTAGCTGATTTTTCTGTGTTGGCCTGTGTCCTGCGTTCTTACTGAACTTGTCTCAGTTATCAACTGCTGCTGTAGCAGAAATACCATGAGTGCACGGCTGTAACAAGTTTATTCTCTCACAGTATAGGAGGCTAGAAATTCTCTAGATGTTGAAGAGACAGCTTAATACTTGTGTGTGTGTGCATGTGTGTGGATTCCTTAGAACTTTCTGTTTATAAGGTAATGTCATTTGAAAGTAGACATAGTCTTCCTTCTTCCTTTCCAATCTGGTTTCCTTTTATTCCTTTTTCTTGACTCTTTGCCATGGCCAGCACCTCCAATACAATGTTGAAGAGAAATGGTGAGGGTAGGCATTCTTGTCGTGTTCCTGATCTTAAGGGGGTGTCTTGGTTACCTAGTGCTGCTCTGACAGGAAGATACCACAAAAATGATGGCTTGAAGAAACTGGAGTTTATTCTCTAACAGTTTGGAGGCTTTAAGTCCGAGTTCAAACTGCCAGGTTCCAGGGGCTGGGTGAAAGTCCTTCAACCTTGGGCTTCAGCTCTGCCTTATGATCCCGGCCCACTGAAGCTGGAGGCTTTTCTTCACTCAGACAGCTGCTGGCTGCTGAGGTTGGCAAGCCCAAGGTTGACAAGTAGAAAGGCACAGTTACCAAACCACATGGCAGGCATTCATTCAAGTCCATTGAAAGTCCCAGGGTCAGCAGAGCATGGAAGGCTGCTGAACCATGACATGGCTACATGCAGGGTTCAAGTGTGCCATAAGCCAGAGACCGTTACTCAAGGCTTCTTCTTATATACAAGAAACAGACCACATCTCTAAGCCAGCTACTCAGCTGCTCACAGTAAAGTCCACCATGGAGTTGAATACCAGTCTCATTATGGGGAAAACTACATCCAGCTGCCCAGCCACTCAACCAGGCCCAGGCAAGTTGACATACAAACTTAACTACCACAATTCCACCCCTTGACAATTTGGCACCTGTATAGATCTTCAGTGAGTGGCATCTATACAGATTTCCTTCAGTGGGTGGCTCTAATCCCCTAGTTCCTGAGTGATGACCTCACCCCCTTGGCCTGGCTGGTCCCGTTCCTCTACCTCTTGGGCATGGCAGCCCTGTCCCCTCTCTCTTGGGCACTGGCTATGGCTCCATCCCACCATCCCACTGGCCCAAGTGCCTATGGTCTCCACTCCCATCACATTATCTTCCCTCTCCCAGTCTGCACGTATGGCCTCATGGGGAGTTCCTTGTGATCAGTTGACTGAGGAAGAGAAAACTCACGCCTGGTTTACAGATGGTTCTGCGTGATATGCATTCACCACTCGAAAGTGGACAGCAGGGCACTAGGTAACTATAACGGACAAAGCTTTCAGTCTTTCACCATTTGGTGTGATATTAGCTGTGGATTTTTCATAGTTGTCCTTTATCAGGCTGAGGAAGTTCTCTTTGATCCCTAGTTTTTTGAGTTTTTTGGTAATGAAAGGGTTTTCAGTTTTGCCTTTGCCATACACTTTTTTTTTTGTCTTTTTAGATGTCTATAGAAGGAGCTCTGGTAGCATAGTGGCTAAGGCACTTGCCTGCTAACCAGACGGCTGGCGGTTCAAACCCACCAGCCACTCCTTGGAAGGAAGGTTGGGCAATCCTACTTCCGTAGTGATACTGCCTCGGAAACCCAAGGAGGGGTCGCTATGAGTCGGGTTTGACTCGACGGCACCTAACAACAACAACATAGTCTCTTTTAATCTGGAACAGTTCCTTAGTTTCCTTTTTTTTTTCTTCTAAGAAAGAGAATTCACATAATGTACAGTTAAAGTTACTTTAAAGTGCACAATTCAGTGATATTTAGTTTATTCACAATGTTGTGCAGCCAGTAACTGTCTCTCGTTTCAGAACTTGCATCACTCCTTAAGAACGCTTTTTCCGTATGCAGTAATTACTCCCCATTGCCTCTCCTCTCATCTTCTTGTAACTGCTAATCTGTTTTTTGTCTTTATTGGTTTGTCTATTCTGGATATATCATAGAATACAGACACATCAACATGTCACCTTTTATGTATTTTTGCAGTTCATCCAAATTGTAGCATGTGTCAGGTCTCTGGGTGGTGCAGACAGTTTGCACTTGGCTACCAGCAGAAAGGTTGGCGATTCTGACCCACTCAGCAATGCCTCAGAAGAAAGGGCTAGTGATCTGCTTCCATAAAGATTACAGCCAAGGAAACCAGACTGCGCTCAGCTCTGTTCTGTATGTAACACGTGGCATTGCTGTGAGCGGGGAGCCAACTCCACAGCATCTAACAGTAGCAATACCGTGTTGCTTTTAATAACTGAGTAATATTCCATTTTATACCACAACTTGTTTATTCCTCATCTCTTCATGAACGTTTGAGTTTATTCTACTTTCTGGCTACTATGAATAATGTTGCTTTGAACGTGTACAAGTTTCTGGTAGACGTATGTTTTCTTTTCTAGGGCTAGAATTGCTGGGTGATATAGTAATTCTGTATTTAACTTTTTGAGGAGCTACCAAGTTGTTTTCTCTAGCAGCTGTACCATTTTACATTTCCACCAGCAATATAAGGGTGTTCCTGTTTCTCTACATTCTCTCCAACACTTTTATTTTCCATTTTTTTAAATTAAAGCCATGCTAGTGGGTGTGAAACCCACTGCCATTGAGTCAATTCTGACTCATAGCGACCCCCATTGGGTTTCCAAGGCAATAAATCTTTAAGGAAGTAGACTGCCCAGTTTTAGGTGCGAGTGGTATCTAATTGTGGTTTTGATTTGAATTTCCTTAGTGACCAGTGATGTTGAACATCCTTCCATGTGCTTGTTGGCCACTCGTATATCTTCACTGGAGAAATGTCTATTCAGATCCTCTGCCCATTTCTTAATTGGGTTATCTTTTAATTGTTGAGTTCTTTATTCTGGATATTAAACTCTAGATGATTTGCACATATTTTTCCCATTCTGTAGTTTTTTCCACCTTTTTGATAATGTCCTTTGATGCACCAAAGTTTCTAATTTTTATTAAGTGCATTTTATCAATTTATTCTTTTGTCACTTGTGGTTTTGGTGTTGAGTCAAAGAATCCATTGCCAAATGCAAGGTCATAAAGATTTACACTTACATTTTCTTCTAGGAGTTTTATAGCTTTAGCTCTTATATTTAGGTTGTTGATCCATTTTGAGCTGTTTGTGGAGTGATGTAGGGGTCCAACATCATTCTTTTGCATGCAGTTATCCAGTTGTCCCGGCACTCTCAGCCTTTCTTTGTCTTCCTTGACACTGACATTGTTGAGAGTCCAAGCCATTTACTTTTTATTTCCTCATGATTAGGTTCAGGTTATACATTCTGACAGGAATACCACAGACGTGATGCTGTGTCCTCAGTGCATCCTATCAACAAGATATCACATGATATTAATTGCTTGGTAATAGTAATTTTGATCACCTAGTTAAGATAAAGGAGCTCTGGTAGCATAGTGCCTAAGGCACTTGACTGCTAACCAGAAGGCTGGAGGTTCAAATCCACCAGCCACTCCTCGGAAGGAAGGTTGGGCATTCCTACTTCCGTAGTGATACTGCCTCGGAAACCCAAGGAGGGGTCGCTATGAGTCGGGACCGACTCGATGGCAAATAACAACAACAACAAGTTAAGATAATGTCTGCCAGGTTTATCTATCATAAAGCAACTTTTCTCCCTTTTGTAATTAATATGTTCATCAATAGTTTATGGGGTGTTATGGATTAAGGTTAGCATGAACCCACTCAGAGGTATCTCGGTAAATAACAGGCCTGGCAATCGCTTCCCAAAAGTCAGAGCCTTGAAGAACCCTGTGGAGCAGTTTTGCTCTGCACCCATGGGGTCACCATGAGTTGGAATCCACTCGACAGCCACTAACAGCAGTAACAGCTTTGAGACAGGAATTTCTTTTCCTCCTCAAACTTCTATCCACTACTTTCACATCCACTGGTGATTCAGTTATTACTGTGATGGTTGCTAAATGGTGGTTTTCTAACTCCACCATTCCTTTTACTTTTCTTAGTTGGTGACATGTTAAGTTTGAATTACCTATTAGACATCCAGGTGAAGATGTTAAAAGAGAAGTTTGGAGTTTAGGGAAAAGTACAGGCCGTAGCTTTAGATGTAGGAATACTGCAGCTGAGGACCCCCAAGGCATGTCCCATTGGCACAGCAGCATCGTCAGGTCTGGGCTCTGCTTAACGTGGCATTCAAGGCCTGTCTCGCATTTCCCCTCGCCGAGCACAGCACTGGCCCACCCTTGTGCCTCTGTGTGCACCATGCCTTTCACTGCTACTGCTTGTAGGACTTCTATTCACCCCTCAAAGCCCAGCTCAAATACTGCTGTCTCGCCAAAGCCTCCCCAAACAAGGTCATCCATTGAGGAAATCATTCTTGAGGCTCTTTTCTGTGGTAGGCATGGTGAAGAAAAACTCCATTCCTGCCCTCTGGGCGTCCATCATCTCCTGTATAGAGACACATTTTCACATATAATTACACAGATAAAGTCATCCTCACATCAGTGGCATCAGTGATGAGCAGCAAAGAAAAACCACGTGACTGGAGTAGCACATAGACGGAGGTTCAGTGACCTGGCCCAGGGGCTTCATGGTTTCCCTGAGGAAATGCCAACTGGCCTGAGGAAAGAGTAGCTGTTGCCTGCGTTAGTGGGACAGAGCTCCTCCCTGTGTGTGGTGCTGAGATGTGGCTGGGGGGTGGGGTGTGCAAGCAGGGATGGTGGATGGACTATCCCTGGCCTCCAAGCAAGGCCCTCTCCACAGCCCAGGTGAGGAGGCTGGTTTTTTTCCTGGGACAGTGGACAGGCAGTGGTGGGTTCTGAATAGAGGCTGATGCACCCCATTGACATTTTGAGACGTTCCCTCTGGTTGCCAGGTGGAACAGGAGACAGTAGCCACAGGGACTGTGTGGGTTTTACAAATCAGCCACAAGTTCAGGGCAGGAGACACAATTTTATTTTAAATTTCTGTTGTTAGGACACTGCACTGCAGGTGAGTGAAACATCAGCTCACTTGACAGAGAGGTTCTTAGCAGCATTTATCCTGCTGGTGTTCATATAGTCCTTAGTCCTCAGGCCACTGATGGCAGTGGCCTTGTCCTTTTGTCCTACCTGTAAGGCCCCTGGGCCCAGTGTTGTTTCAGGCTCTGGCCAAACCCCTCTGCTCTTGAGGGCACAGGGTGGGGACTCTCTAACTGGGGGGGGGGGGGTCTGGAAGGGAAACCTGCACCTGTATTAGGTTTGTGGGCCCCTCCTCAGGACCCACTGTGGCTGACAGTCTCCTGTCCCCTCTGTCTCTTCCCCAGCCATTCTGCAGCCTTCAGGAGGTGCTTCTGTCTGTCCCTAAACTGGGCTCTTCCTGTCCCTCAGGGACACTTCTTCCTGACTGCTCTGGGAAGCTGTTGTCTGCCTTTCCCTGAAGTGGAAGGGATGGGACATTTTCTGTGTTGTCTTCTTTTAAAAATTTAGTAATCTGAGTCTAGATTCAGAGAACAGATCAATCCAACTTATGCAACATTCAACAAGATGCTTGGCCACTTGAAGAATGTCAGTGTCCTGAAAAACAAAGCAGAAACTACAGAAACACGGTAACCAAATGCAATGCATGGTTCTTGATCAGATCCTGGATGGGAACAAAGAAAAAGGCTGTTAAGAACATTGTTAGGGCAGGTGGGAAAATTGGAACATGGACTACTGTCTAAAGACAATACTAGTATCTGGGCAGTGCCCTCCTGAGTGAGAGGGCTGGCTTTCCTGGCCCACTCCTGTGCTCTGTGATACTGGTCTTATAACCATGTAGGTGTGTCCTTGTTCTTAGGACTTGCATGATGTGTTCTGGGGTGACGTGCCATGCTGTTTGCAACTTACTTTTAAATGCCTCAGGAAAGGGGTGTGTGTGTGTGTGTGTGTGTGTGTGTGTGTGTTGAGAGAAAGCAAACATGGCAAAATGTGGCAATGTGTAAAATAGGGCAGAATCGGTGATTCTGGGTGAAGGGTATATGCTGTTCATTGTACTAGTCTTTCAGCTTTCACTTAGCTTTTTAACTTTTAAAAATTAACAATTGGGGAAGGAAAGTAAGGGTTGGAAGAGCCCTGGCTAATACTGACATCCCACAGTGGGCACCAGGGGCAATGCCTTCAGATGCTTATCTAGGCCTGCCAGGCGGACAGGCTGTAGGAAGCAGCCAGCCTGGGCTGTTCTGGTAATGGAGGCCTTTGCTCGACAGCCCTGCTGGCTACAGCCTGGCACTGGGTAACCCCCTGGATAAAGGCAATAGCTCCCCTGGACGAACATGCTTCTGTTGGACTGGCCCTGGCCCCATACCTTGGCTGGCTGAGCTCATGTAGGAATGTAGGGGCTGCTGTTTTCCCAATTTCTAGAGGAAGACAAGGCCTAGAGTGGCAGCCATAGTCACACAGCATTGTCTCTGGGCACAGGGACGAAGAGAGGGGCTTTGGGGGACAGGCAGGCTCTTAGCTAGACATGTGGTTTTCTCCCAACTCAAACTGCTACAAGCTTACTAGGGACATTCCATGGGGTTGAGGGCAGGCCAGTGACAGGGCACAGTGGCACAGTGTGGTAGGAACGGGGAGCCTGCTGCTGATCTAGGAGGGTTAGAGATGGGGACTCAGATTCTTTACGTCAGACTCTTTTCCTCTCCCCTTGCTCTAGTGCTTCCAATACAGGGGGTACAGGACCCTCTCTGAGATCCTCTCCCCCCAGAGGCAGTAGAAACACTGACTCAGAACGCTAAGGGCTCAGCCCTAACCCCCAAAGCTCAACAGGAGCAGGGCTAAGACTCCAGCTGGAAAGAGGCACTCAGACCCAGCCTGGCCTACCCCTGCTTTCACTCACACCTTTGTGCCCTGGGCTCAGTGCTGGGGGCAGAAATGCACATACTGCCAAGGCAACCTGAAACCTCTGCACTTCTGCTCTAGCTTGCTCCCAACAGGTGCTAGCCCCAGGAGTCATCAGAGCCACCTATGGTCACTGTACATTCAGCTGCCACTAACAGAGGCCGAGTGCTGGGCCCAGGCATGAGGGCAAGCTGCTATACGCACAGCATCTGCCCCCCACGGAGGTGACGAGCTTGTGGTGACGGCTGGGCAGCTTGAGCAGAGCTCCTGGGAAGGTGGTTCTGTACTCCTGGGCCTGAGGTTACTAGCATCTCAGCCACATTGGCAGAAGGAGACCTAGTGTCTGTGGCTCCAGAGCCTGCCCTAAGAACTTTCTAAAAGGTATGTTCCTCCCACAAGGCCTTGGTACCTACTGTCCCTTCAATTCTGTCTAGAATGCATTCTCCCTAGCTCCCAGGCTAGTTAATACCCACTCATTCTTCCAGTCTTGACCAGAATGTTCCTAGTCCAGGTTGGATTTGGTGGTACCGCCACAGGTTCCCACAGCTTCATCCGAGTATGTCTTCCTTTCTGCCACCGGTCACACCTGAATTTGACTGTGATGTGTTCAGTGTCTCTCTCCCCAACAAGAAAGTGTGCTCTAAGGACAGCCTCCACAAATCCCACACCTGGCACCAGGCCGCCCCTGGTAGGGCGCCATTAATGGGTTCAGTAAGTATAACCATTATGTTGGAAGAAGCTGCTGAGGGATATGGAATGCCCATGAGGCGGCATGAGAGAGGCTGGGTCTGTGGAGAGGTGTGGACCCTCAGTAAGGATAGCCTGTAACAGCCCATCTTGGCTCCTGTCATCATTACGAAGCATTTTCTTTCTTGTGAGAGGTGAATGCTGTGCCTTCCTTTTCAGATCAGGAAACCAAGAGCTGTCTTCTTGCCCAGGTTCAGTGTGGGGTGTACTTGAGCTGAAGTTACCGTTTGAACTTGAGACAGCAGGTCCCCAAAGAGCTGCCTTTTGGGAGGGGGTCTGGCTTGGTCTCCTGGGGGAGTCCATGCCCACCTACCTTTTCCCAGCCTGCCATCCCACTGCAAAAACACCATGAGCCCTCAGTACACATTACCTCATTTATTCTCACAACATGCCTGTGAGGTAGGGAGGGGCAGGGACTGTCCCCGTTTTACAGAGGAGGAAGTTGAGGCACACAGAGGTCAAGTGACTTGCCCAAGGTCACAGACGGTGGCCAAGCTGGAATGGGGCCCCAAGGGCAGTCCCAGAGCAGGTCCTTCGTTCACCTGGGGCCCCTGCAGCAAGCGCCGGACAAGAGGATGTCTCCAATGCCATAGTCATATACACAGTATAGAGCAGCCCCTCGCGTGCTGAGCTTGCAGCCGAGCTTGGCCCCTGTGCCGTTGGCCTGCCCTTGACTTCCCCACCCTACCCTGCAGACCCGGGCCATTGCAGCTCAGGGCTCATGACACCCTGGGAGTGGGAGTGAGGGGCAGGAGAGACGAGGAGGATTGGGGTAAAAATGAAAAAAAGAACAAAGAAAACAGACTGGGCAGATGAGCCCATGGGAAAAGAGGCAAGGTGGAAGACCAAAAACAAAAAAGGGCTGCTTACACACAAGGTATATATTTTTACACACACTTTTACACACACCTAGATATAGTACATGTAAAAATATATGCTATTCACACACCCACCTCCTGCCGGGTGCCCGGAGAGACAGCGGCGGTGCTGGTGGGCATGGGTGAGCAGATGGGCATTTGTTAAATATACACTCTAAGGGTCTATGTGCATATGTACACATACGTACAGACACAGCTGCCCTGCCCCTTGGGGGACTGTACACAGGCTCGGCCAAGGACAGACAAGCCTCAGAAAATGAGGTCCCTCTCTTGAGTGTACCCTGCTTATACGTTTTCTTTTACTGAAGGAAGAGGCTGGAGAGAAGAAAAGGTAAGAACCTAGGATGTGATAACTGTGGCTTTTCTCCCTCTTTCCCTCCAAGGACTTATTTTTAAACCTTCCTCATCTGCTTTAGAGGCATGTCACCCGCCTGCCACTGCCAAGGGCTGGAGGATGGCAGTGGGCAGCGCTGGGCCCATGAGAAGGAACCTACGTCTGTGTGTGTGAGAGTGTGTGTGAGCACTTGGCGAGGGAGGTGGGGGTGCTTGTCTGTCTGCCCCCAACCACAAAAGGGGCTGAGAACCAGAAAGCCACTAGTTAGGATGGTGACCCCTGTGTGAGCTCTGAAGGGATAAGAGAGAAACCGAAGAATGAAAAATCCAAGGTCATAGCGGGAGTAGCTGGGAAAAGGAAGGACATGGCAGGTGCCCAAGGCTGCCCTTGGACTGTCGTCATCTTGTAAACAAGCCAGTTTAAGTTCTCATTAGATAGAACAAGTAAAAAGACCGCAGTCTGGGCCGGGGAGTTGCCAGAGTCCATCTATCTAGTCACCACGGCCAGCAAGAAGAAAAAAAAGTTTCATGTTTCTTGTTGATTTGTGTGTGTGTGAAGTCTTCATAACCTAAAGCTGGGAGGGACCCCAAAAAAGCCAAATTGTGAGCCCTTGTATGCATCAATTTGAAAGTTGGCTCAGGGTCTCTAGACAGAATCATCATACTAATGGTTGAGAAAATTTTGTTCCATTTGCATTTAGTTTTTCTGTGGTTTTTTTTTTAATGACTTAAAAATTGTTTCCTTCCTCCTTCACGGTCTCAGAGCCGGGTCTGGGCCTCGGGGACATAAATCTCAATGCTGTCTGCACTCTCTGTGGCTGAGTTCTGTCGCACAGAAGCTGCCCGCTTGGCCGCCAGGAGTCTCTTGCGGGCCTCCTGGCGCTGCTTGTCCCCAGCGTCTGAGGCTTTGTCACGACTCACTGCCGGCTTGGATTTAGCTGGCTTCTTTGGGACTGGTGGGGGTGGTTTCTTCTCTTCCTTTAGTGAGACAGTAAGGAGGGAACAAAAATAAAATAAAGGTGCCCTGTCTTGTGAGGCAGCACCCCCACTGCATGCTGGCAGCTGTAGTCTCCACCCCAGCCTCCTCGCGTCAGGCGCAAGCAACATACATTTGGAATTAGGAAGCAATGATAGTGGGACTAGCACAAAGCACAGGCGCAAAGGCAAGCTTAGACCACCCTTCAGTGTCCTAGTGGGGAGGGCCAGACGCATCACCTGTTCTTACCCTGGGGCTTGGAACCACTGGGAGCCTGAGTCATCCAGCCAGAGATGGGACTTAAACACAGGGATCCCAGGATACATCTCACATGCTGTTTGTTCTAGAGGATTGGAGCTTAAAGGGGCCACTGGGTTCTACTGTTTTACAGAAGGAAGTCTGAGCCTCAAGGAAGAGGATTGCTCAAGGAGGTGGAAGTGGGCCCGGCCCCGGTCCTCTCGGCACATGGCTCCACAAGAAAGGGTCATCGTGCTGCCTCCCAGGTACCTACAGCTGTGTCCAGGTTACTGTCCAAAGGTGGGGTATGTGTCTCTTGGGACCCCCATTTTCTGAACATGCAGGGCAGGAAGGCGTGCTTCAGGAGGCGGCCCCAACCACACAGAGCAAGCAGCATGCTGGACAAGTGCCAAGCATGGACCCCGCGCACTGATGGACGCGAGCCCCCAGCTCAAAAAGACGACACACGGAGAAGGGAGCCAAGCAGCACTGACCGATGTGGGCAGCGTTATTGTCGACCAGGAATTTGTCCCTGGACTTCCCCTCCGCACTGCTCCATGCTCACCTTCCTCTTCTCGGGGGTCTCCACCAGCTGCCAGCTGTTGGCCTTGAGGTGGTAGAGTTCATCAAACTTCATGCTGATGTCCTCAATGGACAGCTGTAGCAGGTCCCAGAACCCTGCCAGGTCCTGGGCTGTGGGACGTGGGTTGGCATCGGGGTTCTGTGGGGCACATGGAGATCAGTGGGGCTAAGGCAGAGGCTTGTCTTGAACCAATCCCAAGTAGGATCCCCTGGCCCTGCCAGCAGTCTTTTGAGGCCTAGTTGACATATATGTGGCCCAAGGCCATCCACAAGCCAATACTTGAACCAAGTGGGCTATGGTAAAGAAGGCTTTCATGCACACTGGGTCCCTCAGGGTTTCATTCATAGTCAGCAATGAACATTATAGGCCATGGTCTCACAGTGAGGTGGGGGGAGGCCAAGCTTCATACCCAGGTGAGTATGGTTACAGAAGCCATGCCAACATATTCCTCATTACTGGCTGCCCACGCCTATAGGGCCCAGTGACATGAGTTCCCTTTATTTCTCCTCTACTCCCAGGGTACACAGACTGGGCTAGTTGGACAGAGGCCCCTAGAAAAAACTACCCTTGCTTCTGGCTTACCATAGGGCAAGGATCCTAACAGGTAAAGATGAGGGAGCAGGAAACCTGCCAAACTTAGTGGTAGTTTTCTTTAGGTCTTACGGTCTTACGTTGGGTGTATTCTTAGAGGGTATATTTTATGCATTACACTCAATAATAACTGATTCTTAATTTCCATGCAGTTTTTTTTTTTTTTTTTTTTTAAACATAGGGGTTCTGGTGGTACAGCACCTAAGGCATTTACCTGCCAACCAGAAGGTTGGTGGTTCAAACCCACCAGCCACTCTGCAGAAGGCACTCTGCAGAAGAAAGATGGGCAAATATGTAAAGATTTGCTTCTTTGGAAACCCAATGGGGTCACTGTGTGATGGAATCAACTTGATGGCAGTAAGTTGTTTTATTTTTTTCTCCTGCAGAGTTTAATTTTCTATTTATCAAAGGCATTAGATATCTCAGAGGCCAGTTTCCTGGTCCCTTTGTTGTATGCGAGACACTGTGACACACATCACCTTCATCTTTCCACACTATCTCCATGTTCCAGAGTAGGGCACAGAGACTTAGAGGGGCTTGCTGGTGCACAGGCCAGTTTAGAAGCCCCGTTCTGGAGGAAAAAGAATTAACACTCACCAAGTTTTGCTCACAGAGGCCCCGGAACTGCTGGAACTTCTGGGACATCAGTAGCTGAGCACTGCCCACAGCACTGAGAACTTTTCCTAAGACTGACAAAGGAAAGGCAGAAAGAGGCTGACTTAGCAGAGCACAGGGCTTGCTGGGCTGGAAGGGGGCAGGGCCATGCCTTTCCCCTCCTCATCCCCTCAGGATACAAATCATCATTTGGTGATGGCCAAATGATCTTACTTACTTTTCACAATAAGAATTGATTAATAATCAACAGTAGAGATAAACTAAACCCCATCCTCTACTTCCTAAGTACATTTTTATGGCAGTAAATTTGAAAATTGAATTTAAATGGAAAAGTTTTCCAGAAAAACATTCTACTACCATGATCTTAAAAAACTAAAGAAATTAAAATTCTTAAAAAGGAACCAGAGCCTGGATAGTTTTACAGGTGGAATTCTATAAAACCTTAAACAGATACCCAGTCTTACATATTTTTTAGTTTCCCAGTACAAAGAAATGTTGACACTATACTGTAGTATCTTAAGGGTGCAATAACAGCATTGGGAGCTCTGGTGGCGTAGTGCCTAAGGCATTTGACTGCTAACCAGAAGACTGGAGGTTCAAACCCACTAGCCATGCCTCGGAAATCCAAGGAGGGGTAGCTATATGAGTTGGCTCTGACTCGACAGCAGTGAGTTTTTGTTTTTGGTTTTTTTTTGTTTGTTTGTTTGGTTTAATGGCATTATGAAAAAATGAATATTGTGAGAATTACCAAAATGTGACACAGAGACATGAACTGAGCACGTGCTATTGGAAAAACGGTGCCCAAAGATTTGCTTAACGCAAGATTGCCACAAATTTTAAATTTGTGAAAAACAGTATCTGCAAAGCACAATAAAATGAGGTATGCCTGCACATAGAAAATGACAACTCATTTCAGAAGCCCTGAAGAGGATACGGGACCTGTCAGTGATAGACCTTTGTTTCATTATAAACAAAGAAGTAAAAGTCTTAAATGAAATATAAGCAAACAGAATCCAACGGAAGAGTTTTGAAAGTAAACCTCTTAGCCAGGAATACAAAGTTGGTCTTTTAATATGACTTCCAGTTTTAAAGTGGCATAAAGAGACTACTACCTACTCCTTAGTACTCTACTCCCTTAGAAATCACTGAAAAGCAAAACAGTAAACAAGAAATCAAAAGGCAGACTGTCCCTGATAGAAGGCTGCAAAGTGCAGGCCGATGGCACAGAAGGACTTGACTCTTGGGGTTGTAAGTTGAAGGTGGCAGTTTTAAGTTCTCTGAACTAATGAACTAAGTAGCTCACCTGGGGGAGAAACCAATAATCTCTTAATTACAGTAAAATGCCACAGGAGCTTTCCTGACCCTGGTTCAGCACCAAGGAGAAGAAGAGAAGGCAAGAGAGAGAAGGTGCCTTGTAAGCAGCCAGGGGAGAGAAGGCTAGAAGAGCTCACCTGTCCCCTGAGAACTCCTGCTATAGCCTGGACACAGGCCTGGCCCTTTCCCACAGTGATCTACTTGGAAGAGTTCATCCAGGCGTTTCTAATTAAAAGGGAACCAACACAAGAGCCAAACAAAGCTGTTACAGGAACAAATGGCAGATGAACATTTGCCAGAGAATGTTGGCACTCAACAGATGAAAATTGTGACATTTAACCATGACTGTGTTAAACAGAAGTTCAAAGCAGAGACAGAGGAGCTCAGAAAGAGATGATAAGAATAAGGCTATCACCAAAACAAGGGCCGCATGGAAGCAGCAAAAAGAAGAAACACTGCTGTAAGTGAGTGGAGCATGGCGCGTGGGACTGGGAAAGCGCTAGCCAGTCACACAATCTGCTTGACTGCCAAGACAAGGTGCCTTTTTAAATGAATGGCTAAGCTGGTGGGAATAACAGGTATGCTCTCCCAAGAGTTACTAACCATAAGGTATCCCTTGCTTTCTTAAAGTTTGCTTTACACAACTTCACTTTTACAAAAAAAGGTGAAAAGAAACCAGTGTTCATGTTTTGCAGCATCCAGTAAAGAAGCAGTGTGCAGTCCAAGCAGTGAGAGTGTTGTCACCAAGCTCCTTCCCCAGAAATTGCACTGCACACATGTGAGTTTATTATACCATTCCTGCTTTTACTCTATGTCAATTTTGGGTCTTGGAATGCTGAAAAATTTTCCCACATAAGTTAATGGTAATTGCTTCTTTGCTTTATGCCATTTTGGTTTAAAGGTTTCATAGAAACATTGTGCTTTCAGATAGCAGGGGAAACCTGTACTCAGGTGCCTTTTTTAAGAAATAAAAACTATGAATGTATTAATAAGGAGAGCTAAACAAACTGAAGCAAACTGAAGCTAAGGGTAAGACTTAACTACTGTCTCTTCTTCCATTCTCTCCTTTTAGAACTCTGATAGATGTATTTAAGAATATTCCAGAAGCATTAATGACATCAGTCCTCAAAATCAAAGTCAGGAAGCCAAATGAATCCCCAGTAAATCTACAGTGAAACTGCTGAACACCAAATACAGGGAAGCTGTTAAGAGCCAAAGGGAAATGAAAGATTATTGTCAAAAATGAATTAGACACAGTAACTTCTCAACCACAAAAATGGATGAGGACAATGGAGTAACATTTTGAAACTGCTGAGGGAAAAGTACTGTCAATTCAGAATTTTATACCTAGAGAAACTGTCATTCTTGAATAAGAATGTAAAGTATGTAATGTAAAATAAACAAGTGTTTACTATTGATAAAGCCTTAACAAAAAGAATATTCTTTTCTATATAGGTAAGTAAAATTAGTATGAAGGAAAATAAGAAAGGTCTGAGATCTAAGGAGAAAAAAGGGCAGAGTAAATCTACAAGACGGCATAAAATCTACTACACAGGGGTTAAACACAATCAAGCTTCAACTCAAATACTGGACAATACGGCATGAATGTTACTTGGTAAGTGATTTAATGTACTCGAACCCTCTTGAATATTCAGAGGAAGAGCAAGTATGTTTGATAGGTTAAATATGCTTAGGTAACCACTAAGAAGAAAAAAAAAGGCATGACTTCCAACCTAGTGAGAGGGGGAAGAGAGTCTCCAATCAAAAGAAAACAGAAAAGAAATTTTAAATACCTGAGTAATTAAAATATACCAATTTTCAAGGTGGGTATCAAAGCAAACCCCAGATAAAACGATACAAGCTGTTGACACACCTAGAGCCTAAGGACACAGAAGAGCTCTAAATGAGAGAAAAGGTCAGGAAAATACCAAAAAATTATTAGTAGAGATTAAAAAAAAAAAAATTGGTGAATATTAATAAAAGGTTTAGCTTACCAGAAAAACCAAATAATTCTTAACTAATATGCGTCTAATGACATAGTTTCAAATGTATAAAGCAGAAAGTAGCAGACTGTAAGAAGAAACTGGCAAATCCACCATCACAGGAGAAGACCTAGCTCAGTCAGTAGCTGATGGATAAAGCAGACCAAAAAATCCAGTAAGGTCAGAGAATACCTGAATCATTTAATAAGCTTGAGCTAACAGACACACTACAGAAACTTCAACCTAATAACTGGAACATGTACTTTCTCTTCACAAACTTACGGAGTATTACTAGAACTGACTACATTTTAGGACATAAAATGTATTTCAACAAATTTCAAAGAACTGACTATCAGATAGGTCATATTTCTGGACATTAGTTAGGTTAAAAAATACTAATGAAAACACACTTTTAAATAACCCATTGTTCAAAGAAATGACAATGAAGTTAAACACATTACATATCCTAGTTTGTCAGATATGGCTCAAGTAGTATTGTAGAGAAAAATACACAGGCTTAAAAAGCTTTTACTTAAAAAAAAAAAAAAGATTAAAACACAAATGTGCTAAGCATCCATTTTAAAATATTATAAAGGGAATAATACAAGAAGCCCAGAGAAGAAAAATCAGTAAAAAAGAAAAAAAATAGTAGAGGACTAATAAAATTAATAAGCCCTGCCCAATGATTAAGATAAAAAAATAAAAATATGTATGACACAGCCACAGTAGAATAGATATTAAGATGAGTGGTCTATACTGAAGTGAAAGATAATTCTAATGCTACATGAACTCTTCAGAAAATATGAAAAGAATAACTAACCCAAATTGTTTTAGGAGACTAGGAAACCTTGCTCCTAAAAGTAGACAAGGGTTAGAAAAGAAAATTACAGGACCATTTCCCATGGTGGCACAATGGTTAAATGCTCAGCTGCTAACAGAAAGTTTGGCAGTTCAAACCCAGTCACAGCTCTGCAGGAGAAAGACTGGTGCTCTGCTCCCATAAAGATTACCGTCCAGAAAACCTTATGGGGCAGCTCCACTCTGTCACTGGGGCTGCTGTGAATCAGAATCTACTCAACATCACCTACAACATTAACAAATCCAACAGTGTATTCAAATGAAAATATAATACAGCTGGATTTATTCTGGGAATGCAGGACTGATTTAATATTAGAAAATTAATGACTTCTGACTGGCATGACAAACCAGTCAGTATCAGAAGAACAACTGTAAAAACATATTAAGAAAAAAAAAAAGCCTTGATAAAAGATTGAATTCACCACGAAAATAAAACAATTCTTATATGTATGTCAAGGCATTAAAGAGTTACCAAAGCAATGAGAATTTGACAGGCTAAGACTCTAGATGGAGCTCTGGTGGCATAGTGCCTAAAGCACTTGTCTGCTAACCAGAAGGCTGGTGGTTCAAACCCACCAGCCACTCCTTGGAAGGAAGGTTGAGCAATCTATTTCTGTAGTGATACTGCTCTGGCAACCCAAGGAGGGGTCGCTATGAGTCGGGTACAACTCAACGGCACATAACAACAACAAGAAGACACTAGAAGGGAAGAAAATTCATGTGAGTCTGATATTCTGTACTGCTTTCCCCCTAGGTATCTTCCAATGTGTAAGCACTACACGTATTGGCGCAGAGGCTGAGAAGCCAAGCAAAGTGGTGATTAAAGAGCTTCAGGAGCTAAAAGACATTGAACGGAGCTTCTGGCAGTTTCAGGGGAACAGGGAGGCCAAAACTAGAGTTCAGAGCAACCAAGGAAAGGAGGATTTCAAATAGCAAAGAAAACTTATTAAACTTAAGGTGATGGAGAGACCAACATGGAGTTCAGGGTCAGCCAAGGAAAACATCACAGGCTGTCACTGGCATTCCCTGAGGCATGCCCAGCAGGATTAAGAGAAAACTGGGACTACCCTCGTCCCCACAGAAAACCCAGCTCTCAGTCAGCTCCCTCCTTTATCAGATTACACTGATCTGGCCCCACTCTTAACTACCTGCCAGAAGCAAAACTAAATACCCTCTTCAATAAGGAAAAATTACCCCATGCCTCAAATTTTATTTATAGTTTTTATGTATACGACATCTAAAATTGAATAAAAATTACCAGGCATACCAGGAGATAGGACCAAATGACTGCAAACCAAAAGAAAACAGACCCACAAATGATAAAGATACTAGAGTTACTGGACAAAGGCTTTAAGTGATCATATTCAAGAAAGTTAGATAACAAGATAAACAATTTTAGCAGAGAACTGTTAACTGTGAAAAGAATGCAGGGGAAATTCTAAAACATATAAAACGAAACACCAAACCAAACTCGCTGCCATCGAGTCAGATCTAACTCACAGCGACCCCTCCTTGGGTTTCCAAGGCAGTATCTCTACGGAAGTAGATTGCCTAACCTTTCTTCCGCGGAGTGGCTGGTGGATTTGAACTGCCAGCCTTCTGGTTAGCAGTCAAATGCCTTAGGCACAATGCCACCAGAGTTCCCTCTAAAACATATAGTACTTACAATAAAGAACTCAATAGATGATTTTGTAGTAATTCATGGCATCGTGCCTAAGGCATTTATAAGTTTTTTTTTTTTAATTCTGGTGAAGACAATTGTTGAACTGAATGGAATTTTTAAATGTATCTACTGAGATAATCACATGGTTTTTCTCTCAATTTAGAATGCAATTAATTTTATTAATAGATTCTTCTCCTTTCATACCTTCTTTGGATTAATCAAGTATTTTTATTCTATTTTAGCCATCTGTTAACTTGCTATTATTCTTTTAGTAGTTTACCCTAGAGATTACAACCTGCATCTTTGACTTTAATATAATTTAGTACTTTCACTGCCTCCCAGATTATGCAAGGACCTTAGAACGTTTTATTCTCACTTATTCTCCTGACTTCTGTACTGTTGCTGTTAAGTATTTTAATTATGTATATATTTAAATGCTGTAAGACATTATTTGATGGAATCAATATTTACTAATATTTATCAGTCTTTTCCCACATATCTACTTTTTCTGTTGCTTTTCACTCCTTTCTAAGGAGCCATGGTGGTGCGGTGCTTAAGCATTTACCTGCTAACACAAAGAGTGACAGTCTGCTTCCATAATGACTACAGCCTTGAAAACCCTATGGGGCAGTTCTGCTCTGAAAATATAATACAGCTGGATTTATTCTGGGGTTTCTAGCACTCTAAGGTACAATATAAAAGGAATTCCTTATGTACAGATGAATTTTAAAATAAGAGAATTTAGCAAGATTTCCAGAAAAAAGATCAATTTAAAGGCCAAGAACATTTTATCAACAACAAAAAAGATAATGCAGTAATTTTAAAAGATACCACTTACAACAGCATCCTCTGCCAAATTAAAATACTAATCTAATGAAGTATGTGTAAGACTTATGTACAAATCTGTGAGATCTAAATGAAAAACACTGAAGAGGACCTAAATAAATGGCAAGACACAAAATGTTCTTGGATAGAAAAGATTCAATTCAGAAAGACACCGGTTTTCTCTATGTATTTAATACAATTCCAATAAGAATTTCAACATGAGATTTGAAAAACTGATTCTAAAATTGATATGGAAGAGTAAAGAGGTAAGTTAGCTAAGACAATGACAAAAAGACGAGTCACCAACTAACAGAAGATATCTACAATACACATGACACAAAGTCTAGAACTGTCCTTCTAATTATTAAGACTTGCCTTCCTGGGAGAAAAAAAGTCAGGGGAAGGGGAGATTCACCTTACCAGATATCAAGGCATATTTCAGAATTATGGTAATTCAAATCGCATTAACAAAGAAACAGACCAAAAGGCAGCAGAACAGACGAGGGCCCACAAATACACCCTTGCATCTGTGGGGATATGACAGAGGTTATGATTGACTAGCATCACCCATCAGTGAGCAAAGTAGAGGCCTCTTCAGTAAACAGTGTTGTGACCAGGAGTTTTCCATGTGAAAAAACAAAGTAAGATCTAGAATGCACAAATATAAACTGCAGATGGAAATGACTCTGGACTAGAAGGATGGAATAGAAAGTTCAAAAACAGATCTGCACATACAGGCAACCTGCTAAGTTGTGTCAGGGCTGGTGTATAGATAAAATACAACATTTCTATAAATGACTTTACAATAATGAAAAAAAAAAAAGGAGCCCTGCCTCACCTCAAACAGAAAAATCAACTCCAGTGGGATCAAGGACTTAAGTGTGAAAGGTAATACTTGAAAACCTTTGAAAGAAGACAGGAGCATATCCTTTTGACTTTGCAATAAGGAAAAGTTCCTTAACGTACACAAAATGCAAACCGTTACAGACTGGTAAATCTGACACACTGAAATTAAGAATTTCTGTTCATCAAAAAATACCACAAAGAAAGTAGAAATACAAGTCACAAACTAGGAGGAGATCTCTAATACATATAAATGACAAAGGTCCAGAATCTAGAATATATACCTATGAGGCAATAAGAAAAAGACAACCTAGCACAAGAAATCAAACGACACACTGTACTGACAACTCTACTGCAAAAGACCTCTGTAAGGTTTTTAAGCAGCAAAGATGTCACTTTGATGACTAAGGTGCATCTGACCCAAGCCATGGTGTTTTCAGTCATCTCATATGCATGTGGAAGTTGGATAATGAAAGAGGAAGACAGAACAATAACTGATACCTTCAAACTGTGGCACTGGCAAAGCATATGGAATGTACAGTGAAATGCCAGAAGAATGAACAAATCAGTCTTAGAAGAAATACAATCAGAATGTTCTTTAGAAATGAAGATAGTAAGACTTCGACCCGTGTACTTTGGACACATCATCAGGAAAGAGCAATTGCTAGAAAAAGTCATCATGTTGGTAAAGCAGAGGGCCAACAAAGATGAGGGAAGCCCTCAATGACATCAATTCACACAGCAGTCACAACGATGGACGCAAACATACCAACAATTATGAAGACACGGGACGGGGTGACATTTTGTTCTGTTACATATAGTCACCACGAGTGTGAGTCCACTTGCTGGCAACTAATAACAACATTAAAAGTGAGTTATACAAGGTTGCTGGACACAAGATCAATATATAAAGATCAAACATCTCTATTAGCAATAACTATTTAAAAAATGCAAATATAAAAATAATCCATTGTACTATGGAAACAAAAAATACAAAATGCCAAGGAATAATAAAATATGTAATAATAAATATGTAAGTATGTAAAATAATAAAAGTATGTGAGGCTGTCATGGAGAAATTAATCACATTGAAGGATATAAAAAGAGACCTGTGTAAATGGAGCTAAAAACTTTATTCATGGCTGAGAAGACTTGATATTTTCAAAGTATCCATTTTTCCCAAATTAATCTCGAAGTCCATTCTAGTTCCAGTCAACATCCCAGGAAAATTTTTATGAAGATTTTGGCAAATTAATTCTGAAATTAATATTGGAAGAATGAAGGTTTAAGAATACCTTTTCTTCCTGGGAGAAAAAAAAAAGTCAGGGGAAGGGGAGATTCACCTTACCAGATATCAAGGCATATTTCAAAATTATGGTAATTCAAATCACATTAACAAAGAAACAGACCAAAAGGCAGCAGAACAGACAAGGGCCCACAAATACACCCTTGCATCTGTGGGGATATGACAGAGGTTATGATTGACTAGCATCACCCATCAGTGAGCAAAGTAGAGGCCTATTCAGTAAACAGTGTTGTGACCTGGAGTTTTCCATGAGAAAAAACAAAGTTAAGATCTAAAATGCACAAACATTAACTGCAGATGGATTAAACACCTAAATATGAAAAGAATAACAACAACAACAAAAAAAACAACCAAAACACAAAATTTTGAAGCTGGGAAAAAAATATGCTGCTGTAACATGGAAAGTGTTCTTAAGAATCCAAGGCACAAAGCAATTAGGAAAAGATGAATAAATATGAATCTGTCAATATTAAAAATTACAGTGATAAAAGATCAATTTTGAAAAATAAGCAATAGTATGGAAGAAAAAATACAATAGACATAGTGTAAGTAACCACATACAATGAGAACTCACAATAGCAGACAACAAATGTTCTGGTTACATCTGCCACTCTGACAGAAATATACAACAAATAGGATGGCATGAACCAACAGAAGCTTATTCTCTTACAGTTTGGGAGGCTAGAAGTCCAAGTTCAAAGTGCCAGGCTCTAGGGGCTTTGTGAAAGCCCCTTGACCTTGGGCTTCAGCTCTGCCTCCTGCTCCTGGCCCACTGGAGCTTTTCTTCACTCAGACAGCTGCTGGCTGCTGAGGCTGACAAGCCCAAGGTTGACAACAAAAAAGGCACAGTCCTAATGTTACCAAACTACATGGCAGGCCATTCATTCAAGTCCGTTGTAAGTCCCAAGGTCAGCAGAGCATGCAGGCTGCTGAACAACGACACAGCTACATGCAGGGTTCAATCGTGCCATAAGCTAGAGACCAGTCCCAAAGTTGCTTCTTATATATGGGAAGCAGACCACATACCCAAAGCAGCTACTCAGCTGCTCCAATAGATTCCACCATGGAGTTAATTACCAATCTTACCATGGGGAATAACTACATCTAGCTGCCCAGCGACTCAACCAGGCCTAGCCAAGTTGACACACAAACTTAATCACTACCACAACAACCAATGATTAATACACATTATGACATAACCCAGAAACCAACCCAGATATAAAAATATCCAACGTGAAAAAACTTAGAAGACTGGACACAGGGAAGCACAGACATCAATTGATAAATGAGGACAACTACAAAGCAAAAAGAGGGAATAGTGTAAACTTCCTAATGGAGAAGAAGTCAGGATGATTTTGAGATAGAACGGATTGTTTTAAACTTGGAAAGAAAATTTTAAAAGTCACAGGGTAACATCAAAGAAAATCAATAAACCTCATCAAAATAAAAAAAAAAATGAAAGATACACATATTTAGCAAAGACTATTAACTGAAATGAAAGAAAATGATTTTAAAAATTCATGAAATAAGCTCAGCACAGAAAATTTTATAGAACAAAGAAATTAGCAACACCACAAAAACACATAACAAAATGATAGCAATAAAGTCATACTTGTTGATAATTACATTGAATAAATGAATTAAATGTACCAATCAACAGAAAGAGTTACAGACTGGATAAGAAACCATGACCCATCAATATGATGTTTCTACAAGAAACATACCTTAGACACAAAAGACAAAAATACACCACTTTCAATGAAAGACAGAACTAGAAAGCAATTCAGCAGAGACAAAGAAGAACTACACAATACAATCAGCCAACTTGACCTTATAGACATCTACAGAGCACTTTACCCCAAAACAGCACAAAATACATTCTTTTCTAGCATACATGGAACATTTTCCAGGATATACCACATGTTAGGCCATAACACAAGCCTCAATAAATTTAAAAAACATTGAAATAATGCAAAGCATCTTCTCAGATCATGGTGCTATAAAATTAGAAATCAACTCTAGGAAAAAGAGCAAACGCATAGAAACTGAGTTAACACCCTCCTTAATAACTACTGGGTAATAGAAAAAATGAAATTTAAAATTTCTTGAAGCAAATGAGAATGAAAACACAAACATACCAAAATCTTTGGGACACAGCAAAAGCAGTGATCAGAGGGCAATTTATATGAATAAATGCATACATCAAAAAAG
>NW_006921607.1:12638811-12670631 GCF_000298275.1 Orycteropus afer afer | reverse complement strand
AAAAAAAAAAAAAAAAAAAGCCTACGGTCAGCACAAGAAAAGAAATAATAAAGATTTAACCCGAAATAAACAGAAAATAAAAAGACAACAGAAAAAAATCAACAAGACTAGAAGTTGGTTCTTTGAAAATGTTAACAAAACTGACAAACCATCGGCAAACTTGACAAAGGAGAAAATGATGACACAAATAACATGAATAAGAAATGAAATGGGCAACGTCACAACAGAACCAACTGAAATAAAAAAAGATAATACCAGGATACTACAAAGAACTGTGTTGCTGTTGTTATGTGCCATTGAGTCAAACCCGACTCACAGCAACCCCTCCTTGGGTTTCCGAGGCAGTATCACTACGGAAGTAGATTGCCCAACCTTCCTTCTGAGGAGTGGTTGGTGGGTTTGAACCACCAGCCTTCTGGTTAGCAGTCAAGTGCCTTAGGCCCTATGCTACCAGAGCTCCTACTAATAACTGTACTCCAACAAATTTGAAAGCCTACAAGAAATGGACAGATTTCTAGAAACACAACACTTACCTAATCTTATAGATAGATAAGGTAAGTCTGAGGTAGAACAGACTCATAACAAAAGAAAAAACTGAAGAAGTCATTAGAAAAAAGTTCCAACAAAAAAAAGTCATAGTCCAGATGGTACAACAACAGACACACAGATCACTGGAACCAGAATTGGGAACCTGGAAATAGATCCATCCATTTATGGTCAGCTGATCTTTGACAAAGGGCCAAAAATTCATTAAATGGGGGAACAGATAGTCTGTTTGACAAATCGTGCTTGAAAAACTGGATATCCATTTGTGGAAAACTGAAACTAGGTCCATACCTCACACCATACACAAAAATTAACTTCAGATGGACCAAAGACTTAAATGTGAAACCTAAAACTAAAGTTCATCAAAGAAAACATAAGGGCAAACTTGAAAAACCAAAAAAAAAACCAAACTCACCACCGTCAAGTCTGTTCCAACTCAGTGATCCCTCCTCCGGTTTCCAATATAGTATCTCTACGAAAGTAGATTGCTCCATCTTCTTTCCAAGGAGTGGCTGGCAGGCGAACCACCAGCCTTCTGGTTAGCAGTTAGATGCCTTAGGCATTATGCCACCAGAGCTCCCGGGGCAAACTTAGGGGGCCTTATTTATGGCATAGACTACCAAGCATAACCCAAAAATATACAGACAGCAGAAGATAAACTAGATAATTGGGACCTTCTGAAAATTGAATACTTACATGCATATCAGGAGCTCTGGTAGCTCTGTGAACTTTCACCCAGTCACAATAAAAATTAAAAAAAAAAAAAGAAGAACCTACAAGATGGGGAAAAAATACTCACCAACGACATATATGACAAACAATCTCTAAAACTTATAGAAAACTCCAACACCTCAACATCAAAAAGACAAACAACTCAATTAAAAACTGGGCAGAAGACATGGACACTTCATTAAAGAAGATATTGAGGTGGCCAACACACACATGAAGACATGTTCGTGATCATTAGCCACTAACCAAACCAAACTCACTGCCGTGGAGTCGTATCCAACTCACAGCAACACCTCTTTGGGTTTCTGAGGCAGTATCACTACAGAAGTAGATTGTCCAACCTTCCTTCTGAGGAGTGGCTGGTAGGTTTGAACCACCAGCCTTCTGGTTAACAATCAAATGCCTTAGACTCTACGCCACCAGAGCTCCCACACTAGAGAGATGCAAATTGAAACTACAATGAGATACCATCTCACCCCAGAACTAACAGCAAAGTTCAACTAGACATAAAATTAACAAATGCTGGTAAGGATGTGGAGAGACTAGGACTCTCATACACTGCTTGTGAGACTGTAAAATGATACAACCACCGTGGAAATCAGTATGGCAATTCCTTAAAAAGCTGGAATCAGAAATACCATTTGATCCAGCGATCTCATTACTAGGTATATATCTAAAAGAAGTGAGAGCCAGGACACAAACAGATATATGTACACCTATGTTCATCGCAACACTATTCACAATAGCAAAGAGATGGAAACAACCTAAGTGTCCATCAACAGAGGAATGGATAACCAAACTATGGTACACACACACAATGGAATACTATGCAACACTAAAGAATAATGTAGAATCCATGAAACACCTCATAATGTGGATGAACTTGTAGGATATTATGCTGAGTGAAATAAGTCAATCACAGAAAGATAAATATTGTATTAGTCCACTGTTGTAAAAAGTCAAGGAAAGGTTTATATATGGAAGGAGCTTTCTTTGTTGGTTACCAGGAATGGGATGGGAGGGAGGGAAAATTGCTAGATAAGTAAGAGACAAGTATTGATTTGGGTGAAGAGAAAGGCCATATACCAAACTGAGTGACCAACACAGTAATACTAAGGAAAATGAAGACACAGAGAGGTACAGAGAGGTACACAAAAGGTACAGACAGCAAAGATAAACACTTTTACACATATAAATACTGCATTATGAGGGATAACAAACATTAATCCACGGGTAAACAGATGGATAGACAGGCTGAATGATCAGGTATGTCTAGCTAGGCAAAAGGGAATATACCCACAACCATGTAAAACGTTGGCAGATGGTATTTCTACATATGTATTTGATGTGCTATAACAATGTCCATATAAATAGAACAAATGGGGCAAACTTACGGTAACTTTTTAGCCACAGTCAACCACCCTGATGGAATGAGTTGTTGGACCTGTGGGACACCATGGTCATGGGGAACAACTTCAGGCTCATTTGGTGTGACATACTACACAAAAACATTGTTCTACATCCTACTTTGCTGAGTAGTGACTCGGGTCTTAAAAGCTTCCAACTGGCCATCTAGATACAGTAATTGGTGTCTCCTCGTTCATTGCAAAGATGAATGAAAAAAAACAAAGATGCCTGGAAACAATTAATCCAAGGGACTAGTGGACCATGTGAACCTTAGTCTATGAGACCAGGAGAAGTAGACCAGAAGTAGATGGTGCCTGGCTACCACTGTCAACTTCTCAGAAAGGGATTAGTACAGGAGATCCTGAATAGAGTGGGAGAACAATGTGGAATAAAACTCAGAATCATAAAGAAGACCAGGCCTTGGTGGAACCACTGAGACTATGGCCCCTAGATGCCCTTCAGGTCTGGAATTGAACCCACACTTGTGGCTGCCAGCCAAACAAAAGATAGGTATATGAGTTGAATATTTACCTGAGGTAGATACACTCCTTGGAGAGAGCAATTATGGGAGAAAGAAGGGCTGCTTATGCACCAGGAGACAGCTCAGGGGGCAGGAGTGCATGGAGGGATGGACACAGGGAAGAGGTAACTATCGGGAGAAAGTGGGAGGGGAGCTGTTGCATTGTGGTAAATTGTAGTCAATGTCATGAGACAAAGTGTATGTGAACTGCTATATGGAAAGTGAATTTGCTCCGTAAATTTTCACCCAAATCACAAAAAAAAAAAAAAAAAAAAAAAAGGGGGTGGGGTGGGGGGAAAGACCAGGCTTACTAGTCTGATGGAGCCTGTTGAAACTCCCAAGACTGTGGCTCCTCGTTACCCTTCAGGCCTAGAACTGAACTTACTCCCGTGGCTTCTACCCAAACAACAGGCATATAGGGTGAATATTTATACTAGGTAGATACACACCTTAGAACGATCAATCATGGGAGAACAGAAGAGCAGTGTTTGTACAGGGAGATAGTTCAGGGGGCAGGAGTGCACAGGAAGGAAGGTCACAGGGAAGAAATAATTACAAGGAGGAAGTGGGAAGAGAACTATTACTCTGTGGAGAACTGCAGTCAATGTCATGAGATGTGTATGAAATGCTGTATGGAAAACGAATTTGCTCTGTAAATTTATACCCAATCACAATAATTAAAAAGAAAAAAGAAATGAGACACAAGGGGGAAATAAAAGGGGAGAAGACCTTCAATGAGATGGACTGACACAGTGGCTGCCACAATGGGCTCGTGAATGGCGCAGGACTGGGCAGTGTTTCGTTCTGTTGTACATGAGATCACCATGAGTCACAAAACCAACCCGACATCTAGCAATAAGATTTACTGATGTGTTCATCACTGTGACGAATCCAGTCATGTTATTCTGCAGTGAAGGAGGCTTGGAGGAGACAAAGCTGGGTTCCATGACTGGAAACCCCATGGCTTAACCATTTCATCTCCATCCTGTGCTGGGTCAGAGTTTCCCTTGCCTCCAGGGCTACACTACACCCGAGTGCACAGGTCCTGCAGTCAGGATCCCAGAGTCTGGTTGTGCCCCCGGCCCCAATGAAGCAGAGCCTTCAGATTCAGTAAAGCTCACTTTGGGAAGTCATTAAACTTGCAGACTTTTCTTCCAAACACCCTCCCTGATGCCTTTTTCTTTCTTTCCTTCCCACCCCACAGCAATTTTGAGGGCAGAGACTCACACAAATAGAAGCTAGGAACCTAGAAAGGCCCTGCTGACTTGGTGGCTGTGCGCCTGCCCCGGGGCCATGGCGGAGGCCAGCTTCCTGGAGACCTTCCTTGAGGGAGCAGATGCTCTGCAACTCCTGCTGCCACGCTCACCACCTCGTTAATACACAGAGTAGTCAGGTAGTCAATTTTTCACTACTGTCATAAATGCAAAATGTTGAATGAGATAGTCAATAAGTAAGGAGTAGGTGGATGTGAAAAAAATGAGGCCACCAATAATTCTCAGAAAAACTAAATGTGTGAATTATAAAGTGAAATCATAATATACTATTAGGTGCTGCAGTGGATAGTATTTATGTGCTCGTAGTAAATAGAAATATGCTTGTTATTTAACCAAAAACTAATAATATAGGGAGTGTGGGGCAGGAGAGAGGTGGGGGTGGTGTGACAGCTAAATCTTCATGTTATAACAAGAAATCAATGTGATGACAACTTTAGACAAGAAAGAAGGCAATACATTTAAAGGAAGACATAGGAAGGCAAATGCTGGAATGTACAGCTAATGTGAATTGAAAGTGGGGAGAGGTTAAGGTAGGGCAGTGGGCTGGATGTTTTCTGTTGGAAGCCTTTTAGTACTCTTTGAGCTTTGCCTCTGTTCTGATTTTTTTTAATACTATGATTGTAAAAAGTTATTAGGCACATGCCTCACAACAGATCCCAAGACACCAGTGGGTGTGAATCAAAGCTGGGAACCAGCCCAGAGGACCGTGAAAAAAATGACTCTAAAGCACCCTCTCAGTCATCAGAGGGTGCTCTCCGCAGGTCCCACCCCATCTGTCCAGGGGATGCTAGTGTATCTCATTGGGCACTCTAAAACCCTATCCCCTTCCTGAACTTCCTGTGGAGGAGGAACTCACTGGAAGTGGGAGCTTTGGCTGAACCAGGTCAATGCAGGGTGTGGCTCCTGGGGCAGTAACCTGGAGCTGTCTCCAAACAACCTCCTGCCCCTTATCAACCAACCACCTGAGTCTAGGCTCCTTACATATTTCTAGTTCTTAAACTAACTTCCTAGGAGAATTTTTGGAAATAGGCATGGTATAGGTAGATACCTAAGTGGGAAACTAAGTAATACTTGTCTTGCCTAAAACTCTGTTGAGGTTCCCAGTGAGATCCCTGGTGCTTGTGTTTGGTGAGTGGGCATAACTATGGTGCCAACTTCCTCTGTACCAGGTACTGTATTGGGTTCTTTACATGCATTACCACATTTCATCTTCACAGTATTCTTAAGAGGTCAGGCAGCAGCATGACCTACATTTTACAGATGAGGAAACTGAGGCTCTGAGTAACTTGACAAAAGTCCCAAGAGCTAGAATTCAAACCCAGGTGGCTGATCCCAGCCTGCATGACAATAACCAGCAGCTCCGCGGTAAATCCTTTTAGGAAAAAGGTTTGGTTACGGAGACGTATGGATGGAAGAAAGGAACCTAAGACGAGAACCTGAGAGACTCTCCTCATTCAGAGGCTCCAAAGCAGGCTAGAAGGAAGCTGGAGAACTCGCTGTGCACCCCTCACGTCCCTGCCCCATGGGGGTCCATCCACACAGCACTCACCTTCTTCAGAGAGGTTGTTCTCTTTGGTCTCCTTGTCCATCTGGCAGCACCAGCCTTCCAGCCGCTCCGTCTCAGCCTGAAGTAGCTTCAAAAACCAGTAGCCATCTCGGCGGCAGGCCCCTGGCTGTGCTGGCTCTGCTGGGGAGCTGGAGGTCGTTTCAAGCCAGGGGTCAGGTGGGGGCAGCGAGGACGCCTCTAGGGCAGGGTCGCTGTTGTCTCCATAGGAGAGGTTGCGCTTGATCTGGGCAATCTTGGGGGTCTGCCGAGGGCCAGCGTCGATGCTGATGGAGTTGGGGTGTGGGGTACAGTCTGGGAGGCTCCTCTCAGATGACTTACAGCTCGAGTCATTGGCATCCTGGGTATCCGAGTCGGTGTCCCGTCGGGAGGACATGCCGTGGGAGGGGGCGCTGCTTCTGTGGGTCAGGTGGAGGGTGGGGATGGGAAGGGGTGAGAGTTACCAAGAGGGTCAAAGACCAGCAGCCGCCCCGACCGGACACACAGGAGACAGAGAAACGGATGCATCATCTGCTCCCCATGCGCCTGAAGCGGCCCCACAGCCCTCATTTCATTCTCGGCTCAGCCCTTGCCCCGACCAACCCTCACCCACACGCACACACACACATGGACAAGGTCATAAGGTTGCCTGTTTACTGCAGTGGGGCCAGAAAGACCACCAACACCAGGGTAGCTGGGGCCACATCTCAGCCCAGCCATGGCCCCCCATGGTTGACAAATCTCAGAGCAAGTGCTCACTGCCCGCCCGCCTCCCATGCCTGGGCCACCACCCGCATCCCAAACCCAGCTTGGTTATTAGAAATCCAGCAAGGAGAATTGGGTTAGGGAGAGCAGGAGGGGAAGGCGCAGGAGAGGTGAGAGCAGGAGAGAGAGGAGGGGGGGAGAAGCAGCCACCACCTCTGTCCGACTTACCGCCAGTCGTCCTCTACCTGAACCCCGATGGACTGGAATTTGGTAGCGGGACTGGGCTCCTCTTTTGGCACTGGCTGAATGCAGTCAACCTTATTGAAGGACAACGACAGCAACGGCACGGAGACAAAGACAAAAATAAAAAACAAACACCACACTTGCTGCTGAAATTCACATTAGTGGGACGACGCAAACGGACGTGTGGACAGAAAGACATGATGCATGCGAACACTGCACATGGGCCCGAGGCCGGACCAGGTTAAGCCGGGCACTGCTCATTCGCGTGGAGGCGGGCAGGTGGGCGGGAGGTGGGATGGGGTGGAGATGACTGGCTTTCCCTACTCTGAGGAGGGTGCCATCACATCGATCGCTTTGGGTCCGTTGTCCTCCGAGAGGTGGGAACCGTTCCTTCTAGTCCTCTCCTTTACACGCATCAGAGAGAAGAAATAAAAGGACAACAAAAAGAGAAAGAAAACACACACACACACACATACAAAGCCACAGCCGTTATCTTGTGTAATTGAAGCTGGGGGCTGTCTTGAGGCAAAGATCACTCTCCCACCCTGTGGCTGAAGCCTGGAAGGGTAAGCAGCAGGCACTGAACTAAGGTAAACCTTGGAGAACAGCTCTAGATTTCAAAACTACCACCAAGGCAATAGCTGGTGAAGCCCCTGGACACTATGGGATGCCATCCCTGGTCCCTGAGCCCCAATCACACTTGGTTGAGGTGACCTTCAACCCTGGGTGGGACTAGAGGGCAGCAGGAATGCCAGGGCCAACCCCAAAGCTAGCACTCTTTCTTTATGCTCCTGGGAAGCAGAAAAATATGGTTAACCGTGACGCCCTGAGATTGCATTTTCTCTGGGACAAAGGTGCCTGGCCATGAAGCAGCTAGGCCAGACCTCCCATAACCTCTCATGAATGAGGGAAAACCCGCATTTGGCCCAGGGCTTGAGGCACCAAGAGGGCGAGGCCAAGTATTGGCAGGATAGCTCTCTTCGCTTCAAGGACAGAAGCTGGGGCCAGGGAGGATTTCTGGGGCAGTGAGACTGAGCTACAGGGGTGCAGCTAGCTGTCTATTCCCCTCAGCAAGACCCAGCTCAGGGACTATAGCATCATTACCTCCAAGGAGCTGCAGTGCGAGCATGGGACAGGGGTAGGGTGAATTCAAGGGAAGGAGCTCAGGACAAGCCCAAGAGCTAAAGGGCCCTTACCCCACTATGATTTTCTGGGTAAAAGGAATCAAGGGTGGCTCTACTCTTTCTAGGGTAATTTGGGAAGAGAAGAGCATCTGGTTTGGTCAGGGAGAGGATGGGGCTGCTCTAAATAAAGACCCTGGTGGCCAGGATCTCGGGTCAGAAACTGGGCCACTCTATGTTCCTAAGGATCCCACCTGGAGAAGCTGTTTAGGACAAAAGCTGGACCATTTTGAAGAAGCAGCCCAGCTGGATAGAGCCAGACAAGCCCAGAAAACAAGAGCCTCCTGGCCAATTTCTTCTTGTACATATGGGGAAACAGCTCAGAGTTACCTCTTAGGGGAAAATCAGTCCAGGCAAGTGCAAGAAATTGGCCAGTGAGCCTTCTTCTCTCCTCCCCTTCCCTCCCACTGTGGCATTCATCTCTTCTGTGTCCCATGATCCCTTTACATTTTAATGCTCTGTCATCAAACTGACCATGCTGGCTGCTCAGTGGTGATGGGGAAATGGGAGATCCCTGCCAGCCTGAGTCACAATGCACACCAGTGTGTCCTCCTTGATCAGTCCCCCTAAGCTTGGGATCCAGCCCATGGTAGTTGCCCTTCTCTCAGTGTCCTGAACATGTTCTACTTCAGTCTGGAGCAGCTGGCTGGGGCAGGATCCAGCCTGCTCCCATCTAGGGTAGGGAGAGGCCTCTCACTCCAGATTTAGAGCAATGCTTGAAAACCACACAACAGGGCCCACACTTTCCAGCTCACCTAACAGAAGATACATTATTCAGGTTATGTGCATGCAGGAGGTGCAATGAAGCAGCGGAGAGGGAAACTGGCTTTGGCTCCTCGGTCCTGGGAACTATATGCCTGGACCCTTTCCTGTGGAGGGAGGCATCAGTACTGGTGTCACACTTCTCAGTTTGACATGGGCCTGGTGCCTGGAGCCACCTACCTGTCTCCAAGGCCTGAGAGGGCTCTGGGCAAAGTTCCCCTTGAGCAACCCCCATGGCTCAAGAGCCCTGGGTCCTGGGCCCTTGGCCCATTGGCGTCTATGCTCCACGCTGTCCCCGCTGCCAAGCAGGGCTATGGTCTCCGCGCCCGAGCTGACCTTAGATTAGAGAACTGTTAAGTCAGTCCCACCTCCCGCGGGTAGGCTGGCAAGGCTCAGAGTGGATGGACAGACAGTGGACAAGCAAATGGGGGACAGGAGATGGCTGTCTGAGTGTAACCACATTCACTGGGACAACCCATTGGGAGCAGCTGGAGCAAGTGCCCACAGCTACAGACTGTGGAACACATGGGTGACTGCGAGGAAGTCATGGTTATGAGTGGAAGTGATTCGGCCACTTGGGGCTGACCTCCCCAAAACAGATAAACCACCTTTGCCTAGCAGACCCAGGGCCCCCCGCCAGATGTAGTTACACACAGGCAGGTCCGTGGAGCAGACTCAGGACACAGAGTGCAAAAGGAGCCCCTACTTGTACTCCTATTGATGACAGTTTCCTTTTAGGGACGGCCTCAGGGTGGGACTCGGAGCTGGTCAGTGTCCCTTGGTCACTCTTCAAAGCTGCATGTTTTGGGGGTGGCTCAGGGGCCTCAGGGGCTGTGGCAACTCCACCCCGTGTCACGCTGGGCGGTCGGGTACTGCTGTCCAGGCTGTCTGACGAGTTGCTCAGGCCTGACTGGCTCGTCACTTCACTCTTGTGGTCTTGGCTGTCCAGGTAGGTGTCCTGGGCAGACTCAGTACTGCTCTGAACTGTGACTGAGATGAACGGCTTTGATGTGGTGCGCGGAGGGACTGGTGGCGGAGTCTTCTTATACGCCACTAGACATGATGAACCTGCAGATGGATGACAGGAGGGAGGGGAAAAAGTGAGGCCCCATTTCTCTCAAGCCTCTTCCAAGTTTGAGGCTCTGCCTGATCTGGCCCTACCTCTGACCTAAGCCATTTCCTCAGGACTTCTGGCATAGGAGGATGGAGGTTAGACACAGCAGTGACCAAGACAGACATAGATCCTGCCCAACCTCGTGCAAGGCCAAGTCTAGTGGGGGATGCCAACATTAACCAGATACTCCCCACCTCAAAGTCACATACAAAGATATTATCCAGCTGAGGCAGGGGCTAACTGGTGAGTGCATGGTGCCACAAGGCTGTGACAGAACCTAACCGGGCTTGAAGGCTCAGGGAAGCATTCCCTCAGGAGGCAGTGACAAAACAGTGGAGGTCAAACACACAGCTCAGGGATTAGCTAACCTTGAGTTCTTCAAACTCACTGACAGACTCACTGTTCCCTTCTTCCCTTTCTCCTGGTTTCCCTTTTACTCTGCTTGGATCCACCATCCCTGTCTGCTCAAAGCCAACATAGCCTTCAGGTCCCAGTTAACTGCACATTCTCTAGCAATCTTGCTTTCCCTACTCCCAACAGTTTCCTCAAGACTCCACCAAGCTTCAGGGAACCAGGGCCTGCCACAGGTGGGAGCGGGGTCATCTCTGAATCCCACTCCCAGCCTGGCCTGAGGTTGGCTCACAGCAGGAGCACTGAAGGCCCATTGCTTGCTTCTTAATGCTGAGAACTTTGTTTGAAACAGAAGGTGCTCTTCAAACAGCAATAGCTACACTTATTGTGAGGGACCAAGTCAGGTTCGGGCTTTTCTCAGCACCTTAACTCAAACGCCCTTTCCCCAGCGAAGACTTAAATCAAGCCCCTACCCAAGGCCTGGCCCAGCCTAGGACCTACCTTCAAGAAGCTGCCATTCACAGAGGTTAATGTAGATGGCACAATGGAAACCCATAAAATGAAGCCCAGTGCCACAAGGGCTGTGGGCATGGGACAGCAAAACCCACCTAGCTGCCGCAGTAAGATATCACTATACTAAACCTGGGAGCTCTGGTAGCCTAGTGCCTAAGGCATCTGATTGCTAACCAGAAGGCTGGCAGTTCAAACCCACTAGCCACTCCTTGGAAGGAAGACTGGGCAATCTACTTCTGTAATGATACCGGCTCGGAAACCCAAGGAGAGGTCACTATGAGTCAGATCCGACTCAACAGCAGTGAGTTTGAGATACTACATCTATCAGAATGGCTAACATGAAAAATAGTGACAGTATCCAATGCTGGTGAGGATGTGGAGAAACTGGGTCACTCATCCATTACTGATGGGAAAATAAAATGGTACACTCACTCTGAAAAGAGTTTGGCAGTTTATCATCAAACTAAACATGCAATTATTATATGACCCAGCAATTTCATTCTTGGGCATTCCACAGAAATGGTAATTTATATTTACATAAAAATGTACACACACTGGCTCAGAGGTTTACACTCATGGTTTCAGGGGACATCCCAGTTAATTGGCCTAGTACTTTGATCTCCTAGTTCATCATGTAGTACCTGAGGTCTTAAAAGCCTGCAAATGGGAGGGAGGTGGGTGTGCTTATCAAAGAGCAACGGGAGTAATTCTTGAGATGGAAGTGCTTTCTTTCCTGTGTTGGCAGTGACCTGAGCTTACGCATGGTATGAAACTGCATAGCACTGCAAACCCACCCACAAAAGGAGAACTAGTGAAAGTGCAGAATCTCAGTGAGATGGTAGAACATAATCTATGTCGACATCTGGGCTATGATATTGTAACTATGGTTTCATGAGATGTTACCAGCGAGGGAACTGGGTAAAGAGCACACATCAGCCCTGAGTATTATTTCTTACTGTTGTTTGTGAATCGACAATTATCTAAAAATGAAAAATTTAGACCAAAAAAATCCATCCCTCTGTCCATCAACAGTTAAGCCAGACTCTGGGTTCCAGGAAAGGGAAGACCCCTCATCAGCATAGAAACAGCTGTGAGATGGGTGGTTCATAAGTAATAGAAGCAAAAGACAAAAAAATAAAGTAGCAGCCACCACAAGGCAAAGTCCAGGGAGCTGGAAGCATGTCTTGTGCCTGACTCGTCGGGGGTGAGTATGTATCTGGGAGCTCAGAGCCAGGAGCACCCACTTCCCATGCATTCTATTCAGCATTTCCTAGTCCTGCTCAGGTCTTGAGGATACTCAAGGGGCTCCCCAGAAAGACACACTCACAATCTCTGACTCCTCAGCCTAAGAAGGGCAGTGCTTGGGCAGAGGGCAGCTACTTCTCAGGGCCAGGAAAACATGGTGGCAGGGGGCCAGTTAGGTCACCAGAGCCACCCTGCAATGCCCCACACTGTGTGAGAACTCAGGAATGGAGCCGTTTACAACCACAAACTAGGCCGTTTACAGAGCTGTGCTCAGTGACCCTGTGAGGTGGGCGGACCACTGTTCCCATTTTACTCATGGGACACGTGGGGTTCAGGAAGGTTAGATAACTTGCCCAGGGTTCCCAGTGGATAAGTGACAGGCAATCTACAGAGTCTCCCTCCCTGCTGGCTGGGGCCTCTAAAGATCACTGTGCTCTACAGCATCCTGCTGGGCCCTGGGGCCAGTTTGGAGGGGCACACTCCAGCTGTTGGAATAGGAAGGCCCTAGTCTGATGGCGGAGGCTGCTTCCAGGCACTGGCTCTGCACTTCAGTTCTCTCATCTGTTCAGGGGAGGGTTTTAAATGCTAACAGCACACCACAGTCACCATGGCTACATGGTCCCTGACAGCTCACAGCATTTCTCCATCATTCAAAGATGCTGTAGCACCTCCTATCACCTTGACTGGAAGCACAGTACCTGCCCTGAACCCCTTTCTCCCCACTCACCTGAAACTCTACCATTTGAGAAATGCACTCCTTTGGTGGGGAGGTTCTAGGGGGTGGGGGTGGGGGATGCCCTGGTGTGGAACCAGATAAAGTACAGCATGTGGTTACAAGTTGTGTGGCTGTGGTTTCCTTCTTCTAACAAAGGAGTGGTTACACAGGCTACATCACAGAAACTGGCCCAGGACTGTTCCTACTGGTCCTTGGCGACTAGACGGAGCTGGGCCTGGAAGACAGGAGCCAAACTCTGCCACTCCTCTGCCTCTGCACAGAGGCTGGGCTGGTTTGCTGACCAACCAAGGGGCAGTTTCCCCAAGGACTGGATGTTTAGGGCAGCCTGCTGAAACCACTGGCTATCGCTAGTGCACAGCAGAGACAAGACTCACTGAGGATTTTCAGGAAAGGATTTGTTTGGCCTAAATATCCCCAAGGAAGCAGAGTTCAGTCGGGTTTTCTGCCCTAGACCACCAACAGTGAAGCCTATCTATTCAAAACGTTTAAAGGAAGAAAATGCCCCTTAAGTTGTTGTTGTTGTTGTTGTTATGTGCCGTCGAGTCAGCCCTGACTCATAGCGACCCCTCCTTGGGTTTCCGAGGCAGTATCACTACGGAAGTAGGATTGCCCAACCTTCCTTCCGAGGAGTGGCTGGTGGGTTTGAACCGCCAGCCTTCTGGTTAGCAGTCAAGCTTATATTGGGGGAAGGGGGCAGAACCGGTCTCTAAGCCTGGCTAAGGTTGGGTGACTTCCGGTCTCTATGTCTAAATCTGTGGGATAGGACTGATGCCACAGAGGACTGGGACTTCAGCCTCTCCCCCAGGTGGCCGAGGCCCAGAGTCCTGCTGGAGTGCACTCAGAAGCTTGAGCCCTGGCTGAGCAGCTAGTCATTAGCAGGAAACTGAACCAGGGAGAGGCCAGACCAGATAAGAGGAAATGTGAATTTATCGTGGATTCTCTGTCTTCTGCGTGACTAGCAGAGAGCATTTCAGGGCCTCGTGCTCCTCGAATGGCAGGCATATCTTAGTTCTGAGCACTGCCCCGCCCCCCCAGGGTCGTGATGGGACCTGACAGTTCACCAGCCCCCTCACAGCACTGTGTACAGGGCAAAGCTCACCTTGCGGGAATGCCAAGAAATACAGGCCAACACCTGGCTGTTGCCCCTTCCAAATCATGCTCCAGCCACTCTTTGTGACTAATAATTACAGCCTGGGCACACACTCCTCCTCCTTCCTGAAAGGCCACCCTCAGCTCCTCACACATTTTTGTGTCACTTCCTCATCAAGGCCTCCCCTGACTAGTGCTCCACTCATCCCTCAGGAATGCCTTTCAGAGCACGCATCACACTGGCTTCTGTGTTGATGACTGGAAACATGGGGTGGGCTGGGGGAATTCTGTCTGTCTTGGCACAGCAGGTCATATCCCAGGTCCAGGATAAGACCTCATGCACAGAAGATAGTAAATATTTGCTGAATGGAAAAATGAACCTCACTATTGTTCAACCAAAAAACTCAACTGTCAAAAATCAAGGTATCTGGTCATAGTAGCCTTCAAACACTTTAGCATGCAAGAGTCTAGTAGTCTATCTTCCAAATTCTGAGCCCTTAAAGCTGTTCCCGCCCATCTAGGCAGCTTCATTTCCACTCCCACTCCCCCAGCATGCCCCTTCCAGCTTCACTGAGCCACATGCACCATGCCCACACTCCCCACAACGTCAAGCACCCAAGTCTTTGCTCATGCATGTTTCCTATGTCCTCTGAGCTTCTCCTCCTGCAAGCCCCTCCTCCCTGTCCCATGTCTCCCCTTTCTGGTCCAGGCAGTCTGTTCCTTCCTCTGTTCTCTGTGGATCAGTTAGAGCATCAAGGCTGTCGTCATGTGCCAGACTTGAGCATTCTCATGTATGCTCGTGGTCCAGTGCCCAGCCGAGAGGGTACCCAGGCATCATTTGCAGATTAAAATTTAGAGGGAAGCAAGTACCCCAGAGATTCTGCGAACCCAATTGTTGGACCCAACCAGTCTTACAAACTCCAGGATGTGTCTATTCTGGGACAACATTCTGTGTTCTATAATTTACAATATGTGGCACGTGGGTCCAACCCTTTACCTATTTATTCTGGAAAACTTTCTGATTTGCCTGGGAAGCTTGGGAATGGTCCTCTCCAGTGTGACCAGCCCCCGCCAACTGATCCTTGTGCAGGTTTTTAAAGACTCTGAGAGAGGCATCTGCTGAGCCAAAGCCACAGTGCACCTGAACTGGCCCTCTCCTTGGGCTGCATGCGCTGCTGTGCCACCTCCTGGCCATGCAGGTCCTCCATGCCAGGGCTCAGACAGGGGCCCAGACAGGGGCCATCAGTGCCTCCTCCATGCAGCCTGTCCCCAGCCCAGCCTCCCTGCCCCTTGGTATGCAAGCCCTTGCTTCATTTGAGCTAGAAGCCCCCGTCTCATTGTATATCTACCTTCTGCCCCAAGATTTTATCCACCAAACTGCATCCACAAGGTCAGAATAAATGTTTCCTCATTTTGCATTTTAATGTCAAAGTTATGGCCAAACAGAGCTGCAGATGGTCAGAGAAATGGTTGTGACTCCAGTTCCCAAGAGATCTGGAAGACCCAACAACCCCAGGAAGCTAGCCCCCTTGCAAGTGCCTTGGAGGCCTGGCTGGACTTGGCTCTGAGGCCTGGCTCCAAGCTTGGCAGGGAGGCTGAAGGAGAAGAGGCCTGGAGTCTCCAAGACAGAGTGGGAGCTGAGGCAGCAGAGCCCAGTTCAATGCTCCACACAAGTGGGCAGAGCTGGCCTCAAACAGAACAAAGACCCCTTCAATCTCCCCCTATGGTGGCTCTGCAGGGCTTATCAAAGGAAGGGGTGAGAGGGGCTGTGAAATCCCATTCCCTCTCCCACCCAATGAGTAACTCGTCAAACCAAGCAGCTAAATCTGGCAACTCATTTGCACACATGGTGAAAACAGAACACAAAGGCTCCCACCCACCCACCTACCCCAAATTCCTCCCTCCTTTCCTCTGTTTCTTCCTTCAAAGCAGGGAAAACTGGGAAATAATTCAAAGCAGCCAGGTCAGGATCTGGGACAAACTGCCCTCTCAGAGCCACCTTCCTGCTGATAGCCCATGTCTGTCTGTCTGTCAGTCACTCACACACACACACACCTCTCTACGGTACCAGTCTGGGAGTCACATCCCCAGTGTGCCCTGGCAGCACCTCACCAACATCCCCCAAGTCCTTCTGGTGATACAGCTCTGCTCTCCCACAGCCAGGTACTTCCCAAGTGCCTCTCCCTCTGATCTCAAGCAGCCGCCCCTAGACCTCCCTCCCACACCACCACTCCCTGGATCTCCTGGCCTGCCCTTCCTCTCTCTCCATCCGGCATCTGAGGAAATGGACCATATTGATGCTTTGTTTGAACCCTTTCAGTGATGCCACACCCACCCAGTGGACTGGTGGGGTGAGGTGGGGGGCATTCAGGGCCTCCAAAATCTGCCCTTGACTCAGATCCCAAAGTCCACAGAAGCCAAGAGGTTACACAAAGGAGTCACACCAGTAAAAAACGAAGCCATGAAGCTGAAGAAACCCTGGCCCTGCCCTCAGGACCTTCTCCAGAGATAGGATACACTCCTGTTGTTAAAACTACTGACACAACAGTGGACCTCAGTGAGCACTGACTGGGGCCAGATCAGAGCTAAGCACTTTATATACTGAATCCTCAAATCCAGTATGTGTGAGGTAGGTGGTGCTATTGCCCCAATTTACAGATGAGGCTCAGAGAGGTGGGATGACTCACCATAGCTCACCTCCCAGCTAGGAAGCGTTAGGGCTAGATGTGAATGCCTGGAACATGAAGGCTGACCACTACCCTATGCAGCCTTCTCTGTACTAAGTCCATAAGGGTCACGTGAAGGCAGCAGCCTTGGGCATGCCAACCGTTCACCCCTAAAATGAGGTGATGACAGAGGGAGACGACAGAGAGATTTAAAAAAATGCAAATTGGATTGCTTCCTCCTTTTCCAAAGCTTCTCAAGGGTTCCATGACTCCACACAGAGTAAAATCCACACCGCTCACCTTGGTGTACAAGGCTCTCGCCATAGACCCGGCTCTGCCCACTCTCCTCTCCAGCTTCTGAGCCCAGACTTTTCTCTCATTCATTCCATTCCAGCTGTACCTGTCTCTTTGCAGTCCCTCAAACACTCCTGGCATGTGGCCACCTGAGAGCCTCTGAACCTGCTGTTCCCTGTCTGAAGCAATTTCTACTCTCCGTCTCTGCATGTCTGCTCCTACTCACCCTGATTTCAGGTCTTAGGCTCACGTGTCATGTCCTCACAGTGAAGCCTCCCTGACCACCCTGTCTAAAGCTGTTATTCTTTCTTGAAGGGTCCTGATTGCTTCAGTCAAGCACTGATCGACTTGTTGTCTTTGTCTCTCCCTCTCCTATCAGACAGGAACCTTGAGTATCTGACATGGGTTCTGATGGTGGGAACCTTATGTGTTTTATATAATCATATGCTGATCCAGTACCAGGCCCAGTACATAGCTGGGCTTAGTAAACATTTATTTGACAGTTGGATAAACTGAGACTGAGGGAAACAGAACGATTTACTCCTGACTCTGGACTGGAATCTAACGTCTAATGACCGAACCAACCCTCTCCCCCAAAGCATAACGTGATGGACAGGGAGAACCTTGATCAATTCTGCTTCAAGTTGGGCGGTGGGGACTGTGGGAAGGCGAGCTCAACAAATACAAAGCACTGGGCTTCAAGAATTGTTTGGGGAAGAAGAAATACATTTCTGAAAAGGGGAAGAGAAAACAAGTAAGCAAGCAGCATTTCCAGCAACATACCAGGCAAGGTAGCACGTGAGTGCAGATTTAAAAGCATCAGTACTGAGCAAGGCCTGGGCCAGGCACTACTTTATCCAGAGAAAGCCGTGGGAAGGGAGGTAGCTATCACTGATGTTTTATCCATGAGAGGTCAGGCCCTTTACTTTTAAGAGTGGCAGTGGGGAGCTCGAGTCTGCAAGGCCAGGATATCAGCTTCTCATCTCTAGCAGGCAGTTTTACCTGTGCAAGGCCTGAGTCCTTTCTGGGCCTTAGTTTCCCCAGTTGGCCCAGAATGTGGGTCATAAGTTCAATTGTCTATGGGGACCAGGTATCTAATCCCGCTGGGCCACAGCTGTCACGTGGAGACCTGGGCCCAACGTCAGAGCTGTCAAATGTTCAAAAGAAATCAGAAATCTAGATTTCATTAAAAAAAAAAAAAAAAAAAATGAACCTCTGCCTTTATCAATGTAGTTAATTCAAAGTGTTAGGAAACACCGTGTTGGTCTGCCAGCCAAGGTGGCCTGTGATCGACACGTTTGTGACTGTTGCCCTCAGACCTCACTGCTTTCTCTGGAGCTCCAGGTCCTCTCTTTCACTGCTCCAGGAAGCCTATCCATAAAAGTCTTCCCCTTGGAAAGGCCCAGGGGAACTCTGAAATGGAGGCAGCCAGGAGGCACTTCTGGTGGCCTGGCCTGGTTGCAGGCTCTCAGCATCAGGGAACAGGAGGTGGGAGAGGCCCATCGGGGAGGAGGTGGCCACCCCTACCCCCACACTAGGCCTGCAGCAGCTGCCTGAGGGGGACAACACTCTCTCCATTGCCAGGGCAACACCCTCCACTCTATTCCAGAGACAGCTGCTCCATACAAGAGCTGCTCACATCCCAGTTAGGGTGTAAGGTGTAAGGAGGTTTTGCCCTGATGTGTTCAGGTCAGAGAAGGGGTGAAGCAATGCCCTCCAGTTGGACCCACAGCTCAGGCCAGCTGGCACTGGACATGCCACTGGACATGGGACTTTACGTGCTCCAGGGCCTGGTGCACTGATTGACAGCAGGCCGTGAGCCGGCCCAGCTCAAAGCACTTTCTAGTATCAGGTCACAGACTCCTCTCCAGGCCTATCATCTCCATTTCAAAGGGACATTCACTCAGAGAAGGGAACAGCCCAAGGTCACATAGTAAGTGGAAAAGCCAAGATGTGAGCCCAGGTTTTCTGGCTCCAAAGTGCTTTCCTTACTACTTAACCACATGACCCAGTGCTGGGAGTTCAGTGGGACCTGCCAGGGCTTGACTGAGATCTTAGCTACAGCAGTTCCCCAGCCAGGGCCTCAATGGGTCCCCAGTGCCAGGGTCCGTAAGCAGGTGGATTATTTCCTGTAAGTGGGTCAGATGATGGCAGTCTCCAGATCTTCTGGCCTTGAAGCAGGGGCTTATTGGCCCCTGGACCAGACCTCCAGCACCTGGCACAGAAAGGTACTCCGCCCTGCCCTGCCTGTGGTCACTGCTGCCTACAATCCTGCATCAGACCCTGCCCCTCCAGGCACACAACCCCGGGCACCTCACTCTCACCAAGAACACCAAAACCTGACAGGTGCTTTCCCCATCACCTAAGGTTTCCCCAGCTTGGCTGAGTCTCACTATGGCCTGCAAAGTAAGGTCGAGAGAGATGAGGTCACTTGTCCCAGGACACAGCGGTGGTTGATGGGACTGAAAAGTGATGTGGTGCCTCTGAATTCCAGTGATCTTCAAACTAGGTTCCAGGGATCCCAGAGGGGGCCAGTGGTGGGCTTTTACACTCCGGCCTCACTCCCAGGTCCCTTGGAGCAGATTTGGTTTTTTTCCATATAGAATTCCTACATGCCATTCTGAGACTAATTTAAGGAACTCTGGTGCCACAGTGGTTAAAGCATTCAGCTGATAACCTAAAGATCAGCAGCTTGAACCGACCAGTTTCTCTGTGGGAGAAAGATGGGGTAGTCTGTTTCTATAAAGATTTACAACCTTGGAAACCCTATTGTGCAGTTCTACTTTGTCCTATAGGGTCGCTATAAGTCAGAATCAACTCCTTAGCAGTGGGTTTTTAAACTAATTCAGCCTCTTCAAAGTACAAATAAGGAAACTAAGCATCAGAGAGGCAAAGGGACTCACTTAACTGAGGATCAGGTGGTGAAGATGTGGCAGATCCAGGACCCTTGCCTGTTCCTCTCCACCCCACCCCAACTGAAGAAGGTGGCCACCTTCAGATTCCCCAGCCAGCAGACCACCAGCTCCAGGCCTTCAGGCAGATGCCCACCTGTGACTGGATCTCCTCCAGCCTCTGACCAGGGACCGTTGAATAGCATGCTGTGTCCCAGGAACCACTTCCACCACCATAGCAACCATGCCTAGTAAGCAACCTATGAGGAACATTCAACCTGTTGCCCATTCTGTGCTGGAATCTACCACAAACGTCACCTTTCTTATCCTCAGAGATCTGCCTGCAGAGCTGGCTGTGCCAGCAGCTCTGCTCAGAGGCCCCTGCCCCACTACCCCAGGACACCTTATTACTGTAACCCCCAGGGAAAGTGATGAGCTTTAAACAGATGCCAGCTCTCAAGTTGCAGTTATTAAATCATGATATTCTCATTGCACACCAAAGCTACAGCCACTAGTAGAGGTTGCTGATGAGCGGGAGGGAGACAGCCAAGTCCCAGAGCTGCTGTGTCTTCAGCCCAATGCAAAACCTTGACATTTACAGCCCATCTAGGGTGGGGCGAATGCAAGATTTGGCTTTTAAAATACTATTTAGCTTACTCTAAAGCAAAGATGAGGAGTCTGGTGGCATAGTGCCTAACGCATTTGACTGCTAACCAGAAGGCTGGTGGTTCAAACCCACCAGCCATTCCTCAGAAGACTGCGCAATCTACTTCTGTAGTGATACTGCCTCAGAAACTCATGGAGGCGTCACTATGAGTCGGATCCGACTCAAGAGCAGTGAGTTAAAGCAAAGATGAGAAGGGGGCAGGGAAACTAGAGTACTGGAAATGGAACAACCAGAATGCAATTAAAGAGAATGTTGAAACATTGTGAAAAATATAGTATCACTGAGCAATTTGTGTAGAAATTGTCAAATGGGAACCTAATTTGCTGTGTAAGCTTTCACTGAAAACACAGTAAAATATTAATAAAGCACTGTTCAGTTTTTTAAATACAAGCTCCAGCATACGGATCTCTCTGCTGCCTTTCTAAAGCCCTAATGTCCCAGGAAAAGGACCTCTAGTGGTATAGTGGGTAAGACATGCTGGCTAACAAAAAGATCGGTGATTCAAACCCACCAGGTGCTCCACGGGAAGAAGATGAGGAAATCTACTTCCATAAAGATCTACAGTCTTGGAAACCCAATGCAGAATGCACTATGAGTCAGAATCAACTCAATGGCAGTGAGATGTCCCAGGAGGGAGTGCCTGCGTAGTACAAATGAAAGGCGGTATAACTGAAAGGCTGACAGTTTGAACCCAACCAGAGGTGCCTTGGAAGTAAGGCCTGGCAATTTGCTTGCAAAAGTTCACAGCCTTGAAAACTCTACACAGCAGTACTACTCTGCACACATGGGGTTGCCATCTGTCAGAATCAACTCAACAGCAATCACCACCACCAATGTCGCAGGAACTCAGCCTGGGAAACACTACTTAGAAAGAGTATCCAACCGCTAGCCTCACTTCTGGAGGGCTGACGTCAAATCCTAGTAGTGAAGCCACAAAAGCCTGGCTTTTTATAAGCTGTCACAAGCCCCAGTGTCCAGCAGGCAAAGCCAGACATTGCCTGGCCCTGTGCACCTCGACTGCTCTCTCATCATTCTGAATGACCAAGCGGATCCAAGAATAGACAGTGTTAACAGGCTCATTCACTGTGCCTGGAATGACAGGTGGTATATCAGGTGACAGAATCAGGAGCCAAAAACCCTGGGCAGCCGAGAGATGGGATGAAACGAACAGGACAGAACTGGGGAGAACTGTGAGTTCAGTTCAGGTCAGTACAGGCACAGCTGCCTACCACAGTGCCAGGCAGGCCCTGAACTGTGCAGTAGGGACAGAGACACAATGAAGACAACGGGCCCTGTCCTCAGAGCTTTTCTTAGATTCTGAATTTGGGATCCCAGGCAAGATGATGTATCACATGTGAGAAAAATGCCCCAGCGACTCCTTGTGATCACAAATAGTGCAAGACTGCATCAACAGAGGAAAGGCACAGGAGGGAGGGGGCAGATCCGACTGAACTGCAGATAAGATCATGTCATGGGTGCTACAGGTGATCTTGGACAGTTCAGTCAAACTGGAGCTGGAAGAAAAGAAGTCAGTCTGCATAGACAGACGTCTCAAATCTATCCCATTCTAATAAATGCATATTTTTCACAGGAGAAGCTATGCATCAGGCCCTGGTTGGGGCACAAAGGATCCAGGATGAGAAGTCCTTGTCTTCAAAACACATACAATAAAGTACAGGGATGGCAATGAAATGCCCCTTGTACTGCCTGTCATAGCCACAGGAAGAAAGGCTGGGACTGATTCAACAAGAGTGCCATAAATGATTAACAACATCTATCAGACTTGCTACCCACATGGGGTATGTGACATGTGTGCCCTGCAAGCCATGCCTAGTCTAACATGAAGGATGACTGGAACAGATTGCGATGTTTGGTCTGGAAAAGAAAACTTAGGAAGACATGGCTACTGTGCTCAAATACCTAAAAGACTGTCATATATACACAGGGTCCCAGAGGGCACACTACAACCAGGAGGGTGGGGTGGCATGGGGGGATGGGGGTAGAGGTTGTTAAGAGGAAGGAGATTTTGCCTCAATAGAAGGAGCAGCTTTCTAAGAAGCAGAGCTGGCCAAAGATAGAAGAGGGACAGAGGGACTTACAAGGTGGCCAGTTAGGTTAGCCACACAGGCAAGAGAAGGCAGGTGAGCCTCCGTGGGTGTAAACTTTCAGATTCCTTTCAGGCCTGAGGTGCTTATTCTTCACCCTCCTACTTCATGCCCAGTATTAGACATGACACTGATACACTGACATCACTTTCTGTGTGACAATCATAGTTCAAACTGTTTTGTGTGTGTGTGTGTGTGTGTGTGTATGTGTGTGTGTGTGTGTGCGCGCGCGGTCTGCAGAGAATTGCTGTCAACAAGCAGAAAAGGACAGAAGGGGAACACTCATACAGCCTAGCTACACGGGGGAATGGCACCGAGGACTAACACCAGGGACTCAGATAGCAAAGTCAGGGGTAAAACGCCTTCATCTGCGATTCTGGCAGCAGCCTCCTACCTGAGATGATAAATCCATCCCCAGAACATTAAGACCAACTGACACTTTCCACTCCCTTCCAAGTATCTTATGAGTTACAGAAATGACTGGCAGGTTAGGGATCCTGGAGTTTGAGAACTGGGCCTAGCACTCACTTGCTATGTGACTCAGGGTCCCTGGGCCTCAGTTTCTCCCACTGACTTGATGGCAGTGGGTTTGGTTTTGAGTTTATTGTTACCATTGTTAGGGGCTGTTAAGTCATTTCTGATTAATAGCAACCCTATGTAAAAACAGAATGAAACATGCCCAGACCTGCGCTATCTTCATAATCATCACTATGTTTGAGAAGCCACTTTGTCCATCCATCTCATTGACCCTCCCTCTACTTTACCAAGCATGATGCCCTTCTCCAGGGACTGGTCCCACCTGATTAATAGGACCAACGTATGAAAGACGAAGTCTCACCATTCTAAGGAGCATTCTGGCTATATTTCCTCTAAGACAGATTTGTTTATTCCTCTGGAAGTCCCTAGTCTATCCAATATTCTTTGTCAACACCATAATTCAAAGACATCAATTCTTCTTCTATATCCTTTATTCATCATCAAGCTTTCACATACATGTGAGGCAGATGGCAATACCATGGCTTGGGTCAGGCCCACCTTTGCAATTAAGGTGATATTTTTGCTTTTCAACCCTTTATAGAGTTAATTTTTTGCAGCAAATTTACCCCCATGTAATACGTCATTTGGTTTCTTGACTGCTGCTTTCATTGGTGTTGACTGTGGATCCAAGTCAAATGAAATCCTTGACAATTTCAATATTTTCTCCATTTATTATGATGTTTATGGGTCCAGTTGTGAGGATTTTCATTTTATATTAAAATGTAATCCATACTGAAAGCTGTAGTCTTTGAGTTTCACCAGTAAGTGCTTCAAGTCCTCTTCACTTTTAGCAAGTAAGTTTGTGTCATCTGAATATATAGGTTGTTAATGAATCTTCCTCCAATGCTGATGCCACATTCTTTTTCATATAGTCCAGCTTCTCAGATTATTTATTTGCTGAGCATACAGATTGAATAAGTATGGTAAAAGCATGAAAACTGACGCACACCTATCCTGATTTTAAACCATGCAGTATCTCCTTTGTTCTGTTCAAATGACTGCTTCTTCGTCTGTGTAAAGGTCCTGCGTGAGCACAATTAAGTGTTGCAGAATCCTCATTCTTTGTGATGTTATCCATAATTCGTTATGATCCACACAGTTGGATGCCTTTGCATAATCAATAAAATACAGGTAAACATCTTTCTGGTGTTCTCTGCTTTCAGCCAAGATCCAACTGACATCAGCAATGATATCCCTTGTTCCACGTCCTCTACTGAATCCAGCTTGGAGTTCTGGCAGTTCCCTGTCAATGTATTGCTGCAAACATTTTTAAATTATCTTCAGCAAAATTTTATTTACATGTAGTATTAATGATACTGTTCGATAATATCTGTATTCTGCTGGATCACTTTTCTTCAGAATAGATACGTGTATGGATCTTTTGTAGTCAGTTGGCCAAGTAATGACTTCCAAATTTCTTGGCATAGATGAGTGAACACTTCTGTTGCATCCATTTGTGGAAATAGCTCCACTGGTAGTCTGTCAATTCCTGGAGGCTTTTCGCCAATGCTTTCAGTGCAGCTTGGACTTCTTCCTTCAGTACTATTGGTTCTTGATCTTATGCTACCTCCTGAAATGACTGAACATCAACAAATTCTTTCGGTACGGTTACTCTGTGTATTCCTTCCATCTTTTTAAAAAATATTGTTTTATAATATTAATATAATAATGTAATATTAATATAACAATATATTATTATATGTAAGATGATTTTATGTTTGCACAGCAAATTAGGTTCCTCCTTAACAACTTTTTATACAAATTGTTCCATGCATTGGTTCCTATTTTTACAATGTGTCAACATTCTCATTATTTCCACTCTGCTTATTCTATTTCCATTGACCTAGCTTCCCTTCCCCACCTTGCCTTCTCACCTTTGCACTTGGGTAAACATTGATGTTTGGTCTCATATAGTTCATTGTTTAAGGAAGCACATTACTCACCAGTGCTACCATTTATTTTATAAGCCACTCTATTATTTAGCTGAAAGGTAACCTGTAGAAATAGCTTCAATTCTACTTTCAGAGGTTCCTCTAGTCTATTGGCCCAGTAGGTCTGGCCTGTCTTAGGAATCTGAGTCTCATTCTACATTTTTCTTCCATTCTGTCTAGGACCTTTTACTGTGTTCCTTGGTCAGAACAGTTGTTAGTGGTAGCCAGGCACCATCTAGTTCCTCTGGTCTCAGGTTAGATGAAATTGTAGTGTCTGGGCTATTAGTCCTAGGGATTAGTTTCTTCCTTGAGTCTTAGATTTCCTTCATTATCTTTTGCCCTATATGAGTAGAGACCAGTAGTTGTATGGCCACTCACAAGCTTTTAAGACCCTAGAGGCTACTCACCAAACTAGGATGCAGAACATTTCTCTTTGTGAACTATGTTATGCCAAATGACTAAGATGTCCCCCAAGACTATGGTCCCAAGTCTTTTGACCCAGTAAATCAATCCCACAATTGTTTGGCTATGCCTAGGAACCCTCTGAAACAGTGCTATGTACACACATGTGTATACATGTGTAGCACAAACATACACACATTCCAACTCATACACCTATAAATGTACATGCCTTTCTATACACATACATGCACCCATATCTACACACATAACCATACACCGTTTTTTGGTTGTTTTTACTGTTATTGGAAAATTGTGTATGTTATAGCATTTACTGAAATTGTCCCTTTTTCTCATGTACTTCTTCTTAGTGTGTTTACTTTGGTCAAGTTGTGCTGACGTCACCCATACTGGGGTTTGCCTTTCCCATCACCAAAAGTACCAAGGGTCTAATATCTAGAAAGTTAATCCCCCTTTCCCTTACCCTTCCATCACTGGTAACCATCAAAGCTTTCTGTGTGTATACCTACTCTTGACTTTTAGCTTTCTGTATGTATATCTATTCTTGCCTTTTTGTAACAGTGGGACTATACAAATTTATCTTTTCATGATTGACTTACTTAACCACCATAATGTCCTCCAGATTCATCCACGTTATGTTTCGCAGACTCATTATTCTTTATGTTGTTGTTGTTGTTATGAGTATTCCGTTTTATGTATGTATCGCAATTTATTGATCTATTTTTCTGACGATGGACACTTAGGTTGCTTGTATCTTTTTGCTATTGTGAATAACACTGCAAGGAACACAGGTGTGCAGATGCCTACTTGTGTCACTGCTCTTAAATCTCTAGGAAATATACCTAGGAGTAGGACTGCTGGGTCATAAGGCATTTCTATTTCTAGCTCTTTGAGGAAGCACCATACTATTTTCCAGAGTGGCTGTACGATTTTACAATCACACCTGCAGTGTATAATGATTCCAGTCTCCCCACCCTCAATCTCACCAGCATTTGTTGGGTTCTGTTTTTTTTTTTAACACACACACAAAAAATCATTGCCATTTTTTATGGTATCTCATTGTAGTTTTGATTTGTATCTTTCTAATGGCTAACGAGGCCGCTCTGGTGGCGTAGTGCCTAAGGCATTTGATTGCTAACCAGGAGGCTGGCAGTTCAAACCCACCAGGCACTCTGTGGAAGGAAGACTGGGCAATCTACTTCTGTAGAGATACTGCCTCAGAAACCCAAGAAGGGGTTGCTATGAGTAGAATTGACTTGACAGCAGTGAGTCTGGTTTGGTTTTTCGGAATGGCTAATGATTGTGAGCATCTTCTCATGTATTTGTTGGCCACCTGAATGCCCTTTGCCCACTTTGTGACTGGGCTGTCTTTTTGTTGTTGAAGTTTTCTATGTATTTTAGAGATTAGAGCCTTATCAGCTATGTCTTTGCCAAAGTTTTTTCTCAGCCTGTAGGTTCTCTTTTCACTCTTTTGGTAAAGTCTTTTGATAAGCATAAGGATTTAATTTTTAGGAGGTTCCTGTTATCTTCTGTTGTTTGTGCATTTTTAGTTTTAACAGGCTATTAATGCCAAAGATTAGATGCCCCAGTTTTGACCTTATGTTATTATCTTCAAGGAACTTTATAGTTTTAGCCTTAACATTCCATCTTCTTTTCATGCTTCCTTTGTTCACTGTTTTGTCTAATGAATTCTTCAATCTCGCAAGTCGAGGCCTGAATTTTTTCTTCAGTTCTTTCAGCTTGAGAAATGCTGAGCATGTTCTTCCCTTTCGGTTTTCTAACTCCAGGCCTCTGTACATTTCATTATAATACTTTGTCTTCTCAAGCTGCCTTTTGAAGTCTTCTGTTCCGCTCTTTCACTTCATCATTTCTTTCACTTGCTTTAGCTATTCTACATTCAAGAGCATGTTTCAGGGTCTCTTCTGACATCCATTTTGGTCTTTTTTTCTTTTCTGTCTTTTTAATGGCCTTTTGCTTCTTTATGTATGATGTCCTTGATGTTATCCCTTAACTAATCTGACCTTCAGCCATTAGTGTTGAATACATCAAGTCAATTCTTGAAATGGTTTCTAAATGCAAATGGGATATACCAAGGCTTTGAAACGGTTCACTTATTGCTGAGGGATACAAAGGCAGCGTACATGTTGCACAGCAACCAAATCTTGTGTGATGGATTTTGACCCACGTAAGTAACGGGCAGTGGCGCACCACTCAAAAATGGCAGCTGACTGCATTGTTTTGAATGTGTGTCAGTTGGCTACCATCTTTGAGCAAGGTACCTCTACCTGTTGCCTACTTGGGTCAAGATCTATCATGCAAAAGATGCAGTTGGTATACAAGGCACACAATGCCCTTGTTTCCCTTGGCTGTGACTGAACTGTTTTGAACTAGTTCAAGGTCCTGGGATATACTCAAGGTCATACTTTGGCTTTCATGGGTATAATTTTCTTCAGCTTCATCTTGAACTTGCATATGAGTAACTGATGGTCAGTTCTGCAGTTATCCCCTGGCTTTGTTCTGATTGATGACACTGAGCTTCTCCATCATCTCTTTCCACAGATATAGTCCACCTGGCGAGGTCCACATATATTTATATATAGTTCCCATTTATACTGTTAAGAAAAGGTATTTCCAATAAGTAAGTCATTGGTCTTGGAAAATTTTATCATGTGATCTCCCATGTCATTCTCCCATATCACCAAGACCATATTTTCCAACTATCGATTATTCTTCATTTCCAACTTTTGCATTGCAATCACCAGTAATTATCAATACATCTCAACTGAGTGATCAATTTCAGACTGCAGAAGTTGGTAAAAATCTTCAATTTCTTCTTCTTTGGCATTAAAATTGGTGCGTAAATCTGAATAACAGTTGTATTAACTGATGTTCCTTGTAGGTGTATGGATATTATCCTTTCATTGACAAATGTTGTATTTCAGAACAGATCTTGAAATGTGCTGACAATGAATGTGATGTCATTGGTCTTCAATATGTCATTCCTGGCATCATAGACCATGACTATCTGATTCAAAATGGCCAATACAAGTCCATTTCAGCTCACAAATGCCTAGGATATTGATCTTCAAGTGTTCTATTTCATATCTGACGACTTACAATTTTCTTTGGTTCATACTTTGTACATTCCATGCTCCTATCATTAACGGACCTTTGCAGTGGTTTCTTCTCATTTTGAACAAGTGAAGGTCCCAAGAGGTTTACTCTATTCATGTCATTAAGGGTGACTCAACTCTGAGAAGGCAGCTCCTTCCCCAGTTGTATTCTGAGTGCCTTCCAACCTGAGGGGCACATCCTCTGGCACTGTATCAGACAGTGTTCCTCTACAATTCATAAGATTTTCACTGGCCAATTTTTTCAGAAGTAGATTGCCAGGTCCTTCTTCCCGATCTTAGTCTGGAAGCTCCAATGAAACATGTCCACCATAGGTAACCCTGCTATTTGAAAATACTGGTGGTATAGCTTCCAACATCAAAACAACATGCAAGCCACCAAACTGACAGACAAATGGTAGTCTCCCATCTATAAATGAGAATAATGCTGGCCCAGTCCACTGTTCTGAGAATCTTTTGAAAAGACAGGTGGGAAAGGGTTTTGTTGTTCTGAACCATATGGAGGCAGATGAAGAAATATAATGACTGTAGCTTTCAGGACCCATGCCTCTCTTGAACAAAGAGCTCATACAGTGGCTGGCCCATCACAGGCCCTCCAGGGACTCCACAGGTCAAAAGCTGGAGGTTTCTGGCCGAGAGCAGAGGTGGGGTGTGTGTGCGTGGGGATGTCACATCCTCTACAAGGAGCTGGGTTCCCTGAGGAATGACAGTTGTCCACCTATTCCATATTCATTTGTATCATCACTGTTTTAATATTTTAATGTACTGACCACTGGTCTCCCTGCCTTGCCAAGTGCCCACTACTTTCCACCATCCTCTTCATGCCACCATTCATCAAGACGACACACCAGGATCTCAGCCTCCAGGCCTCTGCACTTGGCTGCACCCCTTCCCGAAACATCCTTCCTCCTCACTAATTCTTCCTCCTCCTCCAGAGCAGTCCCAGCACCAGACCAAACTTACTGCCATCGAGTCAATCCCGACTCACAGCAACCTCCACTGGGTTTCCAAGGCTGTAAACCTTCATGGAAGCAGACTGCTTCATCTTTCTTCTGCAGAGCAGTTGGTGGGTTTGAATCACTGACCCGTTGGCTAGCAGCCAAATGCCTTAACCACTATACCACTAGAGCTCCTGTTCTAGGACCAACCAAAAAAAACCAAATTCACTGTCATTGAGTCAATTTTGACTCATAGCAACCCCTCCTTGGGTTTTGAAGGTGGTATCTCTATGGAGTTGCCCAGTCTTCCTTCCAAGGAGTGGCTGGTGTGTTTGAACCACCAGCCTCAGGTTAGCAGTCAAATGCCTTAGGCACTACACACCAGAGCTCTTAGACTACTCCTTCCAAAGCCCATGACCACTCCCAGATCCCCGTGCTGGATCAGTTCCCCACATTTAGATGTACCACAGCCCCTTGCTCAACATACTGTTTTATAGGCTGGGTCTACTTTCCTGCTTCTCCCTTTAGACCCTGAGCTTCCTGAATTCCCAGTCTAAAGGAGGTGCCAAGCAAATGCCTGCTGACTGACTTTAATGAGGTAGGACCTCATCTCTAGCTTGGCCCACACAATGGTGCAGACCTGCAACGCCCTCACCTTAGAAGACCTTGATGCAACAAGTAGAGAAATACAAGTCAGCTTGGTGATTTCCTTTCAAAAGGTCACAGAGTTGAAAACCCTAAGGAGCATAGTTCTACTGTGGCATGCAAGGGGTCATGAGGAGTTGATGGAAACTAACAGGCGATTTCTTAAACAGATGACAGAGATGCTGGAGCAACACTTAGCTACATGCTCCCCCCTCACGCCTGTAAACCTCTGAAAGCACAGCATGGTGACACTGGGAAGATCTCTTTGAAAGAATACTTATCAGTAGGAAGGTTGCCAACCTCCTCATCCTGTCCACAAAATCCTGCCCCCACAGTGACAGTGTTAGGGACACAGTATGAACTGATTGCATATTAACAGCTAGTAATTATGGTTACCAGATGTTTATCATCTGCTCAGAGATCGATGGCCACTGCTACCTTACACCTGCACCTTATTTGATCCTCACACTAATACTGCTAGGAATGTTTTCACCATCTCCCATTTGCTGCCGAGGGAACTGAGGCTCAGGAAGGCTGAGAGATTTTCTCGGCATCACACAGTAAGTCACATTCTATCCACTGAGTGCAAATCCTATAGATTTCAACTTTTTGAGCCCCATCTTTATAGCATCCAGTCTCAGAGGTAATAAAAATACAAATTCGCTTCAACAAGACTGATGCACACACTTTTACAAGGCTTAGAACCCATTGTAGAACGACAACTTTGGCCTTCGCCTCCTGCCGATGCACTCTGTCTACAGTGCACTTCCACAACACCCCAAAACAATGGTCCAAGGAGCACATGAAAAAAGGGGACTTTACCTCCACACCTTCTACCCCTCCGGGAGTTGCTCTGCCCTGATGTTTTTGCAAATACACTGGTCACCTCCTCAGGTGCAGGCTTTCCTGTCAGATCCTTTTCTGCCCTCACAAAGAGACCTGTGACATCATTTCCCTCTCAAACTCTGTCCTACCCTCCCAGGGCTATCACCCATTTATAAAAGTGAGGGATGCACTAGATTAAGATGGGTTAGGTTTCACTGGGTATGCTACTTCTGGTTGATTGGTCATATCTGCCTGTGTTATGAAGGACCCTGAAGCTGTGTATGGGATTAGCGGGGAAGAGTACTGTGATTGATTGGTGTTGTCTGTCATGGGCCCAGTACAGGAAGTAACTGTCAAATTTATTTGTTGTCCCTAAAAAAAGATGATCATGGCAGAAATGCTTTAAGAATATTCCTACAAGGGCTGTGTATGCACAGGGAGACAGCTCAGGGGTCAGGAGTGCATGGAGGGATGGATACGGGGTAACTATGAGAAGGAAGAGGGAGGGGAGCTGTTGTATTGTGATAAATTGCAGTCAATGTCAAGAGACAAAAGTGTATGTGAACTGCTGTATGGAAAGTGAATTTGCTCTGTAACTTTCACCCAATCACAATAGAAAGTAAAAAAATTTTTTAAAAAGAATATTCCCGAGAGGCGGGGCAAGATGGCGGACTAGGCAGAAGGATTGCACAGACCCTCTTCAACAAAGAAAGGGGAAACCAATTAACACAGACACAGAAGATAATCTTGGACCCCTGAGCCTTGAAGGAAAGGATGCAGAATTGGACTAAACCCCAACTAGCAGAAGAATT
>NW_006921607.1:12577707-12624546 GCF_000298275.1 Orycteropus afer afer | reverse complement strand
GGAGGGCTACAGGACAGTGATGGATGTGTTAGTATCACAGAACCTTGGAAAGGAACTGGGTGAGAGATTGTGATTAAAAAAAAAAAGAGAGAGAGAGAACAATACCAAGAAAGAATTTCCTATAAATATATTGTGTGACACTGTAGAAAAAAGGAGGAAAAAATACTACTTTAATCCCATTGTCCTAACACAATTACTACCATATCAATTCTACATCAAAACTTATTCATGACAATCATTTTGGAATCTTGTTAAAAAGAAACAGAAACGTCTGCTTTGACCTTCAACAGAAGCAGTGTGGCAGGACAGAAAGAACAGTGAACTAGGACTTCAAATCTTGACTAAACTGTGTGACTTTAGGCAAGTTACTTCACTTCTCTGTTCTATCACTTCTAAGATCTGCAATCATAACTACAACCCTGCCTCCCTTGACAACAGGAGAAACAGACCTTTGTAACTATGAAGAGTATATGCAAGGAAGTTAGCAATAAACAGGGAATGCTGAAAAAGCTTTTCTTGATGATTTAGGAACCATATGAAAACCTAGTCAGATAAATATTTGTTAGTTCTGCTGTTAATTTTAAACAAAATCACTTTCAATATGTTCACTGTCACACTTAATTCAGTGATACCCTTGGCTCCTTCCCAAACCAAACTCACTGTCATCAAGTTGATTCTGACTCAAAAGTGACCTCCAATGGGTTTCCAAGGCTGTAAATTTTTATGAAAACAGACTGCCCAATCTGCCTGCCGCAGAGCAGCTGGTGGGTTTGAACTGCCAACCTTCTAGTTATCAGTTAAATGCCTTAACCACTGCACCACCATGGCTCCTTGTTTGGTCCCTACAGGATAAGCAAAGCTATTTGCCTTAGACCTAATCAGGCTCACCAAGACCAGCAAGGCCCTGAGGGGCTCACCGCAACCTGCCTGACTGACCTTGTGCAGCGCTTAGGTGTATCCCGTTTCTCTCAGTCCCTCAATCTACCAAACACTTCCCACTTAAGGGTCTCCACAGAATTCTCAGTTCTGCTTTGACTGCCTCCTTTCACAAGCCACATCACCTTCCCAGAGATGCTTTCCCCATCCTCTGGACAAGTCCCTCTTAGCACTTTTTTGTTTCCTGCAGGGCTCGTTCAGATAGTATCTAATTTATTTGTTACTTGCTTGAATGGGGACTCCAAGCTGGATGGAAGCTCAATGAGGAAAGAGACCAAGTCCATCTCACTGTCTCCTCTCCCCCTGGCTCCTAGCACAATGCCTGGCACTTTGATCATAAGAATGGTTGACTGTTCAGGGAGAGTTGTGGGGGTGGAGCGGGGAAGAGGGAGGAGCTGGACCATTCCCACACACTGCTGCTCCTGTCCTCTTTGAAGAAACTGCTGGGGCAGCAGTAGCAGTGGCAGCCCTGCCTATTGGGTGCTGCCAGCCAAACCCCTGCTCCCCTAACTCCACCCCGGCTCCACACTGGCTACAGGCAGGCAGATACCTCCTGACTGCCACCACACCCCTGTGCAGAGCAACAAGTGTGGGAAGCTTGGTGGGGGGGCGGGGGGGGGGCAAAAAAGAGTTCCAGGAGAGGGTGAAACCATCAAATCTATTTCCAACATATTCTCAACACAGTCCCCAGCAGGAAACACCCAGATGGAGTGATGACCCTGCAAAGCCAAACCCCAGCTCTGAGTGTCCAGCAGGCCTCTCCAGCTTGATCTCAGTTGGCCTAATCCCTGGACAACCTGTCCCTGCTTCCTCTCCCCTACCTGGCTGCCCTCTCCTCAAAATCTCCATCCATCCACCTTGTGGTGGTTATATTTGTGTGTCAACTTGGCTGGGCAGCTGGTGGTAGTTATTCCCCATGGTGAGACTGGCAGTCAACTCCATGGTAGGATCTACGACAAGCAGCTGAGTAGCTGCCTTAGGGAATGTGGTCTGCTTCCTGTATATAAGCAGACGCCTTGAGGAATGACCTCTAGCCTATGGCACGCTTAGACCCTGCATGTAGCCGTGTCGCTGCTCAGCAGCCTGCTATGCTCTGCCAACCTTGGGACTTACAATGGACTTAATGGCCTGGTGTGTGGTTTGGTAATATTGGGACTGTGCCTTTTTACTTGTCAACCATGGAGCTTCTCAGCCTCAGCACCCAGAAGCTGTCTGAGTGAAGAAACTCCTCTAGCTGCAGTGGGCCGGAAGCAGGAGGCAGAGCTGGACCCCAAGGTTGAGGGGCTTTCACCCAGTTCCTAGAGCCTGGCACTTTGAACTTGGACTTAAAGCCTCCAAATTGTAAGAATAAACTCCTGTTTGTTAAGGCCATCCCTTTTGTGGTATGTTTCCTGTCAGAGCGGCACTAGGTAACCAGAACACACCTGGACCTTATCCAATCTTTGTTGTTGTTGTTGTTATGTGCCATCGAGTTGCACCAGGCTCACAGCAACCCCTCCTTGGGTTTCCAAGGTGGTATTACTACAGAAGTAGATTGCCCAACTTTGTTTCCTAGGAGTGGCTGGTGGGTTTGAACCACCAGCCTTTTGGTTAGCAGTGAAGGGCTTTAGGCACGCTACCAGAGCGCCTCCGATTTTTAAGATCCTGAAAGTCACCTCCTCTCTACAGCCTACCTTGATTGACTCCATATGCCCCATCAAAGACCTATAAACTGCCACTGAATGACTGACTCCCCTCCAAACACACCATCTGGTCTACCTACGTTTCTTGAACAGAACACAAACAGTCTTTAGTTATGTCAAGTCTTCCTCTCCCCTTGTATATCAATGATAGCAACAAACATTTTTTTTTCAGTGCTTCCTCTGTACCAGGCACTGTGTTCAGTATTTTACATTCTCTTGTCCTCACACTGAGTCTACTATCATGTGATATTACCACCTCTATTTTGCAGGTGAAGAAATTGAGGCCCAGAGAGGTTAAGCAGTTTGCTCATGGTCTCACAGATTCTAGATGGCAGCCCCAAGATTTGAACCCCAGCAGCCTGACTGTAGAGTTCTGCTCTTAACTACTGGTCTACACAACCTTTGGGGTACGGGCTTCTCCTCAGTGGCAGGGCTCAGTGCACAGCTGGGCTCCACAAACTTCATTCACCTTGCTGCATTCCAAAGGAGCAGCTTGGCCAGGTGTGGATCAGCAATATAGCCATTCAACAAATGGTTTTCAGATGCCACCTACTGTGTGCTTAGGGTGTGCACTTGAATGGGCTCTGTGCTCAGGGACTCTGATTTGTGTAGGCGAAAGAGGTACACAAAAATCTTATTTGTTGAAGCAACAAAACTGATACTATATCTGCTTTGGCAATCCTGAGACTTTCCTTAGAAAAAACAGAGTGAAACAGGAACTTGAGACCCCAGTTGGTTAGATAACAGCTACTCTAAAAACACTCAAGCCAGCCAACCCGGAGTCATGACACTCTCTCACCAAGCTTCCAAGGACCAAAATCAATTCAAATGAATGACAGAACTGGAAGGAACTCCCTCCTGCCAAGAAACTAATGAGGAATTTGAGGTCCAGAGCCAAGAAGGGTCTTGCCTGCAGCCACCCATCAACTCAGCAACAGAAAGAGGTGAAGAACCACGGTTTCTGCTCTCCCAGTCTCTGTCCTCTCCAAGTCCCTGGGACAGGGATCAGGGCAAAAAGGCTTCCAGGCCATCCAGGTACTAAGATGAAACCTCCAGGGGCTGAGGTAAGTGCCCATACCAACAGAAAGTTAAGAGGTCTCTTCACGGTGGAGATAGGACACCAGCTCTTACCTTCAGGGAGGGTAGGACTGTTCTGTGAAAGCTGCATTCAGAAGGCCGGGATTTCTTTCCCAGCCAACAGAGGCCCAGCTCCAGCTCAGCCCTGCCCTGGAAGGATGGGGATTTAAAAGGCAGCAGCTCCCCACCTGGGGCCCAGGCTGGGACCACACCCTGGTGAGACTGACTTCACCAGGGAACCCGTCTGACTGGCTGTCTCCCAGACAGCCACGGGCCAGGCCAGAACACCACCGCCTATCTGTAGCCTGGCGCCTCTGTTGGGCAGAGCCCCACCCGGCCCTCACCCTAGCCAGGCCTCCGGAACAAGAGTGGGAGTGGGTGGGGACCAGCCCACCCCTTAGTGAGGCCAGCTCGAGTTGGAACCCCAGATTCCATTCCAGCCTGGGCTGGGTCTGAAGCAGTTGCTTCCTGCTTTGCCTTTTTCTTTCACTTTGGTTTTTAACCCCAAAGTGAAACTAACAACTGGGATGACAGAGAAAGATGGAGAAAGTTAGCAACTGGGGGCGGGGGGATCGAACACTGCCTTCTAGTCTGCAGCTTGGAAGAGGGCCCTTAACTTCTCCAGGTCTCCATTTCCCCACTGAACAAATGGGAGGGAGGAACTAAGCTAGTTACTGAAACGTCATTTTAAACTAGAAAAACTATAAAACTTCCCCTTCTTCATCCCTGCTGCCCTAGAGGGCAGAAAAGGAGCTGCAAAAAGAGCCTTCCTGGAGGATGGAGGTGTTGAAGCTCTAGCCAGTGCGCTGAGACCCTCCAGTCTCCCTGAATACCTCTCCCCCAACGTGTCTCCACAGCTGTCATCCAAACTCCTTTATCCTGAGCAGGCCCTGGAGGCACCAGTAACCTGGAGGCAGAGAAAATTCAGGAAGTCTGTAAACACGATCCTGACTCTCGGCATGGTAAGAGGAGATACCACCAACAGCTGTCCTAAAATTCCCAGCCTCAGGGCTGACCAGACCATCTGCTAAGAATGACAGCAGCCCCTCCAGGGCTGGTCCAAACTTTGGACTCTCTCTTTTCTGACCCCAGGGGCCCAGCACATGTCTAGCTAAACCACTGTGCTCTACTGTAGGATGTTTTTCGACTGTCTGGCTTCCCACTAGTCTAATGTCCTGAGAAAGTCAGGGATGAGCCTCCTCACCTTTCAGATGAAGAAAACTGAGACTTGGAGGTGGGCAGAAACTCAGTGGCTGAGGCAGTATTGGGATTCAGGAACTCAGTAAATATTTGCTAGACAAATGAGCTCACTGGCCCAGCTGCTGCCAAGCAGGTGCAGCACACATGAGAGAAGCTCACAGAGGAGGACTTGGCATGGGAAGAGGAACACCTCTCCCTGGAGACCAAGTCACAAACACATCCCGAGGTACCAGGAACATAGCCCCTTTCCCTTCAATCCTGGCTCCACTCCTCCAGCCCATTTCTTCCTTTCATTCCCCACTTCTCTGATCCGAACTTTACTCAGGAGAGCTTCCTCCTTGGTAGGGGATGCTCAGGGATACTGGCCAAACTCCTTCCCCTCTGTGGGACTTGCCCCATCTGTAAAACCGTGGGCTGGATTAGAATTGTAGTTTCTTAACCAAGGAATGGTATCAGAATCCTCAGACGGGGGACTTTTTAAAAATATACATTTTCAGGATGGAAAAGAAGGCGATTTGAAAATATCTAACACAATTTTAAGTGCACATACTCTGAAGCTGCAATTCCACTGGCAGGTACTATTCCCATAGAAAGGCAAGCACACATGCTTAGACGGGTAACAGAGGGTGCTCACAGCAGCACTGTTTGCAGAAGCAAGACTGCAAACAACCTAGCATCTTTCAGGAGAGGATTGGATAAACACTGATCGTCTGCCCAACAGTATGCCACCATTGTGAAAGAGAAGGCCAAGGCTGGTGCACCCACAGACAATAATCTAAAGCAGGAACCTGCGTGAAAAATGCAAGGTGCCAATCTGCCTATGGAAAATATGTTACATTTTGTGAAATAAATGAGATGTTCTGAACAAAAAAATTCACTGCCACGGAGTCAGTTTTGACTCACCATGACCCTATCTATAGGACAGAGTAGAACTGCCCAGTACAGTTCCCAAGGCTGTAATCTTCAAGGAAGCAGACTGCCACATCTTTCTCCCATGGAGCGACTGGTGGATTCAAACCATCAACCTTCTGGTTAGCAGGCAAGCACTTTAACCACTGAGCAACCGGGTCTCTTTGTTCCTGACATAAACAACAACAACACAAAAATAAAGTCACTGCCATAGAGTTGCTACCGACTCACAGCGACCCCCTTTGGGTTTCTAAGATAGTAAATCTTTATGGAAGTAGATTGCCCAGTATTCCTTTGGTGGAGTGGCTGGTGGGTTTGAACCATCAACCTTCTGGTTAGCAGCCAAATGCCTTAGGCACTATGCCACCAGAGCTCCTGACATAGCTATCTATACATACACAGAGTGGAGACTAGGAGTCATGGTGAAAAGAGACTAATTTTTCAGTGGGCATTTACCAAAGCTTGAAAATTTAACCACATACATGTATTGCTTTGTCAATAAAAACATATTACACACAGAAATAACTCTCCTCAAAGGGCTACTACTCTAGCCTGCAGGACAAGAGGGCAGCCTCTGAGAACAGACTGAGGCAGCATGGACATGGTAGGGTTCTGAACAGGGGGAAAGTGTCTGAGAAGACCCTGAGAAACAATCTGGCCTTGAGGCCTAAGAAGGATTTCAATACAGCTTGGAAGGTTGAACATCTACAATTGGGAGGAGAAGGCTCCTACTAGGAAGAATGGGGAAATGAAGGCAGGCTGGTAAGATGGGGGAGGGGAAGGAATCTCTCAATTTGCTATCCTGGCAAATCCCTTCCCCTCCAAGGTCTGGTTTTCACTCATGGGAAGAGAAGGGGCAGGGCCAGGGTCCTTTCCAGCCCTGACATCCTATGATCTGCCTTTATTTCATCTCATTTAATATTAAAGGAAGCAGGGAGGGTCCTCAGCTTAGCACATGGCCATAGGGCTCTACACCTGTGCAGACTGTAATCAAATATTTGGAGGCTGCAGAAAATTTGGGCCAGGATCTCAGATACAGCAGCTTTGGGGCGACTGTACCTGGGGAGTTAGGAGCAGATGGCCTTCTGCTGAGATGCCCTTCCTCACCTTCTTGTTAATAATTAAGTCATTACTGGAGGCCTCTTTTGTCACTTTTGAAGTAATCCCATTTGCACAGACTTGCTGCCTTGGCTTGCTTTCACAGCGATGCTTCAGGCTGAGGGCTCACAGGCCTCAAGTTAAGAATACAGATCTAAGTCATGGGCCCAAACTATAGGTGTCCGCAATAGAAAGAGCCCAGGATAAAGGCCAGGAGCCCTGGGGTGGGCCTGGGTAGAACTTTATGAGGCTGTGAGCTCTGGGAGGGCAGAAACTAAGGTTGTTCTATCTGCCACTGTATCTCTAAGGCCAGCCCACTGCCTGGCACATGTTGTTGTTGTTGTTGTTATGTGTCGTCAAGTCGGCCCCGACTCACAGTGACCCCTCCTTGGGTTTCCGAGGCAGTATCACTATGGAAGTAGGATTGCCCAACCTTCCTTCCGAGGAGTGGCTGGTAGGTTTGAACCGCCAGCCTTCTGGTTAGCAGTCAAGTGCTTTAGCCACTATGCTACCAGAGCTCCCATTAAACAAAGATTTACTGAATAGATGAGCAGCTCAGCTATTGAACCCCAGAGTGACCTTGGTCAAGGCATGTTCCATTGCTGAACCTCAGCTTCCACTTCTGGAAAATGAGGGTAACAAGAATAGTAATGACCTCCCAGGGCTGTGTAAGAGTCAACCAAGGTAACCTGGGTGAAAGTGCTCTGTAAATCAAAAGCAGGCTAAACAACAAATTTTTAAGGATTCAAAGCCAATGTGCTAAAAGCAAAACAAAACAAAAAAGAATGAATATACATGAGAATGAGCAAATTTATGAGAATGCACTTGGCATAGTAAGACATTAATCAAATTAATTACTATAATTGAAAGGGACAACACAGGTCATTCTAGTCCACTGTTCCAATGTCCAAATGATGTTTCTCAGGTTGTCTCTCTTCCATGGGAGCACAAAACTCCCTCATCAAAAACTTTGTCCGGAGAGTGGTGTAGAAACCACGGTTATTACCTGATTTATTACCTGAGTAAATCACAGCTGTACTCTACATGCAGCTGGGCTCAGACTATTTGCCACACTACACTGGCATAGTGGAACCTTGGGGTGTTTAATGGAGGGAAAGGGAGGAGTGAGCAAGAGGGGAGCATGGAGGCTGCACACACCATGTGGTTACTCTGCCTCCAGACAAATGTGGTGCTCAAGAGGGAGGTGTTGCACATGGAGGGAGGGGAGAGGAGAATGGCTGGCTGGGTGACACTGGGCAAGCCATCAGTGTCCTAGCTGTGTATTGGGACCAACCATGGCTGCCTTGCACAGTAATCATTATGGCTACCCCTGGCTACAGCCTGGAAAATTGGAACTGGGCTCCAATACCTGGCTCAGGTCTCCTGTGCTAAGCATGTTGTTGGGACAAGTCCCTTCCTGCCTTTGTGGGTGACTGATTCCTCTGGCTGGGCCAGGAACACTGTTGATGGTGAGGGCTGGCTGAGAATTTCAATGGGCCATGCCATGGGCACAGATACTGTTGGACTGGTCATACAACACTGGACACATCTCATAGCCTGGTGTATAAAAGTGCTGGTGGAAGGTCCCTCTCTTCCTTGACTCTCTTACCTGGAATAAATTCTTAGCTGGCACCCAACCCTGATCTTCAAGTTCTTCAGAAAGCAGGGATTTGAGGAGTTTTAAGGAATGCCTTTGTATGCCTCTAATTCAGGAGACAAAAAGCTTCAGATCCCTGGGACCCCAACAGCAGGTATTCCCATCCCAAAAAGCAGAGCCAAACCTGGGAAGAGCTGGTTTGGAGTAAGTCAGCCTTGGGCCCAAGCCACATTTTCCTTATCTGTAAAATGGGGGCGGTAAAGCCACCTGCCCAGAGCTTGCTTTAAGGATGTGAGGAGCATGCCAGTGGAGCCTCCCACACAAAGCAGGTATACAGGAATGTGTTCAGTTACCTCCTACCCCCAAACCAGCAACACCCAGCAGCCTTCCCTCTGCTCCACAAGCCCCTCTGCCTTCCCAGGCCCAGGTGGCCTTGCCTGGCACTCTGACCATGTTCTCCTCTGGTAGTACAGCATCCTCTGCTACTCCAACTGGCCTTCCCATTCCCACGGGCCCCACCCAAACCAAGTCCTCTTCTCTCATCTGGATGCTTGTAAAGTCTCCTCCCTGTCGTCACTCTTAATCATTCTAATTCACTGGCCCATTCACCCTCCTAGAAAAGTTACTTTTCTGAAACCTCCCAAAGTTCCCCAAAGCCTCAGCTGTTCAGCTGGCATTCAACGCTGCATGCAACTCCCTGATCTATCAGCAAAACTCATCTACTCCCTGTTTCCTTAAATGTAAGCTTACCTGCCAGCCCAGCCCCTGCACCACTGTCTCTGCACAAACCCGAACGTTGGCCCCACCTCTGCCTGGGTGATTTCAGCCCCCCTCCAGAGGGCTGGTGATTTCAGCCCCCCTCCAGAGGGCTCTCACTCACGCTCTCTTCTTCCTTCTCAGACAATGCTTTTCCTCATCAGACAGTTAATTACACAGTCACGCAGTCTCTCATAATTGTAGCCTTGTCTCCCTGTCAGACCGTAAGTTCCTAGGGGCAGAGGCCCTGCCTGCTTGTTCTTCCCTATCTTCCAGAGCCTGGCTCAGGGCTGGGGTAGGGGGAAAAGGCACTAGGACAAAAAGTGAGCCCAATTCAGTTCCAGGCTGAGCCAAGTCCAGCTCCAACCACTTAGAACTACTTCTTTTGCACTCGCTCTTTTAAGAAAGTATTTGCTGATCTATCAGAACCCGGTGCTCCAGGCCAATGACGTACAGAATGAGGGAGACCTGGGCAAGGGAGGGAGGGCTATGGTTCTACTTTGGCCCTGGCATGGTCTTCCTCTGGGATCTTAGGCATGGCCCGCCCCATCTCTGGGTCAGCTTCCTCACTGTGACACAAGAAACAATCTTTTAGCTTTAGAATTTGGATTTTGTCTTTAGGTAGCCTTGGATCCAAGGCGTGGGTAGGATGGGTGGGTGAGGAACAAGGCTGATTCCAACAAGGCTGAATGAGACTAGGACTCTGGACCAATTCATTCCCACCCTTGCTGATAATTTGCATTTCTACCCCAGACATACTGGATTAGAAACTACAGAATCCACCTGTAGTTTAAATGTAGATTTAAATTTAAATTAAATCTTGTTAAAATGTAGATTCTGATCCAGTATATCTGGGATGGGAACTTTGATGGCATAGTGCCTAAGGCACCTGACTGCTAACCAGAAGGCTGAGGGTTCAAACCCACCAGCCACTCCTCAGAAGGAAAATTGGGCAATCTACTCCTCAGAAGGAAGGTTGGGCAATCTACTTCCCTAGTGATACTGCCTTGGAAACCCAAGGGGGATCACTATGAGTCGGGTCCGACTTGATGGCAAATAACAACACTTCCATAGAGATACAACCTCAGAAACCCCTTCAGAAACCCAAGGAAGGGTCGCTATGAGTCCAATCCGATTCAACGGCAGTGAGTTTGGTTTTGGTTTAGTTTTTATATCGGGGATGGAAATGCAAATTCTCAGCAAGAGGCTGAACCAGAATGAACCAGTTCCAAGCCCTGGCAGAAAGGGCAGCCACAGCCAGGACTGGAAACATGCACACCTCATCAACCTCATTAGATTCCTATTGCCCAGTTATATTTTATTCCTGCCCAGATGTTCAATGGGAGTTGTGGTAGCGTAGTGCCTAAGGCACTTGACTGCTAACCAGAAGGCTGGCAGTTCAAACCCACCAGCCACTCCTTGGAAGGAAGATGGGCAATCTACTTCCATAGTGATACTGCCTTGGAAACCCAAGGAGGGATTACTATGAGTTGGGTCCGACTCGACGGCACATAACAACAACAACAACAACAGATGTTCAATGCCACAGCCCTCATCCTGGCCAGGTCTGAGAGTCTCTGCCAGGGCGAAGCAGGAGGAAGATTACTTGCTTCTGGAAACAACCAATCATGCCTGAAACAAAGACAATATAACTGCCACTTCTTGAGGGGCCTTACTGAGTGAGTTCTCATTTTCATGGCAACCTGTGAGGTAGGGATCTCCACACCAAGTCACAAGGAAAGAGACTGTGGCCAATCATGGTCACACAGCAGGGCAAGCCAGGCTGTGATATAAACCCAAGACATTCCCAGTTTAGCTTCTCCCAAAGTTCAGCCCACAGGCTCTCAGGGTCAGTATCCCCCAAAGGGCCCATTTACAAGGTGATTCCTGCCTCCACACCTGCCAAATGAGAATCTTTAGGAATGCAGCTCAGGAACTTGAATTGTATGGATGAGGAACTTATTAAGGAATAGAAAGGTAAAGTGATCACTAAGGTCACACTTTCAGCTGGGTCTGACTCCAGTCTGACTCCAGAGCCAACATCACAGACCTCCTGAGGGAGGCAGCATTTGACAAAATGGGCCTTGAAGGGAAGAGAGGGCACTACCCAGGAGGGTAGCACCAATAAAAGCTTAAGGTGGGAAGGCCAGGAAACATGTACTCAACGTGTCCTGGGGAGTGAAGAAACATGGAGCTGGAACTGCAGCCTTTACCCCAATAGCCCAGGCAGACATATTCCTGAGCCCATCTGAGCTTCTGGACTGGAAGTCTGTCCTGCCTGGTGTCTTACGACCAGCAGAACTCCACAGTGGCCCTTTGGGTGTGTCTGGTTGTTGCTCAGGATTAGAAAGCCAGGGGAGGCAGTGACTCAGTCCCCACCCAGCCCCAAACCAGCGCTGTCTAAATATAAGATGAGCTCAGAGACCAGGAAAATGTCAAGCAAATCCTCACTACAGAACAGATGGCAGGCCCAGAGAAGGCAGCCTGAGGAGGAGGCCACAGGCAGAAACAATAATAATAAATTTGGAGAAAAGCTGTGGGGGAAGAAAAGTCAAGAGGCCTGGGCTCCAAACCCCCACACCAACACTGCTTGCTGTGGGACTCTCAGCAAGTCCCTACCCGCTTTGGATCCCCATTCTTCATTCACTCTGTAAAAATAGGAGAACTCCACCGGCTTCTCACTTCCTTCTAGGATTGCTGTGAGGAACAATGGTTAGGAAAAAAGCTTGGCAAATTACACAATGCCTCACACAGCACCTGAGAGATTAGAGGACTGCTCCTATTGTTGTTAGACTGGCCAAAAGGTGCTTTCCTGGTTACCTAAACCACAAGGGGTGGGGTAGGAAAGAGGCTAGGCCTCCTGTCTCGTTCCCACAGAGAGAAAGTGACCCAGATATTACTGGGAGGGATTTATATTAAGAGTTCACATTTATTAAGCAGTTACTGTGTACCAATTATTTATATTTATATATGTTGTTGTTATGTGCCACTGAGTCGGACCCAACTCAAAGCGACACCTCCTTGGGTTTCTGAGGCAACATCACTACAGAAACAGATTGCCCAACCTTCCTTCCGAGGAGTAGCTGGTAGGTTTGAACTGCCAGCCTTCTGGTTAGCAGTCAAGCGCCTGAGGCACTATGCTATCATATTTTTATATATACACACACACACACACGTATGTATAAAAAAAATGTATGTATACACATATATACAACCTCATCTAATTACCATAATCTTTCAGTGTAAATATGATTATCGTGGGTTTCCAGATGAAGATACTGAAGCTCAAAGAAAGTAACTTGCCCAAGATCACACAGGCAGTGAGTGATGTAGACCAATTAAAAGCAGATGCTTGTTGCTCTAAAGCCCACACTCTCTCTACTCTCTGGAACCATTTGTACATGATAAGGAAAATCTACTCCTTAAAAGTTCAGTAGAACTAAGCCTTTGCTATTTTTATACCACCAAACAAAGATGAGTTATGAGTGGCAAAGGTTTCCACACACACAATCTCGGTTTTGGACTCTCTGAATTGAAAATCCCTTGTGCTATTTATTTTCAACACACCCAAATCCCACTGGGCCTCATTCATCTCCAATTCCAACGTCCTCAGGTCTGGCACACAATAAGTGTTCAGTAAAAACTTGGTGAACTGAAGCCACAGGAAAGGCCCTAGGGGCCAGAGGTCAGGCTCTTGCCCAAGGGGAAGCCTAAGGCAAGGGGCCAGGAGGATGTAACTGGGCCTGGGACTTGGTTTCTTGAATTCTAGTCTATTCAGTAAGATGGCACAGACCCCTGAAGTGTAAGGATTTCAAAAGTTTGTATAAGACCGCGGCAGAAACATTCACAAACAATCCTTGGCAGCCTAGCACAGTAGCTGCGTTGCAGCACAACGTGTCTGGTGGGAGGGACGAGCCAAGCCTGACCATTTTCATGCTTAGCCAAGGGCTGTGCTGCTGTCCCAGAAGACGCATCCCACATCTTCCCCCATCATCATACTCTGCCTCTGCCTCAGCCCAGCCCCACACCTTCCTATACAACTCTCCCACTCCATGCACTTCAAGTATACTGTCTATAGGCAGAGCTATCCCAAAACCAGTTCTGCCCTGCCCCCTTTAGATCTCCATTCTTCATTCACCCTGTAAAACGGAGAACTCCACTGGCTTCTGACTTCTTACTAGGATCATTATGAGGAATAATGGTCAGGAAAACTGCTGCAAATCAATTTTGACTCACCATGACTCCATGTGACAAGAGTAGAAACTTCCCAAAAGGTTTTCTAAGCTGTAATCTTTATGGGAGCAGATTGCCACATCTTTCTCCCACGGAACTGCTGGGCTTTAGCACCCCATACCTGACAGTTGAAGCCCTCCATGGCTGCAGCCACTGCCTTCAACACTATCTCCAGTTACTCTTCTTCAAGTTCTAGCCAAGATGGTCTATTCACTGTTCCTGCTACATGCACTTTTTACTGGCCTATCTCTTTGCTCACACAGTTCCCTTCGCCTAGAATGCTCTTCCCATCCCTTCATCTCTGCTTGTCCTGATCCTACACTATCCCAGATAAGCTCAAACACTACCATTGCCCCCTTCCTGGAAGCCTTTCTGACCCCTTCACCCAAACAGGACCTGTCTCCTATGGAACGCCACAGCAGGTCATCAGCTCCCAGCATCTGGCACCTCTCCCTCTCAGTCTGTGGTTAAGCACACCTTTAACTAGTAAGATGAGATACAGGTACAAACAACTGACCTTTGAGTTGCCTTAGAATCCTCAAATATCAGGGCTGGAGCTACCTAAGAGACCATGCATGCAAATCTGTCATTTTTCAGATGGATAAATAGAGGCCCAGAGAGAAGATATTTGCCAGAAACCTTAGCATCAGCATATCAATGCCAGGAACAGAACCTTGGCACCTGCCCCGCAGAATTTCTTAAGGATCCAATGATTTTATAAGAAGTCTTAGGGCGAACATTTTACAGATAAACTGAAGTCCAGGGAAAAGCGACCTCTCTGAGAGCAGGTGAGAATGTGAGGACCAGAACCCTGATCCTTTCACTTCCAGGTCAGGGACCAAGCCCTTTCTCCTCCTCTCTCCAAAGAGTTCACAAAGTGCCAAACTCAAGGCACACAGTAAAAGGCCAATGGATGTCAGAGATTGCCATTATATACCAGTGGATAGGTGACACCAGTCTGACAGTGACCTCTTTCCTCACAGGCAATGCCATGGCACCCAGGATTCCTGGCTCAATTCTATGGGTCCTTCCCTGGGCCTCACTCTCCTCATTTGCAAGACAAGGAGGCTAAGCTCTCAATTCCTGCTCCAAAGTTCTAGGAAATCCTAGGCTCCCGGACAAAAGAGCCCAGCTGTCTGAGGAACCTCTCCAGCTGGGGCCTTTGTTCCCTGACTCTATGGGGAGGCAGGAAAACAGCAAAGTTGACAACTACAAATTGACTGACTTCATTCCTAAATGACACTGGCCAGTGAGGGCCCACCCTTACAAAAGATGAGATGGAAAATCCAACTGTCTCCAGCACAGACATCCTGCTGGGCACACCCACCTATCTTTACAAACTGACAAAGAGGAACCAGGAATCAGGGTGTAAGGGGCAGTTAGCTCCCTGTTCTATTGGAAGGGCAAGCTCTATTCCTGAACAGTCAGAGAGCAGTGAAGTAGAGGGTAAAGAGCCCTGGACTGTGGATGCCCTGGCCTGGATCTCTGTACCCTCCCTGCCATGAACTTGCTGGACACCCTGGGGTAACTTACTTTCCCTCTCTGGGGACCAGTTTAAAGACAGGCTGACAGTTCATATGCATGTCTACATGCTCACGACAACCCTCTAAGTTTGGCACAACTATCCCCTTTTTATAAGATGGGGAAATTGAGTCTTGGAGATGTTGAGGGTCTCACTCAAGGTCACACAGCTGTAAGCTGGCAGAACTAAGACCCCAGAGGTCTCAGCCTTCCAAGCTCAATACTCAAGGGTGATCAGATTAACAACAACCTCTCCCCCCTCTCATTCTGAACTGAGTCTCAGCAAAGACCAAGACAGCACAGAACCTTGCTCACCTGCTCACTCTGACAGCCTGCAAAACTCTGGCCACAGATCCCACAGCCCAGCTGCCTAGGAGGCTGCACCCCCCTGTAAAATTTCTTTACTCAAGTTGGCAAGAACACAGCCCCCACCCCCAACTCAGTCTAAATAAACGCCCAAGTGATATCACATCCTGCTAGCTCCAAAATAGCCCAGGCCTGCCCACAAGCAATCACAAAGTGCCAGGCCATGCAAGGCCAAGTGGGCAGGGGTGCCCAGCTTGTGGCACCCCACACACACTCAAGCAACTAAAGCAGAAGCCTCAGGGCAGGAAGGCCCCCCACTTGCCAGATGGCCTGGCCCCGCCTTCCTTGCCCCTCTTTGTTGGGAAGCCCCCGAGTCTCCTGCCCCAGCGCCAGCCCTTGCCCCAGCGCCAGCCCCATGGAGCCTCGGCCGCGGCCAGCCTGCGGGCCAACTCCGGCCCGACCCGGACACCCCACCACTCACATTGCTTCAAGAGCTCCAGACACAAAGCCATGAGGGCCGGATGGGGGTCAGAGACCCAAAGACCGGCAAAGACAGAAAGAGGGACGGGGGAAACACGGGAGCAGAGAGAAGGGAAAACGGGCCGGGCACAGAAAGCAAGGGGGTCAAGAGGCCTGGGCAAAGCAGCAGGCTTACAGGGAGGCCTTCAGCGCAGGAAACAAAGTAGTGAGACCACCAAGGCAGATGTGAGGGCAGGGGCTGAGGCGGGAAGAGCAAATTAGGGGCTGCGAGCCAGACAAATGTGGGTGACCAGAGGCCTGAGAGAAACAGTGCCCAGGAGCAAACCTAGGGAAGGCTGGTAGCGGCTCCGAGCCAGGGAACAAGGGAGATAATGGGGGTTTCTAAGAGGGAGACCCCCAGAGGCTTAGGAGATCCGAGCGAATACGGGGGACACCCAGAAGAGGGAAAATCCTGAGGGAATGGGAATTCTGAGGAGTCAAGATCCCAAGGATTTGGGGATAAGGACCCCCACAGGATGGGCAGGAAGCTCAGAGGAGTGTCCTGGGGGTAGTATGGAGGATGTTCTGAAGAGGACGCCCCAGAAAACCTGGGGAGCACTGAGAAAAAGCCTCGACGAATGGGGCGCACAGAAAGGTAGGCTGAGGGATGAGAGGAGCGCTCGGAAGGGGGACCCCGAGATCGGGGAGCGAGGGAGGGGCTGCGAGGGAGCGCGAGGGCAGAGACAAAGAGACAGCGATCCAGGGTGAGACAAAGCGGGAGCAGCGGGGAGACGGGCCAGAGGGTTGGCGGCTGGACAGAGGGACGGAAGCGCGGGCGGGTGGGTTGACGGACGGACGGACAGACGGGGAAGAGGACGGGGGCAGGGCCGGGGCGGGGGCGGTGCCCGTCTCCTCGCGGGGCCGCGGCTGCTCCAGGCGGCGCTGGGCGGGCCCTGGGCGTCCGGGCTGAGGAGGCGGCGGCAGCGACGTGGACCGGACAGACGGACGGAGTGACGGACGGACTGGCGGCAGCTGCGGCCAGCGGCAGGCACTCACCCTCCTCCCTCACGCGGCCTGAGGCTCCGGTTTTGTACGCCCGAGGGGCGGGGCCTCTGGGTTAAAGCCCAGCGCCTGCCCCGCCCCACCCCGCCTCTCGCGTCAGTCGCGCGCGCGCGCGCGCGCGCGCGTCACCCGGGACTCCCGGGAACGGGCGGGAGCTCGTGCAGCCCTGTCGGCACGTGGCCCATCGTGTGCGCGCGCGGCTGGGCTAGTGCGCAAGCGCGCAATGCGCTCAGTCCAGCCCACGCCCAGGCTGATTGCCCATGAAAGGGAGCGCGCGCCAACGTCGACACGCGCATGCCTGAGCACAAGGGTGCTCCGCCTCTCGAACCGCCCCGCCAAACCGGTTCCAGCTGGAATGGGACGCCTGCTCGGTGCCGGAGGCGGAGAGTGGAAGAGTTTGGACCACTTCACAGAGCAGACGCCTTGCTGTAAAAAGGGGGCAACTAAGGCTCAGAAAAATAGCTTCCTGACTCTTCTCACCTTGCATAGTCTATAGTTCTCAAGTGCTATCAAGTCTACATCCTAAATATTTCTGGTTGTCCCCTACGTTCCCGCTTTGCTCTCATCAGAAATACTACACACTAGGTTAGAATCCCTACTCAGCCTCTCGCTGCTTGTGTGACCTTGGGCGAGATGCATACTCTACATCCTCTGTAAAGTGTAACAAGCGCCCCACGATGCTTTGAAAGCCAAAGTGCGTAACTCAAGAGTCAGGCTGACAGTAGGTGCTTCTCAAATTGATAAATCGCCACTCCAGTTTCCGCCCAGATTACCATTGCCCTCGTGGCTCTTAGCCGCCGTCCTAGTTTTCGCTTCTCCCCGTTCTCATTTTGCCTCCTCATTCACTCCTGATTCTGTCACTTCCTCTCAGGCCTCCTCTCCAGGTGGCACCTACAGTGACCCCTGTGCCGTGCAAAGACCAGTTGCTCTGCTCCCAGACCTGTGCATTTGTTTTTCCCAAGTGTGAAAATGGAGAAAAGGATCTTAGGCATCCCATAGGGCTGTTGTGAGGACTGAGGAGTGTTTCTAATACCATTCTCATGATTTCTGCTTGCATAAAAGTGTAAAAAAAAACGGAGGTTAGAGAAAAGAAAGGGAAAAAAAAAAAAAAAACCCTAAAAATAACAAAAGAAGATGTGGAGAAACTGGAACCTTCATCCATTGCTGGTGGGAATGCAAAATGGTACCTACAGCCACTGTGGAAAAGCAGTTTGAAGGTTTCTCAAAACGTTAAACATAAAACTATCAGATGACCCAGCAATCCCAATCCTACACATAGACCCAAAATAACTGAAAGTGGGGATGCAAACAGAAATGTGCACAGCAATGGTCACTGTAGTACCATTCACAATAGCAAAAGGTGGAAACAACCTAAGTGTCCATCAATGGATGGATAAATAAAACGTGGCATATATATCCAAATGAATATTATTCAGCCATAAAGAGAAATGAAGTCCTGAAGCATGCTACAACATGGATGAACCTTGAAAACATTATGCTGAGTGAAATAAGTCAGACACAGAAGTACGAATACTGTATGATCTGACTTGTATGAAACAGGCAAATATCTACTTTATTAATGATTACCAGGGCTGGGAGAAGGGGGAAAGGGAGAGTCATCATTTACAGGGCACTGAGGAGCTCTGGTGGCATAGTGCCTAAGGCATTTGACTGCTAACCAGAAGGCTGGAGGTTCAAACCCACCAGCCACTCCTCGGAAGGAAGGTTGGGCAATCTACTTCCATAGTGATACTGCCTCGGAAACCCAAGGAGGGGTCGCTGTGAGTCAGATCCAACTCCAGGGCAGCGAGTTTGGTTTTTGGTTTGAGTCCTCCACTCAATACATTCACTCCCTGATCTTGGACAAGTCCCCTTTCCTCTCCATTTCACCAGCCCCATTTGTCCCTTGGAGAGAGAAACTGGATCAGGGTAGCATTTCTCAAAGTGTGGCTTTGGTGGACACCTGCATCAGGGTACTGGTTGAAATGCAGATTCCTGGGCCTGAACCCAGGAAGGCTCAGAGTTTGCATTTTACGAAGGTGGAGACTCATTGAGCTACAGGATTTCAGCTGCTCCTGTCGATGGTAATGTTTTAGGGTTCTAGCAGATATTTATGGAGCACCTACTGTATACAGTCACCGGCTGGGTCTGGCTGGAATCCCTGCAAAGTAGCATTGGCTCTACCATAGCCTAGAGTGGGGAACAGTCAAGACTCAAAGCCATCTCATCCAAATCCCCACAAGGCTTCCCGTCCTGGGGATATAAAACTCAAACCAAACCCATTGGCATCGAGTTGATTCAGACTCATAGCAACCATGTAGGACAGACTAGAACTAACTGCCCATAGGGTTTCCAAGGCTGAGATCTTTACATAACCAGACTGCCACAACTTTCTCCTGTGGAGCAGGTGGTGGGTTCGAACTGTCAACCTTCCAGTTAGCAGATGAATGACATCCATCCAATCCACCAAGGAATCCTCTTGGCCCTACTTTCAGAAGCCATCCATGATCTGGGTAGTTGTCATGCTGTCACACTGCTGCCCTGGGTAAACCATCACCTTCCTATCTGGCCTCCTCACTTTTGGACCCATCAATCAAAGCTCCACACAGCAGCCTTGATATTTCTTCTAAAATGTAAATTGGATTATGTCACCCCTGTGCTCAAAAAGCCCCCAATGGTTCCCCATCCAGCTCAGAACAAAGCTAATCCTTTCTGTGGCCTGTCATCAGGCCCAGTGTGCTCTGCCCTGCTCCCTTGCACCTCATCTTTCACCATGCTCTCTCTTCGAGCTCACACAGCCCAGCCACACCAGGCACCCTCCTGCCTCAGGGCCCCTGTACCATATGTCATCTGCTCTCGCTGCCTGGAGAACATCCTCCAGGGCAGCGCATTCCCTCACTTCCTTCAAGCCTTTGCTCAATGAATTTGACCCTACCTACCCTGCAGTACCTAAGGCATTTGACTGCTAACCAAAAGGCTGGAGGTTCAAACCCACCAACCACTCTTCTGAAGGAAGATAGGGTAATCTATTTCCATAGAGATACTGCCTCGGAAACCCAAGGAGGGGTTGCTATGAGTCGGAATCGACTTGACAGCAGTGAGTTTGTTTTTTTGTATTTACCCTGTTTATAAGGAGCTCTGGTGGCACAGTGCTTAAGGCATTTGACTGCTAACCAGAAAGTTGGTGGTTCAAACTCACCAGCTGCTCTGTGGAAGGAAGATGGGGCAATCTACTTCTGTAAAGATTTATCACCTTGGAAACCCAATGGGGATTCCTGTGAGTCAGAACTGACTCGATGACAGTGGGTTTGGTTTTGGGAGCCTGTTTACATAGCAACACCCCTCCCCTCACCCTATCAGAACTCCCAATAACCTTTACCCTGCAGCATTATTTTTCATAGCATTTAACAGTTTCGAAGGAAACCATATGGATATACTTCTTTATGTTTATTGCTTTGCCTGCCTCTCCATACCCCAAAAATAATATCTACTCCATGAAGGCAGGGGTTTAGTTGTTTTGTTCACTGATGTCTCTCTGGTGCCTTGAGCACTGCTAGGCTCATAGCAGGTGACAGATAAACACCTGTTGAGTAAAGGGCTTTCTGACTATAAGGCTCATGCCCTTAACCACTGTGCTGCCTACAGGATCTCCATAGTTCTATTTAAGCACCTCAGTCTCTCCTCCTTTGGGGTGACTCTCTACCCCTGAGGGTATAAGGTGGCCCAGAGTCTCAATGCTAGTATTTGAGACCTGCCCACCAGGCCTTAAGTCCCCATCACTATTTCTCCAAGAAAGCTCAACAGATCTGCCTAAAAATGGGGCTCAGAAGAGTGATGATCTGTGCACTGGGTACACAAGTGATGCTCAATACACCAGGTAGGTCCTGGTCCAAGGGCTTGGTGGAGCCCAGGGAGAAAGCCTGCCTTCTTTCCAGTGCACTCTGTGGGGAGCTGCCCATTTCAGCAGCAGGAATTTTGGCTCCTCTGAGTCCTTCCTCCTTTGGCCTCCTGAGTCCTTCCACTCCTCCCCGACCCCAACAGCCCCCTGCCTAGACCTCCCTGTTCCTCACCTGGACTCAGCCTCTGAGTGGCCTCCCTGCCTCCAAACCATCTGCCCATGTTGCCAAATGGCTCCCCCTGAAACGCCATGGCCATACAGTACCTCTTCTCCAGGACCTCAGATGGCTCCCACACACACAGAAGAATGGAACACAAGGCTTTCAAGCCAGGTGGCTCCACCACCTGGGAAACACAGTTCATTGACTAAGATCAAGTCATTCACTTTCTCTAGGCTATAGTTTCTGTGTGTAAAATGCCTACATGTGGTTGTGTGTATGTGTGAATGCTGGGAAGATGTGGGCTAAATCAGAAATAGCAGATATGTGTACCTATGCCCACCATGGCAGACATCAGTAATCGATGGTGGCACACTTCTTTGCTTAACTCAATCTCAGTCCTGAGCTCCAGAAATCAAAGATGACACACAAATTGAAATCTATTTGCAGTCTCTGGACTAGATGTTCTTTGAGGCTCTTCTTGGCCTCAACACTGTGGGCACTGAATGGGCTGAGCAGAGGGTGGTGCTAGGGAACAAAATTGATTGGAGGATTGAGTGCTTCCTGGAATTTGGTAAGCCTCTCCTGTGTCTGCTGGTGGGGGCTGTGGATCAGAGGAGAAAGCAGGAGAGCTCCAGGGGTGGGGAAGAGAGGGCAGAGCAGAGTGAGGGTCTTAGATGTTCATAGATAAGAGGTGCTTGGGGGTCCCCATGCCATCACAACACCAATGGAGACTTTGAGGCCCAGCGAGGGGCAGGGACCCACCCAGAGTCACATAGCAGAGCTGAGACTCAGACCCTTTAAGCAAGGAACAAGGGTGTTTCCCAGGCCTGGAATCTACCCCAGTTCAGCCCAGAGCCTCAAGCACTGCCAAGTAGAAACCCCAAGTGTGGGTACTTGTGTGTGTTTGCACCCAGGTAATCCATGCACAGGTGCAGAGTGCAGTTGACAGGAGTGGGGGGTGCCACGCGCAGCCCACCACTGCATCACCATGATGCTTGCTGAGCCCCCTGGGGGGTGTCACAGTCTCCCTTGTGATTCAGAGAGTGGGAGAGACATGGAAAGGAGTGGGTGTGGGGGAGGGCCAGGAAGAGAGGGAGAGCGTGGGGAGAGAAACAGAAGACTGAGGGAGACAGACAGAAGGCCAAGACGGAAGTAGAGAGAGAAGGAGGAAGGGGAAGGGAAGCTAGAAGGAAGCGATGGAGAAAAGGAGAGAGGATTGAGGAAAGGTGGGCAGAGGAAGGAAAAGGAGGGACTAGAAGGGAGCTGCCTCAGCTCGCTCCCCCTCTTTCTCAGAGGCTAGAGAGGAGACACAGGAGGAGGGGCAGACTGAGAGGTAAGGGTGCCCCTGCAGCCCCTCCTGGGGACCCCTCCCAGGTTGGTCCTTTGACTGGGGAGGAGCAGGCTGTGTACATGCAGCCAAGCTGCTGCTCCCCCACCCTCCCAGATGGAGCTGCCCCCCGCCTGCCAGTCACCTGCCGGAGCTATTTCTGGAATGTAGAATCTGGGTCAGAAAGGGGGAGGGAAAGGGGATGGCAGCTGAGTGCTGGCAGCAGGGAAGCTGGCTAGCTGTGGGTGGGTGGGCAGTTCCATGCCTTGCCCACAGCCACTCCTCATGGCCCAGCCCTTGCCAAGCTCTGATGGCCTCGAAAAGGCCCCTCACCCATGTCTACCCACCCGCCTGCATATGGCATGAGTGCTTACGTGCCCATGTGAAAGTGACAGAGAGCTTTCATGCTCCTTAACAACTTGGGGGCTCAGAAAAACTAGGGAGACAGACCCTGAGGAGGTAGGGCAGTCTTCTGAGCAGGGGTGACCCTGGGGGAGGACCGTGGCTGAGTAAGGGTGTGCCTGTGTGTGTTGTGTATGTCTGTGTGAAGGGAGGTGACCACAGGGAGGACGACCATGTATAGCTGCAAACGTTTTACACTGATTAAGGACGCTACATACAAGGCAGGAAGTGTTGTTCACAGCATAGACATAACTGAATTATATAATTATTACAACAAATTTCTGGCAGATGGCAGTCAAGGGCCTTGTTCTAATAAAAGCTATGCATTATGACAATTTTTAACAGATGGCAGTCAAGTGTCTTAAGGAGGAGTGCCCTTTTGTAACTCAGCACAGACGTACTGCATGGCCCAGCTGCAGCTCTGGGCACAGGTCTGAAGAACTGGTGGCTTCCATTTTGCCTTCGAGGTGGGTGTATTTACCTCCTAAGCACAAGAGGATCAGATGCTTGAGGGGAAAGGGGCAAGTCAGCAGTGGTGGCTGTCGACATCTGAAAAGGAAGGCTGAGCAGGGTAACACAGGATGCCCCCTGAGGGCCCAGGTGAGAATTCTTTTTTTTTTTGCACTGGCGACATGATTTGCTTACAGGTGTGGAAATGACAGGAGCCTTGAAGGAGACACACATGTATGTGAGTGTATGTGCAGGTGTCTCTAGCTATTAGGTATATTTTTGTGGTGGTGGTGGTGGTTGTTATGTGCCGTCGAGTCAGACCCAACTCACAGCGACCCCTCCTTGGGTTTCCAAGGTGGTATCACTACAGAAGTATATTGCCCAACCTTCCTTCCGAGGAGTGTCTGGTGGGTTTGAACTGCCAGCCCTCTGGTTAGCAGTCAAATGCCTTAGGCACTATGCTACCAGAGCTTCTTTATATATATATGTGTGTGTGTGTGTGTGTGTGTGTGTGTGTGTGTGTGTGTGTGTATTTTGTGGTAAGCATACAAAAATGTGTATGTATCTAAGCATACAAAAATGTGTATGTATCTGTACATAAGTACAAGGAGCCCTAGTGGTGCAATGATTAAGCACTCGGCTGCAAACTAAAAGGTCGATGGTTTGAACCCACCAGTTGCTCCAAGGCGAAAAGATCTGACAATCCGCTCCCATAAAGATTACAGCCTAGGAAACACCATGGGGCAGTTCTACTCTGTCCTGTAGTGGCGCTATGAGTGAGAATTGACTCCAGGGCAGACAACAACGACTTCAGTAGGTACTCAAGTGTATGACTGGGTATGTGTCATTAGCGTAGCTGCAGTACATTCATTAACATTCTGAAAAATAAGAAAGTGCCATGTAGCCAAGGCCCTTATCTGGTCAGAAGAGCTTCCAGAAAACTTAAGGGCATGGTCTCACAGAGGCCTGATGTGCCCAACGTATCCTAAGTCTAGGGCGGGAAGATCAGAGTGGATTTAAAAGGCAATGATGAAAACAAATTTTTTCTTGCTCTGCCCCCTGCAAAGACCAGTTCATTCAGTCAATAAGTTGGGTACCTGTGTACAGAGTATCTATGGGCTCCAGTTCATTTGCATTAAACACCAATTGAATGCTTGAAACAGTTGTTTCTCTTCTTACACCAATCCAACCCCACTCGCCTTTATGGCTTTGGTACGGAAGTTTCAGTGTCAAGTCTGAGAACCAGGAATAAAAGCTACCACTTGTTAAGCTCCTACCATGTGCAAAGCCCTGGCAACACTCTCCTTAAGCAGTGTTATTTAATCTCCTCGAGCTCTCTGGGGTCCAGCTTATGCTGTCAATTTATGGATGGAAAAGCAGGCTTAGAGAATTAGCTAGCGAGAGTAAGCCCCAAACCCTCTCTCCTAAACCAGAAACTGCTATGTTTTCACTTGGTCTTGATTTTCTGTTTATTATTTCATTCAGTGACTGAGGGTCCATCTTTTCTCTGATCAGTCATGAGGATTTAGAACTAGAATCAGGAAAGGTAATAGCTCGCACTGTGGATATGAGAGACACCTGCAAACCTGTCCCTTGGAGAGGGCTCAATGCAGATGCTGCCCTCTCCCTGCAGGCTCTGCCCACCCTGCCCACCCTGCCCCTCCCCGTAGGCTTGCCTACGTGAACTATCCAAACAGGTAGGTAGGGCTTCTGTAAGGCCTGCCCACCAGCAGTGGCTGCTCTAAGCCAGGGAGCTGGACCAGCTCAGGGGACTCAGGGGCAATCAAGCATCCCAAAAGTTCCAGCCCTGTCCAAATCCCTGCATCACAGGTGGCATCTGTCTCTGTGATGCCCATTTGAGTTCCCATTTGCCAGTGGGTCTACAGGTCAGCCCCGAGGCCTTGCGCCATCTCTCCAGTCCTGGGCAGCCCATGATTCCTCCCCAGAATTCCCCAGGGGCTTGGTACCTTGGATTTTTTCAAAGTAATCCTCCCCACGCCCCCCATCATGGGACTCACTTGGAAGCGTGCGGCTGTTGCTGAGGCTGCCGGTACTGGGCGGTGGGGAGAGAGACTGCAGGGAGACACTGTCCTCCTCCTGCGAGCAGCCCGCTTGGATGGCCCGCAGGTAGCTGTGGCTGCGGGAGCGGAAGTAGCTGGGCAGTGGCAAGTCAAGAGCCTCTGCTGCTGCCGACTCTGCTTCACTGCAGGCCGACTCGCAGGCTGCCTCATACTGGTCGCTCAGATCTGCCTCCCGTACCTGTCCCGGCAAAGGCAGGTGTCAGGGGCCAGCTCTGCCCATCCTGGGGGTAGGGGTGCCTGGTGGCTGGCTCAGCTGCGGGCCTGCAGAGTCTGAGAGACCTCACTTCCCATCCCACCCATCTCACTTGGGGTCTAGGATGGGCAGATACAGCCCTTAAGAAATACACAACCTTTGAGGTGGGATCTTGGGCAAGCCATGTCCCTTCTCTGGGTCTCAATTTTCTCATCTCTAAAATGAGGAAAAAAGTTGGAATATTGTAGGATGTTAACTAGATTTCATCTCGTGTCCCCACACTTGTGTGTCAACTGGTAGTAGATTTTGAGGTCACATCGGAGTTCAGCAGGAAAGAAGGATGTAATCAATGAGTAACATTGGAATGGGGGTGAGTACAGCAGGTAGACTGATATTTACCATGCTATGGTCCAATCCTTTCATTTTACAAGCAAAGAAACAGAAGGTCAGTGAGGGGAAGACTCTTGCCAGAGGCCTGATTTGAGGAAGTGGAAGAACCAACACTCAAAATATATATTTAAGGATGATTAATCCAGCCTAGGGTAAAGGACAGGTATTGGATGGGGGTCTGGAATGGAGGCAAGAGGTTAGAGATGATGCTCATGTAACAGTTTGGTGAGAGAAGACTGGAATGAGGGCAGCAGCAGTGAGGATTGATTAGTGATGTCTGCCATGGGCAGCTTTTAGAATGGTGGTATATATGCTATTTGCCATCTTGCATCTAGCTCTACCTTGTCTAGATGGTTTCTAAGTGTTCCAGAGATGACCATGTAGGATCCTGCAAATCTATGGCTTTGCTTCTCTATTTTACCCCCTCACAATACACACTCTCCAAGACTTCTGGAAGGGTCTATCTGACCCATACCTCCTGACATGTTGGTAACTGAGGACCACAGGGCATATAACCTGGGGAGTCAGCTGGCCAAATATGGGCCCTTAGTGAAGGTCTGAGGGAAAGGCCTGGGATAGACTAAGGGTTATGTGGGGAAAAGATGGAGTTGGGCCTGGGGGCTAGCTCTGCCTCTGACCTGGCTTTATGACCTCAGGCCATCACTATCCTGGTCTGGGTCAGTTTTTCCTCATCTAATTGAAATGGAATGCCTGTGTTCTTGTCTAAGAGCATTACATAAAATGACAAAATAAATCGTCACCCAATTTGGAGAACATGTTTGGAAAGGTCAAAATCTGTGCTGTCCACTGTAGTGCTAGCCATATATGGCTATTTAGGTTTAAATTAATTAAAATATAAAACAGAATTTTACACTTAGTTTTCTCTTAATTAATTTAACCCAAAATAGCCACATGGGAGCTCTGATGGCATAGTGGCTAAGGCATCTGACTGCTAACCAGAAGGCTGGCGGTTCAAACCCAACAGCCACTCCTCGGAAGGAAGATTGGGCAATCTACTTCCATAGTGATACCTCCTCAGAAACCCATGGATGGGTATGAGTCTAATCGACTCAATGGCATTGAGTTTTTTTTTTTTTTTCAGCCACATATGGCTAGTGGCTACTAGAGTCACACTAAAAGCCCTTGCGGCACAGCAGTTAAGTGCTTGGCTGCTAACTGAAAGAGCAGAGGTCCCAACCCACCATCCATCCCACGGGAAAAAGATGGGGTGGTCTGCTTCTGTAAGGACTTACAGCCTTGGAAACCCAGTGGGGGGAAGTTCTACTCTGAAATGACTCAATGACAACAGGTTGGTTTTGGCATAGTCACACCAGCCACATTCTACTTGCTCAACAGCGACATATGGACATGTGGCTGCCTAACTGGATAACACAGATTATAGAACACTTCCATCATTGCAGAAAGTTCTATAGGACAGCGCTGATGCATTAAAATATAGGTTATGTGGCAGAGCCAAAATCACCAGGAGGGAGGATAATAAAGAGGGAAGCGTCACCCTTTTGCTGTGACTTGCAGCATACCGAGATGCTCCTGTGACTAACGAGGTCTTACTTTGGGATTGTGACAATGGCATAGCTCTGAACCAGATTGCCAGGTCTTGACTCTTGGGTCCATCCCTTCCTCACAATATGAACGTGGACAAGTCACTTAACCTCTCCGTGTCTCAGTTCCCCACCCTATAAAAATGTGGCTAACTATAATCCTAACTTCATAGGGTTCTTGTCAAGATAAAACAACGCCCATCACATGCTTAGGATAGTGTCTGGGATAGTAAGTGCCTGTATTTATAACAGACAGTTCTGTGGAGCAAGTATGGGGATTTGTACATGCTGGGCCAAGATGGTCCCAAGCTGGGGGTGGGGATGAGCTGGCCCGTGCTGCCGGTATGTCTATCATCAAGGACCTCCTGTGTAGGGGCTTTGTACAATGACACATGGCACCCTCACCACAACCCCATTGAAGTAGGTACTGTCGTTCTGTTAGAGGTGGCTCAGAGAGGGGAACAACCCTCACTGCCTGGCCCACTGTGGGCTCCCCAAAGACCCTTTGGAATAATGTGTACAAAAGGCGCTCAGATGTGTGTGTGGGAGGAGGACAGAGAAAAGCATCTGAGGCTGGGATCAGGAGATGTGGGTCCAGTCCTAATTTTGCTCCCACAGGACATGTGGCCTTAGATGAGTCCCTTGCCCACTCCAGGCTACAATGAGAGGTTGAGCTCAGACCACCTTTCCTACCCTACTTTCTGGTCTTGGGGTTAGAGCCAGGGAGAGAGGGGCCCACTTCCAGGGCCAGGATGGGTGTACCTGGGAGAGGGCATCCTTAGGACAGCCAGATACAGCCAGGACTGGCACCAACTCCATCCACTTTGTAAAACATTCTCCACATTCATCCCCACACCCCCAACATCCTGAAAGGCCCTACTGGGGCACTGGAAAGGAGAAAAGTCAGGGGCTTTGGAGGCTGGGAGCTAGAGGCCCCTGCTATTTTATTTTGGGATGGCCAAATAAAAAACTTCCTGGCTTAATCCAGGATTGCAGGGAGGAGAGGAGCGAAGAGGCAGAGGACTTTCAGGGACTGCCTTCCATTAACTTGAAGTTGTTCCTTGCCTCAGCCATAGAACCTAGCTCATTCTTTCCCACTTTTAAGAGGAAACTGAGGCACAGAGAAGTAAAGCAATAAGGGTAGGGAGGGGAGGCTCAGGGGACCAGTGTGGGCCTCAACTCTATCCTCACTGATGGCAGCTTTCCTTGTGGCAACTGTTTGTACTTGTCCGGGTGGAGGGGCTAAGACCACTCAGATGCCAGGCCTAAGACCTGGCCCTGGACTCTGGAGTTGGGGTATGAGAGAATGGCAAACATACTGACCTGCTGCTCATGGCCAAACAACTGGGGGATCAGGGAGGCCTGTCCAAAAATCTGCAGGAAAGAGAGGGGGAGGGTTACAGGGGAGACCAGGATTGGGGGCTAGAGTGGGATATACAGGCTTGGCTACAAGAAAACTTGGGGCTGGCTTGTCTAACCTTTTCTCCAGGCTGGGTAAGACCCTGATGCTAGGATGTCTCATTTGGCTTCCTCTTGGGAGCTCTGGCTAAGGCACTTGACTGCTAACCAGAATGCTGGTGGTTCAAACCCACCAGCCACTCCTTGGAAGGAAGACTGGGCAATCTACTTCCATAGAGAGATTGCCTGGGGGATCCCAGGAGGGGTCACTATGAGTCACAATCAACTTGATGGCAGTGAGTTTGTTTTTTTGGGATAGGAGGCTCACTCCTCCTGGGGCTGGGCATGGTGGAGGACTTATGTGCTATTGTTTATAGGTCTTTCTCTTGGCCTGGTCCTGGGGGCTATGGATGCCATTTCTGCTGCATCTAACCTGGGTGGGCAGCCCACCAGAATCTACTGATTAGGCATGGAGCCCAGAGCCATCTCCTCCCAGGCAGGACCTAAGTAGTCTAGCTCCTGGTGGGACAGGGGCTCCTTCTGGCAGGCATCCAGGCCTTGGAGACATAGCCCGAGCTGGGACATCTCTAACTTTAGGGCCACATATGTAGCTTGGGTCAGCTCAAGCTCATGAGTAAGTGGGCCTTGGCAGTCAGAGGACCTTGGACTAAGAGACAGCTGGGGCTGAGCAAAAGGTGACGGGCAAGAGCTGCTGGGGTCCCCAGCCTGGCTGACCCCACAAGCCTTGTATTGTCAAAGGGCAAAACTATTCCAGTTGCCAGAGCCAGGAAGAGATGGAGATAGGGTGTGTGTAAGAGACACACAGAGAGAAACATGGAGATGAAGACAGACTGGAAAGACTCAGGGAAAAATGTGAATTAGAAGAGATGGAACAGAGAGAGAAAAACAGAGGGAGACAGACAGAGAGACAAGGAGACTGAAAGACAAGAGAACCTGGTATGACAGACAGGGAAGGATGCTGTCCATTCAGCAAACACCTATTGGGCCCCTGCCCTGGGCCAGGCACAGGCCAGATGCTGGGAACACCATGGGGACAGGATAGCAAGGTCCCACCCTCTTAACTGAGAGACAGTCATTAAATAAATAAGCAAACAGATAAAATTTCAGATAGTGATAAGTGCTGACAAGACAAAAAATGGGGAGGGAACAGTGCCTGGGGGCTAGTTTAGGCAGAGGATGTAGAAGGCTTTTCTGAGGAGGTGATATTTCATTCTTGCCTAGATTTGAAAGAACAGTGTTCCTGCTAGCAGGAACAGCAAACGCAACAACCTGAGGCAGGAATAAAGTGACTGGTTGGTGTGTGAAGAGTGGGAAGGAGGCCAGAGTGGCTGGCGCTGGGTGAGCAGTAGGGCTCATAGGATATCAGGTCCAAGAGGGAGGCTGGGCCTGGACCTCACGGGGCCCCATGGGTTCAAGTAAGGACTCGGGCTTTTACTTGGAGTAAGGGGGAAGCCATGGAAGGGTTTGGAGCAGGGGGAGGTGTGTGTGATCTGACTTACATCTCTTACAAGCTCCCTCTGGCCGCTGGGAATGGATTGGAGGTGGCAGCCATGGAGGCCAGGCAGCAGTTCAGGTGACACTTGGTGGGGCCTGGATGAGGGTGGCAGGGGCAGAGGGTCCCGTGGGCTGGGGCCCTCTACCCTTCCCCACGTCTGAAGTCAGTCTCCCAGGAGTCTGGGAATGACAGTGCTGGGGGTAGGGACCTGGAGAGGGCTTAGCCAGGCCAGGAACAATGGAGTGGTGAGGAGATGAGGCCCCAAAGCCTCCCTGTGGGACCTGCGGCCTGCTCCTGCCCCAAAAAGAGGCTGGTCTGCACCTGGATGCCCCACTGCCTCACTGTGCTACTATATGCAGGTGTCTACCAGCTTCAGGCCTCCCAGTCCATACCAAAGGAGGAACCCTTGAGCTTGGGCTGGCTTCTCTTTGCAAACCCTAAAACACTGTGCACATGGCAGAAGCTGGGGTCCAGGTGTGAGGTGTGACAGTCCTAGATCCCTGCCCAGCTTCGCCTCCTCCTTGGGACATGACAGCATCTGTCTGAGCCTCGGTTTCCTATCAGTGGAGTGGGGAAATGGATAATAAGGCTTCCTGGAGGGAGCTCTGGTGGCACAGTGCCTAAGGCATTTGACTGGTAACCAGAAGGGTGGCAGTTCAAATCCACCAGGCACTCCTCGGAAGGAAAATTGGGCAATCTACTTCCAAAGTGATACTGCCTCAGAAACCCAAGAAGGGTCATATGAGTCGAACTGACTCGATGGCAGTAAGTTTGGGTTTTTAGTTGGGGGTGACTGTGGTGAGGGTTCAAGGAGCTGAGTGTTGAGAGAGCAGCTGGTAAATTAAAAGTCCAGTACAGAGTGCTCATTGCTACTCATGGCAGAGCTGTCTGGGCTCTAGAAGTCCAGCTTTTCACTGATTAGATGGGACACGGAGCTCCAGAGTAGAAAAGCAACTTGCCCAAGGACACACAGCAAGGTGACAACAAAAACTATAACAACAGCTACCCTTTGCTGAGCATATTCAGTTGTTTATCTCATTTAGTCCTCACTCCAACCCTCTGAACTAGGAATGATCACCCTCCTGTAGTAAGTCAGGAAACTGAGGCTCAGGGAAGAGATATGACTTGTCCTGGGTCATACTGTCAGAGACAAGATGGGGGCTTGAACCCAGGTCTTCAGTTCCCTGTCCTCATGGTTCAGAACCCAAGGAGAGGTGGAAAGAGCCCCCTACCCCAGTCTGGTTGACAACAGTGATATGGCCCCTTCCTTAGGGCCCTTGGCTCAAGAGGTCACACGTGTCAGGCCCTGCCACAGGGATAGCAGGTGGAGCGGAGTGACACACACAGGCAGCCTCGGGAACAAAGAAAAGACTAAACAGAAACACAGTGCAGACATCTGGGGACCACTCAACAGTGCCCGGACATCTGTCCCTTTCCTGGATGGGAGTCAATGAGCTGAGGGGCAGAGGCTCGGCCCTCCTAAGCCCACTGGTCTTTCGGCGTGCTCACCACCCTCACCTGGCTGATGCAGCTGGAGTCGTTGAGGCTGTCGCTTATGGGGTTGTAGTCCTCCTCCCAGCTTGGACACTTGGAGGGTAGAAGCATGTCCACTGAATCCAGGCGGTCCAGACTCCTGGTAGGGGGTGGGGAGCAGATGGGGCTCAGCCCACCCATTGTTCAGCCTGGGAAACTGAGACCCAAAGGGGAAAAGACTGGCCAAAGTCATCCAGTAGCAGAGGGTACAAGGGAAGTTACTGACAGCCCAGACAGTGGTCGAGAGTGAAGAACTAGGGGAGAGTGCCCAGCTTTAGGAGGTCTTGACTGTATGGTGAATCTGGAGGATAAAGGTGGCCCTCACCTGTCATGCCCACTGCAGCCACGAGATGGCAGCACCAGCTCGCAGTTGACCATTTCAAACTCAAACCCAGCCCAGCCCAATTTTGCAGTCCCTGCCTTTTCCCTAAAGGAGCTTTGTTGACACACAGTGGTTTAAGCACTTGGCTGCTAACTAAAAGGTCAGTGACTCAAACTCACCAACTGCTCCACAGTAGAAAGATGTGGCAGTCTGCTTCTGCAAAGAATACAGCCTTGGAAATCCTACTCTGCCCAATGGGATTGCTAGGATTCAGGGAAGCCCCTTGATGGCAACACTGTTGGCTGGCCTCTGCTCATCTAGGGCAATCCCAGAGGCGGAAGGCCTTGGCCTCAGTTTTTTCTACATTGCCAGGTCCCTGGAGACTCACCTCTTCTCCCCATGCCCCACCTCCTCCATCTTTCTCACAGCTGCCTGACCCTGGACCCTCCCTGACCCCAGCTCTAGGGATAAAACCCAAGCAGCCAGCAGCTCAGGTCCTGGATTGAACTGGAATCCAGCGTCTTTGCTAGGTGACCCTGGCAGGTCACTATCCCTTGTTAAGCCTGTTTCCTTGCTTTCACAGTGGGATGACACTGCCTGCCTGCTGGGCTGTGGGGAAGATGCAATGATACTGATCATGGTACAGCAGGGCCGCAGGCAGCAAATGGTAATAGTCCCGTTACTAGTACTGATTTCCTGTCATTCAAGGCCTGTGCCTTGACCTTGCCCACCTCTCCCACCTTAACACCCACTAGTCATTCACAGAGTCCTAGGATCTCAGGACTAGCAAGGGTCTTAGAGCTCCTCCAGCTCAGTCCCCTCAGTTAAAGTGGGGATGCTGAGGCTCAGAGAGGGGCACACTTGGAACTGGCCAGTAGTTTCCCACCAATTCCCCTGGCTTCTGCACCAGCCAACTAGACTTTTGCTCCCTCCATGCTTGATGCTACTGCTTGGTGCTGGTTCAACTAGGAATAAGATCGTCCCCTCTAACTCTTCCAAGTCTTAAGCAACAGAAGGTGGGCAGAATCACGGCTTCCAGACAGGGTTATGGGACAGGTGAAGGCTGTCTCTCTCTTTCTCTAACTTCTGACACACCAATCTTGGAGCTCTGTGTGAGGACGAGTTACAGAGGCTCTGGACTTCCCTGGGACGTGCTGGTAAGTGTGCTGAGCTCACCGAGAGCAGAGAGCTCCTAAACTGAAGATGAGGATCCCCTGGCAGACGCTCTGGAAATGGAACTCACCTGGGGATGTGGCTCCTATGGGTAGAGTTTATCTGGGTCAGTCACCAGAGAGATTCTTCTTATTGGGCACAAAATAGGGCTCATCTGTGGCCAGGACTTAACTGTGAGTGGGGTCCATGGGGTGGTTCCTCAAAGTGCTGGGCTGATGAGTCAACTCATCAGAGTGAAGTAGCCAACCCCAAGGATCTCAGGGACTGGGCTAACCTGAGGGCGGGTTCACCTCGAGGACCTGAATCTGAGGCTGGAGGGCTGGATTCATCTGCAGGGCACCGCTGGGGGTGGGGGTGGGGGCGGCTCACCACAGCCCAGGCTCCCAAGGGCGGTGGTACACGTGTGAGAGGTTCAGCTAAGGGGCAAGGCTTGTCTGTGAACGGCGGCGCTCGCTTGTGAGAACAGACCTCACGTGAACGGGGCTCACCTAAAGGCGTATGACCCCAAGACCCAGGGATGGTCGGTGCGCAGGGTTCCCACGGGGGGCGGAGTTCACTTTAAGGAAGAGGGGTCTACTTAGGCGGTAGGAATCACAAAGGGGCGGGGCTTGCGGGTGGCCGGGACTCCACAGGGATAGAGCTCCCAGCGGGCAGGAATCACCAGCGCCGTTAGATCTTCCCCAAGCCGGCTCAGACCTCGGAGAGGCTTTCCCAGGGGCGGAGCTCCCGGGGGCAGCGCCTGCCTGTGGGCGGGACTAGGGGCGGGGCTGCGTGCGCACCTGCGGGGGTTGCTCTGCTCTCCGAGCGACTGCTGCGTGGCCCTCAAGTAGCTCTGGCGCCGCGCCGCGGTCTTGGGTGAGGGCTTGGGGCTGCCTCCGGACTCGTCACTGTCCTCGTCGCCCATAGCCTTGATATAGCTGCCGCTGCGCATGCGCCGGCATGGGATGGGCCCCTCGGCCGAGGCGTCCGCCTCGCGCGGGGACAACAGCGCGGTGCTCCACTCGCCGCCGCCGCCGGGCACCTGGGGATGCAGGACAGAGCTCAGCGGAGATAACGCGGAGGGTAGGCCACACTCTCCGGCTCCCCGCCAGCCACCCAGCCTCGGGCTCCTCACCCGGAAAGAGAACCGAGGGTGAGAAACTTCGGCGCCGAACCCTGACTCTCTCTCGCTCCCCACTTTGGAGAGTTTGGCTTCTGGGCTAGTTTACAGCCATCGAAAACACCCAGCAGCAAAGCAGAGCCCTGGTCTGGGGAGGAGGACACTTAGGTCCGGACCTGGCTCTGCCACCACCTCACTGAATGGCCTTAAGCAGGTCCCTGTCCTTCTCCCGGTCCTCAGATTTCGCTGCGGATCCCAGGCTGGGTTCGCCCCAGCAACACCGCCCCAGGCCATGATCACAATGTCTTTCCCCGTCTTGTGCGCGCACTCTGAAGATGCTCGTGATGCTTTTGTGTAGGTGAGAACACCGGGCTTGAGGGAGGGAGAAGTCTGCAGACCTGGAACCGGAGCCTGACCCTGGGCTGCTGCTGGTGAGATGCTCAGGGGATCCAGACACACCAGGAGGGGGCAGCATCCTCAGAGCCAGTCACCATTCCTTATCTCACAGATGGGGAAACTGATACAGGAAAAGAGGAGCTTGCCTGGTTGTCAAGCAGTCACCTGGTGAGATGGAAAGGGCTCAGTTTCTCCATCTGAACCTGGAATACCAAACCAAACTCACTGTCATCAAGTGGATTCGGACTCAGAGCGACGCTTGTTGGGTTTCTGAGGCAATAAATCTTTAAGGAAGTTGTTATTGTTATGTGCTGTCGAGTTGGACCCGACTCATAGCGACCCCTCCTTGGGAGGCCGAGGCAGTATCACTACAGAAGTAGATTGCCCAACCGTCCTTCCTTGTAGTGGCTGGTGGGTTTGAACCGCCAGCTTTCTGGTTAGCAGTCATGTGCCTTAGGCACTATGCTACCAGAACTCCTTTAAGAAAGTAGACTATCCCATCTTCCTTTTGTAGAACAGCTGGTGGCCTTGAATTGCCAACCTGATTAGCAGTCAGATGAGGTCACAGCTGTAAGGGCAGTATCTTAGCCCCGAATCTCTGAATCCCCAGGAGTGTTGGTGGCAGTGAGAAGACCTCCCCAGCCCTCTCCAGCCAAGCTCTGTTGCTGTTTCGAGGGAGCACACAGTCTACACCCTCCTTCACTTCTTAACTGTCATGTCCACACAGTGGATGCTCACCTCATAAGGAAGTAATCACACATTTCAGCACTGACACGACCTTCAGTCAGCAGAGTGTCACACCTCACTGTGTACACACAACTCAGCATGTGCAGAGAGCCAACATATGTCTGTGAGCAAGCGCTCACAGTGTACCACAGACCACTAAGGACACACACTGGCAGCCACTTCACCACGTACACACACCTCAACATGTACACAGGGCCTACACACCTCACAGTCACACCTCACCATAGTCACACCCCTCCTCACATATGCACTAGCAACCACTGCATGTGGACACATCTTGGCATGTACCCACCTCACTGTGTCTTTGCCTTAATACATACTAGATGTGCATTCATCATGAACCCCCGGCCCACACATTTCAGTGTACACAGCACACAAATGGACACTCCCGTCATCACCATGTTCACACAGGTGCCACATCCTTCTTAGTGCCCTCAGTGCCAGTAGCTGATTCTGGCTGATGTTCCACCTCACAGACCCCCCACAGCCCTCCCACAACCCCCCAGGTGACTGCTCAACCAATCATTAGGGCCTGCGAATTCCACCTTCCCAAAGGGCTTGCTAGTTTGACCCCCTTACCCTCTCCTGTCCCTTGGGAACATCGCCTTGTTCCTCCCTGCTCTAAACCTGCCCCAGCCCTTTCCCCCAACAACCCACCCCAATAACCCCAGCAGGCAGCACAAACCCCATGGCCTACAGGGCTTTCCCCTCATGATGCTTCTGAGCATTTTCACAGGATCAGACGAAACCACACCATTTTGAGAAGGAGCCAGGTCACATACCGCCCTCTCTGATGTTTCCAAACTAAGGAAGGGGACTGAGCGCTACAAAAGCCCTAAAGGCTACATAAAACACTGCCTAAAACACTGCCCAGATTTCTGTTTCCTCCTACTGAGAAACAAAACAAAACAAAAACTGCCCTTTCCCTTATAGTCTCACTCTGAAATTTTATATAGAATGACAGGACTTGAGGCTTTGTCAGATCTTAAAGCTCACCAGGTTCAAAATGCATCCTAATGTTGGTTCCCAAGGCTGGGCCAGGCCTGTTTGCATATCCCCCCAGGATGAGGTCTCATAACCTACAGAAGCAGCCCTTTCCATGGTGTAGTGTCCTGAAATCTGTTTCCTATAACTTCCACCCACAACTGTTTGCTCTGCCCTTGAGATCCCCACAGAAGTATGCAGCCAGGCCATGCCATTCTGCACCTCCTGCCTAAGTGCTTCAGTGGATGTTAGCATTTGAAAGAAGAAAACTAGCCCCCAAACTGGATTAGGGCCTCCATGGGCTCTCCATCACATCCCAAGACATGATTGCCTGTTTGTGTATCTTTCTTCTTCCAGCATCAGGATAACCAGGACTGGGCCTTAATTTATTTCTAGCTCTGTTCACTAGCTGTCCATCTAGCCCTCCCACCTCCCTCTCACATTTCCTGAGTACCTCCTCCATGCCAGACCCTGTCCTGGGCCTTGAGGACATATGGCTATGTTAAAGGTGATTCCTGTCCTCACGGAGCCCCCAGTTTGGTGGAGGAAGCAGGCATGTGGCTATTAGCATGTAACACAATTGGCCCTATGATACTAAGTGGGATGGCCAGCTTCCAGATCTTCTGAAGACAGATACATGGACATGTTTGAGTTCCTACTCTGTCTCCCAGGAAATGGGCTCGGAGGGGCCCTAATTAATAGCTGTGAGAGCACAACCAGTGGAAGAAATTCCTTTATTAGCAGGTATCACAGCCACCCACTTCATAGCACAGTAAACAGAGGCCCAAGGGAACCAACTTCCCAAATCAATCTGTGGCCCAGCTGGGCCTTGTATCTCGTGCATCCTCCTCATACTACCCCTGACCCTGGCAGAGACTCACCTGCAGGTAATGGTAGGCTAGACCCTGGTGGCAGGACTTGGACTTTAGCAGGCTCTTATCCAAGGTGGCCGAGGTCTTCTGGCAGACTTCGTGGGCATGGCTGAGGGTCAGAGTGGACCAGGAGCCCCGTTTGACATAGTTGGTGTCAGTACCCACCCCAAGGCTGGGGCAGGCAGCAGGGGGTGCGGGCGGGGGTGGTGGGGCGGTCAGCTCAGTGGTGTTGTTCTTGGCGGCTTTGAGCATGTGTCCGCTGATGGTGTTGTAGGCGTGCATGAAGTAGCGCGGCTGGCTGCGTTCTGCCTGGCGCCCGAGGGTCATCAGCCCAGAGGCCGGACCACTACTGCGGAAGGCGCCACCTTCCCCATCCAAGTTGTCATCAGAGCTCCACCAGCCTGAGATGTTGGAGCGGCTGCGCCGTTTAGGCTCCCCGGCCTTGGCCCGCTCCTTGCTCTTGGCCCTCCGGCCCTTGCCGTCCTCCAGGCCACCTTTCTTGCTGCCATTGCCACCGACCTTGCCCGTTGTGCCCTCCAGTGAGGGTGCCTTGGTGAAGAAGAGCCGCTGCACTGAGTGGACCAGGTGACGGATGCGGCCGGGGCTTTCACCGCGGGTCTTAGCCTCGCCACGGGGGAACTGGAGAGTGCTGAAGCCATCTCGGTGAATGGGCAGCTGCTTCTCAAACTGGTCCAGGAGATTGGCAGGCAGCCGGTTGATCTTGGTGGCCTGGGCATGGCTGGGGAAGGGGCTCTCCTCTGGCACCTCGAAGTGGGAGTTGTAGTGGATGCGGGGGAAGGTGCTGCTGGGGGGTGGCAGCTGGTTGTTGAGTGGGAAAAGGCCATCCCCTGGCAGAGTGTTCTGCCCTGGGAAGCGAGCTTCGCGGGCAAAGGCCTCTGTGGGCGATAGCAGGTAAGGGTTACGGTCAGGCCCTGTGAACAGGGGCTCATGTGGTGGGTCCAGGCTGTCTGAGAGGTGGCGGGGGCGGCTGTCACCGAGGCCTTTCATGATCCTGGCCCGTGGGGCAGGGGCCGTCGCCCTAGCAGGGCGCCCGGGTCACCTTTCCCGGGCAGCAGCTATCCTGGGGAGAGAAGACAGAGAAGGGTCAGACAGACGGCTGGACTGAGAGGGGACAGGTACCTGGAAGATCATCCAGACCCTCACAGATGTCAGAGTTGGGAGGAGCTCTGAGATCAGTGGAGCCTCCAACCCTAGAACTTTTCAACAGTGTGGGACCCAGGACAAGAGTACCAATGGAGACCCACCTACTATATGTGTACATTTTGAAAAGTTTCAAATCAAGCTAATAGACTGTTCAACAAAATATGTTCTCCTCTCCTCCCCTGATGAATGTATCTTCAGAATTGCTTGGAAAACCAGGTTTGAACTCAGAATTCTTGGTCTCTGGATACCATGCTGGAACATGGTAGTGGTAGGAGAACTGCCCACCCTGCATGTCTTCCCTTCTCTGATTCTGTCCCCCACCACAAGGAGCCTCACACATGACAGCACCCAGGCTACACATCCAAACTCTGTCCACATGCCCCCAGTGACTCCAACTAGTACATGAATGTTCATAGCAGCTTATTCACAATTACCAAATAGTGCAAATGCTCATTAATGGATGAATGGATGAACGAAATGTGGTATATCTACAAAATTACTTTTATTTTTATAATTAATATTATTTAGCAATAAAAAGTAACGAAGCACTGCCACATGGATGAACCTTGAAACATTACGTTATATGAAAGCAGACAGACATAAAAGGCCGCCATATACGATATGATTTCATTTCTATAACATGTCCAGAAGAGGCAAATTTATACAGACAAAAGATTAGTGGTCCCCAGGGGCTGGTGGGGAGGGGAAAGAAGAGTGATTGCCGAATGGGTACAGGGCTTCCTCGAACAATGATGGTGGTGATGGCTGCATAACAGTGAACATACTAAACACCCCTGAACTGTACCCTTTATTTATGTTTTAAATTTTATTGTGATTTGGGTGAAAGTTTACAGAACAAATTGTTTCCATACAGCAGTTCACACATATTTTGTTTCCTGACATTGACTGCAACCCCCACAATGTAACAGCTCTCTTCCTACTTCCTCCCTATAGTTACCTCTTCCCTGTGTCCTTCTTTCCTATGCAATCTTGCCCCCTGAGCTGTCTCCCTGCGCAAACACTACCCTTCTGTTCTCCAATGATTGATCCTTCTAACGAGTGTACCTACCTGGTGTAAATGTTCACTCTATATGCCAGCCTGTTGTCTGGCTGGAAGCCATGGGAGTGAGTTCAATTTCATACCTGAAGGGTAACAGGGGCCAGAGTCTTGGAGGTCTCACCAGGCTCTATCAGACCAGTAAATCTGATGTTTTTTCAAAAATGATTTTGGGTTGAACTGTACCCTTTAAATGGTTGAAATGATATATGCAGTAGGACATGGAGTGGGTCCCGTGGTAGCCGCCCAGATCCCCCTTCAGTTCAAGGTTCTCATGACTTCAGTGGCCAGGAGCACCAGCTGCTGACATTCAGAGCTGAGCCTCTGCCCAAGAACTGCTCTCAGCCAAAAGGAGATGCCTCATCCAAAGTTACATCCCTTCCCTGGGGGACAGCCTGTGTCCACTAACCAGTTGATGTAGGGGTACATAGGCCTAGCCCCCTCACCCCAATTCAGAACCCCTGAAGGCCATCCCAGCTGCAGATCTGTCCAGGGGTGAGCTGAGGCCTGTGTTGTGTCTGCACTGTAGTTCACCTCCTCCCTCTACCCAGCCTGCTCCCCTTCCCTCTCAAAGGGGTTCCCAAGATTTCCCAAGAAACTTCTGTGTGCACATCTAAGCCTGTTTTCCAGAGAAGTGAACTAAGACAGGACAGAACTGGCCTCCACCTCTTGTCCTCCTCACTGTGATACCTTTGGTGATTTATTGATTCTTTCTGAGCCTCAGTGTTCCATTCTATAGCATGTGGGCAGTGATCCCAACTTTTCAAGATTCTGATGAGGATGAACTGCGACACCATATAGAAAGCCTCTGGAATTTAGCGCTTGATAAATACCAGTCACGTGTCCCTGCTCCTCACTAGACTGTACTTCCTGGGAGCAGACCATGGCTTCTAGTTTAGGGGTGCTACCTAGCAGAGAGGCAAGTGCATGAGTTGGAGCTGAATTTGAATCCTGGTTCTGCCATTTACTTAATGAGACTGCTCTCTGCTCCTCTCTGGGCCTCAGTTTCCCCCTCTGGGAATAGAAAGTTTGAGTGAGGAAGGGCTGAGGGTCTGGTCACACTGACTTCCTTGTAGCTCTCTCAGTCAGGGGTGCTGGCCCAGGGAGCAGCAGCCCCTCAGCACCCTTGGGTGGCAGGAGCCTCACCTTGGGGAGGTCTTAAAATAGGCAGGCTTGGGCCTTGCAGCAGGAAGCAGCTGGCTGCCTCACACCGCCTTTGTCTCTGAGCTATACTTAGGCCCATTGGGTGCCTGTTAATTACCTCTCATTAATATAAGCCTCACTGCCCTCACGGAAATGTGGAGGAACGAGTGGTGCTGCTGCCACCCTAGGAACCCTCCCTGCTCCGTGGCGCCTCGCTGCTCACAGCCACTACTCCTCATCTGCTCAGAGTGAGGCCTCCCTGCCCTACCCCCTGCTCATCCTGGAACCAGAGCTGACCTGTGAGCATGGAAGAGCTCATTAGGGACAAGGGCATGAAGAGAACTCAGCATGACTCCTCTTGAAGTGAAACTCATCTGTGTCATTCTTCTAATTCAGAATGTTCTATGGATCCTTCATCCTTCCTCAGTCCAAACTGTTTGGAGTGGCAGTCAAGACCTTCCTTGATCTGACCCAAACCCTTTTCAGATGTTCCCAATCCCACTTCCCTTCCTTATTGCCCTTCCCTTCAACCAGCCCAAATTCCATGCCATTCCCCAGTCGTATCTTCTGTGTATGCTGCTGTCAAAAGGGCTGCTTCTGTCTAAGATTGCATTAACAAAGGTAGAAAGTCTTAATGGAGGGAGGGGATAGTCCTGCTCAGTGCTGAACTTGGCTTTGTAAGAGAGAGACAGACAACAGGAGCAGGGCATGGGAGGGTGAGTTGGGTGATGAAGGGCTAGGAATGATGTAAGAAGGAATGGCTGAACATTCTGGGATGTTTACAACATGACCACTGTCTTAGGTCTCTGAAGGGATGATGCACAGAAGGAAAAGGATGTGCTCTATGGGCCTCCAAGGTATTGGTGCTGCCTGGGGTTTGGGTGGAGATAGAGGCAGGCCGTGTTGCATTGCATCTTTTCTCTCTGGGTGTCCCCTCCCACTCTCCTCCTCCATTTCTTGCCATACCTGCTCCATCTCTTGCTGGCTTCTCCTGCTCTGACCTCTAAGCGCTAGAACTGGGTGCGCTTTCATCCTTTCTACACTCTCTCCTCTGGTGATCTCATCCAGCCACATGGCTTTAAACACCACCTATATACAACAATTCCTAAATTTACATCTTCCGCCCAATCTCTACCTCAAACGCCAGACTCATATCTCTAACTGCCTCTTTGGCATTCCCAGGTGTCTGAAGGTCCAAAATCAAACCACTTGATCTCCAATCTCTCAACCTGCTTCTCTCTCAGTCTTCCCTACCTCAGCTCATGACAACACCATCCTCCTGGGTGCTCAGGTCAGAAACCTTGGGACCATCCTTGAGCCCTCTTTCTGTCCTCTTTCAACCCAATCCAACAGCAAGTCCTTCAAAAACTACTCTACCTTCAACATACCTGCAGTATCCCGCCATTTCTCACCACCTTCCCAGCCCCACCTTGGACCAGGTTCCCTGGCCTGTTGTCTGGACAATTACAATCACCTCCTAACTGATCTCTCTGCTCAGATCCTTTCCTAGACTTCCATGGTCCAGCGATTAAAAGCCAATCTTCTTATTTGGGCTTTTCCAAATTCATTTCCTGCCCTCCACCCCATGGCCTCCATTCTCTTCCTTGAACAGAGGCATCTGCTCCCATCATGGGGCTTTTGCCCTCACTGGTCCCTCTGCCTGAAATGTTCTACCCTGGTGTGATGGTTATGTTTGTATGTCAACATGGCTAGGCCTGGTTGAGTGGCTGGGCAGCTGGATGTAGTATTCCCCATGATGAGACTGGCAATCAACTCCATGGTGGAATCTACTGGAAGCAGCTGAGTAGTTGCCTTTGGGTATGTGGTCTGCTTCCTGGATATAAGGAGAAGCTTTGAGAATGGTCTCTAGCCTTTGGCACGCTTGGACACTGCATGTAGCTGTGTTGTTGCTCAGAGCAGCCTGCTATGCTCTGCCGACCTTGGGACTTACAATGGACTTAAGTTAATGGCCTGCTGCGTGGATTGGTAACATCGGGACTGTGCCTTTTTACTTGTCAACTTTGGGGCTTCTCAGCCTCAGCAGCCAATATAGCTATCTGAGTGAAGAAATGCTTCTAGCTCCAGTGGGCTGGGAGCAGGAGGCAGAGCTGGACCCCAAGGTTGAGGGGTTTTCACCCAGCCTGGCACCTAGAGCCTGGTACTTTGAATTTGGACTTAAAGCCTCCAAATTTTAAGAATAAACTCCTGTTTGTTAAGGCCATCTCATTTGTGGTATATATTCTTGTCAGAGTGGCACCAGGTTCAGGCTGCGGTGCAGGCTGCTCTGACACTTGGGCCATATGATCCAGCTGATCCAATGGTTCTTGAAGTGTCTGTAGTAGATAGAGATGCTGTTTGGAGTCTTTGGCAGGTTCCTATTGGAATTCAACACAGACCCTCGGGGTTTTGGAGCAAAGCCCTGCCATCCTCTGCAGATAACTACTCTCCTTTTGAGAAACAGCTTTTGGCTTTAGTAGAGACTTAACGCCTAACCATGGGCCACCAAGTGACCATGAGGCCTGAGATGCCCATCATGAACTGGGTGTTGTCTGACCCACAGAGTCATAAAGTTGGACATGCACAGCAGCACTCCATCATTAAATGGAAGTGGTATATCAGAGATCGGGCTCGAGCAGAACCTGAAGGCACAAGTAAGCTGCATGAGGAAGTGGTCCAAACACCTATGGTCTCCACTCCAGTCACATTACCTTCCTTCTCCCAGTCTGTACCTACGGCCTCATAAGGAGTTCCTTATGATCAGTTGACTGAGGAAGAGAAAACTCGTGCCTGGTTTACAGATGGTTCTGCATGATATGCAGGCACCACTCAAAAGTGGACAGTAGTGGCACTGTAACCCCTTTCTGGGATTTCCTTAAAGGACAGTGGTGAAAGGAAATCTTCCCAATAGGCAGAACTTCGAGCCATGCATATGGCTGTTCACTTTGCATGGAATAAGAAATGGCCAGATGTGCGATTATATACGGATTCATGGGCTGTGGCTAATGGCTTAGCTGGATGGTCTGGGACTTGGAAGGAGCATAATTGGAAGATTGGTGATAAGGATGTATGGGGAAGAGGTATGTGGATAGATCTCTCTGAATGGGCTAAAGGAGTAAAGATATTTGTGTCTCATGTGAATGCCCACGAAAAGGTGACCTCGGCAGAGAATGACTTTAACAATCAGGTGGATAGGATGACATGTTCAGTGGAAACCAGCCATCTTTTTTCCCCAGCTACTCCTGTCATTGCTCAATGGGCTCATGAACAAAGTGGCCATGGTGGCAGGGATGGAGGTTATGCATGGGCTCAGCAACATGGACTCCCACTTACCAAGGCTGATTTGGCTACCACCACTGCTGAGTGCCCAATTTGCCAGCAGCAGAGACCAACACTGAGTCTGCAATATGGAACCATTCCTCAGGGTGATCAGCCAGCAACCTGGTGGCAGGTTGATTACACTGGACCACTTCCATCATGGAAAGGACAGTGTTTTGTTTTTACCAGAGTAGATACTTATTCTGGATATGGATTCGCCTTCCCTGCATGCAATGCTTCTGCCAAAACTACCATCTGTGGACTTACAGAATGCCTTATCCACCATCATCCCACACAGCATTGCTTCAGATCAAGAGACTCATTTCACAGCACATGAAATGTGGCAATGGGCTTATGCTCATGGAATTAACTGGTCTTACCATGTTCCTATCATCCTGAAGCAGATGGCTTGATAGAATGATGGAATGGCCTCCTGAAAACACAAATATGGCACCAGCTAGGTGGCAATACCTTGAAGGGTTGGGGCAATGTTCTCCAGAAGGCTATATATGCTCTAAACCAGCATCCAATATATGGTTCTGTTTCTCCAATAGCCAGGATTCATGGGTCCAGGAACCAAGGGTTGGAAACAGGAGTGGTACCACTCACTATTACCTCTAGTGACCCACTCAAAAATTTTTTGCTTCCTGTCCCTGCTACCCTATGCTCTGCAGTTCTGGAAATCTTAGTCTCAAAGGGAGGAACACTTCCACATGGAGACACAATACTGATTGCATTGAACTGGAAATTAAGAATGCCACCCGGCCATTTTGGCTTCCTTATGCCTCTGGATCAACAAAAAAGGGCATTACTGTACTATTTAGTGTGATAGATCCTGATTACCAAGGGGAAATTGGATTGACTTTACATAATGGAGGTAAAGAAGAATATGTCTGGAATACAGGAGATTCTTTAGGACGTCTCTTAGTACTACCATGCCCTGTGATTAAAGTCAATTAAAAATTACAGCAACCCAGTCTAACACACCTGGTCTATCCACACAACTGCTCCTTCACTTTGTTTAGTTATCAGCTCACGGGTTGCCTCCACCGAGAAGCCAGGGCAGCTTTGCACCTGCCAGCCCCTCTGTCATATCACCTGGACTGATGTCCTACATAGCCTGGAACAGCAGGGACTAGGCTGTCTTCCTCACTGTGGTGTCCTCAGCACCCAGCACAGGGCCTGACACACTAGGTGCCCAGTAAGAACGGTGGAAGGTCTTGAGAATGCCTAGAAATGATGCAGAAAGTAAGAGGCAGCTCCAGGTGGTAAGTTTTCAGCTGAAGTGAATCATGGCATCCCTTTACAGAGCATTGATGTACATCAGGAAGTCTGTATATGTGAGCTCATTTATTCCCCACTGCAATTGTTTCTGGTGGGAACAAAGAGTCCACTATGTGTACCCCTGTGATCCGAACTCCTGGTGTGCACACCTTTGTGTGGTGCCCTCCCACAATAAGCAGTGTAACTACTGGGATCCTGTGGAAATGATAGTGTGACTTCTAAGGCTCGGTCATAAAGGATATTGTCGTTTCCATGTAGCACTTTTGGATCACTCACTCTGGGACAGAGTAGCCATGTTGTGAGGACACTCAAGCAGCCCCAGGAGGTCCATGTAGGGGAGGAACTGAGACCTCCTGCCAACAGCCAGCACTCACTTTGCCAGCCATGTGAGTGCACCACATTGGAAATGGTCCTCCAGCCCCACAGAAGACTGCAGATGACCACAACCTCATCTGACAACCTGGTGGCAACCTCCTAGAGACCTTGAGCCAAAACCACCCTTGGTGGGCTGCTCCCAGATTCCTGACCCTCAGAAACTGTATGAGATAATAAACATTTATTGTCTTAAGTCACTGGCAAATCTCAGTATGATCGGTTATGCCGCAACAGGTAACTAATACACCCATGTTGCAGGAGAAGCAGCAGCTCAGACATAAAGTCACCTGTTCCAGGCCCCACAGCCGGAAGGGAGTGGAACTGAATGTGAAACTGAGTCTGACTCCTGTGCCCACACTCCACAGCCTTGCCTGCCAGCCCAAAATTCCAGGATCTTTTTCATCTAAGAAAGCTCTGTTATGGCAATGTATTCAAGGTCCCAATTGTTTCCAGCCTAAGTCCGTGTCCATAGCAACTGGCTGAAAAACATGCCATTCAATCAGGTGGTTAGTTGGTCAACAAGATAGCAGGCAATGGCTTGAGTAGACACCCCTCATACTGGGTTGCTGGAGACGTGTGGCTGACACTGCCCCAGCTTGGGTTCCCTCCTCTGCTTGGAGATAATCACTCAGAGCCTGATGCTGGTACCTATCCTAATGGTAGACTCAGAATATAGGGCTCAGGGTGTGGAGGCTGCAGCTTCTCTGGGAAAGGGGCACAGATTATGGTGGGAAGGACATGGCAAGGATGGGCTGCTTACCTGGGCCCTGAGTGACCATATCCCACTTAAGCCTCTGCTGGGGCTTGGGGTCAGAGGGACTCCACGCCCAGTGCTCATCTTTGTGTGGTAGACAGAAAAGACAGGACATACAGACCCTAAGAACTGGAGGCTCCTAGACCCTCAGTACAAAGGGACTACAGAGGAGGAATGCAGAGCTGTCCTTTACAAATCCTGAATGGAATCACATCCCAAACCCACTGCCATCAAGTTGATTCTGACTCATAGTGATCCTACAGGGCAGAGCAGAACTGCCCCTATAGGGTTTCCAAAGCTATAAATCTTTATGGAAGCAGATTACCACCTCCTTCTCCCAGGGAGCTGCTGGTTGGGTTCGAACCACTGCCCTTTCAGTCCACAGTCAAGCACTTAACCACTGAACCA
>NW_006921607.1:12531032-12577557 GCF_000298275.1 Orycteropus afer afer | reverse complement strand
GGAGGAGTGACTGGTGGATTTGAACAACTAGCCTTCTGATTAGCAGTCAAATGGCTTAGGCACTATGCTACCAGAGCTCCTACTGCACCACCAAAGCTCCTTAAATCCCTTCAAGGTTTCCCCTTGTCCTCAAACAAAACTACAGCCTCTTCACCCTGACTCAGCCGTGCTGGCCAACTTGTTAGTCATCTCTCCAACACCCCTCTTTCCTGCCACAGGGCCTTTATACATGCTGTTCTATATGCCTGAATGTTTTCCCCTCAACTACTCATATAACTGGCTGCCTCTGTTCATTTGAGTCTCTGCTCAAACTTTACCTCCTCAGAGGTCTTCCCTGACTCCTCTGTCTAAGAAAGTTCCCTTATTCTACTCCTGCTTCCCTCTCTCCTCGTCCTCACTGATTCCCTTCCAAGCATTCACCAGGGTCCCTAGTTCTCCAGCTTGCTCATCTGTATACTTGATTAACATCCATCTTCCACATTCTGTGCTCTGAGAGATGGGGACCATGCCTTTTCACTTTCTGCTGTATCTCTGGTGCTAAGCAGAGTCAGTGTATGATACCAACAACCAGCTGCCGTTGAGTTGACTGACTCATGGCAACCCCGTATGTCACAGCAGAGCTAGGTTTTCAATGGCTGACTTTTCAAAAGTAGATTGCCAAGCCTTTCTTCTGAGGCACTCTGGGTGGACTCAAACCTCCAACCTTCTGGTTAGTAGCCCATTATGTTAAGCAACCAAGTACTCCTGGTACATATGCTGGTGCACAATACATAGCTGCTAAATGAATGAGGTAGTCAGAACCTCAGAGAAAAGGGAACGGGAGAGGTGGGAGCTGCCCAACGGCGGGGAGAGGAGTTGATCTTTGGGCTACCCCCTGCCCCTTTCTCACTATTTCCCCATATCTGAGCCTCAGATGAGCTGGGCTGGTGCCTCCAGTCTCCCGAATCTTCCTGAAGCCCTCTATCCCTAGCCTCCTAACCTGCTTAACATCCTTGAAGCTCCAAGGAGATATGCCCTCCCCCAAGAAGTTTTCCCTGAACTCACAGGTGGAAGACAGGAGTCTCTGGTCTCCTCTGTGATGGTAGCTGCTTCCCTGAGGAGTCAAAGGCATCTTCAAGTGTCCCTCTGTACCAGGAGCAAGGATCCTGGCAGAGAGCTGGCACCCTGTAAATGCTGATGTATGAAGAGGATGACAGGTATCCTGCTGTGCCCAGGCTCTTCCTGTTGTCCTAGAGTTCCTGATAGTGTCCTGCTTCAGTTTCTAAAGTGTCATGATTTAGATAACAAATTCTATGCCCTCTCCATGCATGAAGGACCATGGGATGCAGGGCAAAGGAAGAGCATGGTTGAGATGGAATGAATAAGGCCTGGTCCCAGCCTTCCTGGACTCCCAAGCCAAGACCCCTCAATCATAGGGGAATCAGGATCACCCCACTCTCACCTAGGAAAATCCTGAGTTGGGCAGGGGTGGAAGGGTGATGGTCATGATTGTCATCCTGCTCTCCACTGCCAGGCCTCACCAGGGGCCACAGCCCACTACTCAGGCCTCCCTGCCTGTTCCAGCCACTGCACTGGGCTGCAGACATGGGTTCTGGAGCCAGCCTCCTTGAGTTTGCCTTCTGGTGTTGCCATTTACGTGCTATGTGACCTTGAGCTAGTTACTCAATCTCCCTGAGCTCCACTGTCTTCAAAGGGCTGTTGGAGAAATAAGTAAGATACTACAGGCAGAATGCTTTGCACAACACCCGGCACAGTGAGTGCTCCACAAGGATTCACTGTTGTTATGATCATCAACGGATCCACCCACAGGAGGAAGCTAGGATGCTAGAAGAAGTGTGGGCCCTGGAGGCAGACAGGCTGGGCACCATCCCTGCTTAGCTACTTCTTGTTGGATGCCATCAAGTTGATTTCAACTCATAGTGACTTCACGTGACAGTAGGACTGCTCCACAGGGTTTTCTTGGCGGTAATCTTCACAGGAGCAAATCATCAGGTGTGTCTCCCATGGAGCTGCTGGATGGGATCAAACTGTCAACCTTTCTGTTAGCAGCCAAGTGTTTAACTGCTGTGCCAGCAGGGCTCCTGGTTAGCTATTGAGAAGTTCAGAGAAGGAATAGGATTTGGTCCAGTTCACATAGCATATTGGTGGCAGCTGGGATTTGGACCCAGTGTTCTCTGAAGGTCTCCAACCAACAAAGACTAAGAGCATTCTGGGCTGTGGGCACTTTCTGTGTGCCCCTTACCTCTCCTCATGCCCCCAGCCCAACTGTCTAGACCTAGTTAAAAACAAATACAAACTAAAATACAGGTTCTTAGTCATACTAGCCAGATTTCGGGTGTTCAATGGCCACGTGTGGCTAATGCCTACCACATAGACCCGCTCCATTATCATTATGCAGCAGTGTCCATCATCACAGACAGCTCAATGGACAGTGTTGGCCTCGGACTTGAGCATGGTGTGTAATTATTTCCCATGATGCTTACATAAAACTGCAGGGGGATAAGGATGGGGTCTCCATCTTCTGCAGTCTCCACCCAAGCTCCTTTCAATTCTAAGAACTGTGAGATGTGTTCAGCACTGAATCTTTCATACCTTGTCTACCCTTTCATGCTACATGCTGGTGACCTGGGGCTCAACGAGGGGATACTTGCCCAAGGTCACACAGCAGGTGGAGGCTGCAAAGGGTTCAGGTCTCCTGACTCTGAGCTTACTGCGCCCCCAGCACCCCCTTGGGTCAAGCTGGGCCCAAGCTCGGTGGGAGGTGCTGGTCAACAAAAATCATTTTCTGCTGACAAACACCACCTAAAAACCCAGTTTGGGGTGGATGCTCATGAGGGGACAGCTGGTACAGCTGCAGACCAAGCATGTGTTAGCCCCATGAAAAGCTCCCTTGGTGGTCACTGGGACAACTATGGGGCTGGGAATGGGGTAGGGGCAGGTGCACATCCCCCCTTCCTGTCCTAGCAGGGTCTGGATAGAACTCAACAACCCCTGTGGCTGCTATTTTTAAACCAATATTTGCTGTCGTGCTTGTGGGGCCTTCTGTCCTGTATGCTTCCGGCCAGTCATCTCCGCCCCCCCCCTCAATTTTCCTATTTGGAAAATGGGGATGATTACTACGACTGTGTTGAGCTCTCATGAGAAGGCAAATGGACCCAGCTGGATGGAAAGATGTCTGTAAACCAGATGGTGCTGAAGGAGGAAGAGACCGGGATTTAGACCCCATATGACTTGGGCTGAAATTCTAGCTTCACCTCTTGACAGCAGTGTGGCCTTATGCAGGTCAGGTGGGCTCTGTGAGCCTAGGTTTCTTCACTGGGAAGCGTAGATAAGACACTTCACGTGCCATGCAATGGATTCGGCCACAAAAAGGAATGAAGTACTGGCACATGTCACAGCATGGATCAACTGTAAAAACATGCAGAGCAAAAGAAGCCACATATGACACCATTTGTATGATATGTCCGCCTGAGGCAAATCCAAAGAGACAGAAAGTGGGTTAGTGGTTGGGCTGGGAGGAGGGAGAATGAGGAGTGACTGCTGGATGGGTACGAGGCTTCTGGTTGGGATAATAAAAAAATCCTGGAACTCGGTAATGGTGATGGTTGCACAACACTGTGAACAGACTTTGTGCCAATGGTTAAAATGGTAAGCTTTCTGTTATGTGTATTCTACATAATTTTTTTGGTTTTTCTTTTTTGGCTTTAAAGATACATTTGTAGGGTATTTCTGAGCTTCAGTAAGAGAGTAAAAGTTTCTGGTAGGTTCTTAGTAAAGAGGAGCTGTGATTTCTATAGAAACCCTACAAAGTCTTGTGAATCAAGTTCATTTGGAAGCTTATTTATCAAGTAGCTTCCTACACACCAGGAGCCCTGGTGGTATAGTGGTTAATATCTCAGCTGCCAACCAGCAGGCCAGCGGTTTGAACCGACCAACCACTGCTCAGTGCAAGATGTGGCAGTCGGCTTCTGTAAAGATCACAGCCTTGGAAACCCTACAGAGCAGTTCTACTCTGTCATATAGTTTCATTATGAGTCAGAATCAACTCGACGGCAAGGGGTTCCCACATACGTGTAACATGTAAGCACCTTAGAAGGATTACCTCACTGAATCCTCCTGTCAGCACTGCTAGGTGGGGCCTATTATTAATTCCCAGTCTACAGAGGGAGAATTGAGGCACAGAGAGAAGTGACTTGCTCAAGATAGTGGCAGGAAGTGGCAGAGATTTGAATCTATGGAGCTCTGGTAGCATAGTGCCTAAGGCACTTGACAGCTAATCAGATGGCTGGTGGTTCAAACCCACCAGCCACTCCTCGGAAGGAAGATTGGGCAATCTACTTCCATAGTGATACTGCCTTGGAAACCCAAGGAGGGGTCGCTATGAGTCGGGTCCGACTCGAGGGCACGTAACAACAACAGTCTGGCTTCGGAGCCTGTGCTTCCAATCACCTCCCGTACTGTCTCTCCTAGCTTGCAGAAAACAATGTCCCATCAGCCACCACCTCACAGACCCCAGCCCACAGTGCATGGGCCGTGCTTAGGGGACACTACCTCTAACCTCCTGCTCACCCTAACCTTCCTCCAAAGGGCTGGGAGGAGGACTATCAAGGCAAGGTCATCCAGGGGACGCAATACCCCGCCCTTTTGGCCTCAGAGCTCTGACTGTGGGACAGGCAGAACCCGGAGGCCACCTGCCTTGGCCAGTTTCATTCCATCCCCCGCTGAGGGACCATCATGGAAGGTCATGCTGAGAAACAGCAGAACAAAATGGTCTGAGTGCAGCAATTGCTGGAACATTTAATTCAATTCCTCCAACATTTATGGGGGCCTGCTCTGTGACTCAGACAGTCCCAGCCCTGAAAGAGCTTGTGGCCAAGTGCAGGAGACAGAAATACACATGGCAATTAGATAACACTTAAGAAATAAACTCTCAGGAAGGGTCAGCCTAATGGAGGGAGAAAGCAATACTAAGTGGGGTACTAGGAAGGCTCCCCAAAGGAGCTGAGGACAAGGAAGGTTTCTATAGATGAAAGAGCAAGGAAGAGAATCTCCTAAGAGGAAAGCACAAAGACAAAGTTAAGATCAAAGGTGAGAGGCTGCGGGGAGTATTGGGCAAGAGCAAGTTGTTTGTGTGGTGGGAATGGGCTTTGAGGGGTAAGGGAGGCAGATACCTGGAGGCAGATCAGGAAGGGCCTTAATGTCATCAGCCATCAAAACAGAGCACGGCTCCAAAGGCCACTGATGCTAGCAATCCCACAATCCCTCTTTATGCAAGTGGGAAATGGAAAATATGCAAGATTCTTCTGGAAGCATTGTTTGTACCAGCAAAAGCCTGAAAACAACCCAATTGTCCATCGGGGGACTGGTTAAATAAGTCATGATTTAGCCTACCGTGGAATACTATGCAGCTGTGTAAAAGAACAAGGCAGCTCGATGTGTATTGATGTGGAAAGCTCCCCAGGATACACTGTCAGGTGAAAAAAGCCAGGGGAAGAACAGCACGCTAAGGTATCTGTCTTAGTTTGGGTTCTCTCAGAAGCAGACTAGGATTCAAGAACGAGTAGTCTATTTGGAAGGTGAGCCCAGAAAGTACAGTGAGGTAACAGGGAAGCAAGGAAAGGCAATACAGACTGGGCAATGGAGGATGAATCCTGCTGGGGAACACATCTCAGACTTATCCCACGAGGGGCATGGGGTCTGGGGTATTTATTCTCTACTCCTCTCCACAGTGCCTGAGGGGTGCTCCTGGACTAATCCTCCCCAGCATGGCTACCCTCCCCAGGCAGGCTGCAAGAAAGCCTTCAGAGAGAGTGGCAGGTGTTTCCAGAAGGAAGCACTTGGCAGGAAATAAGACAGTGAGTCCAAGGTGGTAAGGGCAGGGCACCAGAGGGCAAAGGAATATTATTCCTATTTTGCTTATTAGTGAGAGAGTCCCCAGCAAACAAGGAACAGGAACTGGAAGGAAGAGGGTAGGATGAGGATTTTTACTGTTTCTTTAGTGGGTGGGGATACCTTTTAAAGTAAGCTTTTTGTTTTGGAACAATTTTAGATTTACAGAAAAGTTGCAAAGATAGTACAGAAGATTCCCATATAACCTTCACTCTGTTTCTCCTAATGTTACCATTTTACATAACAATGGGCCTTTGTCAAAACTAAGGTATTAGCACTGATACATTACTATCAAGTAAACTTCAGGTTTTATACAGATTTCACCAATTCCACGAATGTCCTTTTTTTGTATCCAGAATCCAATACCACACTGCATTTAGCATTTAGAATTCTGATCCATGCAAATAGATGATCTATTTCAAAAATTTATTAAAAAATAATAAACCACAGATTCCTGGGAGTCATCGAAGGCTTTTGATTGGGGTGACTTGGCCAGGGGGTTACTGGACGATGCTCCAGCACTGGAGGGCCACAGTAAGGGGAGCCCGGGCTGTGCAAATAGTAGATGGGGCTCCTTACTGTATATAGCAGGCTGGATTCCCTGATATAGGTGTCTGTTGGTCCCTCTTCCCCAAAGGGCAACAGAAAGATGAAATTTGTTAGCAGTTGCCATCAAGGTCTCTGTCCAAATCTTGGGCACTTACCCGCTTGCCTAAGGCCATGTGCCTTTGAGTCTGCTTCCTGGAGCATGCTCAGCCTATGCACAGGGCAAGGAGGAAATACCGGAGAAGTGATGCCCCCAAATGCCTTAGCAGTCAAATGCCTTAGTCACTATGCCACCAGAGCTCCTTAGGGTATATTCCTTGGAATTTCTTGAGTGGTCTTCCAGAAATGGCCCATGCCCCCCTCCCATGTGTTTCATACTTACCATAATTAACACTTATACAGTAGCTTCACTCTGTACCAAACTCTGTTCTAAGCACTTTACATATATTAACTCAAGTTAACCTCCAGCAGCCCATAAGGTAGCTATTTGTGTGTCCACTTCACAGATTAGGAGACTAAGGCACTGAGGAGAAGGACTTGCTTGCCTTTGGTCACAGAGCTCCTTGGTCATGAGCTGAGATTTGAACCCAGGTCATCTGAGTCCACAGTTCATATTTCTCATCACTCCGTGTTTCTGACTCCAACCATGTCCTTAGTAAAGACTTCTCTGGCTGCCCTGTTCCTCCCAGCATTCAAGGGCTTTAACAATTCTGCCCCGTCCACTTCTGTGGCCTCATGGCCACCCATACCTTCCAGGTCCATTTCCTCTTCCCAGGACACACGCCTTCCAGGCCATTGCTTATGCTGTGATCTTGAATGCCCTTTTCCTCCCTTGAATCTGGAGCAAGGGCCAGTTCACACCTCCTCCTTGGGAGGGAGGCTCTTCCTGACCTGCTGGCTGCCTGACCATCTCACCGCAGCCCGGCCAGCCGCCTTTCCCCCCAGGGGCTCTGTAGCCCTTGCACAGGCTGTTGGAACACCCTGCGCACTGTGCTGGAGTGAACTGTCACATGTCAGTGGTTTCCAGTGGGCCAAGGGCTCCTCACAAACTGGGATGGCGGCTTACTCATTTGCGTATCTGATTCATTCATTCAACCAACCAACCCACCAACCCACCCACATTTATAGACACCTCCTAAAAACAAGGCAAAGGGAGCTCTGGTGGTATAGTGGTTAAGGCATTTGGTTGCTAACCAAAAGGTCGGTGGTTCGAACCCACCAGATGCTCTGTGGAAGAAAGATAAGATGGTCTGCTCCTGTAAAGATTTACAGCCTTGGAAACCCAGTGGGGATTGCTATGGGTCGGAATCGACTTGACAGCAGTGAGTGTGAGTGTGAGGAACAAGGCCAGTGCTCACCAACAGAGCTGTTTAGTGGAGAAGCCTACGTCACACGTCACACACAACACTGTCTGCACGTGTGCACTCCCTCTGCCCCTTCCACCCTACGCCGCCCCCTCACACACTCTTTTCAGATTTTAAAAGAGCTCACCGGAAGGGTGGATGGATAAAATACAATCTGGTCTGTGCCAGATTTTTCAGGAGTGAAGGGATGTTCCAGTCGTAGCCTATCTGTACCTGTGATGCCCCTTTGCCACATCAGAGGAAGCTTGGTGCCCGGGGATAGCATCCTCCTAGGAAATGCCCTGCAGCCTGCCTTGGTGCCCCTCAGGGACTCTGGGGTGAGCAGAGGCATCCAATGCCCTCTCTGGCATGTCCCATTCCCAAGTCCTACCACCTGGGGCTCTGTGGCTGATTTGACATATTGACCTTGGATTTACCACCCAGCTTTTAGGAATCACCAATCCAACCTCCCTTTTACAGACAAGGAAACTGAGGCCTGGAGGAGATGCCTGATACTAAGAGAGACACTTAGGTTTTATAGTCCAATCTTGCAGTGGACAGCCTCCAACATGGCCCCCAATGAGTCTCATCTCTTGGTATTCACCACCTTGTATCATCCCCTCCCATGTTGAATAAGGTTGACCCATGTAATCAATAGACTATTGCAGAAATGACAGGCCTAGGTCACAAAAGACACTGCAGCTTCCATCTTACTCTCTTGGGTCTCTTACTCTGGGGAAGTCATCTGCCATGTTGGAAGGACACTCAAGCAGCCCTATTGAGAGCCCACATGGTGAGGAACTGAGGCCCCCTACCAACAGCCCTATGAGTGTGCTTGGAAGCAAATCTTCCAGCCTGAGTCAAGCCTTCAGATGACTGAAGCCCTGGCTGACATTGTCACTGCAACCTTATGAGAAACCTTGAACCAGAACCATCTAGCTAAGTTGATCCCAAATTCTTGATCCACAGAAACTATGTGGCAATAAATGGGTATTGTTTTCAGCTGCTAAGTTTTAGAGTTAGAGCAATAGATAACCAACACAAAACTCCTCTGGAAACATGTTGACTTTTTCTTGCATTCTTCCAGGGATGGGCAGCTCACTACTTCATGGAGTAGTCTGCTCCACCACTGGACAGCTCAGACTATCTCCCTGGGGCTTCTTCCTTGGCCCCCACTTTTCCCTCTGGGACTACAGAAGACACAAGCCCCCTCTGCCCTGGGCTGGCCCTACAGGGATTGCATTTCCTCTGGCCTCCTCCTCTTCTGATGCACAGCCTGGGCTCAGCCACCCTTCTTCCTGGCCTCCTTTCTCAGAGGCTTCCTGGCCTCCTTTCCAGGCTCCTACCTGCTCCATGCTCTCTCTTCAAGTCACAGTCCAAGTTATCATAGGCCTGGATGGCAAAGAGGAAGGCTTATCATCTACAGAATCCAGCAAGACCGGGTTTGAATCCCAGTTCCTCCATCAGCTGTGTGACCTTGAATAAGCTGCTTCCTCTCTCTGGGCCACTGCAAGAACTGACTAGTAATAGAGGGTCACTGGGAGGCATAAGTGAGTTACCATAGTGGTGATGTTAGCAGTAATAATAGCAACTAGTTCACTCACTGGTCATATATAATCCACAGACACATGGCATGCATTAGCCCATTTAATAGATCTGCAGGGCAGGGGAGATTATGCCTTATTTTATACAGGAGGAAACAGAGCCCAGAGAGGTAGTGACTTGCTTACTTGGTAAGTGATGGAGCTGAGATTTGAACTCCAAATAACTCTGCCTGGGTCAAGGGATATGGCAGTTCCTTTCTGCCAGTCTGTTCCTATCAGCAGAGCTCTGGCCAGGAACCTGGACCTGAAATGCACTCATCTGGGCCCTTCCCACTGAAGTGACTCATGATTTCCTGGCCTTGACCCCACTTGTTTATGTGTTATTGTGAATGGTTTTAAAATTCATCTGTTGAGCAGAGATGTAGCATGCACCCAACTCCGTACCCTGGCCCTACCTGGCTGCAGCCCTCTCCCACCTCTTCCTCCTCACTCACTCAGCTCCAGCCACATTGGTTTTCCTGATTCTCAAACTCACTAAGCATTTTCCTAACTTAGGGCCTTTGCACCTTCATCGGGAAGCTTTGAAGGAGCCCTGGTGGAACAAGGGTTAAGTGCTCCACTGCCAAGCTAAAAGTCAGAAGTTCAAACCTAACAGGTACTCTGCAGGAGAAAGATGAGGCAGTCTGCTTCCGTAAAGATTTATAACCTTGGAAACCCCATGGGGACAGTTCACCCTGTCCTGTGGGGTCTCTATGAGTTGGAATTGGCTCAACAGCAGTGAGTTTTTTAGTTTTGGGGAGAGGCTATCCCCAACCCTCTAGTCTACAGTAGGTGCTCCCTGTTTTACTCCAACACAACAGCCGGATGGTGTCCCTCACAGCACTCAGTTCTGTCAAAAGCCGTCTTTGTTTATGTGTTTACTTCTGCCCCCTCCTCCCAGCTCCTGAGCTCTGTGAGGGTGGGGATTGGCCTGCCTCCTTCATGGCTGTGTCCCCAGTGCCAACCACGATGCCTGGAACACAGCAGCTGCTCAGTGACTATTTGTCAGATGAATGAACAAGTACTTCCGGCGTGCCCAGCACCTTGTTCAGAACTGCAGGCAGGAGAAGCGAGACGGGAAGGGAGTTACTGCAAACCCCCTGTGTTAGTGAGGGCACCCAGGCCCAGGAAGGAAATGCGACCTACCTGAGGTCACACGAGGGCTAAGGGGCAGCACATGGCATGGACTTGGGCTCTGTCCTCCTGACCCAGAGCCCCCTCCTTGGCCAGGATGGTTTGGACTCGCCAGGGAGGCAGCTGGATGCTGCTTGATATTCTGCCTGGGACTCCTTGGAACGGAATAAAATATTTATCTGTGGCTGGAGGTTTGCACGGGACATTTAAGATGGATCGCATTTTCATGTGCCTATGAAATCTAATTGGATTCATTGTAAGATATTTGGTTTCTTGGAACAGACACTGCATTTTCCCAGGGAGTGACAGCCTTTGCCACAAGCATTGGGTGAGAGCTGGTTTGGCCAAGGCTGTAGGCTGCCCTATTGGCCAGACCAGTGTGAGTCTCTGATTGCCCTGGGGACAGGGTAGTGCAAGGAATCTCATCTCTCTCTGGGGTGGCCTTATTTCCTGTGAGGTTCCCAGACAGAGATGGTCAGCTCTTCCAGTCAAGGGAAGAATTCCTCAAGACAGAACTAAAAGCATGTCCCTCCTCCCAGGGCCCGATGACAGTTGCCTGCCTGGCTTCTGAAGTGCCTCCGAACTTCCTGTCTATCCCCAGTGCCAGAGCCAACTCCTGCTGTCTCCCCCATTGTTCTGTCCCAGCTACTTCACTGGTCTCTTGCCTCTACTCCCCGCCAACATCCCAAAGGGGGACACATCTTCCTAAAGTATAAGCCTTACGCTCTGCTTCCCACTTGCCACATGATCCAAGGCAAGTCTCTTCCTCTTTGGGCCTCAGTTTCTCATCTGAAAGGGAGGAGTAGCTACAGCAATAGTTTTCAACCCCGTCGCATCCCAAATCCCATTTTTATAACAAATATTTTGTAACGTCCCCCTTTATTTTCCTGAAATGAAATCCATAGATAATATCATCTACCTACACACATAATTAAGGAGCTCTGGTGGTGCAGTGGTTAAAGCATTTGGTGGCTAACCAAAAGGTCGGCAGTTTGAACCCACCAGCTACTCTGCAGGAGAAGACAAGGAAGTCTGCTCCATGAAGATTTACAGCCTTAGAAACTCTACAAGGGAGTTCTACTCTATCCTATAGGGTTACTATGAGTCGGAATTGACTCAATGGCAATAGGTTGGGTTTAGTTTTTACAAATATAATGAAAAAATAAAAGCAGAAAAGCTGAACTGAAATATAAAGAATAAAAGGAACATAACTTATAATATTGCACATATTACAAATATATGTAAATTAAATTTACACACATAAAGCATACATGCAGTGACACAACTCTTGTAGAAGGCACAATGAAGGAATCAGATCCTGGTACCTACACACCAGAATCAGTGACAACTACAAATGCAGATCGACAGAGTTGTGGTGTTGAATTGGCAACTCAAATAACACAAGGACCACAATACAGGGGGAGTGTGATTTTTTAAAAAATGGTGACACAATTCTTGGTAAAGTTTTGAACAGACAGACACAAGCCCACCATTGCTTTGGCATACAGGATAGTTATAGTCCTGGAAAATTCAGAGCATATTAAAACTGGGCAGAAAATCTTTCATGCTCATATATGGAGCTCTGGTAGCATAGTGGCTAAGACACTTGCCTGCTAACCAGACGGCTGGCGGTTCAAACCCACTAGCCACTCCTTGGAAGGAAGGTTGGGCAATCCTACTTCCGTAGTGATACTGCCTCGGAAACCCAAGGAGGGGTCACTATGAGTCGGGGCCGACTCGACGGCACATAAGAACAACAACAACATATGAAATATAGTGTCAGTCGAGGCTCGGGGAATTACAAACAGGTTTTCCACCTTCTGGAATGGCTGGTGAAACATTTGAAAGTTGTAAGGGATGCGGGCAGGACAATTCTTCACTGTGAGGGGCTGGCCTGAGCACTGTAGGATGTCTATCGTTCCTGGGTACCCGGCCTTCTTAATGCTAGTCCCACCACCATCTCTCAGTTTGTAGTGGCTGTGTTGCTGTGATGCTGGAAGCTCTGCCTTCAGTATTTCAAACGTCAGCAGGGTCACCCCTGGTAGGCAGGTTTCAGTGGAGTTTCTGGGCTAAGACAGACTAAGAAGAAAGACCTAGTGATCTATTTCTGAAAATTAGTCAATGAACACCTTATGGATCACAACAGAGCATCGTTGAATAGAGTGGTAGAAGATGAGCTCCTTAAGTCGGAATGTACTCAAAATACACAGTGGTCCCAACAGTGAAATCAAGCATACCAAAGATCATGAAGATGCTGTAGAACGGGGCAATGTTTTGTTCTAATGCACACAAGCTTGCCATGAGTTGGAGCCAACGCAAGAGCAACTAACAAGAACAAATGCTAGCAGTACCTGACCAATGACTGTGGTAACAAAAATGTCCACTAGGGGGCAGTTCTGATCCCTGAGAGCCTCTGGATGGCCAACCACTGCTGTTTCTGTACCTGTGGCAGACATGACTAATCAAAAGCTCACTGTCTCATTGATCAGTTAAGACTTGAAATCCTCACATCTGCACTTTGCCACACTCTAGAATTAGCCCATGAATTGAAACTTTGCTAAGAGTTGAAACTCACTCAACTCTTCATTCATTGAATCTGACAGAGCTGAATGAGGGATCTTCAAGGTTCTTTTCAGCTTTACTTTCAAAGGCTTCAGAAGTCCCTGTCCTTCCCCACCTCAAAGGCCACCCATGGCTCCCCAGTGCTGTCAGCATGCAGCCCTGCTTCCTTGGCTTGCCATTCTGAGTCTTCCTGAGTTGGCCCAGTGACACACATGTACAGAGGTCTCTTACACACCATCTGATCTCATCCGTACACAGCATGAGGCAGGCAGGCAGAGAGTATCAGTCCCGTTTTATAGATAATGAAACTGAGACATTTCAACTGGAAGTGACTTGCCCAAAGTCACATAGCTGGGAAACAGTCAGCACTGGAACCCAGATCCCTTGAGTGTACACCTTCATCTTGTCCAGTCTGCTATTCAGCCCTGCTCCATCTCAGGTATCCCAAGCTCCAGTCACAGTGGGTCACATATCATTCCCCAGCAACTCCATCATGCCTGGGAAACAGCACAGAGTAGTGGCTCACAGCATGGGAGCCAGAGTCAGACTGTATCTGATTGAGTTCAAATCCTTCTCCAACACTTGGCAGCTAGGGCAAGTTACTTAACTTCTTTAGCTTCAGTTCCCTCATTTGTAAAATGGAGATTACAATGGTACCTGCCTCAAAGAGCTGTTGAGTGGATTAAATGAGTTGATCCATGGAGAAATGTTTAGCACAGTGCTGGACAAGTAGTAAGAGCTCAACAAATGTTAGGTGGTATTAGTTTTGTTACTCTCACAGTTCCTGACAGCTGACATGCCCTTCTGCAGTTATATTAGTTGAAATTAGACTCACTGTACCAGTCTGTTGTTGCTGTTGTTATTGTTACGTGCTGTCAAGTCGGACCCAACTCATAGCGACCCCTCCTTGGGTTTCCAAGGCAGTATCACTACAGAAGTAGATCGCCCAACCTGCCTTCCTAGGAGTGGCTGATGGGTTTGAACCGCCAGCCTTCTAGTTAGCAGTCAAGTGCCTTAGGCACTATATGTTCTCCAATAAACATCACTCCTGACTCTACTCTGCCATCTCAACCAGATTTATCTTATCTCCCCTGGATTCCTAGAAAGTTATGAGTGTTTCCATTTTTGTCATGAGTTACTCCCTACCTCCATATCTCTGCACATGCTGTTCCCTTTGGCTGGAATGCTCTACCCACCTAACAAGTCTTTAAATAGCACCTTCCCCATGAGACCTTTCCTGAGATATACACATGAATCGAAAGTCTCCTCTTGGATACACTGGTGGTAGGACCGTAAAATGATACAACCACTGTGGAAAATGGTATGGTGATTCCTTAAAAAGTTGGAAATAGAAATACTCTTTGATCCAGCAATCCCATTATTAGGTATATGACCTGAAGAAGTGAGAGCCAGGACACCAAGAGATATATATATACACCCATGTTCATCACAGCACTATCCATATTAGCAAAGAGATAAAAACAACTTAAGTGCCCATCAACGGAGGAATGGATAACTAAACTATGGAATACTATGCAACACTAAAGAATAATGTAGAATCAGTGAAGCACCTCATAATGTGGATGAACTTGGAGGACATTATGCTGAGTGAAGTAAGTCAATCATGTTGTTGTTGTTGTTATTTGCCGTCGAGTCGGCCCCGACTCATAGCGACCCCTCCTTGGGTTTCTGAGGCAGTATCACTACGGAAGTAGGATTGCCCAACCTTCCTTCCGAGGAGTGGCTGGTGGGTTTGAACCACCAGCCTTCTGGTTAGCAGTCAAGTGCCTTAGCCACTATGCTACCAGAGCTCCCAAGTCAATCATAGAAGGACAAATATTGCCCACTACTGTAAAAAGTCAAAGAAAGGTTTACATGGGGAAGGAAATGTTCTTTGTTGGTTACCAAGGATGGAAAGGAAGGGGAGGGAAAATTGCTAGATAGGTAGGGGACGAACATTGATTTGGGTGAAGGAGAAGGCAATATACTAAAAGTTAGTGACCAACACAGTAACACTAAGGAAAAGGATGACACAGAGAGGTACACAAGAGGTACAGACAATAAATATAAACACTTACTGACACAATACTACGTTATCAATGATGATAAACATTAATCTATGGGTGAGTACATAGGTAGACAGGCTAAATGATCAGGTATGTCTAGGCAAAAGGGAACAGATGACCATATATAGGTTTGGCAGATGATATTTATACATACATGTTTGTATATACTATAATAATATCCATATATATAGTAGAGCTAATGGGGCAAAGTTATGATAACTTCTTAGCCACAACCAAACACCCTGAGGGAGTGAGTCACTGGGTTCACAGGCTCAGGACCATGGTTGCAGGGGACATCAAGCTCGCCTGGCATAACATACTACACAAAAACATTGTTCTACATCCTACTTTGGTGAGTAGCAGCTGAGGTCTTAAAAGTTTGCAAGCAGCCACCTAAGATGCAACAATTGGGCTCTCCTTACCTGGAGCAAAGATGAATGAAGAAAACCAGGGACACAAGAAACCAACTAGTTCAAGGGACTAGTGGACCATGCAAACTTTAGCCTACATGACTTTGAGACCAGAAGAACTAAATGGTGCCCAGCTACCACTGTCAACCACTCAGAAAGGCATCAAAATAGGAGATACTGCATACATTAAGATAAAAATGTGGAACAAAACTCAAAATCATAAAAAAAAGACCAGACTTCCTGGTCTGATAGAGACTGGTGAAACCCTGAGACTACAGCCTCTAGTCACCCTTTGGGCCTGGAACTGAACTCACTCCCATGGCTTCTAGCCAAACAATAGACATATAAGGTGAATATTTATATCAGTTACGTACACTCCTTAGAACAATCATCCATGGAAGATCAGAAGGGCAGTTTTTGCACAGGGAGATAGTTCGGAGGGCAGGAACGCATAGGAAAGAAGGACACAGGGAAAAGGGTGACCATACCTAGGAAGTGGGAAGAGAGCTCTTGCATTATGGGGATTGTAGTCAATGTCATGAAACAAAATGTGTATGAACTGCTGCATGGAAAACAAATTCACTCTGAATTTTCACCCAAATCACAATTAAAAAAAAAAAAAAAAAAAGTCTTGGCTCTGATAGTCCTCAGTTCTTCTCTGTAACACTAAGAACACATAAAAATATTCTGACCCCAACTATTAGCAAATGCACATTATTTTCAGTATCTATGCAACTTTTACAAAAATTGGTCATGTTTTAGCCTATAAAGCAAGGCTCAATAAATACCAAAGTATCACATATTTCTCAAAAAACCATAGGCAATAACAAAAAGGTGGCTAAAAATCACTAAAATGTTTGAAAATTTAAAAATACATACTTCTAAATAACTCATGGGGTAAAGAAATAATCAAAACGTTAATGAGAAGGTATTTAGAACTAAATGGTAATGAAAATACAATATGTCAAAATTTGTGTGATGCAGCTAAAGTAGTACCTACCAGAAACAGTTACAGCCTTAAAGGCTTATTTTAGAGAAGAAAAAAGAACAAAAAAGACTGAAAAATTAATATGATCAGCATCCAACTCAAGAAACTAGACAGGGAATGCCAGGATAAATCCAAAGAAAATACAAGGGAAGGAGTAGCTGCCAGTTTCCATGTGTGTCTCCTGTTGTACATTATGGGGCAGCTCTGGGTACTCAGCACAGGCCTGGAGGGTTGTTGACAAGTGTCAGCTGCATGCATGTCATGGCTAGAGCAGTTTTGCTTTCACACTATTCCATTTTCTGTGTCAGTGTTTCTCAAGTTGGGTCCCCATACCATCTGCATCAGAATCACCTGGGTCCACCCGAGTTTAAACTGGAGAGACCCCAGAATCTCCATTTTCTAACAGGTTCCTGGGCAATCTCATGTGTACTGACCTTGAACTCCTTGGTGAGGGACAGCAGGGCAGCTTTCAGGGAAATGTGGGAGGTCAGGCACGAGTCAAGGAAGCCCACCTCCCCTCTTAGAGACTCTCCTCCCTGCCTGTGTTTCCATAACCAGCTCCGTACCACCTTAGAGAAACCATGCCCCATATCTGAGCCTGTTTACCCACCTGTGATCTGGGAATAAAGATGACTGACTATTCCTCTGCACCTCCAAGAGCCACAGGAGTTTTCTCCCTGGTGATTCTCCCCACACACAGCTCACAAAAGCCATCTCCCTCTGAATCATCTGAATACAACCCTGGAAGGGCAATCAAGGCTCATTATAGCCCCTGTTTCACAGATGAAGAAACGGAGGCTGAGTAAGGCTGCCTTCAGGTGAGAGGGCTTTAGTGGGCCCCTAGAATCACCCGAGGAGGAGGTCAAGCCTCCTTTTCTTTCCCTTCATGGAATCATGGTGTACATGTGTGTGCATGTGGACATGCACACACTGGGTGAGGGGTTAGACCTGGAAGGGATCTCGAGTTGGTTGAGTGACCCTATTCACTGTATTCTTGAGGTGTTGAGGGGCAGACGCTGGCCCAAGGTCAGCCAGCAAGGTAGAGGTCACACACTGAGATTACAACTCCTGCCTCCTGGCCCAGGCCTCTCTCCTCTTCATGGAGCTGCCTCCTTCCTGAACAGGCTGGAGTCCCCATTGCCATGCTATTTAAATGGGGCTCCCAAGATTGGTACATTTGCAAGTGGTCACGTCAGAGCTGGTGGCAAGGGCTGAGCTTCAAGGCTGCGACTGGGCAGACCTGGGCTCCAATCCCACCAGCCCAGTAGCCTCAGGGACCCCTGGCACCTCTCCAGCCACACACTCTCACTTGGAAAATAGGAATAATAGTAATTGTGCCTGCCTCCTGGAAATGATTGTGAGGGTCACAAAGGATAAAATGTGGAAGTATCCAGCACAAAGAGATCTAACATTTGCCAAACTCCTATTATGCACTGGGTTAAGACTGGCAGTGTTAATGTGACCAGTCACTGAAGGCTGGACTCTGGGCTAAGTGCTTTAGGTTCATGTATTCATTCATTACATAGGTATTTACTAAGCACCTACTATGTGCCAGGCACTTGAAGTTCTGGGATACAGCAGCAAAGAAGAGGAAGTCCCTGCCCTCATAGCACCTACATTCTAGTGGGAAGTGTGGAGAGACACTAACAGATAGATGAACACGATGTAGTATCAGGTAACAACACCTTCATGGAAGCAAATGAGAGCAGGTGAAGAACAGGAGTCACAGAAGGTCAGGAAACGCTTTCTGGAAAAGTGATATTTGGGCAGAGTGAGGGGTGAGTCCCATGGATACCTGGGAAAAGAACATCCAGGCAGGGGGAACAGGAAGTGTTCAACAGTGGGAGTATCTGGCGTGTCTGAGAAGAAGCAGGGGGCTGGGGGGCTGGAGTGGAGGGAGCCAGGGGACTGCAATGGGAGGAGCAGATCACGGGGCCTTGGGTGCCACAATAGAGACTGGATCTCCCAAATCAGGCAGGAGCACCCTGCCTCAGCCTCACAGCCAGAGTGGAGGAGCTGGGACCCTGACTCAGGCAACTAATGTCAATGCCCACTCTCTTTCCACGTGGTCTCAACAAGCATTGCTGGAACCTGGAGCTGCTCCTGAATGAGAACCTTCTGGGGAGAAGTCCCTGAAGCAGGAGCTTCCAGAAGCTAGAGCTGGGTGCAGGGTGGGCCCCCCTGATGTGGGAGGCAGGCGGGTCGAATCTGGGTCATGGAAAAGCAGGGAGAGGAGCCGGAAGGGGTGGCAGAGGCAGCTGTGTGGGGCTGGGGCAGGCGGAGGCGGCCTCTCCATGGAGACGCCGTTTGGAGGCACCTCTGGGATTACTCACGGAGACCCGTGTGCACACGTGCATTCACCCAGGGCCACACGCACACAGACACGCAACACGGAGCCCACGCATCCTCGGCTCAGCTCAGAAGCCAGCCTAGTGACTGGTGCTAAGCCACAGCTGAGATAGGGGCCAGAGAGTCCGTTTCAGGAGCAGGAGCAGGAGCAGGGGCAGGAGCACAAGAGACTCGGCCAGGCCAGGGCTCCTCATGTACCCGCTGCAGCCTCATGCCTCCCAGGGCAGGGGCACAGAGCAGGACCCCCAGTCACCCATTCAACCAATGTTTCCTGAGGCCCTATGCCTAAGGCATTTGACTGCTAACCAGAAGGCTGGCGGTTCAAACCCACCAGCCACTCTGCGGAAGGAAGACTGGGCAATCTACTTCTGTAGAGATACCACCTCAGAAACCCAGGGAGGGGTCGCTATGAGTCGAATCAATTTGATGGCGGTGAGTTAGTTTTTATACTGCACTGGGCTCTGTGGAGACCACGAGAAACATGGCTCCCACTCTGGGGGGTTCCCAGTCAATCTCTCATGGGAAAGAGCTCAGAAACAACCACACAGAGGGGCAGGCAAGTCAAGGAGAGCATTTAATGGGGAGAATGTCAGAAAGGCCACCTGGAAAAAGTGAGACTGGATCTGAAGTCTGAAGGATGAGCAAGCATTAACTGGATAAGATGTGTATATGTGTGTGGGTGTGAGCTCTGGGCAAAGGGGACAGCATGTGCAAAGGCCCTGAGGCTGGGAAATGGTTTGTAGGTAGGGAAACAGAAAGAAGGTCAGTGGGGCATTGGGAAATGGCAGGTGGGAATCCATCCCAGACAAGCTTCCCCATGTATATATAATAGGGACCAGGGGCTGAGACTGTGGGCTAGAGATGGGATGAGTCCCTGACCTCCCTCTCCAGCTGCCTTAAGGTTGGCCAAGAACAGGGTACGGTTGGAGTGCACCCATTTACCGTGTGATCTTGAGCAAATTATCTCCCACCTCTGGGCCATAAGTCCTCACATAAACAATGGAGACACCAACCTCCACCTAATTTCAAGACAGCATGTATAATGTGCCACAAAGGGTGCAGACCTAGGAGCTGCTGGGTAAATGGAGCCTCCCACTTCCTCCACTCTCATGTCTAGCTTCTACCTTAGTTCCTCACTTTACTCACCAACTCTCCTCTCCAGGTCAAGACCAGCTCTGGTTGGACCAAATCCCACAGCAGCTGGGTCAACCCCCAGTCATGTCCAAGCTGGACTCCCTTCTCCAGTCCTCCCCAGGTGGTTCTGTCTTTAGAGACCTCAGGGGACTTAAGTCCAGAAATCCAGGCCAGCCTTGTCCCCAGTTTGCTGTGAGACCCTGGGCTGGTTCCTGCCCTCGCTGAGCCACAACATCCCCAGCTCACCAAAAGAGGCTGGACTTCCAGATCCCCACAGAGTCTCTTATACGCATGGCACTTCACAGCTGAGCAGCCCCTTTCCCTGCTATCATCACCTCCAGAGGGTATGTATCCACTTTATCTCATTTAACAGAGAGGAAGCTGAGGCCCAGAGAGAGGCAGACGTGCAAAGGTCACACAGCGAGTGAGGGGTCAAAGTTCCAATTCAGTGCTCTCTGACCCTAATGTCCAAGGGTCACTTCCAAGCCTTCTCAGGCTCTTGTCTGTTTCCCATCCAGTCCCCTCTCCCTGGGACACACTTTGGGATCTTAACCATCCTTCTGCCCTGTCGACTTCTAGTTCTCCAGTCCCTGAGCTCTTGACTAAAACCAGTGCCTCCTGGAGGTCACAAGCCTCCTTCCTACCTGACCATCATTCTCCTTCCCTTCACGCGCAGCTCTCGGCCACCTTGGCCTCCTTTCCCTTCCTGGGACACGCATGCTCTATCCTGCCTTTGTCCTTTTCCTTCTGTCAGGAATGTTCTGCCCACAGATCCTCATGGGGCTCCTCTTTGCTTCATTTAGGGCTCAGCCCAAATGTCACCTCCTCAGAGAGGCCTCCCTCCCTTCTCCCCTCCTACAGTGGTACCCCCTTTACCTCCACTGTGTCACCCAGGTTTGGTTTATTTACTTCAGAGCATTTGTTTAATTATTTTGCTTATTGTCTGTCTTTTCCACTAGACTATGAGCCTGAAAGCTGGGGCTGCATCTTGTAGACTGCAGCATCCTGGGGCCTGATACAGTGCCTGTAACATTACAGGTGCTTAATAAATGTCTTTCAAGTGGCTGGATACAAAAACAAGTAAGTGAATGAGAACCTACTGCTTCCTGGCTGCCTCCCCATGGATATCTGCCAGGCATTTCAAGTTCAACACAGCTGAAATGGATTCTGGAACTCCTCTTGCAAACTTTCCCATGTCCCACCCCAGGGGCAGCCACCAACACCTGAGTTGGATGCTGGGTTCCTCCCAGCTTCCGCTCTTATCCCCACAGCCCCCTCCCCTTTAGCTCACGGGCCAGGTCTCGAAATTCCACCTCTGAGCTGGCTCTCAAATCTGACCATTTGTTCCTATCACCACAGCCCGGCACCTGGCCACCATCGCCTGTCAAGAAGGTCACAGCAGCCTAACCTCTTCAATCTATGCTACCTGATCATGCCTCTTAACCCCCTCCCTGCCTCCACGGTGACCAGAGGCTATAGCCCAATAGCAAGGATTTCTGCAGTCTCAGCTTCTCACGTCTGGGCTTTGCACCATCTTCTGTGAGTTGTGCCTCTGTCTGAGTGTGGATCACCTAGCACTTATCTCAGCAGTCATTATGCCAGGCCTGGCCATGCTGCCCTCAGCCTGCGTCCCACCAATAGGGACCATTTATCAGGTTCTGACCACATGTCAGGCCCTGACCTAGGAGCTTTACATACATACGTCACCTCCTATCTGCATGTAACCCATTTCACAGACGAGGATATCATACACAGAAGTTACAAACTGACTTGTGTACCCCCCCAAAGGATATGCTGATGTCCTAATTCTTGGTACCTGTGAATGTGAACTTGTTTGGAAATAGGGTCTTTGATGATGTTATTAGTTAAGGTAGCACAAAGTCAAGCTGGAGTATAGGGTGGGTCCCAACCAATCTGAGTGATGTATTTATAAAAGAGAAGAGATACTGAAAGGCAGAGGGAAGATGGAGACATGAGGTCAGGCTACAGCTGCCACCCAAGGAAGGTGGAGCTATCAGAAGCCAAAAGAGACAGGAATCTTCCCCTAGGGCTTTCAGAGGGAACATGGGCCTACTGAATTTGGACCAGTAGCCTCTAAACCTGTGAGACAATAAATTTCAGTGGTTTAAAGTCACCCACTTGGTGGTAATTCATTATGGCATTTCCTAGAAACTAATACACTGCCCTGTAACTAACACAGGCAGGGTCAGGATTCAAACCCAGGTTCACTTGATTTTAAAACATTCAATTGTGAATTCCTTGACACCAGGGATCAAGTCAGGCTTTTTCCTCCGGATCTTCACAGCCCAGTGCACAGGGCTGGGCTCAACAATAAAGGTTTGTTCCAAGGAGAAGCATTAGGACAAGAGGACAGAAGTCACAGGAAGGAAGATTTTGGCACAATCCAAGAAAAGCCCCAGAGCAGCAAGGAGCTGCCTCAGAGCTCTCTGTCGCTGAAGGGTCTCCAGCAGCGGCTCCAGGGGCCAGCAGGATGTGAGGACAGGGTTCTGCCCCAGGCGAGGGTGGTCTGGTAGAGGTCTGAGCTGTTGGTGAAGGTAGTGTTGAGAGTGTGACTATCCAGCACAACCTCAAAGTGCCCCTTGCCCATCACCCCGGCCCTGAAGTGAAGTCAGGAGAGAACCTAGGGAGACCTATGCAATGCCTTGAAAAGCCAGCTGCAAGCTGCCTCCCTTCTGGGTGATCGGTATTCCAAGTGGGAATTCTAGATGACCCAAATTGTGCACCTTCAGTCACTGTGATGGGCTATAGGCAGCAGGAGCGGGAACTGGGACGGGCTGGGTGGGACAGTGCCAACACTGAGCAGCACCTCTCTGCCGGCTTTAGCCGAGCACTTTGCACCTCACTGAGTCTTCCCACTCCCACTGCCCTATTGCCAGGAGGCCACTGTTCCCATTTACCAGACTTAGAGGCGGTTAGTAACCCGCCCACAGACACAGTCAGGGAGCGGGCTGCTGTCTGCCTCCAGCGCCCAGCTCCCTCTGCTCGGCCAGGGCTGGCGGCTGTGGGAACAGTGTTCTGAGTCTGGGAGGGTGCAAGAGAGGGGCCAGCTGTGGAATGCAGGGCTTCAATTGGCAGCAGGCGGGCTGTGATGAAGGCTCCCTACAGTGGGTGCAGTTTGAAGTTTTTGGGGCTTTAGAGGATGAATAGAGCTGCTCTGGGTCTGGGCCCTGGGCCCTGGGCCCTGGAGCTGGCTTTATTATGAAGCACATGGATTTTATAAATATCTCAGTCCTCACTGCAGATCACGTGGCATGGGGAATTAGGAGGCAAACTGGAGGAGGGGGAAGGGGGCTCAGCTCTTTGCTGGCAACCCATCTGGGGACACAGGTGAGTTCACCATCAGAGCAGGTAGGACTGGGAGGTTTTGTCTATCATCCAAGGCTGCTGGTTCCCAGGCCATGGAGGCCAAGGTCATGTGTGGTGGGAGGCAGGTCTTCGAGACAAAATCCCTGGAGCACGATCTGAGTCAGGGACCAGGCCCTCATTGAGTTTCCAGCAGTTATGAAAAGAACTGCTGACCTCAACTATTCCTGTCCTCAGCTCCCAGCCATCTGGGCTGAGGTCAGGGCTTAGTCTTGGCTCAAGGTTGGGGCTCAGTCTGGGGTCAGGGTCAGGGCTCAGTGTGCAGCCAGGGCTCCTGAGGTGAGTATACATTACCTCTGACACCCAAGTCCTATAGGGCCAAGACAGTTCTCCTCTTGCAATGACACACAGGCCCCAAAGTAAGGACCCTGCTTTTTCTGGGAGCTGTGACCATGACAAGTTTAGTTAGACTAGAGAGGAGGGCAGTGGAGGCATGCCCTTGACCAGAGGCTGCTATTCTGGGCATCTGTAAGTCTCAACATAGGAATTAAGAATAAGGGGACGTGGCAGGCAGTGGGTGGTTAATGACCCTGCAGGAGCCAAGTCAGGACTCGGAGTGGGAGTCATGGGGGGGGGGCGGTGAGGAGGGGGACTGGCCCAGGCCAGGAGGCAGGAGGTTTGGGTTTAAGGCAGCTATGTCCCAACTGTGGGCCTTTCTGTGCCTCAGAGTCTCCATCATGGGGAAAGCAGTTGAATTCAAATCTCTAACTTCCCTTTATTTGTGATAAAGGGCCTGGCAGTGATCTTATGACCTCCACCATCATCTCTGGTCAAAGCTTTACCTGGCCTTTGAGGTCCCAGGAAAAATACCACCTCCATGAAGGCTTTTCCAGCTGGAATTCACTGCCCTTTGGTCGAGTCTGCAGAGTTCTGAGCCCCCATTCCAACCTCAAGCCCACTCTGCCATGCAGAAGATTGGGTGAGTTCACGACTGTCTCCCCCACCAGACTGGAAGACCAAGGCTCAGGCTACAGCACCCACTCCTTGGTACCATGGCCTTCCAGGTCCCATATCATGGCCCCAGACCCTTTGGAGACTAGAATTGCAGCAGTTCCCCTCCTATTATACTTACTATACAAATGGCACTGAGCACACAGTCACTAGGAACCACCTGGGCAATTAGTCGACTTCTTTTCCTTTCAAAAGCACCGTGAGTCATGCTACTTATTGTGTTTCCCTTTTCCCACTGTATAATAGGAAGCTCAGAGGCAAACGTACAGCCTACCTTTAGCAAAGTAGAACTTGGAATTATCTTATCTCTATCTCTATGTTTTTTCTATGTTAATATCCTTATGAATTGATTTCTTTTTCTTACTATAAAGGAATAAAAGAAGAAGAAGGAAGAAAAGGAACAAAGGAATGAATCAGAAATCCTCACAGCATAGACTCATAGAACACTGCCTGTTCCTGCACCATGGTTGCTGTAAATGATAGTAAGTGCAGTTCACAATGAGGCTTAGCCTGTGACTTAGTTAAACCCATTACTTGGCATTCATCATCTCCTATAATCCCCATCACACTTGTAAGGGAGAGGTGGGCATTATTGTACCCTCTGTTTTAGGGATGAAGAAGCTAAGGCATGGGGCAAGGAACTCCTAGGACATACAGTGAGAAAGAGCTGGAGTTCTGGTCTGACTCCAGAACCAGCCTTCTTACCTACTGTGCTTTCTTACCTTCCCAGCCACAGAATCCCCAGGTTGGTAGGAACCATAAGTGTGTCCATTGCTTGAGGCCTGGTTCATTAAGTAAAAGTTTTCAAACTTTTATTTATTAAATAAAGTTTACAAACTTTCCAAAGAAACTTTTTAAACCAATCCTTGGGTAGAAGCCCAGTATTTAAAATGGGTAAGCCTGGTGCTGCCACCTCCATAGCCTGAGGGCACCCCAGAGCAATCTCCACTCATCTGTACAAGAAGACTCATGCAAGGTTGTACCCAGTGCTGTCAGTGAGAGAGAAAGACAAGGAACAGGCATAATGTTTATCAGTGGGAAACTGGGGACATGAACTTCCATCCATTCACTCTGTGGAATATTATGCAGTCCAGAAAAAAAAAAAAGGAGGTCCACCTCAATGTACTGATCAGGAAAAAAAAAAAAAAAATTCTAAACTGTAAGGATAAATGAGAAAAATCAACTAGAGTATATTTATGGGAAAAGCACACAAAATAAAACTACATCCATGCAATTGCATAGAAAGAGATCTGGGAAGGTCATATGACCCTATATTTACATCTCCAGCCTGGACCCCTCCCCTGGACCATAGATGTGCATGTCCAATTGTCTGCTCAAAATATGCTTTTAGACAACTAACAAAATTCTAGAATTCAACATCTACAAATCTGAACTCCTATTCTTCCTGAAGTCTCCCCATCTCAGCTGATGGCAGCTCTACCCTCCAAACTGATCAGAACAAAAGCTTGAACTCAGCCTTGACTTCTCTTTCTGACATCCCCACAACCTCCTACACCCAAGCCAATCGATAAACACTGCTCTCCCCGTTTCTCAAAGGAGGGGATGGTGGTGTTTTCCCTGGCCAGAGTTCACCTGGGCACGCCTTTCAGCTCTGAATGCCCTTCCATGGGAGGGCTTGGGACAGTGTTAGGGATTGAACTGTGTCCCCTGAAAACATGTGTTGTAAATCCAAACCCTTATACTTGTGGTTATGATTCCAGTTGGGAATAGGTGTTCTCTGTTATGTTAATGAGACGGTATTAGTACAGTATGTATCTTAAGTCAATATCTTTTGAGATATAAAACAGCAGATTAAACAAGCAGCAAGGAAGCAGAGATGGGGGAAGACAGATGCCAAGCATACGAAGACCATCAAGGAACCAAGAAACAAGTGGAAAAGAGACAAAGACCTTTCCCCAGGCCCCACAGAAAAAGAAAACCTTCCTCTAGAGCCAGTGCTCTGAATTTGGACTTCTAAATTCCTAAACTGTGAGAAAATAAATTTTTGTTTGTTAAAGCCACCCACTTGTATTTCTGTTAGCAGCACTGGACTGAGACACACAGTGACCAGGAGAGTCATGGAGGAAGAATATGTGCAGAAGCAATGTTAACAGCTCTTACTTCTAGAACACTTCCACCAGGCCCAGGATTTGTTATGCTCTAAACCACTTACATCTCCCATCAACCTGTGAAGCGGTGGGCTGATTATAACCATTTAAACAAACGAGGCACAGAGAGGTTAATTGACTGTTCCAAAGTCAAGCAGCTAATAAGTAGGAGAGCAGGAATTCAAACTGAGTTTGCCCAACTCAAGCTCAAACATGCCAAGCTGCCTTCAACAGAAGCCAAGTCCTTGAAGAACATCTAAGGGAGCTGAGGTTATTGAGTCTGTGGGCCTGGAGAGAAAACTCATGGTGGAGGGAAATGCCTGCTCTTGTACATCATGAAGGATAGGCCTAAGGAAGAGGGACTTATGTTTTCTGAGCTCAAGGATCCAGGAAGAAGTGGGTTATAGGGAGGCCAATGTAAGACAGTGCTTTTCAAAAATCAGTCAAGGAGTGGACTGCCTTGGTTAAAGGGATGCTACAGTTCTTATTCCTGGCAGCAAGCAGAGTGGAATCAGACTGTGAAGAAAAAGAATCAAGAAATGAGGACTCCTCCTAAGATCAGCAACAAGACAAGGAGGCCCGTTTTCACCATTGCTATTCAACACTGTACTGCAAGTTCTAGCCAGAGGAATTAGGCAAGAAAAATAAATAAAAAGCATCCAAACCAGAAAGGAAGAAGTAAAACTCTCTTTGTTCTCATATGATATAATCTTATATGAAGAAAATTTCAAAGAATCCACTAGAATTAGCTATTGCAGGTAATACACGAATTCAGCAAAGTTGCAGGACACAAGATCAATACACAAAATCAGTTATGCTTCTATATACCAGCAATGAACAAACTGAAAAGGAAATTAAGAAAACAATTCCATTTCTAATAGCATCTCAAAGAATAACTTACCTAGGAATAAATTTAACCAGGTAGGTACATGGAAAACTACAAAATATTGATGAAATAAATTAAAGAAGATCTAAACAAATGGAAAGACATCCTGTGTTCATGGATTAGAAGGCTTAATATTGTTGCAATGTCAATACTACCTAAAGCAATCTATAGACTCAACAAAACCCCATCAAAATTCCAACAGCCTCTTTTGCAGAAATGGAAAGGCTGAGCCTCATTCATATGGACTTTCAAGGGGCCCCAAATAGCCAAAACAATCTTGAAAAAGAAGAACAAAGTAGGAGGATTCACACTTCCCAATCTCAAAACCTACTATAAAACTACAGCGATCAAAACAGTGTAGGATTATTTAGGCAAAAGGGAATATACCCATGACCATATATAAGGTTGGCTGATGATATTTCTACATACATATTTGTATATGCTGTAACAATGTCCATATAAATACAACTAACAGGACACAGTGTTAGGATAACTTCTTAGCCACACCCAACCACCCTGAGGGAGCAAGTTGCTGCACCTGTGGGCTCAGGATCATGATCACAGGGGTCATCAAACTCAACTGACTTAACATACTACACAAAAACACTGTTCTACATCCTACTTTGGTGACTAGCGACTGGGGTCTTAAAAGTTTGCAAGTAGCCATCTAGATGCAATAATGGGTCTCTCCTCGTCTGAAGCAAAGAAGAATGAAGAAAACCAAAGATACATGGAAACAATTAGTCCAAGAGACTAGTGGACCACGTGAACCTCAGCCTATATGACCATGAGACAGAAGAACTAGATGGTGCCCAGCTACCACTGCCAACCACTTGGAAAGGGATCAGTGCAAGAGATCCTGGATAGAGTAGGAGAAAAACGTGGAACAAAACTCAAAATCATAAAAAGACCAGGCTTACTAGGCTAATAAAGACTGGTGAAACCCCTGAGACTATGGCCCTTAGTCACCCTTTCAGGCCTGGAATTGAACTCATTCCCATGGCTTCTAGCCAAACAATAGACAGGCATTTAGAGTGAACATTTACACCAGGTAGGTATATGCCTAGAACAATCAATGATGGGAGAACAGAAGAGCAGTATTTGCACAGGGAGATAGCTCAGGGGGCAGGAATGCACAGGAAAGAAGGACACAGGGAAGAGGGTAACTACAGGGAGGAAGTGGGAAGAAAGAAAAATAATAGTAATTAGAAAAAGAGACAGTGTAGGATTGGTATCAGAAAAAACATACAGATTGATGAAACAGAAATGAGAATCCAGAATTAAACCCATGTATCTCTGGCCAACTGATTTTTGACAAGGGTGCCAAGTCCATTCAATGCAAGAAAAACAGTCTCTTCAACAAATGGTTTTGGGACAATTGGATCTCCACATACAAAAGAAGGAAGTTAGACTCACACCTCACACCCTGTTTGAAAACTCAAAATTAATCAATGATCTCAGAACTAATACCATAAAAGTCTTAGAAGAAAATACAGGCATAAAATTTTAAGACCTTGTTTTGGACAACGGATTCTTAGATATGACACCAAAAGCATGAACAACAGAAAAACAGATAAATTGGACTTCATCAGAATTTAAAACTGTTGTGCAAGAAGGGAATTTATCAAGAAAGTAGAGACAATCCACAGGATAGGAGAAAATATTTGGTCATATATTTGATAAGGGTTTAATATCTTGAACACATGAAGAACTCTATAACTCAACAACAAAAAAACAAACCAATTAAAAAATGGGCAAAGGATTTGAATAGACAGTTCTCCAAAGAAGATATGCAAATGGCCAATAAGCACATGAAAAGATATTCACCATTATCAATTATTAGGGAAATACAAATCAAAACCACAATGAAATACCACTTCACACCCACTAGGATGGCTATTATCAGAAAAAAATGGAAAATAACAAGTGTTGGAGAGGATGTCAGGATGCTGGAACCTTATGCCTTCCTGGTGGCAATGTAAAATGGTGTAGCTGCTGTGGACAACAAGTTTGGTGGTTCTTCAAAAAGTTAAACAAAGTAACGCCATATGACCCAGCAATTCCACTTCTAAGTATACACCCAAAAGATCTGAAAGCAGGGACTTGGATACTTGTACACCAGTGTTTAAAGCAGCATCATTAACAACAGACAAAATATGGAAACAATTCAAGTGTCCATCAGCAGAAGAATGGATAAACAAAATGTAGCATATACCTACAATGAACTATTACTCAGCTATAAAGAGAAACACAATTCTGCTATATGCTGCAAATCCAGATGAACCTTGAAAGTATTATGCTAAGTGAAATAAGTCAGACACAAAAAGGAAAATATTGTCCCATTTATATATCTAGAATAGGCAAATGCAAAGAAACCAAAGTTTGTCAGTGGTTACAAAGGGTGGATGGGAGAGCGTAATAGGAAGTGAATTCCTTAAGGGATATTGAGTTTCTGTTTGAGATGATGAAAAGCTTTTGGAAATAGATAGTGGGAAGGTTGGGCAATCCTACTTCCGTAGTGATACTGCCTCTGAAACCCAAGGAGGGGATCGCTATGAGTCGGGGCCGACTCGACGGCACATAACAACAACAACAACAATGGTTGCATGGTGAATGTAATTAATGTTACTGAATTATACATCTTTAAATGGTTAAAATGGCAATTTTTTTTGTTATAAATATTACACATTGATTAAAAAAAAAGTGAGACTTGTTCTGACAGATATCAAAACACACCATACAACTGTCTGTTGTGATTCACAACAGCGAGTGGAAGGGACTACCCTCCTGGGTGTCTTTGGAAATGAGTGGGCATTTGGGATTGTCACAGTGACTGTCAGGAGGGTGTCCGACTGGCATTTAGTGCCCATGATTGGATCAGGAATTCTAAAGAACCTGTAACAAGTGGAGTAGTCCTGCCCATGGAAGAATTCTGCTACTCCAAAAGCCAATACATCCCCACTGAAAAAACACTAAGCTAGAGTAATTACTATAGAATTAGAATAGACAAAAGGATAGGCAAAGAGAGCAACATAATAGAACAAAGTACGCAAAAACAGAGCCGTAGAAACATAAGAACTTGGCATAAAACAGATATAATATTTCAAATCAGTGAGAAAAGGGCAGTGTATTCAACTGTTGGGACAACAGGGTACCCATATAAAAATAAAATTAGATCCCTACCTCACACCACATGCAAAGATAACATTCCAGATGGATTATAGACCTGAATGTAAAACATACAATGAAAATAAAATTTTAAATTATTTGAAAAACCAGAATATCTTTATTACTTTGAATAGGAAGGTTTTTCTAAACAAATTGCAGAGAAGTAAAAGCAAATGAATGAAAATTTTACTACACCAAAATGTTAAGCTTCTGAATGAAAAAATACAAAGTTAAATGACAAGTAACACGTTGGGAGAAAATATCTGCAACAAACACAGGATTAATATTCACACATGTAAGCCTCATTTACAAATTAATAAGAAAAAGATAAGTGACCCATAAAAATGCACACAAAGGATATGAGCAGGTATTTTGCAGAAGAGGGAATCCAGATGACTATTACATATCTATCAAAACACTCAGCCTAATCGCTGGCTGATGCTAATGAAAACAAGGTGTTTTTTCCCAGCAGATTGGCAAAATTAAAGAGTGATAAATCAACTGATAGTGAGGTGCTGAGGAACAAGGAACTGAGAAACACCACTATTGGGAGTGTGAAGTGGTATAACTACCTTGAGGGCAATTTGTCAGCATTTATTAAAAAGGAAAATCCTGTTCGGGAGAAGCACACTGAGGCAACTCCACAAGGGTGTCCTCTGCAATGCTGCTCACAGTGCAAAGCTGGAAATACTGAAACTACCATCAGCAGAGGATGGACGAACAAAATGTGGTATCATGTACATCAGAACACCAGTCAGCAGAAGAGATGAATGAACTGCAGCTACACTTGTACTTAGATAAACTCACTGCCCACTGGGTTTCCAAGGCTGTAAATCCTTACGGAAGTAGATCGCCCCATCTTCCTTCCACGGAGCAGCTGGTGCGTTTTGAACCTCTGACCTTCTGGTTAGCAGCCAAGTGCCTTATCAACTGTGCTGCCAAAGCTCCTTCTCAAAAACACAGTATGTGAAAAAGCAAAACACAAAAGGAGTTCATCCATTATGATGTAACTTATATAAGAAAATTATTCTAACAATAGCCCTGATCTTGGGTTTGTTAAAGTTCCCTTTACCTTTCAGCAGATCCTTCTCTCTTCCTCCTTCCCTCTCACCTTCCCTTCATCAAACATACTTGATCTGTACTGACAGGTGATGGAGATCAGGTTAAGGTCCCAAGTTCTACCCTTGCCATGGACACTGCTCCACTATGGTTCCAGCTCCAGACTAAGCCCTCACCTCAGACACTATGTCATGTCCTCTCTCTGGGTCTGTAACATGGAGATGATTCTGTGTCTTGCTGGCTGCACAGGTTGTTGAGTTCACAGGAGAGTGCAGACAAGGCGAGCTCTGTGTCTTGTCAAGTGTATGTAGGAGGGGTGAGTGCTATGGCTGGTAATAGCCTCCGCTGAGGAGGCTGGTTGGTAGTGCTAAGTCCCCCGCTTCCTTTCCCTGCTGTTCTCGCTCTGTCATTCCTGCCATCTTTCCTTCTTCACTTTGCATTAGAGTCAGGCCTGGGAGCCAGGATCGGGGGAGGGTACAGTCAAACCTCTGGGCCCAGGGGCTGAGGCCTCCTGGGTTGGGCTGGGAAGTCAGATCTCTTCGGTCTTAAGTGACCAGACAAGCAGGTGTCCACCTCCTCCCAAGAGCCAAACAGCTGCTAAGGGCAGCAGCCACGATCACATCCAGGGCCCCAGATGGCCATGAAAGGCCCTGGAGAAAGGGTGGCCAGGGGCAGCCTAATTAGGCATGACAGCAGCCCCGTGAGGCATATTAAGCTTGGATCCATTAGGGTGGCTGGTAGAGGAGCAGCCAGAGCTGGCCTGGCCACCAATCCCTGCAGGGACATTTGGCTCTGAGGCTCACGTCTTCCCACCCAGAGGAATGTCTGTCAGTTGGGGTTGCCAGATGCTGCCCCAGCCGTGGCCACCAGTCCTGCTGGGAAGTGGCTTTGGTGGCTCAGGACAGTAATCCCCAGCCCTTCTCTGCTTCTGACACTTGCTGTTCTTCCTTAGGGGGCTCGCCTCCCATCTTGGGCCTTGTTTCTACTAATAACCACTAACCTGTCAACCTTTTCCCACCCATTGTCTCCTCTGATCCTCAAAACTACCCTGCTAGGCAGTGATTACAGCGCCATTCTCCTCTGTTAGAGGTGGGGTACAGAAGCCCAGAGAGTGTAAGTGATTTGTCTGTGGCCACACAGCTCACAGATGGCAGGGCCAGGACTTGAATTTCAGTTCTCTTTGACCCCCAGTGCCTGTTTGTGGCACTACGTCAATTCTTTATATTCCTGGAGAGTAGGCCAGTGATGAAGAAAGGGTTATGGTGCCATTTTCCTGGGAAAGACACCAAAGGAAGCCAAATTCACTCAGGGTCCCCTTCTGATGGCTGAACCAGATGATACTTAGGAGCTCTTCTATCTCAATGTTTGTCTGTGGTTTCCAATTCTCAAGGGCTTTCTAAACTCCTCCACTTTCTAGCTAAGTACCTTAGGGTTTCCCTTCCCCTCTGCTTCCATATCTGTAAAATGGAACCAGATGCCCCTTCCCAATGTGGCTGAGGTGTGGGTAGAGTTGCCATGGCTGTCAAGTACCAAGTACAGTGCCTAACACATAGTAGGTGCTTCATAAATGGACATTCCTTTCTTTTCCACACAATTCACAATCCTCACACTCCCTTCCAGGAAAACTCATGATATTCTCAGAGCATCTGTGCTGAAAAACTCCTCATGCCTACCTATGTGTGTAACGCTACCACTCCCCACTTAGGCATCCATTTGCAAAGCCCAGTCATTAGTTTGTGTAATTCTACCAACAACCTTATTATGATGACTGAGGAAACTGAGGCAAGAGAGAGAGCACTCAGGTCACTTAATTTCTCTAAGCTGCATTTTGCTCATCTCTATAATGGGGACAATATTAGTACTTTCTTTATAGGGTGATGTTTAGGAAAAAATGGCTTAATACATAAAAAGTTCTTAAAAGGGTGCCTGGTGAATGAAAAATTAATGCTGCCTCAGATATTGCTGAGAACTGCTCAATGCCAGGGCCAAAGCCTCTGACCTCCCAGTTCATTCCCCAGAAAACCACAACCTTGGAAATGACCCCTGAGACCTCTGTGAAGGCAGAACCATGGACAGCATCCTCAGAGCCTAAAAGGGCCAAGCCCTCTCTTCAGTACCATGGACAATGCCAGTATCCGCCAGCACTAAGGACAGGGGCAAAGATGCCCTGTGCAACCCAAAGAGCCCTTGCTGCCCCCACGCCAGAGTAACGGTGAAAGACTTTTCCAGGGTTGGGAAACATCATCTGTAAGGCCTGAAATGGGCCACTTCCATTTCTTCTAGAGGCCTGTTTTGCCATGTGTCTCACCCAGCTAAAGTTCCTCAGACTAGGGTAGCTCATGGAGGCTTTCTAGGGGTACTCGGTAGGGAAAATCCACCTCCCTAGATCAGCAACTTCTCAGCACTCCTCTTTTTTTTTCACTCCTGGCCTTGTTTCAGACACCATGAGTGAGGGCCACCAGGCAGAGTGTTGCAGCCAAGAGCAGCAGCAAGGGACAGGCCCGTTGCCACCTCATCTCAAGGGCTGGGCTCACTGCCCTGTTCTCAAGACACTGAATAAAAACAAGCATTTCTGCTCCTTCAGCTTGTCCCATTCCATCATTGATTCCTGAGGCTATCCATTTCTTATTGGTGTCTCGCCCATGTGATGAGGGATAGATTCATTCCCACCCTGACTGCCTTCATCACCTCTGACCTCACAGGGTGCCTCCATGTCTCACAGCAAACATCTTGAGCTGTCTCAATTCCCTCTTCAAGGATTCCTGGGCTTTAGCTCATTGGATGTTCAGAAAAGCTAGCAACTTGGTCCTTCTGAGGCAGCAGGAGAGGAAGATGAGGCACAACAAAGTCCCAGTGTCCTCTGATGAACAGGATGAAAGCCATCTACTCAAAGCTGTGATAAAATGAGATGTTATGACCAGCACTGAGCATGGCATATAATAGGGATCAATAAATGTCTGTCTCTTAACCCCTCTCAACAAGGAAAATATGATGGCAATGCTGATCACTACTAATGTTGAGCACCTACAATGTGCCAGGCAAGGCCTTAAGGGTTAGAGGTAAGACAAAGATTGTTATACCTATTTTGTTGCTAAGGCTCAGAGAGGTTAAAAAACAACAACAACAAAAAAAAAAAAAAAAAAAAAACCCTGCTAAAGGCCACACAGCCAAGCAAATGAAAGAACCAGATCTCTACCTTCAAATTCCAGGCTGTCCTTCTACCTCCAGGAGTTCTCTGATAACTACAATCATCCTTACTTTCCTCTTAAGGGATCCAGCACAGCTGCTTGACCACATCTAATGCTGGAAGCTCCATGCCCAGCTAGCCTGCTGTCAACAAGCTGCCAGGCCCAGATAAGAAGTAGTGAGAATGAATGCAAAACTAAGACTCCTTGGCTTCCTGGGTCCTCAGCAGATGCCAAGGGGACTCAGATGGAATCCCCCTCAACCTTGCAACAGTTGGCTTGTCTCCTGACGTAGCAAGCTGGCATCTAGCCTGCTTGCCTCTGTAACAGCCTCTTATACACAGAGAGAAGCAGGGCTTATGAAGAACCCACTCTACTCCACAGCACCACTGCAATCCCTGCACAGGGCTCATCATACCTGTTACACAGGTGAGGAAATTGAGGTCTAGGGACGGGAAGGGACACATGAACAGAATGTGATCTCAGGCCTCCACACTCCTTCTCCAATGTTCTTCCCCCTAGACTTTGGGCTTTATGAAGGCAGGAACCATAACACTCTTGTTCACTGTTAGGGCAACAGTTAACAGTCAGGTCAAGAGTTGAGCTGCAGTAATGTTCTTTTCTAACCTGTATAGGGAGTGATGATATGTCACTCACCTCTATGAGACCCAAAGAGCCTTGTATCTAGTGGACACCTAATGAGTATTTCTTAAATCATTTCATCCATTCAGTAACTATTCATGGAGTGCCTAATGTATGCCAGGCACTGTTCTAGGTGGTAGGACCAAAGCAGTGAGAAAAACTAGACACAAATGAATGGATATTCCAATTCTCTGTTATGACATTGATTGAAGTGGAATGAATCTACCTGACTTCCCTACTCACTGTAAGTTCCAAAAGGGCAGGAACTGCCACTGTAGTGTCACTCTGTAAACAGTGCCTGGCACACAATACACACTTGCTGAATGAGTTAATGAATCAATGAATGCAAGTAAAGTGTATAATAACAGCAACAGCCATTTACTGAGGGAGTGCAGCGTTCCAGTGCTAAGTGAATCATACACATCAATTAGCTCATACAACCTTCTCAACAGCCCCTGTGAGGCTGGTACTTTAAGGAGGATCCTGCCAGCTACCGTTAGCCATTTATCCCTACTGCTGTACCAAAAGAAGTGCTCAGTTAGAAATATTCATTTTACCAGATTCCCTTGCAGCTAGGGTGACCATGTGACTACATTTGGCCAATGAGATGGAGGCAAAAGTCACTGAGTAGGGCTTCCAGGAAAGCTACTATTTTCCTATGAGAGGGGCAGACTTCGAACAGCATGAGACCTTTACTCCTTTTCTCCTGCCTGGAATTCAGATACAACATCTGGAAGGGAAGCAGCCACTTTATAGCCATGAGGATCAAAGGTACACGCTAAAGACAGCAGATCAGAAGCTAGAGGAGACCTGGGCCCTTGTCCACTTGCCTGGATTGCTGCACTGGCCCTGGTCTGCCCACCTCCAGGATTCTTGTTACATGAGAAGAATTACCATCTGGGTGTTCAAACTGCTCTCATTTCTTTTTTTTATTATTCTGTTAGAGCCAACTGCAATTCTATCTAATTCAGTATTATTATAATGCATAAGGCTCAGAGGGGTCAAGTGGTTTTCCCAAGGTCACCGAGCAAGTAAACAGATCTAGAATTGACTGGCCTCTGGGTCTAATGCTGAAGCCTATGCTCACTCCACTGCCTGTGTGCAGTCACGCATTGGTGGTCCGATGCTGTGAAGAAGTTCTCCCCATACCCAGTGCTCTGTTCTCCTGTAACTTTTTCTGACTAGTCTGGGGTCTGGCTCAAGCTCTCCTGATGTCTCCCTGCTAACCTGACCCCACCCCAACTATATCCAAAACCAAAACCAAATCCACTGCCATCAAGTCAACTGTAACTCATAGCAACCCTATAGGACAGAGTAGAACTGCCCCATAGGGTTTCCAAGGCTGTAAATGTTTATGGACACAGACTGTTTCAGTTTTCTCCTACAGAGCAGCTGGTGGGTTTGAACCACTGACCTTTTGGTTAGCAGCTGAGTACATTAACTACTGTGCCATCAGAGCTCCTCAACTACACTCAGGTCCCTTCAAAACGTACCCATCTCAAGTCCAAGATGCTTCTCAGATCCTGGCCCTAGTGGAAGTGCTCTCTTCCTCCTGTCTACTCATCCCTTCCACCTCGCTCAGACCACCTGTGACAACACACACAGCAGGTTCTCGCAGACATGTGTCCTGGCTCCTCTTTCTTTCTCACAAGGGCTCTGCACCCACCACCACAATGACCCCCTTCAAGAATGGTTCTGAATGGACTGACATTCTAGGCCTCCAGGACCTGGCTGCTGCCACCTTCCCTACATTTGCTCTTGCTGTTCCTTGTTGCCCCATCCCCTTCCCTGATCAGCATTTTCAGGACCAGCTTGAACCATAAGGAGCTCCAGTGGCACAGTGCATAAGGTATTTGACTGCTAACCAGAAGGCTGGCGGTTCAAACCAACGAGCCACTCCACAGAAGGAAGACTGGGCAATCTACTTCTATAAAGATTGACGACCTCAGAAGTGCAAAGGGGTATGCTATGAGTTGGAATTGACTCAATGGCACCGAGCTGAACCATGCTTCAGGCTCTCGAGAGGCCCTCAAGAGGTCCTCACTGACTACCCCACCTCAAGTAAATACCCCCACTGCCATCTGTGTCACTCACTCTCTCAGGTCCCGGGTTTAACACAAACTAGAATCTTGTTCATTTGCTGTTTGCAGGCTTATCATCTGCCACCCCCCTGCCCCAACCCAGAACCACAGCTTCTTGAGGGCAGGAAGCAGGCCCGTCTTTCCTACCAGTCTTCCTAGTACCTGGCATGAGGCCTGCAACTCAGGCTCACTTAGGAGTTGCTGAATGAAGCTCAAACTTGCTTCCCACACCTTCCCACCACCCACTTTCTACTCCAGCCAAATAGAACTACACACGCTTCCCTGAACCCTCCAACTACAGCTGGCTGCCCCAGCCTCCCCTCCAACTCTGCCTCCAGCCAGGTCCAAGGGACAGCCCCGGCCACCAGCTGGCCCTCCCTTCCCTTTTGTCCATCAAAACTAACATGTTCTATGCTGCACCCTCTGGGTTATGCTCATCTCTCAGAACCAACAGAATTCACGCAGATGGGCATCCCAGACACCAGCGGGGGTGAATGAGACTTAGAGAGACAAGAGAGAGAAAGAGTAATGTGTGTGTGTGGTGTGTGTGTGTGCGTGTTGACGGGGTGGTGGAGGGGTCATCTACACTCTACCCTGGATGCTCTTTCTGTCCTTATTCTTACATTTCTGCACTGGTTCCCCCTACTTGAGCTAAAGTTTAAAATGCACCAGTATTCCCTAAGTAGCCACAGAAGTAGGAAAGAGGTGAAAACACTGATATTTACAGAGTTCTTATTATGTGCCAGGTGTTGCTCTAGTCCTAATCCTAATGATGATGATGATGATGGTAGCAGCTAGTATTTGTTGAACACTTAGCATATGCCAGGCACCATCCAAAGTGCTTCCAATCAGACAGATCCTATTACTATTATTATCCCCATCTTATATGAAGAAAAAGAGACTCAGAGAGGTGAAGCAACCTACCCAAGGTCACAGAGACAATGAATAAGTGGTCTTGAGCCCAAGTTTCTCTCTAATCCAAAACCTGTTCCTCTGTCAGGTTGAGCTGAGCAACACCCAGGTGTCTTGGCATAGGGGGAGGGGCACTGCCTCTTCTTACAAACTCCTGCTGCCTCTGAGCAAAGGGCAGAAGGGCACAACTTCCCAGCCTGGGGCTCACCTGGAGGAAGGCTGGGCTGGTAAGACTTACCCTCATCTGCAAGGCTGTACAACAGTGCTCCAGCCCCCCGGGAGAACCAGACCTGAGGAGTCACTGGGTGGACGGAAGTCTGCAAATCGGCGAGCCTGGGCTCTGCTTCCCCAATAAGGCTGAAGATTTTCCCAACAGCCGGGGCCAAATTTATCTGCCAATCCCCCGAAGAGCTGATTCCAGCGTCTGTCTGGAAATGTCAGCCCGTGTGGTTGGAGGAACGCAGGGAGAGTTTTCCTCTAAATAGCAGGAAGCATATGGGAGGCGGATGGCGCCCGCCACCCCAACCTGCCAACTCTCCCTCAAGCAGGAGCTAAAAGGGGCCCAGAAGGGTCTGGAATTCCTACCACCTCCGAGGGTGGGGAGATATGGCAGTGGAGGGGGAGCTGGAGACAGAGGCAGTGGCAATGAGAAGGGCAGAAAGAAGGTCCTGAAAGGTGGGGGCGTAGGTGTGAACACCCTGCTTGACAGGTGAGCAACCTGAGGTGCTCAGATGGCAGTGACACAGCCAAGAATTCAGCAGCAGCAGCAGTGACAGGAATAACAGCCACCACTCACTCACCAAGCACTAGCTATGCACCAAATCTGGGCTAAGCACATTGTTCAGATGATTTCACTTAAATCTGGCAATCGATTCTAAGACAAAGGCTACAGTTATCCCCATATTACAGATGTGGAAACTGCTTAGAGAAGGGAGAATAGCAATGCAGAGCCTCTCCTCTGGGCTAGAAATGGCGTTCCAGACCTTCAGCCAAATCACAAATACTCTACGGAATTCCCTGCCAATTTGTGGTGCAACAGCTGCTTGCACACCTTCACTGATGGAGAGCTCACTACCATTCAAGTTAGCCCATCTGCAGAGAGCTTATTGTGTCCAAAATTTTTCTCATTCTAACCTGAAATCGCCTTAATTGTAACTTTTCCTGTGAGTGACACACTCAGACCTTGCTGGCCCCATGACTGGAACTCCCCACAGGGGGAAGGCAGGGACAAGGTTCTCAAGGTCTCTCTTTTCCTTCTCCAGGGCAAACGTTCCAGCTCCCTCCACTGTCCTCACATGGCTGTCTGCTGGAAATGGAATTCCAGTGGCCAGCCACCTCCTTTGCCACCTCTGAACTCCTGACCATGGTGACCAGAGCAGCCCCCAGTCACCAAATACTTCCTATGTCCCAGGCCCACCCCACACATGCCCTCTCCTTACCCTCTTCACAATCCCTGTGTGAGATACTAAAAACAAAACAAAAACTCACTGCCGCTGAGTCAATTCCAACTCACAGCGAACCCCAATGGGTTTCCAAGGCTGTAAATTTTTATGGAAGTAGACTGCCTTACTGTCCTTCCTCATACCAAATGGTGGACTTGAACTGCCAACCTTCTGGTTAGCAGCCAACTGCCTTATCCATTGTGCCACCAGATAACCATCACCCCCATTTTACAGAGGAGGTTCCACGAAGGGAAGTAAATTGTCCCTCACTTGGAGGGACGCGGGAACCCTAGAAGCTGTTCTACATCTTATGTTCTACATCTTATGAAGCCAAAGAGCTCTCAGGTGGGGATTCTCTTACTGACTCTGATCCAGCTTTGCCAGGATTCACCTGGACACTGGTCCACAGGGCCCCAAAGTCCACACCACCCCTCTCCCCAGGTAAAACTTAACCCTCCCTCAGCATCCATTAAGTCCCCAAGTCCTATTAAATTTCCCTCACAAAAGGCATCTGTGTTCCTTCCCAGTGTCACTCTCAACATCAGCCCAAAGCAAGGAGCTTTCTTATGCTCAGACCTCACCTGTCCACTTGGCTCCCTTTTACCCTAAGGATAAAATTCAAAATCCATCAACAGCTGAGGCCTTCTAAGGTCTGGCCTCTGCAGACCCCTCTCTCCCCACGGTCCCTCATATTCTTTGGCTACAGCTTCTTACTTACCAGGAGGCAGTCCAGCTCTTCGCAAAGGCCAGTTCCTCTACTTGGCTCACCTTTCCCAGTCGTTTCTCCCCAGAGAACCCTGCTCATTCTTCAAGACTCTGCTCAGAAGGACAGAATCATTTGCTTTGGCCCTGGAGACATGTGCATGAGTGGCACCCACCTCTGATCTGCCATGTATCACCACACCTGTCATCACTGATGGAAAGGCCTCTCTCCAGGTGGAGCTGTGAACTCCTCGAGGCAGGAGATGTTCTTATACATCTTTGTAGCCTGAGGCCTAGAACAGTGCCTAATACTTGGTGGGTGCTAATAAATGGGGACTATGGGACATAATAAAGCATTAGAGATGACCACAAAACACGGCTCATGCATGTCACAGCTTTGATCCGTCAGAAACAAAAAATACCGCTGTTGAAATAAACAGTCACGAAACATTTGATTAATGAGAATTCTGCTGGTTGTCTCCAAATTCAAAAAGGTATCAGGAAAGGTCTGGGATGGCTGGGGCTTCTGGAAAAAGGCTGCCCACACCTGAGCAGATGAAGTGACCAGGTGTCACCTGAAGGGTCAGAGGAGTTGAGGAGGAAGGCCACGGAGAGGGCATGGGCAGAAAAGACTAGGTCCCTGTCCTAGCCCTGCCTCTAAATTGCTCTGTGTTGTTTTAAAGGTAGCTTGGCCTGTCTGCACCTCAGTTTCCTTGTCTGTAAAACGCAAAGGGCATTTAGGGAACTGGCTGAGATAGGAACCTAAATGCTCCCTCTGCTGTCCAGTTGGTGTGACTCTGCCTCCTGTGCAAGCTGTCAGCATGTTTGCAGACACTCAGGGCTCCCTGGTCTCAGTCCTGATTCTGGGCCTGGAAATGCAGGCCACCACCTGTCCTCCTGGCAGGTCATTAAGGAGAGAGCCCTCAGTGGCAGGTAGATGTGAAGAAGTTTAGTGTGCCTTGGGCTGTGACAAGACTGAAGACTTGGTCCCACAAAGGAGTTTTCTAATCAGCAGTGAAAGAAACAGGAAGTGAGCTCCCCATCTCTGGGGGTATGCAAATTGTGGTTGGGCACTAAAGGGCAGCAATGCTAACCCAGAGTGAGAAGACATTTAGAACAGAAGATATTTAAGCCCTTTGGAGGAACTACTGGGCACCTTCTCTCCTTCCCCACTTGGGGCCTCAACCTACTCCCTTCTAGGTCACGCTCCCAGCACTAGCTACACTCTTCCTTCCTCCCATAACACCCCTCAATAGGCTCACTGGTGCCCCCAGATCAAGCCCTAGCTCTTACCCTCATATTCAAGGCTCCTGTGGTCTAGGCCTGCCGTTTCTTGTCCACATGTTGTTTCCTCATGCACACTCTGCTACTATACTTTTGGGTCTTTGACAGATTGTTTCCCTGCCTACAATGCTCTTCCACTACTCTTGGTTACTCAGCTTAGGTGTCATCTCCTCCAGGAAGCCCTCCTTGCTCCACAGCTGGCCCTTGTGTTTCCTCAGCCCCATTCTTCCCCCCTTAGCAGCTCCCACACTCCAGAAATCATCTGTGTGTACCTCTCTGTCTCTCAAAGACTACAAGACCTCGAGGGTCAGGCTAACTCCCTCCTGGGCCCAGGATGGGCTCTGGCATGGAGGGGGCTGATGTCTCCTGAGCTCAGTTGGGAGTTCGGAGAGTCTGTTCTAAGACTCTCAGACTTCCTCAGTGAGCCTCTGACTGTAAAATCTTGAGCTCAGGACTCCTTTCAATAGCTGAATTTCTGATTATGATAGTCTTGCATCTTGGGAAATTCAGGTAAGTAGCCAAGGAGGATTTGCTGGGCTTTGTTCCGGCCACCATTTGGCTTATTTCAAATCACAGCCTCTATTTTCATTTGGGAGAGCCACCCTTCCCCACTCTCCACTCTTGAGGCTCTGGTGGTGTTGGCTCCACCCCTAACAGGGGCATGGTGCATAGGCCCAGGCTCCCCTAGCAACAGCAGTTGGTTGAGGGGTGGGCACACCTCTCACAATTTAACCAATCAGTGAAAAGATTCAGCTCTCGGAGTTGTGTTTGAGATACTGGGGAAGAAGTCTTGCTTATTCCTCTGGACAGGCTCTCATCACCTCCAGAAGAGAGCCCTGTGGAAACACAGGGCCAACCTAGAGGAAGCCAAGCTGATAAATGGTAACAGAAATCAGTTCCTGATAATACTGACTGAGTTCCTGGATCCTGCTGAGCCTGAAGCCAGCAAACCTCTGGACTTTACAGTTATGTTTCAATGAATCCCATTTTTGCCTAAAGCAGTTTGGGCTGGGTTTTCTATCACTTGTATCTGAAAAGACCTTGAGTGATACGAGCAAAAAGGAAAGAACAGCACTCACCTGGATCTCACTATCCAGAGGAAACCTCTATGAACAGTTTAAGTGACCATCCTTCCAGGTGTTTCTCTGGGCAGAAGCATGCATACATTCATATACTATTTTCTTAACAGAAATGAGATCATACAATACATGCCTTCTTGCAACCTATTTTTCCCTCAACAATGTGCCATGGACATGTTTCCATGTCAACAAGTACAGATCTACGCATTGTGTCTAACAGTTGCAGAGAACACCATTGTCTGGCTGGTCCGAAATTTATTTAACCATCTCACTAATAGATAATCAGGAACTTTCTAATTTGTCACCATCATCAAGAAAGGCAAAATGAACATACCTGTAAAATGCATATGGTTGCACTGGTCAGATTATTTATGACTAAGATCCCATGACTGCAAAAGTCTGACTTCATGAACATAAGTTTCCACACTGGAGATTTAAGATGCTGAGATTCTCTGAGTTTCTATAAGGTAGTATCTGTCTTAGTGGATATGTTTAGTGGTTGTCAAAAAAAGGGGGGGGGGAGCAAAGCCAGGGCAATGATGTCCCCATCAAAGTACCTCTGGCATGAGTGCTCACAGGCAGATGTGGGGAGATAGCCAAGGGTTAAGTGGGGGGTGGGGGGTGGGGGGATATGCTAGCTTGGGATCTAGCCAGCTATGGATGCCCAGTCATGCTATCCAGTTCCCTGGGCCTCATTCCCCAACCTAGTCTGACTCAGTGACTGAGGAAAGACACAATCTTAGGGGCCCAGAGCTCTGGCAGGACATGATGAGCACACAGAATGCAACACTGGTATTGGTCACCTCCACTAATGCAACACTGGTATTGGTCCAGCCCACTGCATGTCTGAACTCACCGAAGCCACACAACCGCTCACTGATGCTATTATCTTTGTTTTACAGAAGAGAAAACTCAGCCTCAGAGAGACTGACTTGTCCAAGATCACACAGCCAAGAAGTGGTAGAGCTGAGATAGGACCCAGATCTTCTGCTTCTCAAAGCCATGTTTTATCCCATTTTATTGGGGTATGTAGCAAGAGAGGTGAACTGCTCCAGGCAGGACTATGGGAGCCCTAAAATCCCCTATTGCTCTTCCTAAGTCCTAACCCTCATGAAAATCTTCATAAAGAAGACAGCAAAGATCATTCAGACTCCCACTCCCCAGAAGGAACCACCATGAATGTTTTTCAGAAACACACACAGTTCATACAGAAATGTTATCATGCTGCCCATGCTGTTTATAACCTGTTTTCTTTCTTTCTTTTTCTTTTCTTACCTCAACCACACACTATAAAGTTCTTTCTGCAACAATAAATTTAGATCCACAGGCCTGTTTATGATAGTTGCAGAGGGCACTACCATACAGTGTAGTAAAATGCATTTAACTCTTCCCCTGGTGATGGAAGGAGCCCTGGTCACTCAATGGTTAAGCACGGCTGCTAACCCAAAGGTCGGAAGTTCAAACCCACCAGCAGCTCTGTGGGAGAAAAGACCTGTTGATCTTCCCCTGTAAACATTACAACCAAGGAAATGCTTTGGGCCAGTTCATTCTACTTTGTCCCATAGGGTCACTATGAGTCAGAATTGACTCAACAGCACACAATAAAAAGAACAACTGTAATGGACAAATGAATTGTTCTCAACTTTCCAGCTACTGTCAACAATGTAATAACGAACACTCTCCAGCACAGCTGAATCCGAGTCATCCTTCCTGTCTCAGCTCAAATGCTGTCACCTTAGATAGACCATCCTAGACCACCTCATGCAGTGCAGCCCACCTCCCCTTCTTAATCTTTATAGCATCACTGCACTAATTTAATTTCCTTTATTGCACTAATGCAGTTTCTTCTTCAGCTGGTTTATTTGGATGACAGTTTAATAATCTATCCCTACCCAAGACTATTCATAAGGTTTTCACTGACCAAATTTTCAACTTGACTGCTAACCAGAAGGCTGGCGGTTCAAACCCACCAGCCACTCCTCGGAAGGAAGATGGGGCAATCTACTTCCGTAGTGATATTGCCTTGGAAACCCAAGGAGGGGTCGCTATGAGTCGGGTCCGACTCGACGGCACATCACAACAACAACAACAACAAAAGATGGTCCCATCGTTCTTCCCTTGTCTCTCTTAGTCTGGAAGCTCCACTGAAACTGTCTGTCCACCATGGGTGATCCTGCTGGTATTTGAAACACTGGTGACATAGCTGCCTGCCTCACAGCAACATGCAAGCCACCACAGTACAGCAAAATGACAGACGAATGAACAGCAGTGAAACGCTGTTTGACATATTACTAGAAACTTTATGAATAGCCGTGAAACATTGTCTGATATAGTGCCAATCCCTCAGGTAGGAAGGCACTCAAAATACGACTGGGAAAGAGCTCCCTTCTCAAAGTAGAGTCAGCCTTAAGGAAGTGGTTGGAGTAAAGCTTTTGGGACCTTCATTTGCAGATGGGGCATGACCCAAAATGGGAAGGAACAGTTGCAAACATCCATTAATAATAGGAACCTGGAATGTACAAAGTACGAATCTAACAAAATTGAAAGTTACCAAAAATGAAACAGAACACAGAAAGATCAATATCCCAGGCATTAGTGAGCTGAAATGGACAAGTACTGGCCATTTTGAATCACACAATCACATGGTCTACTATGCTGGGAATGACAGATTGAAGAGGAATGGTGTCACATTCATTGTCAAAAAGAATGTTTCAAGATCTATCCTAAAGTACTATGCTGTCAGTGAATAGGATAATATCTATATGCCTACAAGGAAGACTAGTTAATACTCCATTACTGAAATTTACACACCAACTACTAAAGCCAAAGATGAAGAAATCAAAACTTTTCACTAACTTCTGCAGTCTGAAATTGATCAAACATGCAATCAAGATGTATGAATTAGAACACAAAACTTGGAAACAAAGAAGTATCAACAGTAGTTGGAAAATATGGTCTTGCTGATAGACATGACACCAGAAACTGCATGACAGAATTTTGCAAGACCAATGACTTATTCATTGCAAATACCTTTTCAACAACATAAACAGCGACTATACATATGGACCTTGCCAGATGGAATATACAGGAATCAGATCAACTACATCTGTGGAGAGAGGTAATAGAGAGGCTCAGTATTTTCAGTGAAAACAAGGCCAAGAGGTGCTTGTGGAACAGACCATCAATTGCTCATATGCAAGTTAAAGTTGAAGCTGAAGAAAATTAAAACAAGTCCATGAAAGCCAAAATACAACCTTGATTACATTCCACCTGAATTTAGACACTATCTGAAGAATGGATTTGACGCATTGAACACCAATGACTGAAGACCAAAGGAGTTGAGGGATAACACCAAGAACCATCATCCATGAAGAAAGGAAGCTGTCACTTAAAAGACAGGAAAGGGGTTCCGGCAAGATGGCGGACTAGGCAGAAAGATTGCACAGACCCTCTTCAACAAAGAAAAGGGAAACCAATTAATACAGACACAGAAGTTAATCTTGGACCCTTGAGCCTTGAAGGGAAGGATACAGAAGTGGACTAAACCTCAACTAGCAGAAGAATTTGTGTGAAAATACCAAAAAAGGAGACATACAGAGCTGCGGTCTGGCAGCGATCCTGAGCGATCCTAACGGCAC
>NW_006921607.1:12513564-12524862 GCF_000298275.1 Orycteropus afer afer | reverse complement strand
ATGTAGGAGATCCTTGATAGAGAGGGAGAACAATGTGGAACAAAACTCAAAATCATTTGAAGGAAAAAAAAAAAAAGGTGGGAACCAGGTTTTCTGGTCCGATAGAGCCTGGTGGAACCAATGAGCCTATGGCACCCCCTAGCTGCCCTACAGGTCTGGAATTGAACCCACACCTGCAGTTTCCAGCCAAACAAAATACAGGCATATGAGTTAAACATTTACCTCAAGGAGATACACTCCTTGGAGAGAACAATCATGGGAGAAAGAAGGGCTACTTATGCACAGGGAGACAGCTCGGGGGCAGGGGTGTATGGAGGGATGGACACTGGGAAGAGGTAACTATGGGGAGGAAGTGGGAGGGGAGCTAGTGCATTGTGGTAAGCTGTGGTCAATGACATGAGACAAAGTGTATGTGAACTGCTGTATGGAAAGTGAATTTGCTCTGTAAATCTTCAGCCAAATCACAATAAAAAATAAAATAAAAGACAGGAAAAGAAGAGACCAAAATGGATGTCAGAAGAGACTCTGAAACTTGCTCTTGAGAGTAGTTAAACAGAATGGAAAAAATGACAAAATAAAAGAGCTGAGCAGAAGATTTCAAAGTATTACAATGAAATGTGCAAAGACCTGGAGTTAGAAAACCAAAAGGGAAGAATATACTCAGCATTTGCTAAGCTGAAAGCACTGAAGAAAAAACTGAAGCCTCGAGTTGCACTATTGAAGGAGTCTATGGGCAGAAGATTGAATGACGCAGGAAGCATCAAAAGAAGATGGAAGAAAAACACAGTCACTGTACCAAGAAGAACCGATCGATGTTCAATTATTTCAGGAGGTAGTAAATGGTCAAGAACCAATGATATTGAAGGAAGAAGTCCAAGCTGCACTGAAGGAATTGGCAAAAAACAAGGCCCCAGGAACTGACTGAATACCCATTGAGATGTTTCAACAAATGGATACCACACTGGAGGCACTTACTTGCTCATGTCAACAAATTTGGAAATCATAGCCAATGACTGGGAGAGATCTTTATTTGTGCCCATTCCAAAGAAAGATGATCCAACAGAATGTGGAAATTATCAAACAATATCATTAATATTACATATAAGTAAAATTTTGCTGAACGTAATTCAAATATGGTTGCAGCAGTATATTGACAGGGAACTTCCAGAAATTCAAGCTGGATTCAAGAGGGCGTGGAATGAGGCATATTATTGTTGATGTCAGATGGATCTTGGCTGAAAGCAAAGAACAGCAGTAAGATATTTTACTGACCACGTAAAGGCATTCAATTGTGTGGATCACAACGAATTATGGATAATATTGCAAAGAATGGGAATTCCAGAACACTTAATTGTGCTCATGAGGAATCTGTATATAAACCAAGTGGCTGTCCTTCAAACAGAACAAGGAGATACTTCATGGTTTAAATTCAGGAAGGGTGTGCATTAGGGTTGTATCCTTTCATCATACTTATTCAATCTGTATGGCTGAGCAAATAACCCAAGAAGGTGGACTATATGAAGAAGAACATGGCATCAGGATTGGAGGAAGAGATATTAACAACCTGTGATATGCAGATGGCACAAGGTAACCTTGCCTGCTGAAAGTGAAGAGGGCTTGAAACGCTTACTGATGAAGATCAAAGACTACAGTCTTCAGTATGGATTACACCTCACCATAAAGAAAACAAAAATATCCACAACTGGACTGATAAACAGCATCACGATAGAGAAAAGATTGCAGTTGTCAGGGATTTCACTTTACTTGGATCCACAATCAACACCCATGGAAAGCAGCAGTCAAGAAATCAGATGTCATATTGCACTAGGCAAATCTGCTGCAAGAGACCTCTTTAAAGTGTTAAGAAGCAAAGACATCACTTTGAAGACTACAGTGCATCTAATCCAAGCCATAGTATTTTCAATCACCTCATATGCATGTGAAAGCTAGGCAATGAATAAGGAAGACCGAAGAAGAGTTGATGCCTTTGAATTGTGGTGTTGACAAAGAATACCAAAAATATCACGGACTGCTAGAAGAAGGAATAAATCTGTCCTGGAAGAAGTGCAGCTGGAATGATCCTTAGCAGCATGAATTGCCAGACTTCGTCTCACCTACTTTGGTTATGTTGTCAGAAAGGACCATTCCGTGGAGAAGGATGTCATGCTTGGTAAAACGGAGGATCAGTGAAAAAGGGGAAGACCCTCAACAAGATGGATTGACACAGTGGCTGTAACAATGGGCTCAAGTAAAGCAAGGACTGAGACTGGTGCAGAACCGGACAGTGTTTCATTCATGGGGTTGCTATGAGGTGGAGCCTACTTGATGGCACCTAACAATGCTGCCACCACCCAAGACTGTGTGCTCCGTGAGAGGCCTAGACTAGCATGCAATAAATATCTCTGGAATGTGGCAATGTCTCTGGGGCCGGCACCCTATCTTCAGGACTCAGAAAAGCCCTTTGCCATGCCCACCCTCCACGCCATTATTCCACAGATCCACCTCCAAAGTTGATTCCAGCCACAGGCTGCTTGGGGCTTCTATGCCCAAGTGCCTGCCCTTCCAAGAGTACTGAGAAAGCTTGCTGTATGCATGGGGTATGGACCACTGGAGTTGAAGAGCCACACAGAGCCACTCCACTACTCACCGGCTGTTTGGCCTTGGGCCAGTCATTTCCCCTCTCGAGGCCTCAATCCCCTCATCTGTAAAATAGGACCAACAGCACTGACCTCACAGGATTGTTGTGAGGATTAAAGAAGGTAATGGATGTGTTTGGCATACCACAGGTCCTCAGAAAATGGCGGTGGGCTCCACATCCAGGTTAGTTCAGAGGCTGGGTCTGACCTGTTCTCACAGGAATGACTTCTTTCAACCCTGAATGAGAGCTGAGCGTGCCCTGGCCCCCTTCCCTGGGATGTCCCTGGGGATGTCTGATTCCTATCCTTCAACACTTGTCAAATGGCTCAGTGCTCTGCTCTGACCCCAGGTCTGACTCCCCAAACTCCTCCCCTGCTGCCTGAGACCACAGACACCTGCCTGGTCTTCCTGACTGTACCGTAAAAATGCAACAGGAACAGATAAGTATCTGAGGAACAACTGGAGAAACACTCTGCCTTTGGGAAGACCTTCTGGCCACTGATCCTAGCACACTTCAAGTGTTAAGAGACACAGCATGGGACAGTGATCCTTGCTTGAGCAGGCCTATCTCATCCCATCCCCACCACCTGAGAGCTCTCTGATGGCAAGCAGCTTTGCCTCTCCTCCTCACTTTCCACCTCTGTAAAATGGGTAAAATAATAGAAGCAGTTAGGCTTCAAGGAGATAAAGTAAAATGCTTAGCAAAGAGCCTGGCATTTAGTAAGTGCCCAATAAATACTAGCTAACAGGTGGCACAGAGGTGAAAGCACTCAGCTGCTAACCTAAAGGTCAGCTGTTCAAGCCCACTGGCCACTCCACAAGAGAAAGATGAGGCAGTCTGCTTCCATGAAGATTTACAGCTTTTGGAAACCCTATAGGGGCAGTTATACTCTATCCTATAGGGTTGCTGTGCATGGCAGTGGGTTTGGTTTGGGGTTCATTATTGGCATAACTGCATTTTAGTCTTTACACCATGAAATATAACACATGGAGAAAAGTGCATAGAATGAAATTGTTTAGTGCAATGAATTATAACCAAGTCATGTAACCATCACCCAGGTCAGGAAACAGGCGCCTCAGAAACTCCTTCATGGCCCCCTCCTACAACCGTAATCTTTTCCCAGACTTTTATGCTGCTGTTCTAATTAATAGGAGCTCTGGTAGCGTAGTGCCTAAGGCACTTGACTGCTAACCAGAAGGCTGGCGGTTCAAACCCACCAGCCACTCCTTGGAAGGAAGGTTGGGCAATCTACTTCTGTAGTGATACTGCCTCGGAAACCCAAGGAGGGGTCGCTATGAGTCTGGTCCGACTCCACGGCAAATAACAACAACAACAATGTTCTAATTAATAAAAGTAGTGTTGATTCTGTTCTGTGTTGTTGTGCCATCAAGTTATTCCGACTCATATCAACCCTGTAGGACAGATCAGAACTGCCCCACAGGCAGGTTTCCTTGGCTGAAAGATTTACAGGGACAGAGCTCCAGGTCTCTTCTCCCACAGAGCGGCTGGTAGGTTCGAACTGCAGACTTTTGGTTAGCAGCCAAGAACTTAACCATTGCACCACCAGTACTCCTTAATAATAATAATAATAATAAATGGATGAAAAATGAATGAATGAGTGAATGTGTGGCTACTCTGCCCTGCCCTGGCTGGACTACTGGGTCCAGCCTCAGTCACTACCCTCGGTGACACAGTGCCCCTAGCCACCTCTGCCCTAGGCATGGACACGCCTCATCCAATTTCCCGGCATCAGTGGAGCCTGTTCTTTAAATAACCGGCTTGTTAGCAAAATAGCAGCAGCAACACCTCCCTCGCTGCTGCCCGGGCCTCCATCTTTCCACGTAATGCTGATGGCTGCTCTCTCAGCTCGTGCCAAGGAATTCCATTCTCCGTCACTGGGCCACACACGCCAGGGCTGTCAGGGATGCTGCCTTGTCAGTGGCCGTGCCTGGCCTTGGGGGTGGGGGTGGGCCCTGAATGGTAGTCACTGTCGGAAAAGACTGGGCAGCTGAAGGATGACCCTTTCCCCAGGGCCCTGCCCTCACCTCCGCATCACCTTCCACAGGGCCGCTGGGAGCACAGTGAGATGAAGAAGAAAGTGAGGCATCCCACACAATGCCAGGGCGTAGTAACTGCTCAGGAAATGTTGACAGTGAACCTGGTTGCTCCTGTTACACATTTTGTCCCTGGGGAGGACCAGCAGGCAGGGGCATTCCTCAGGCAGGACCAGGAATGCTGTCAAATGAGTAAGTCCCAGAGACTCACATCTCTCAGACTAAGATGTCCTTATCACTGCTGTTCCTGTGACAGCTTCTCATCCAAAGTCCAACAGCTGTCTGCAGTCCCTACCGCAGGCTGGGGGCTGGGCCGCGGAGCTGGCTTGGGGGGCAGCTGCTAATTAAGGGGCCTTTTTCCAATTATTAAGGCTGGCACTGTGGGAGCATGCCACCCCTTGCTCTCTGAGAAGCACTTTTACATACATTATCTACAGTGAACTTCACGTTTTTTTTTTATTATCCCATGACATTTGCATATTATACATATTTACAAGTCTTTTCCCTGCTCAGAACCATCCTATCGGGAGGCTGGGTAGCTGATGGCAGATGAGGAAATTGAGACAAGAGGAGCTGGTCTACCGGCTGACGGTCTGCGCTCCCCACCAGGGCTCTGGGAGTCAGCAGGGACAAGCTGGCCAAAGAGCTAATTGGCTCTTGGGCCCTGTTGGTGTCTGGGTGGGGGGAGGTGAGAGAGCCTTCCTTCCTTTTCTCCTTCTTCCCTCCCTTCCATAACTATTTATTATGCCCACTCTGTGTCAGGCGCTGGGCCAGCTGCTGGTTTCCCAGTGGGGAATGAAGCCCTTCGGGAACTGAGGCCAGAAAAAGTGGCAGATCTTAACTCAGCAGGCCCATGCCATGCTAAGTGGTGGCTGGGTGACCCTGGGAAGCCACTCGGCCTCACTCAGCCTCTGTTTCCTCATCTGTGACTAGGCTAGTCACACCAGCACAGCCCTGGGAGGCAGGTGGTGAAGATGGGATGGAAGACATGGGGATGCACCGGCTCTGCGGCCAACACCAAAGGATGGGAAGTGGTGGCTTCTGCTGCTGGTATCACTGTGGGAAGCATGACAAGACGAGGCTTTGACCTTGAGTTGGGTGGTGTGGGAGGGGCAGATGGACATCAGAGATGCTGCTGGGCCCAGAACCACATCTGTGTCAGGGAGTCAGGCAAGATGGGAAGTGGAGGAGTATGGCTAGAATGGGTTAGTGGGGCAGGAGGATTCAGGTATTCTAGTGGCCCACCCTTAGCCCCCAGGGAAGGTCCCATTTACCTCCCCGGGGGACCTGGTGGGGGTTCCTTGGCCTCCAGCATGTCTCACACTCCACTTCCCTTTCTGAGCCCGTGAGTGTGCCAAGAACTAGCCCCACAGAACTGGGCTTGCTATGTGTAATCTCAGGCAAGCAGCTTCCTCTCTGAGGCTGTTTCTTCCTCTGTAGAACAGAGGCAATCAGTGTGCCCACCTCTAGTCGGGAGGACTGGGTAAGACAAGCAGGAAAACTATCAAGTGTGCTTAGTTGTACAAAAGCTCTCACTGAGGTCCTCTGCCAGCCTGTAGGCGCTGCTTGCAGGGAGGCTGGGCATTTCCCAACTGGGCCAAGCACGGGTGGGTGGGTAAGGAGCCCCGACACCCGTGTGCCCAGGCCTGTGAACGCAGTTACTTACCAACCAGAGAGCAACGTGCAGAGGAAAACCAGGAGCCAGTCGGGAATCAGCAGGCGTCACCTCAGGAGCGGGCACTGGACCGAGAGCTGGCACACTCATCCCTCCGGGCACACGTCAGAGATGCTGGCAGGAAGCAGCGTGGAACAGGGGTCCTGCCAACAACACTCAAGGTATCGGGCTACCCAGTGCTGGTCATACACAGGCCTCCAGGTGCCCGGCAGGGGGAGGCACTGCTCACAAGATCACTGGTGCCTGCAGGGATGGGGGAGAATGGCAATTAGGAAGCTCTGGGATAAGCCCTCTATTCTAAGACCCCTGAACCACACCCTGGGGATGCCTGGGAGGGGAACAATAGGGATCGATTGTCATAGAAACCCAAGTGTTTGCACAACAATACATTTTCCAAAGCACTTTGGCACCCCAGCTCCTGTGGGCCCCCCATTGTTTTTTTAAACCATATTTGCATGTCATGCATATTTACGATGCCTTTTCCACCACCCACAGAATACCCACAGCAGCCGGGAAGATAGGGTTCCAAAGGTTCCATTTGTTAGACTATGGCTGCTTCTGCTCCCTGTCTTGTTTCTCCTTTTTTTTTTTTTTTTTCCCTGGATGGGGGCAGTTAGGAACAAGGCTGGACTCAGTCCTGAGTTCAAATCCCAACACAGCCCCTCACCTGCTGAGCGACACTGAGCAGGCAGCCCCACCTCTCTGAGCCTCAGTTTCCCCACTTGTCAAATGGAAATAAGAGTGCCTCCTCTGAGACCTTTTGTGAAGTTAAAAGGAAAATGCAAGTCAAATACCTGGCACATGTAAGTGCTTAATAAAGACCGTTCAAAGAGGCTCTTTCTCCATCCCCTGCACGCAGACCAGGAGGCCCTTCATTGCAGCGACAACTCCACCCACCTCCCACATAACACGTCTCATGAGAGGCAAAGGGAAACCAGGTGTCCCTCTCCACCCACCTCCCCTGAGCAGGTGCCACCGCTCTTGCTTGGATCTTGAAATCAGCAGGGACCAGGATCTCCTGGGAGAAGAAAAGGCTCTTCCACCCCACCAGCCCCTCTGCTCCACACTCCCACAAGAGCCTGTTGGCTGCCTTGGAGGACTCAGTGGACACGCCCCCCACCCCACAGCACCCCCACCGTTTCACAGATGAAGAGACTGAGGTACTGACAGGACACGGAGCTGACTCAGAGGACAGAGTCAGACAGTCAGGCTGAGATCTGCCTCAGGGTCTGCACCTCTCAGCCTAAGAAAGCGGACAGGGTCAACTCAGCGGAGGAGGGAAAATGAAGCACAGGATGGTGTGGCCAGGGAGCCGCTTTTCTAGCCTGGCTATCCCAGGGCCCTGGGAAGCCCCCACAATCTCTCCCGAGGGTCTGATTGAGAACTAAAATCTCCACTTTTATAGCAAGCCCACTTCCCCTTCTCTACAGTCCCACAATGTTACCCTTGCTTTACAAAGGGAGAACACTGAGGCACAGAGAGCTTTAGCAACTATCCCCCAGGCACACGCCTAGAAGAGGCAGGACAAAACCTTGAACCTGGACACCAACACCAGAACCCAGCACTTAACCCTGATGCTGCCCTGCCTACCCTAGCAAGAATCTCACCAACCAAGAAAAACAGGTGTAACAGTCTGAACAAAAAGCGTTTAAGCTGCAGGAAAAGAAAATACCAAACCCTAAAACATTCTAAATTAGTGGACACAAATTCTTAAAGATGCATAAGAGATTTCAAGATGCACCATGGGGTGTGAAAATTGCTAGTGCATGAAAAACCGGCAGGGGAAACACATTCCTGAAGAAGTTGTCACTTTCATCCAAATTCATCTGGAGCCTAACACTGAAGGAAAAGAAGTGACAGCAGAGGGAGGTGTCCTTGTGCATGGAACATGGAGACAGTGGGGCCAGGGCCTTCCTTGCTGAGGGGTCTTCCCCGAGTCCCCGTTTCTGTGACCTATAAAGCGCAGGGAGGCACTCAAGACAGTGTCATAGATCCCTGCAACTTCCAACACGGATGAGCCCTGAAACATGCAAAGTGAAAGAAGCCAGTCTCAAAAGGCCATACACTGGATGATCCCATTTATAGGAAGTGTTCAGACTAGACAAACCTATAGAGATGGAAGGCAGGTCAGTGGTTGCCTAGGGCTGCCCAGTGGGCAGGCTGAGGGGGAGGAGGATGACAGGTAAGGGGTGTGGGGTTTCTCTTCAGGGTGACAAAAAAATGTTCTATAATCAACTCTGGTGATAGATGCAAAATTCTGTGAAAAAACTAAATGCCAATGAATTGTACACTTTAAATGAGTGAGTTGTATGGTGTGTGGATTGTATGTCAATAAAACAGTGTTTCAAAACCCAAAACTAAACAAAAAAAGATTCTGCAACTTGCTAACGGGTATCCATCCTCTGGGGCCCCATGATTCCCTCAGAGTTCTTCCACTGTGGACTGGGAAACCAGGGAGCATTTTCCCAAGAAGCTCCTCACTTCCCCCAAGGATCCCTCATGATCTTCTATCCTAGCAGCCTTTACAGTGCATGATCACCTCCTTCAGGAAGCCCTCCCTGACCCCCTAGCTAGGTCAGGTGTCCTGTTACTGGCTCCAAGGTCTCCCTTGGTTTCTCCTTCTTGTCACTTATCACCTGGTGTGAGGTAATGAAAAACCATGATGATTGATTAATACTGCCTCCTCCTACAGACTGGGAGCTCTATGAGGGCAGGGCATGTGCTGGGTTTGTTCATCACTGTTCAATGTGTGCAGACTGAATCAATCAAAGTGCTCAGCCCTGTGATGCAGGCTTGGCTTCCAGTCCTGGCTCCACCACATTCCAGCCAAGAGAGCCTTGGGCAAATCATGTAACTACCCTGAGTCTCAGTATCTCCCTCAGAGGCCAGCTGGGGGATTAAAAAGAATAGTGGATGCAGAAAGCACTTCATTGCTCCTCCCACAGCCATCCTGATCTCTGTCCATGGAATCCCATCCTTCCAACCACTCAGATCCTTGGCACCTCTCTTTCCCTTACCCTCCTTATCCAAGCCACCAGCAACTCCTACTGGACCTATGGCCACAACAGATCAGCACGCTGATCCCTTCCCTCCACCTGCACCCACTGCCCTGCTGAGGACCATCATCTCTTGCCAGCATTATTCCTGTGCTCACTGGTCTCACTGCTTCTGTCCTTGCTCCCTGCATAGCAGCCAGAGGACTCAGGTTAGAATACAAGTCACATCCTGCCTCGCCTTTACTCAAAACCCTCCATGGCCTCACCTCATCTCAAGAAAAGCTGAAGGCCTTATGGAGGCCACAAGTGGCCTCGTCACCACCTCTCCGATTCTAGCCCTTCACTCTCCACTTCCTTCCACTGTCCTAGCTACACTGGCATCTCGCTGTACCTCAAACATACCAGTACACTCCTGCCTCAGGGTCTCTGTACATGTTCGTCCCCTCTCTGGAAGGCTGATCCCCAAGGTGTCATACACCTCCCTCCCCCACTTTTCAATGAGAGGCAGTTCTACACAGTGCTTAAGAGTCTTCATTTAAGAGCATGGACTCCAGGTAAAAATTCAAGTTCTGCTAGTTATGCTGAGTGACCTGGACAAGTTTCTTAACCTCTCTGTGAATCAGTTGCTCATCTCTAAAATGAGGGTAATTACAGCACTCCATCACAGGAATGCTCACATGTAAAACAGTGCTAGGCACACATGAGAGCTACTACCTGTCTGCTGTCTGTTGATATCATGAGCCCCCAACCACTCCACCTAAAACCCCAGCCCTTCTTCCCTCCCTGCCTTACTGTTCTCCTTAGCACTTATCACTACGTAACAACATATGGTATTGAATAACACATCCTGATTACTGCCTGCCCTTCCCACTAAACGTCAGCCCCCCCAAGGGGAGGAGGTGTTTTCATCTATGTGGTTCACTGCCATACACCCAGCGCCAGTACAGTGCCTTGCACATGAGGATGGAGGTCTTCAGTGAGTATTCCACACAACAAATATTTTTTAATGCTGATTAAATACTTATCAACCAAGTGTCATGAGCTCCAGTTTTCTCCTCCTTGCTTGTCACAGACATGACGTTTCTTACTCCAGCCCAGCATGATCTTCAGACCTCCAGGGTCACCTAGCCAAATTCCTCCCCGGCCAGCTCTGCCTGCCCATCTTGTACACAACTCACATTCCCCATGTCCAGACCCCTGCCCACTCACGACCTCATCCTCTTCCAGGATTATCCAGCCAGGTGTCTTGAACCAGCTCTGCTTTCTTTAGTGATCAAGAAGTCAGGAGGCTCCCCTGCCCCTTCCTCCTCCTCTCTCACCCACCCCCATATATAAAACCTGAAGCCACGTTCTTTTTCTTTAAAAAAACAATAAAGAGGTGAAATTCACATAAAATATAGTTAACCATTTTAAAGCATGTAATTCAGTGGCATTTAGTGCTTTCACCCTATTGTGTAACCTCTGCCTTTTTCTAGTGTCAAAACATTTTCAAAAATACACTTAAAGTATACCAATTAAGCAGTCACTCCCCATTCCCCCTTCCCTCAGCCCCTGGCAACCACTAATCTATTTTCTGTCTGTATGGGTTTGTCTATTCTGGACATTGCATGTCAATGAAGTCATATAATATGTGGTCTTTTGTGACTGGCTTCTTTCACTTAGCATAATGTTCTCAGGTTCTCCATGCTGTGGCACACATCAGTACTTCATTCTTTTGTATGACTGAATAATAGTCCTTTGCAGGGACAAACCATTTGCTTACCCATTCATCAGTTGATAGACTTTGGGGTTGTTTCCATCTTTTGGTTATTGTGAATAATGCTGTTGTTAACGCTTATGTACAAGTTTCTGTGGGGACATATGCTTTCATTTCTCTTGGATATATATACACCTAGGAGTGGAATCTTCATCCATTTCAAGAAGTGGCATATGATC
>NW_006921607.1:12493783-12510558 GCF_000298275.1 Orycteropus afer afer | reverse complement strand
TGGCGCGGGATCGGGCAGTGTTTCGTTCTGCTGTGCATGGGGTCGCTATGAGTCGGAAACGACTCGACGGCACTTAACAACAACAACAACAAGGAGTGGAATTGCTGGGTCATATGGTAACTGTAGGAGCTCTGGAGCATAGTGCCTAAGGCACTTGACTGTTAAGCAGAAGTCTGGCGGTTCAAACCCACCAGCCACTCCTCGGAAGGAAGGCTGGGCAATCTACTTCCATAGTGATACCGCCTCAGAAACCCAAGGAGGGGTCGTTATGAGTCGGGTCCAACTCGACAGCACATAACAACAACAACAACGTTAACTGTATGTTTAAGTTTTTGAGGAAGTGTCATGTTGTTTTCTCCTATATATATTTAAAAATTCAGGAAAGGAAGAAAAGACCAAAGTGGGTATCAGAAGAGACTCTGAAACTTGCTCTTGAATAAAGAATACCTATGGCAAATGGGAGAAATGATGAAACAAAACAGCTGAACAGAATATTCCAAAGGGTGGCTCAATTTGAAGAAAAAGTATTATAATGAAATGTGCAATTACCTGGAATTAAAAAATGGAAAGGGAAGAACATGTTCAGCATTTCTCAAGCTTAAAGAACTGAAGAAAAAATTCAAGCCTGGAATTGCAATATTGAAGGATTCTATGGGAAAAATATTAAACACTGCAGGAAGCATCAAAAGAAGATAGATGGAATCTGTACCAAATCTGTATCACTGTACCAAAAAGAATTGGTCAATGTTCAACTATTTCAGGAGGCAGCATATGATAGAGAACCAATGGTATTGAAGGAAAAAGTTCAAGGCACTGGAGGAACTGGCAAAATAGAATGCTCAGGATTTGACAGACTACCCACTGAGATGTTTCAACAAATGGATGCAGTGCTGGAGGCACTTATTCATTTATACCAAGAAACTTGGAAGACAGCTACCTGGCCAACCCACCGGAAGAGATCAATATGCCAAAGAAAGGTGATCCAATAGAATGTGGAAATTATGGAACAGTATCACTAACATCACACACAAGTAAAATTTTGCTGAAGATAATTTAAAAATGTTTGCAGCAGTATATTGAAAGGGAACTTCTGGAAATCTAAGCCAGATTTAGAAGAGGAAGTAGAATGAGGGACGTCATTGCTGATGTCAGATGGATCTTGGCTGAAAGCAAAGAATACCAGACAGATGCTTACCTGTTTTATTGACTATGCAAAAGCATTTGTGTGAATCATTAAAAGTTGTAGACAACATTGAGAAGAATGAGAATTCCAAAACACTTAATTGTACTCATGAGGAACCTGTACAAAGACAAAGAGGCAGTAGTTTGAATAGAACCAAGGGGATAGTGAATGGTTTAAAATCGGGAAAGGTGTGTGTCAGGATTGTATTCTTTCACCACACTATTCAATCTGTATGCTAACCAAATAATCTGAGAAGCTGGACTATATGAAGAACGTGGTATCAGAATTAGAGGAAGACTCATTAACAGCCTGCGATATGCAGATGACAGAACCCTGCTGGCTGAAAGTGAAGAGGACTTGAAGCACTTACTGATGAAGATCAAAGACTACAGTCTTCAGTATAGAGTCATCTCAACATGAAGAAACAAAAATCCTCACAACTGGACCAATAAGCACCATAATGATAAATGGAGATAGACTGAAGTTATCAGGGATTACTTACCTGGATCCACATTCAATGCCCATGGAAACAGCAGTCAAGAAATGAGACAATGTATGCACGAGGCAAATCTGCTGCAAAAGTCTTCTTTAGAGTGTTAAAGAGCAAATATGTCACTTTGAAGAATGTGTGCCAGACCCAAGCCACGGTATTTTCAATTGCTGCATAGGCATGTGAAGGCTGGACAATGAATAAGAAAGACCAAAGAAGAACTGATGCCTTTGAATTGTGGTGTTGGAGAATACTGAAAACACCATGGACTTCCAGAAGAATGAACAAGTCTGTCTTGGAGGAAGTATAGCCAGAATGCCCCTTAGAAGTGAGAATGGCCAGACTTCATCACACTTACTTTGATCATGTTGTCAGAAGGGACCAATCCCTGGAGAAGGATATCATGCTTGGTAGAGGGTCAGCGAAAAAGGGGAAGACTCTCAACGAGATGGGTTGACACAGTGGCTGCAACGATGGGCTCAGGCATATTAAGGATTGTGAGGATGACTCAGGACTGGGCAGTGCTTTGCTCTGTTGCACACAGGGTCACTATGAGTTGCAGCCAACTCAACAGCATCTAACAACAACAACAACATATATATTTACAGTCCCTGGGTGGCACAAACAGTTAGTGCCCATCTGCTGTCCTACAGATGGGCAGTTTAACCCACTCAGTGATGTACGAGAAAAAAGGCCGGGCAATTTGCTTCCATAAAAATTACAGCCAAGATAACCCTATGTACAGTTGCACTCTGTAACACATGGGGTCACCATGAGTTGGAATCAACTCAATGGCAATGGGTTTTAAAAATACACATATATCTAAGTCTCCTAAACATCTCTCAAATCCCCTTCTCTTAATCCTCAGCATCACCTCTGTCGTGGCACCACCATCTCTGCTCCAGATCACTGCACTAGCATCCTCCCTGGGCACCTTGCTTCCCCCTTGGTCCATCTTGTGCAGTGGCCAGTAAGATCTTTCAAAACACATGCTAGGACAAATGAAAGAGAGAATGATTCCCTCACTCTACACGCTTGAAAAGTCAAAATACTTGGTGACTCAAAAAACGAACCGAACGAGGCTTCTCGAAAGAATTCAACTTGGGGCTCCTCAAATAATGAACTCTCCACCCTTGCTAGTCCAGGTCCAGTTAAAATGGTATTTGTTGCACAAAAATCCAATTCACAAAATGGATTCACACAGACCTTTTCACTCAATCAATATTTGTGGGGCTGAGCTAAAATGGAAAAACAGGTTCTTAAAGTACCTTTTACCAAGTACCCCATACACTGGAGGCTTGGTACACCCCCACATCTTCTTTTCGACTCACAGCAGGCAAGGTGGCCACACTGACTCCAGTTCTCAGATGAGGTCACTGACGCCCAGAGAGGAGGTTAAACAGCCCCCAGATCCCCCAGACTTCTCCCAAACCCTGGACACCTACTGAGCTGTAATTATTTTGTGTAGTTGTTTATTATCCGTGAGGCCTTGTCCTCTGCTACATGCCTAAGTCCATGGAACCTGGCACACAGTAGGTGTTCAACAAATACAGATAATATCTGTTTTGTCTTCAAAACAGACATCACTGCCATCAAGTCGATTCTGACTCACAGCGGCCCCTTTTGGGTTTCCAAGGCGGTAAAACTTTACGGAAGTAGATTGCCCAGTCTTCCTTCCATGGAGTGGCTGATGGGTTTGAACCACCAACCTTCTGGCAGTTATGTCAAATGCCTTAGGCACTACGTCACCAGAGCTCCTTACAAAAGACCTATGGGGTAGTTATTTTTACTTCCATTTCATGGATGACAAAAAGAGGCTCAAAGAGGTGAAGGGACCTGCTTGAGATCATAAAACTGTTATGCAGTGGGCAGATATGGGCTCAGCTCTTCCTCAGCCAAATACCACGTTCTCTTCACCTCTCGAGGCTTCCAGAGTCTCTCATGCTCCAATGGGGGTGCGGGTGGTGAGGTACCCCCCACCTCTGTGCAGGGACGTCCCAGAAGCAGTGGGCCAGCTGCCCCTCCATTCTCTGACAGTCTCCAGTGACTGAAACAGCCCCTTGCATCCCAAGAAGCATTTGTAGCACTGTGTCCATCCCAGGGGACTTGATGTCCATTACCTGTGACATTTTCTCTTTCTAGCAACCAGACTGGAATCTCCTTGTTTGTATTCATGCATGGGACATTTCTACACCATGCAGACCCCACTTCTCAGCACCCATTCCTTCTCTCTTTCCTCTTCCTGGTGGCCTGGTTTAAAATCAGGAAAGGTGTGTGTCAGGGTTGTAATCCTTTCACCACACTTATTCAATCTGTATGCTGAAGGCAGGTTGGTCCTGCCTTCCCCAGGACTCCCTGCAGTATCCTCTGGGCCCTCCACCTGCAGCAAAGCAGGTTCAGTTTCTCCCCACCCAGCTCCTACCTGCCACCCACCTATCCACCTTCCCATCCACTCACCCCCGCTTTCCCAACCATCCACTATCTATCTATCATCCCTTGACTCACTACGCATTCTCTTCACCTACTACTCACTCATCATCTGTCCACCCACCAATCCACCACCCATAATTTACCAAGACCTGCAATGCTCCAAGTCATTGGACGTTAGGACACGTAAATGACCTAGACCTTGCCCTCAAGATGCTTATACCAGAACTGGGCCTTGATGGTGAACAGGACTCTGGGTACAGGGGAAGTAGGAGGGCATCCAGGTCAAGCAGACAAAAGAAGGAGCTACCTGGGGTGGCTGAGGGACCTGACCAGACTGGTGGGGAAGTGATGGAGTTGAAGGCAGAAGAGAGACTGAGGCCAGGTCCCCAGGGGCATTCTGGACCACACTAAGCAATTTGGACTTCATGAAAAACATGGGCTCTGAAGCTGGGTCAGATCACAGTTTCATCACTTCATAGCTATGTGACCTTGGAGAGATGACCTCAGGGTTCTCAGTCTGTAAAATGGGAATAGTAATATGCCTATTACAAAGGGCTGTTGTGAGGACTCAGTGAGTTAATGCATAAACATCTCTTCGCACAATGTTTGGAATAAAGAAAATGTCCAATAAATACAGCTTCTATTACTGCCAATATTTTCATTAATGTCCTTCAGTCAGCTGGAAGACAATGGAGAATTTTACGCAGCAAAGATGCGTGACAACTTTGACTGCACGGCCTCCTCCTCAGCAGCAGGAAGACTCTGGAGTTTTCTTGCTCCTGTTCAGGATTCAGTGGGGCTGCACTCCCTGCGCCCCACCCCCCCTCGACTCTGGACAGTACCAGCCTCACCAGCTTTAGCCTACCTTCACCCACTGACTGCCTAAAGCGAGTCATACCCACTGAACCTGACCCCAGACCAGGCCCCAGTGCCTGGATGAGCTCTCAGCATGTCTTGTGCCAATCTGAAGGAAAGGAGCAGTTGAGCTCCAAGCTCCAAACTCCAAGCTCCAAGGGCTGGAGGCTTCCCCTCCAAGAGCCGAACTGTGTGGTTTCTGACCCGTGCAGCTTGTTCACTCTCCCTCAAAGCTCCAGGAACATTCCCTCACAGTAATGCCAGCTCCTCCCACTGAGCACTGACTGCGAGCCCTTTACATAAGCTTTCTCTGCTAACTCTCACAACTCCGCATGGCTGTATGGTCACCCATTCTGCAGACAAGGACACTGAGGCTCTGGGAGAAAATGGAAGTTACTTTGCCTCAGGCTGCACAATGAGTAAGTACTCAGCAGGGACTCAAATCCAGATTGATCAGACTCTCGAGTCCCAGCCCTCTGCTCTAAATCTTAGAAGCCTCCCCCTTAAATTATCAGGGTCTAAAATAATGTACAGACACGAACTTTCAAGGTCCTGAGGGGTGCTGTCCGAAAGAACTTTCTGCAATGATGGAAATGCTCTAATCTGCACTATCCCACAGGATAGCCTTCAAGTACTCGAAGTGTGATTACTGCAATTTAAGAACTGAACATTTTATTTCATTTAATTTAAATTTAAGTAGCTACATGGAGCTAGTGGCCACCCTATTGGACACAGAAGCCTGGGAGGCGTTTAGCATCTTCCAACCTGACTCTGCACTTCCACATACACTATGAACCACAACTCACAAGTCACTGTATCCTTTGTTAGAAAGATTTCTACCATCTACCACTCAATTCTTGCTTTTATAAACTGAGGCACCCAACACCCTCCAGTTAATTGTTTCAAAGTGATTCAAGAGATAGTTGTGAAATTCCAACGTAGATGGCATGAGACCAACACTGAAAGAGCTCAGTCTGGCAGGGGAGACACACTTGACCCTGTACATCAAGTTCCTCAGAGCAGATGGTGCAGGAACGAGGTTTATACACAGTCTGCGGGAGCCACGAGGACAGAGTAACTAACTCAGGTGGATGAGTCCAGTCAGGCTTCATGGAGGAGGGGACACTGACATGGTGTCATTGCACTTTACAGTATGCAAGGCACGTGCACATCCATCTCACGTGTGCCTCACTACAGTCCTGTGAGGGAGGCCAATGGGGACTAGTTCTTGCTCTTCCATGCACTGGATTCTCATCAACATGCCCTTCCACAATGAGCACAGTGTGGCCACCATCCAAAGGCCTGAGATGTGGAGTCCAAGACTCACAGGGAGGGGCGCAGAGCTAGCTCTGTCCCCCAGCCCAGAATCCTTCAAGAGCTGCTTTCTGGGGAAATTCACTTAGAACCCAGACTGCTGTTCCCAAATTTATTTCCAGTTGAGGACTTGGAAGTCAGATGTTCTCTAAATCCTCCAATGGGCCAGTTTCGTAAGTCCCTAAACTTTCCAGCAGCTGTGGTGGGACCCAGCGGCCCCTCCCAGGACATCTGGCCTCCTGTCACCTGCTGACTTTGGGAGGCCGTGGAAGGTCTTCATTTTAATGATATTTCCTGTAATCTCTCCATCTCTGCTGTGCATGCTCAGGGCCTGCTGCAGTGCCCCACTCTCGCCTGCCTTATTTTTCCTTCCTCTGAATCGTTCTCTGAGCCAGTGGTTCATTTTGTCCTTCTTTTGAGGCGGTTCCCTGCACCTCCTGAAGACCCTTTTGTCTGGGGGGCTTTGGGCCTCATAGGCCCAGTAATCCAGTCCTTCCACCTCTGCCTTTTACCACTGAGTCCAGACATTCCACAACCACCCACAGGGGTTGAATCATGTCCTCCAAGAAGATACATCGGTGTCCTAACCCCTGTGTCTGTGAACGTGACCTTATTCGGAAACAGGGTTTGCAGATGTACTAAAGTTAAGATGAGGTCATTCTGGAGTAAGGTGAGCCCTAATTCAATGTAACTGGTGTTCTTACAGGAAGAGGAGAAGAGACACAGACACAGAGGGAGAATGCCATGGCGATGGAGACAGAGATTGGAGTGACGCATATGTAAACCAAGGATCACCAACGATTGCCAGCAACCCACCAGAAGATGCAAGAGACAAGGACGTTTACCTCCTTCACAGAGAGTGTGGCCTTGGGGACACTTGACTTTAGACTCCTGGCCTCCAGAGCTATGAGACAATGAATTTGTTGTTTTCAGCCCCACAATTTATGGTACTGTGTTGTAGTAGACGTAGGAAACTCATCCACATCCCCTCCCACGTTCAAGTCTCTTCTGGCCTTGAGCCCCACCACATTCACACGGCAGCTTTGAAGCAGAAGGCAGAGAACACTGTGCCCCACAAACACACATTTCTTGAGCCCCTACTCGATGCATGGTCCCCAAGCTGAGTCAGTGTGAGGGCAGGGAGATGAATCAGTCAATGTCAACAGAATCCCAATCAGATGGGGGGTGGCAGATGTAGAAACTGGTATCGTGTCCAAGGTGGCCAGTACTGCTCAGGAAGAAAGCCCAGGGGCCTATGGCAACCCTGAGGAGTGAGAAGAGCCCTGACCAAGCCTGGGAGGATAGAGAAATATAAAAAAGGAGGTGAGGCTTTGGCTGTGTCTCAAAGGATACACAGGAGTCCACAAGGTGGACAAAGTTGGGAAGGGCATTGGAGGCAGAGGGAACATTTCTTGTGAGTACAAAGACCCACAAGAAATGCAAAGCATGCCATGTTTGAGGAATTGAAATGAATTCAGCACAGGCGGAAGGCTGGCTTGTGCGTTCAGGGAAGAAGGGGAGAAGGGAGGGGCACACAGGGCTGCAAAGGCAGACAGATTCTGAGACATTTAGACTACAGAAATCAATCAGACATGGAGCTGATTAGATATGGGGGTAGAGGGAGGAATCAGGATGATTCCCAGGTTTCTGTCCGAAGTGACTAGGAGATAAGGGGGGATATACTGAGCATAAGGAGCCCTGGTGGTGTAACAGTCAAGCACTCGGCTGTTAACTGGAAGGTTGTCAGTTCTAACCCACCCAGCAGCTTTACAGGACAAAGACCTAGCAGTCTGCATCCATAAAGAAAATCCCATGTGGGCAGTTCCACTTGGTTACAGGGGGTCACTAGGGGTTGAAATTGACTCCACTGCACCTAACAACAAGAAAAAGAAGCTTGTGCTATAACCAGGGTGGGCAAACTTTTTTTAAAAAGGACCAGATGGTAAATATTTCAGACTTTCACGCCACAGAGCTCTCCAAAGCAGCCATAACAATATATAAATGAACGGGTATGGCTGTGTTCTAGTAACATTTTATGTACAAAAAGAGGATTTCATTTTACTTGGACCCACAATCAATATCCATGGAAGCAGCAGTTAAGAAATCAAACAGCGTATTTCATCAGGCAAATCTGCTTCAAAAGACCTCTTTAAAGATGCTAGTTAACTATATTGCCTGCTGATCTTGGGTTTATCAGCCCCTGCAGCTGTGTGAGTCAGGAGAAGCCTCCAGCTTGGCATCTGACCCATGCACTTAGGACTTGCCAGCCTCTACAACTATGTGAGCCATTTCCTTGAGATTATATATATACATAATTTCTGTGGTTTTGCTTCTCTAGAGAACCCAGCCTAAGAGCAGGACTAAGATGCACCTGACCCAAGCCATGGTATTTTCAATCACCTCATATTCCTGAGAAAGCTGGACAATGGATAAGGAAGACTGAAGAATCGATGCCTTTGAATTATGGTGCTGGCAAAGCATACTGAATATACCAGGGACTGCCAGAAGAGGGACAAATCTGTCTTGGAAGAAGTGCAACCAGAATGCTCCTTACAAACGAAGATGGTGAGACTTTGTCTCATGTACTTTGGACATGTTATCAGGAGGGACCAGTCCTTGGAGAAGGACATCATGCTTGGTAAAGCAGAGGGTCTGCGAAAAAGAGGAAGATTCTCAACAAGATGGATTGACACAGTGGCTGCAACAATGGTCTCAAACACAGCAATAATTGTGAGGATGGCGCAGGACTGGGCAATGTTTTGTTCTATTGTACACAGGGTTGCCATGATTTGGAACTGACTTGAGGGAACCTAACAATAACAACATGGGCTATAATTTGCTGGCTTGTGAGCTATAACAAAATAATCAGTAACAATGAAAAAGCTATCTTGAACTGGCTGTAACAATAAAGTGGGCTGATTAGTCAATATAAATTGAAAAAGTCTAGAACTGTGGTGGAGTTCAGACACAGTTTAATCAAGGTCCCAGCTGTTTCCCTGTTTTCTCAGTCTTGCCCTCCTGTATGTGTCAGCAACATTCTAAAGCTGGCTTCCTGCATGTGCATAAAATGGGTGCAGGTATTCCACACAAATTACACCATCAGGGGCATGAGAAATGACTGCTATTTCAGCACAAGCCCCAAGAATCAGTAAGATTGGACTGGCTTATGTCACATGCCCATCTAGGAACCAATTATTGTGCCTCAGGGATGGAACACACTGAGTGGCTTGGCCTGGGTCATGTGCTCTATCCCTGGGTGGTGGTGGTGGGGTAGAGTCAGTTTTCCTGGGACCACATGGTGCCCCAGTGACAATCTGGGTCTAGTGCAATAGGAAAAGGGAGGTTATGCAAGAGAAATAAAAACATATGTTCTTACAAAGGCTTGTATGCAAATGTTCATAGCAGTATTATTCATAATAGCCCAAACTGGAAACAATCCAAATGCCCATCAACCAGTGAACAGATAAACAAATGTGAAGTATCCATAAAATGGAACATTACTCAGCACTAAAAAGGAATAACATACTGACATATGCAACAACATGGATGAACATCTAAAACTTTATGCTGAGTAGAAGGTACAAAGACCATATACTATATGTTTCCATTTATACAAAATTTCTAGAAAAGGCAAAGAAATAGCTACAATGATGGGCTTACACATATCAATGACCATGAAGACAGCACAGGACCAGACAAGGTCTGTTCTGTTATACACAAGGTCACCATGAGTCGGAGCTGACTCCTTGGAAACTAATAACAAGAGAGAGACAGCAGATAGATGGTTGCCTAGGGCTGGGGTGGGCAGGGGGACTGACTGCAAATGGGCATCAGGGAACCTCTGGGTTGCAGTCATGATTGCACAAGTGTATGCACTTATTAAAACTCATCAAATGGAATTTTTAAAGTAGGTGAATCTTAAGGTGTGTGCACTATACCTCAATCAAGCTGGTTTTTGTATTTTTTTTTTTTTTAATTATTGTGTTACAGGGAAGAGGTAACTATGGGGAGGAAGTGGGAAGGAAGCTGTTGCACTGTGAGAAATTGCAGTCAATGTCATGAGACAAAGTATATGTGAGCTGCTGTATGGAAAATGAATTTGCTCTGTAAACTTTCACTCAAAACACAATAAAGTTTTTTAAAAAATTGTGTTAAATTAATTGGCAGAACCACCAGAATCTATTATATACTTTTATCCATTTACATTCAATCCAACACATCCACCTCCAAGCTGTTTTTTTAAAAATGCTGCCAGGGGATATGGGTGCTGGGGTATAGCCACCAGGGTCCACTCCAGAGGACAATGGTCACTCACCAGTCAGCTGGACGGAGAGGCAGGGCCAGACTTGTGGGCACAGGCGAAGTCACTCTGGACATGCTGAGCGGGAGAGGCTTCTGGGAGATCAGGGATGCTGCCCAGAAAAGAGTCAGACACATGGATCTGGAGCTTTGAGGAAAGGTCAGGGATGGAGATGGGGGTTTGAGAACTGTGGGTGTTCAAAAGGACAGTGAAGCAAGGGGAAGTGATGAGTTTCCTACAGAGTATGTGGCCTGAGGAGAGAAGGTGGCCAGAACACAGCCTTGACAAACACCAACATTTAGGGGATCAGTGAAGGAGGAAAGCCTGCAAAGGCAGTCAGTCAGATGAAGCAGCCAAAGAGGTAGGAGGGCTATCAAAGTATGCTGTACCCAAGGGATATCACTGCTGATGTCAGAAAGATCTTGGCTAAAAGCAAAGAATATCAGAAAGGTGTTTACTTGTGTTTTATTGACTATACAAAGGTGTTCGACTGTGTGGATCATAAAAAATCATGGATAACATTACAAAGAATGGGAATTCCAGAACACTTAATTGTGCTCATACGGAAACTGTACCTAAACCAAAAGGCTGTCATTCGAATAGAACAAGGGTATACTACATGGTTTTAAATTAGGAAGAATGTACATCAGGGTTGTATCCTTTCACCATACTTACTCAATCTTTACGGCTGACCAAATAATTGGAGAAGCTGGACTATAAGAAGAAGAATGCAGGATCAGGATTCAAGAAGACTCTAACAACCTGTGATATGCAAATGACACAAGGTGACATTGCTTGCTGAAAGTGAAGAAGCCTTAAAGCATTATTGATGAAGATTAAAGACTACAGTCTTCAGTATGGATTACACCTCAACATAAAGAAAACAAAAATCCTCACAACTGAATCAATAAACAACATCACAATAAATGGAGAAATGACTGAAGTTGACAAGGATTTCATTTTACTTAGATCCACAATCAACACCCATGGAAGCAGCAGTCAAGAAATCAGATGTCATACTGCACTGGGAAAATCTGCTGCAAAAGACTTCTTTAAAGTGTTAAGAAGCAAAGATGTCACTTTGAAAACAAAAGTACAGCTAACCCAAGCCATGGTATTTTCAATTGCCTCATATGCACATGAAAGCTGGACAATGAATAAAGAAGACTAAAGAAGAGTTGATGCCTTTGAATTATGGTGTTGGTGAGGAACACTGAAAATACCATGGACTGCCAGAAGAATGAACAAATCTGTCCTGGAGGAAGTGCAGTCAGAATGCTCCTTAGAAGCAAGAATGGCCAGACTTGATCTCACCTACTTTGGTCATGTTGTCAGAAGGGACCATTCCATGGAGAATGACATCATGCTTGGTAAAACAGAGGGTCAGCAAAAAAAGGGAAGACCCTCAAGAAGATGAATTGGCAGTGACTGCAATGATGGGCTCAAGTATAGCAATGACTGTGAGGCTGGCACAGGACCAGGCAGTGTTTCGTTCTGTTCTACACAGGGTCACTATGAGTTGAAGCCAACTGAAAGGCACCTAACAATAACAACACACCTCAAGGAGGAAGGAGTGATCAGGGACCTATACTGCTACCCAGAGCTCAAGGGGGATCAGGACTGAGATGTGGCCATTGGGAGAATAACAGGAGGTCCTGTGGCCTTGGTGAGAACAGTGACCTTGGAGGCTGTGGGGTGAGGAATACCTGGAGTCAGTGAGAATCATCAACATTCAAGGAGCTTAGCTTCTGAGGAGAGAGTAGAAGCATATGCAGAAACAAAAGCCAGAAGCAGTGGGTTAGGCGTCAACTGAGGCAGGGAGGACCATCACCACACTTGAGAAGTGTAGCTGGGAAGAGGAAGTAGTTAAGGCACAGTTGGGAACAGAAGCCAGACTGCAACAGGTTGATTATCAGAAGTAAGTGAGGCCAGTGAAAATGGTCAATGCATTTGACACATGTAGCCGGAAAGAGGAGATAAGATGGGGTGTTGGGGGCAGATGCAGCCACTCCAAGTTGCACTCTGGTTACCAGCTAGCCGGGGCTGCCTCCTGACCAGCCTGGGTCACTGACCACTGACCAGCATAGTGGCAGCTGCATCTCAGGGTCCCAGAACCCATGGCCTAGCTGGGCACTGAGGAGGTGGCAGGACCCTCAGGTCTCCCAGGCATCAATGTTCTGGCCCCTTCTCCAGACCCTGTCAGAGCATGGTGGTTATGTTCGTGTGCCAGCTTGGCTGGGCCTGGTTGAGTGGCTGGGCAGCTGGTGGTAGTTATTCCCCATGATGAGACTGGCAATCAACTCCATGGTGGGATCTACCATAAGCAGCTGAGTAGTTGCTTTGGGCAAGTGGTCTGCCTCCCGTATATAATAAGCAGCTTTGGGAATGGTCTCCAGCTTATGGTACACTTGAACTCTGCATGTAGCCGTGTCATTGCTCAGCAGCCTGCCATGCTCTGCTGACCTTGGGACTTACAACAGACTTGAATTAATGACCTGCTGTGTGGTTTGGTAACATCTGGACTGTGCCTTTTTTACCTGTCAACCTTGGGGTTGGCAGCCTCAGCAGCCAGCAGCTGTCTGAGTGAAGATAAGCCTCTAGCTTCAGTGGGCCAGGAGCTGGAGGCAGGGCTGAAGTCCAAGGCTGAGGGGCTTTCACCCCTGGCACTTTAAATTTGGACTTCTAGCCTCCTGAACTGTAAGAGAATAAACTCTTGTTTGTTAAGGCCATCCCAGTTGTGATATATTCCTGTCAGAGAAGCAGTAGGTAACCAGAGCACAGAAGTCCCAGCCCTGAGACAAATTCTGTGTGCAGTTTGTATGACCCTGAGTTTCCCCTTCAAATATCAAGTAGGGATGCTTTGGGCATCTCCTCCTCCTGCCAGAAAACCAAGTTGCCCATCAGCCCTGGGGCCTCCTATCCATCCAATTCTACACGGTGTTCGCTTTGCTCCTTGCCACACTCAGGCAGGTAGTCACCATTCTGCCCATCTGGCAGACTCAGAGGTTGAATGGCTCACCTAAGATCACATAGCAATGAGTGCCTAAGTGCCTTGGACCTGCCTCAGGAGTCTGCTTGCTTTCCTCCACTGACCATCGACGACTATATAGACAGAAAGGACAATAGGGGTGGCATGGGGATGGTAGGGGTAGGGTGGGGACCAAGTTCTGAATGGCCAAGTGGTGGGTCCAGATTCTATCCCCAGCTCTGCCCCAGCTCCTGTGACCATGGGCAAGTCACTCTCCCATGTGAAGCCCCAGTTTCCCCAGCTGTACAATGAGCTCTTGTATGCCCTGTGGCCACCATATGCTGAATTCTGTGACCCGAGTGCTTATGGGAAACACTTCTGTCCTCTATGGTGGAAACAAAAAATGTTCCGAAAAGCTCAGCAGCAGAGAAAGGCTATAGGGCTGGGGAGGAAGCCAGAAGGGGCCTCCTCTCTCATGCCAGCTCCAGGAAATTCAGTCCAGCCCAGCCTAGATGCTGGCTCAGCTGCTCTGCTGGGACAAAGGCCAAACCTGAGGTCACTGTGATTCCCGCAGAAGCCACCCCTTCTCAGCCATCTCAGCAGAACACTGGAGGAGGGGGCTATCTGCACGAGTTCCTCCTCCCTCTGAACCATGGCTGCTGGATCTGCAAACCCTACCAGGGAAGTGGCTCTGCAGGTGCAGCTTTGCATGCACCTGGCTCCCTGCCCACCCATCCTCTTCCTCTTCCACCCCTGTAGACCCCCTAAGCCTCTTCCAGCTGCCCTAGCACCTGAGGAACGACCCATCAGAGAGTCAGAGAGTCAAATCTGCAAAAAGAAAGCAGGGTCAAGATAAGAGTAGGTGCCTAAGCAAGACCACAGTGGGCACAGGAGCCAGCATGGAACCCTGACCTTCCAACTACCTACCCATCCATTGCTCTGGCCCCTCCACTGGGTTTTACAACAGAAAAGGTTTGCTCTGTGATGTCTTCATGTTGTTATGTTTATAACTCAGACCCACAGCCTGATTTTCAGTTCACCAGGCATGTTTCCAGTCACCTAAACTTTACTCCCTGAAGTAACCACGAGGGACTCCAGGCTCAGTCCTCTCTATACCAACACTGGCTCACCAGGAGACCTCATGCACCTTGTAGCTGTGACAGCCTTACTGACATGTCCAGCCCGACCTCCCCCTTGAACTCCAGATCCTTCACTCAGCACTCCCACTCAACAACTCCACTCAGAGGTCTAAAGATACTTGGAAAATTTCCCCATCTATTGACCTGCTCCTGCTGCAGCCTTCCCTGTTTCCACTGATGGCAGCTCCAGTTTTTTTTTTTGTTTGTTTGTTTTTTCTCTTAGACCAAAAAGCCTGGAGTCTTCTTGGACTCCTCTTTATCTCTATCCATCCATCCATACATACATACATACATACATAAATCCATCTATCCATCCATCCATCCACCTACCTACCTATCATCTATCTCACCACATCCAATCCACCTGGAAACCCTGTTGGTCTTACTTTCCAAACATCTCCAGAATCCACCCACCTCTCACCACCTCCACCTCTGCCACCTTGGTCCCAGTTTCCATCCTTTCTCTCCTGGTTTAGAGAAGCAGCCTCCCCACTGGCCTCCCTACCTCCACTCTTGACTCCTCAGCCTGATCCTTACGCAGCAGCCAGAGGGGACTGTTGAGACCCCGTAAGTTACTTTTCTACTCAAAACCATCATGTGGCTCCCATCTCACTCAGTAAAAGCCAGAGGTCTCACTAGGCCTTACAGTGCCCTACACAGCCTATGCTCCAGGCCTCCCCAATCTCACCTCCCACTACTCTCCCTGGCATACCTTCCACACGGCCTCAGTTGTTCTTCACTGGGAACCTGCTCCCATCCCAGGGCCTTTGCACTTTCTGTTTCCTCTACTAGAAGCCCACTCTTCCACACAGCTTGCTCCATCATTTCCTTGAAGTCTCTGTCAAATGTTACCTCCTCAGAGAGGCCTTCCTTGACCACCCTGCCTAGCCCTGCCCTCACTCTCTATCCTTTTATCCTGCTTTATTTTGCCTTTTAGCATTTATCGCCATTTGACACTGCAATGTATCATACCTACTTGTTGGTATAGTATCATCCCTCAAGCCTAAAGTAATCTCCAGGAGGAAGACACTGTCTCTTATCTGTGACCCCCAGCACAGTGACTGGAACATAGCAAGTGATCAGTAAATATTTGTTGAATGAGTGAAAGAATGAGCCTAGCATCTGTCCTACTATCTTGTAGAGGATCCACCATTTACCTAGGACCTACAACATGCCAGGCCCTGCCAACCTGGCAGAGTCACCATGAAGACACTAGAACCTCCAGAACAGCTGTAACAGACACCATGGTCATTTTGTGGTTTTGAATTTTGTTCCACATTTTTCCTCCCACTCTATGCAGAATCTCCAGTTTTGATCCCTTAACAAGTGCCTGGCATTGGTAGCCAGGCACCATCTAGTTCTTCTGGTTTCAGGGTTATGAAGACTAAGGTCCTCATGGTCTATCTTATCCTTGGACTAACTGTTTCCAGATGCCTTTGATTTTCTTCACTCTTCTTTAATTCAAATGAGAGGAGACCAACAGTTGCATCTTAAATGGCTGCTCAAAAGCCTTTAACACCCCAGTCACTACTCACCAAAGTAGGTTGTGGAACAAGATTTTTATGTACTATGTTGGAGGCACGTGTTTTTATTAAGTACCTACAAATCCAGAGATCTGAGGAAGCTGGCATCTGAGTCTGAGGGTGGTGAAGGAGGAGGGTCAGACTGGGGCAAGGGGGAGATGAGGAGGAGTTGTGCCTCAGGGCCAGGGCAGGTGGATGAAATCACAAGAGGCTTCCCCCACTATGTTGCCAGGAAGGATCACCCTCACCACAACCCTGGCCCTTGTTTCTGCCTCTCTTAGACCCAAGATAACCATTCACCACCTTCATTGCACCCCAGACCCATGAGGCATCCACATCTTCAGCATATGAGGGAGGGGGGATGGGGCCAGCAAGACCCAAGGTCAAGCCGAGGGTAGGGGACAAGGCTGGCCTGCAGATGTGGCCTCCTGCCTCCCTGCACAGATCTCTTTTCCAGCCCCATAGCACTTACTCCAGAGATGTCTGGGGAAATCAAGCAGCCCCTGGGACCCCCAGGCTGAAATGTGGTGACTGTGAGATGCTGGCACACTTGCACGCTTGGGAGTCTATAGG
>NW_006921607.1:12446107-12493683 GCF_000298275.1 Orycteropus afer afer | reverse complement strand
GGCTGAGGAGGGTAGGACATCGGTACGAGGAAGGCAACTCACCTCCTGGGGATGCTGCTTTCCCAGAAATACCTGAGAACTGAGCTTCCAAAAAAAAAAAAAAAAAGCTATTATTGATGGATGTGATGACCAAATACTTTATCATCCAAGCTGGGACATTTCTGAGATTGAAAGGGAAGCTCTTAAGAATTACTCCAGAACTGTCCTGGGCAAACCAAGCCCCTTACTTCATTAGGATCTCTGTTCAAACGTCCCCTGCTTCAGGCCACCCCATCTACAACAGTACATCCTCATCTCTCTCTCCCTTTACCCTGGTGTTTTTCATTGTAAGTCTTTTAACTACTTGATATTATTTATTTGTTTAGTGTCTGTTCCCCCTTCTAGAAAGCAAGCTCCTTGAGAACAAAGACTTTGCTTGTTTTGTTCACAGCTGGCCCAGCACCCAAAACAGTGGCCATGCATAGTAAGCGTGTAATAAATATTTGTTGGGTGAATGAAGAATAATGCTCTCCAGTCAGATGAAGTTAACAGAGTATGATAGACACTGCCTAATCATTCCCCAGTACTTCTTTTCTCCTTCTCCCTCAATAATTGAACTCCTGAATTTTAGCTAAGCACTTGGACATCCAGAATAAAAACCAAAACCAGACTCATTGCCATCAAGTCAATTGTGACTCAAAGCGACCCCCTCCCTTGGGCTTCCGAGGTGCTATATCTATGGAAGTAGATTGCCCAGTGTGATAGCTGGAGCTGTGTGTCAACTTGGCTGGACCCCAGTTCTGTGTGGTTGTTCCCATGATGGGATCGGATAACTGTGTTCTGAGTGGCCAATCTGTCAAGGGGAGTTTCCCTAGGGGTGTGGCCTGCTTCCAGGATATCCAGGGACACCCTGGGAAGACAGAGATTCTTCTGTGGATCGGAATTCTGTTGTGCTGCCTACAACTGTCTGTGAGTGAGCAGTCCACCGTTCGGCCTGGAGATCTTGGATTCGTCATTTGTTGGAGTCAACAGCCGGTGGACTGCCTGCCAGCCTTGAGCTGCTCGGCCCCTCGGCCCCTGCGGTTGCAGGAGCTAGGAAAAGCCTCCAGCCTGACGTTTGCTCCAGGGACTTTGGACTTGCCAGCTTCTATACGTTTGTGAACCGTTTTCCTAAGATACATTCCTCTCTCTCTCTTTATATATATATATAAGCTTTGCTAGTTTTTGTTTCTCTAGAGGACCCAGTCTAACACATCCAGTCTTCCTTCCGAGGAATAGCTGGTGGCTTTGAACTTCCAGCCTTCTGGTTAGCAGTCAAATGCCTTAGGCAGTACACCACCACAGCTCCCATCCAGAATAAAGCCTAATTTCCCAGCTTCCTCTGCATGTAGGTGTACACATATGACCAAGTTCTTGGTAGAAGGCTATAGACAGAAGTCACATGTGCAACTTCTGGGCTGAGGGAAAGGCTGTGCCTTTTTCTCCTTCCTGCTCCTGAAATGTGGATATGATGGCTGGAGTTGGAGCAGTAATAATGAATCATGAGGTAAAGCTGTATTATAAAGAATTCAGAGTAACAAGGGAACAAGTCTGGGTTCCAGGTGATCATGGAGCCACCAATTCAGCCCTGAACTACCCACCCAGATTCTTATGTGGAGAGAAATAAATTTCCATCCTGTTATTTTGGGAATTTTCTGTCCCTTGGAGCCAGAGTCCCACAGTTTTTCCATGGCATTACCAGGATTCAGACCCTAACCATCAGGTATGTGTGGGTAGGGACTCTGTCTTTATCTCATTCTCCACAGCACCCCAGAGCCAGCACAGGGCCTGACCCAAGGCAGGTGTTCAACAAGTATTAGTTGAATGAATAAAGGAATGAATGAAAAAACAGATGACAAGGGGATTCTCCTGGCCTGGATTGCAGCTGGTGCTTGGCACCCCAGGATCTGGCCCCAACTGCCCCCAATCCTTCTCTCACTGTTCCTACACCTGAGAATTCATCTTTCCTCCCTCTGAGGAATAGCAGCCTTGGATGATGCCTGCTGATACCACCGACCTTTGTCAAATCCACAGGCATGGGGATCAGGCCTCCCCTAAAGGACTTTCTGGGCCAGGCCCTGGCTAGTGCCTGGAAAGATGGATAGAGACAGACCAAACTCAGTCCTGCCTTTGAGGATCTGCCCCCAGAAGCTCTGTGAATCCTCCACCAATGCATCTCCCCCTCTAGCCAGAGCACTCCAAGGGCAGGGACAGGGTCCAGCACAGGGAAAGACCGAAGGAAAGGCTTAAAGAAGGAGGGAAAGGCTGACAAGACCACACGCTCTAGACTGAAGGACTTTCCTGCTATGCTACCTAAAGCTCCGCCATTAGAGTCTCTGCCTAGGGCTAAAGTACTGAAAGCCCCTGCTCCAAGACAAATTCCCATTCCCCAGGACTCTCATCTCCACCATGACCCACCCATTTCTGGTCACTGGGACTTCAACATGGATTCATTTAATAGGGGAATGTCCTCAAGGTCATAATATAGGTGAGTTTTAATAGGACGGAAGTGGGTGGAAAAGAGCTGGAGGCACAAACAGTAGTGTGGAGAGCTGGGGGTGAGCAAATGGGTCCCAAGATGTCCCTGTGATGGAAGGAAACAGGATGTAAAGGGACTTGCATAAGATGTGGTACTCGAGGCCTCTGTCAATCCAGATAAACCCTGTATATTATCTACTAGCTCCTCCACCCCACACGCTAGGCACAACCTGTTTTTCCCACCTCCGCCACTTTGTCTGTGCTATTCCCCCATCCTCAATGCCATCTGCCAATCTCAGTCAGGCAAAATTCTCCACACTCTTCAGGTCTAGTTAAAACACCACTGCTTCCATGAGGCCTTCTGGGATGGTACGTCTCTGGGGCTCTTTCTTCCTCTGGCCCCAGTGCCTTGTTCAGGCTTCCAGTGCAGGTCCAGGTGGGCCCGAGGACAGGGCTGGGTCATCAGCACTAGATGCTCCATGGCTGCAGGGCAGTTCATCCCTGAAACCCTCGAGGCAGCTCCAATAGCCTTTGACCACTGACAAGCATGGGGTGCTTGCTAACATGCAGATTCTGGACTCTGCCCACAGGGGCTCATATCGTGAAGGTCTAGATAGGGCCAAGAATCAACACTGTTGTCTCTGCAAAAGATTCCAATGCATGCTAAATTTCAAGACAAGCCAGGTGACGGATAAAAGTCTGTTGAAATGAGTAAAAAAAGAGGATCAGGATGTACTGTCTTTGATGTCCCAAAGGAAGCCCTTATGGGGCTGAAGACAGCTTCTGCTCATTCAGTCAATACCTATTTATTGAGCATTTACTAACCAGTGATTATAGTAATGGCTGACGTCGGTTGCACACTTGCCATATGCAAGGTTCAGTATGTGTATCATCTGATCTGAGTAAATATCTCAACAACTTTATAAGGCAGGTGCCATTATTCTCCCAATTCCACAGATGAAGAAAATGAGGCTCAGAGAGGCAAAATGACTTGTCCAATGTCCCACATCTAATAAGTGACAGAGTTGGGCTTTGAAGCCATCCATACTCTAACCACCATGGTGTGCACCAGGCCCTGGTACATGACTGTAAAGCAATGATCCTAGCCAAACAACAAACAGCATATACTTTCAAATTATAGTATGTGGAGAGAAGAAAAAGAAGCAATTCCTCTGAGAGACAATTGCAGGGGGTACCTAACCTGGATAGAGTGGTCAAGACAAGACCTTCCTGAGGAAGATACTTCTGCCTCAGTTTTCTCATCTCTATAACGGAGCAGCCAATCCCTAGGAACCTTCTAGTTAGGACATTCAGCTTCCTTTTTCTGGGCCTCTTATTTGCACAATGGACACAAGAGAGAACAGAGCCCTTCAAACTTATCCCCTGGGCTTCCCAAAGCCAAGTCAGCCCAGGGTTCCTGGAGCCAGGTCTTGGAGAGTGCATGCCTGTTACCATGGTGACATCAGGGCCTAGGATGGACGTGTGGTGATGCTGGGACCCAGAAATGGCACCTTGGCTCCTCCTCTCCCAAGAGGAAGTGCTCTGCATCCATCATCCTCCTGTACCAGGGAAATGGATGGTCTCTTGATTTTCTTGGCTCATCCACAGCCCTGAGGCCTCCACCCACCAAGGATGAGGCAGAGGGTCTCAGCCTACTCAAAAGAACCTGAAGCTGAGGACCACAGGCAGAGCTGAGGCCACTACCTCCTCTCAGGCACTGACAGCAGGCCACTGGGTGCTGTCCACGGTACTGAAACACTGCAGCAGCCTCCCAAGATTGGATCCCCTTGACAAACATTTTCAAGCACCTGCTTTGCTAGGGGCTGGAAGTTAAGGAAGGAAGGTGACCAAGGCCTTACCTGCGGGATAGCGCTCTGGCTCTGAATTCAGACAAGTCAGGCTCCACACTTCCCAGCAGTTTGATTTCAGGCAGGCCTTCTCCCCTCTGTGCCTTAGCTCCCTCAGATATAAAACGAGGACACTAGCCATACTGAGCTCATGACTCTGTAGTCAAAAGTGAACTCAGATTGCAAATGCAGATGCAGTACAGGGAAGGGTCTGACAACAGTCAGCTATTACTGTTAGACTGTGGGTTTGTTATTATGTTAGAAGGCTAACTTTGATTGGATGCTGGCTGGGTACTTCGTCTACCAAGAGCTTATCTGCTTCTACTCATAGCATCCCTGTAATGTGAGTACTAAAATGGGATTAAGATCACACAGCTCATGAAGCAGGGAGCTGGGATTTAGACAATGAAATCACTGACTGTATCCCACCCTAACCTCACTGTCCAGATAGGAAACTAAGGATAAGAGAGGGACCTGCTTACTGCAAGTCACCCAGCAAACCCAGGGTCCCATCTTCCAGTGCACTCTCCAAGGCTTCCCCCAGAAAGGTGAACAGGACTCCCACACCCCCACTGTGGCTGGAATTGCAGAACAGGAGGGTTCCCTCTACGGTGCTCCCTCTGCCCCACAGGAGGATCCTCTGTTGAAGGCAGAGACATGAAGTGGCCCAAAGACAATGTATGTCAGCTGCAGCCACAGGCCAGCGGCCACTCAGTGCCCACCAGTGCCCTTGCCAGCAGGCATTTGTGTGCCAGGGAGGGGGCGGGGCCAGAACAGTGCTCCTGGGGCCCCTTCAGCTCTGGCCTGATTTCTCAGTGAGGAGAAGGCACAGACATGCACCCAAGCTGCTCCTGTCCCAAATTGCTTGCTGAGTGGAACACACACACACATGCACACAGACAGGATTCAAATCTGCCCGACAGGGGGCTCCTGGTAGCCTCAAAAATCTTATGCATTCATATGAGCAGGTGCAGTCTTGACCTCTGGTGGGGGACAAGGGAAGGTGAGGCATTAAAAAGTGGTGGAAGCCCAGAAGCCTGGCTTCCCATCACAGCTCAGCCCTTTCCAAGCTGGGTGACTCTGGGCAAGTCACAAAGCTGCTCTAATGTAGCGTCACCACTATGAAACAGGGGTCCTGGGCCTGATTGTCGGGCATCAAGAGGATCATGGGTGGGAACAAGGTTCAAGACTAGAAGTGGTCACTGCCCTGGAGAGGGAGGTGGAGACGAGAGGTTCAAATTCGAATCCCAGGGGCAAATCCTAGCTCCAAGGCCTGGATCCTCCCTGGTTCCACCAGGAATAAGTCACAGCTGTCTCTCACCAGGATATCTGCAGCAGCCATCTTGCAGCTTCCCTACTGCCAGAGTGCCCCTTCAATTTGCTTTCCTACAGGGCCAAGAGGGGTGATGTCTTTATAAACGGCAAACAGAGCTGCTCACCCACCTCCAGAGGCTCCCAGTGCAGTTAGGAAAAGACCCAAGCCATGGCTGGGGTCCATGAGATCCCTCAGGGTCTGATCTGCCTCTCCCCTCCCCTCACTCAGCTCCTCCAGCCCCCCTGCCCTCCTAGGTCTTCCATGAACATAATGGCCTGTCATACCTCAACTCAAGGAGCCCTGGTGGTGCAATGGTTAAGTGCTCAGCTGCTAACCAAAAGATTAATGGTTCAAACCCACTCAGCAACTCTACAGGAGAAAAGACCTGGTGACCTGCTCCTGTAAAGATTAAAGCCCATAAAATGTCTACTCTCTCAAATGGGGTCACTACAAGTCAGAATCAACTCATTGGCACCTAACAACCACCACCAGCATCTCAGCTCAGGCCCTCGCTGGATGGTCATCTCTCCCCCAGCCTACATCCGACTGGCTCCTTCCCAACTTTCTGAGCTTAGCACAAATGTCACCTCTTCTGAGAGGCCTTTGCTGGCCACCCCGATGTATGAAGCACCTCCTGGCACTGGGCATCACTCTGGATTTCAGAACAAGCCTTTCTACTGTCATCAGAGGAAGAACCTCTGCTGGCAAATGACAGGAATGTAAAACGTGTGTGCCAGGCTGCTGTGGGCGTGGTTCTTCCAGGCTGCAAACGGCAGGGTAACAAGCCCTGACATTGAGGAATCCCTCTGCTGAGTGGCCCCTGGCATGTCTCCTGCCCTCCAGAGTCTGCAGTTTCTCCACCAGGACAAGGCAAAGAAGCTGGTCTCTGATCCCCTTCCAATTGGGCAGGGCTTCCTTCATTCGGGCCCCACCCTGAGTTGACCCATTTTTCTGAGGCATCTCCAAGAGCAGCAGTTGCTCCCTAGGGCCCCAGTCCCATAAATCACAGCTGATTCCACCAAGTGGGGCAGCTGCTGGCGCCCAGGCATCTTGTGGCCATTAATCAACATCGGTGGTACCGAAGCTGTCTCGGAGCAGCTTTGGCGGGAGCTAGGCCTGGCCTTCAAGGCTGGGGAAGTGCCAGGCTGAAGTCACCAGCCCCACAGATTCCCTTTGTCCTGAGAGGCCTCTGCCCAAGCATAAGCGTGTGCCCACCCTGTCTATCCAACCTCCACATGCAAACACTCCTGGGGTACTCCCTCTGAAAGCACCCCCATGGTTTCCCATGTCCTCAAAGTAGTCTGAAGAGACAGGAGCCATCATTGCACCCCACTCGACCAAAGAGGAGTCTGAGGCAGAGAGAGGGGAGTGACCTGCTCAGGGTCACACAGGAAGAGTGGAGGGTACCTGGCTCTAAAGATTCTGGCCTTTGTTCCTCTAACTGTGCAGATCCCAACCTGGGGAGAAGGCACAGGGGGCGGAGCCACCAGCCAACTCGATCCAACACCAGGGACACCCTGGCTGGCTGCTACTCTCATGCTCACAGCCTCTCCCCAGACTTCAGGAGCCCAGGCTCCAGCTGCCAGGGGCTCCTGGGAAATTAAACCCCTCTTTCCCACCCAACAACCTACTCCTATTCCCACTCTTCAATCTGCTCAAAGAAAGGAAGAGAATATCGAATGGCATGTCCCCAGGGAGCCAAGCCTGTACTGCAGGAAGGCAGGAGGCTGTCATGGTGCCCAGTGGGTGCTGAGGACAATGCTGTGGGCCTCCACACACCAGCAGCACCTGGAAAATGCTGGAAGGTGGAAGTTGGGGTGACAGGCCTAGCTCTTCCTAGATGTCTGGGTGACTCTGGGAGAAGCCTGTCCTCCCATCTGTTTGCTCAAACAATACTTACCAAGCACCTACTATGTGCACTACAGCAAGGGTGGGGGGCAGCATAGTGCCCTGTATAAGAACGCAGGCCTGGCAGAAGACACCTGTAATCAAATCCCGCCTTACCCTGGCAGGAGCATGTGACCCTGGATAAGTCTCAAAGCCTCCCTGTGCTATCTCTAAAATGGGACTGAGGAGAACCATGCTTCTCTCATAGGGGTGTCAGTGGATCAGAGCCTATGAGGGTCGTTGCATTGTGCCTGGCACATAGTATACACTCAATACACATCTGGTATTACTACTGTTGTTATTCTTGCATGCCAGGAACTTTGGCAAAAGACAAAATTAGTATAACAATTGCAGCTTGGTCCACTGCTCAAGGACCTGAAAAGAGGACTGTGTAGCCAGGAAGGAGTAGCAAAGGCAGCTACTATGCCTCAGTTTCCCCTCTGTGGAATGGGGGTAATAGAAATGCCTCCTGCTCTCTTAGTCTACCACCGGAGCGGGAACTGTCTGTACCTTGAAAAGCCTTGGGCAGTGGCACACAGCACTCAGGGAGACCTGGCAAACTTGCTCGCATGTGACCTTGGCCATGTCTTCTTCCCCTTCACCCCCTGGGGCTGACTCAAAGCTACCATGGGGCCTGACTCACTACTGCGGTGACAGCTAATTATGCCACCCCCTCCACCCGCTGGATCACAGCAGCGCCTGCATAGGGTAAACCATTTTGGCTCCTGACCCCCTCATCGTTCCACTCCCCTGAGGGGGCAGAATGGGGCACAACCAACCCTTCTGATCAGATATGGCCAATTCTTGACCCAGGGACCGAGATGCCCGGGACCAGTGTTGACCTCTGACTGAGGCTGGGGGCCGGTGTCCTAGAGCACTGGGCCCAGGAGACTGCAGGGAGCTCCTGGTGGCTTCCTCCCTTAACCTCCCCACCCTCCTTTCCACCATGTGCTACTGGGAGGATGAGTCATGAGGACCTGATCAGATGGGGCCGGGGGCAGCTCTGGCCCAGCCTCAGTGTGTGTGTGTGTGTGTGTGTGTGTGTGTCTGTCTGTCTGTTCCAGGGACACTCCCTTTCTGCACCATCTCTACTTCCGGAACAGCCAAAATTTCCAGAAAAAGAGAGGTTGTGCAGGGAATGGCAGGCAGGCACTCCTACTTGAGGCTCCATTCTGTACCACAGAGAGACAAAAAAAAAAAAAAACAAACAAACAAACTCACTGCCACTGAGTCGGATCTGACTCATAGCAACCCCTCCTTGGATTTCCAAGGTGGTATCCCCAATCTTCCTTCCAAGGAGTGGCCAAGGAGTGGCTGGTGGGTTTGAGCTGCCAGCCTTCTGGTTAGCAGTCAAATGCCTTAGCCACTATGCCACCAGAGCTCCCACAGAGAGAGAGAGAGAGACAGACAGAGACAGAGAGAGACAGAAAGAGGAAGAAAATCCAGCAGGTATGATTAGCATATTCATGATGGGCTATCATGGTCATGAATATGCTAACTAGACACCACTGGCTCTAGACTCCAGCCCTGCTGTTATAATAGATTCCTCTGTCTACTTCGTTGCCTCAACAAGCCCATCCCAAAATCCACACCCTTTCCTGGTCTGGCATTTGGGGGCCTCTGGAATCTTCCTTCATCTGCCCTTCTCACCAGAACACCTTTGCTCATCTGTGTCCTGAGTAAGTGGCAGCCCCCACTGTGGGGAGGTTCTCATCAGCCTCCCCACAGGGACCTACCCTTCACAACTACCTCTGATGAATGCCGCCATGCTGCCTCATGGCTCCTGCAGATGTCCTCAACCAGAGGGTGTGCCCCTCCCTCCCCCTACATCCACACTGGCCCCCTTTAGCCTCCCTCCCTTAGGGGTTAGAGTAGGTGCAGCAGAACACATACCAGATCACACCACCTCCTGCCTACAGCCCTCCATGGCTCCAGATTGCTCTGGGGATAAAGTCTGAAATGCCTCCTGTGGCCTGAGTTCCCATCCCCTCTCCAGTCTCATCCCTCTCACTTTTGCTCCCTGGAGACCAGCCTCCCAGCCTTTTCCCATAACTCTAAACTTGCCCTGCTCCCTCCTGAATCGGTGTCTTTGTGATACTGTTCCCCTTGACCAGAATGTCCTTCCCTTCCTCTCACCTCTTCACTTTTCCTCATTCTTCAGGGTTCAGCTCAAGTGATACTTCCCCAGGAATAGTCTCAGCCCTCAACCACATTGGGACCCTCCACCTTATTGCACAGTTGCGCTGAATTATTTTGGGGACCATTTGATGAATGTCTCCCCCACTGGACTGGGAGCTCCCCGAGGCCAGAGTTCATCTGCACAGGACCCTGCACACAGGCAGTGCTCAGTAAACGGTTTTTACTATCATTCCAGCAGACTCCAGATGGGCCTCCCTGCCTCTCTGTTGCATGAGCAGCTGATTCCAAGCCCAGCTCTGAGCTGACAACTCTTCTCACATGGGACTAGCACATCACATAGTTTAAGGTGCTTCCATCATTCCTCTGACCCTCCTGGTTGACCAGGAAGCTAAGGCCCACGATCTCAGGAGCTACTTATACTGCATAGGCCACAGAGCCAGGGTGGGATCCAGGTCTGCCAGACTCCTGAGCCCACTTCTCACTCCACACCCTACAGCCCAACATCCCCTCTTAGGAGCTCAGCTTCTGCATCCTCAAGTAGGCGCATCTGTGTTCCCTCTCTGGTGCAGTGGTGAGGATGAAGGGAGCTGGGGGAAGGTTCTGCGGGTGCCTGACAGGTTGGCATCAGCACCCCTCACTAGAGCCACCAAGGCAGGTCACAGGCATCCTCCCTCACTTCCTAGCCCAGGTGGGAGGCCATAGCCAGCCTAGGCTTTCTTCCCCATGGAGAGGGCACAAGGGCATCGAGAGGGTGAGCAGGTGGGCCCTCACAGCCACACACACAGAGGGAAGTGAGGGGGGGAGACTGGGCTGAAAACATGCTGGGGGTAGAATCTCTGCCTTGGGAGGGTTGTTGTTATAACTCCCTCCACTCTACAGCCATTAAGCCTTAAGATCACTGTCAGGAAATCCCAGCAGGGCCCCTCCCCGCAGCACCAGGTGCCTTCTCCACTGGGTGCTCAGTGGCTGCAGCCTCCCTCTCTCTGATATACCCTCTACCTGCATTGCCCTTCTCTCCTTCCCCAACTGGTTGGGGAAGCCCCCAATCTGGACTGCCTTCTCCAAGCCCCCCCCCAGCAATGCTAGCCCCTCCACCACCACATACAACTCCCCTCCCATTACCCCCATAGACCTCCCCCATCCCAGCCTATGGAAGCACTGCCTATCATCCAACATGGTGCCAGACACAGTAACACCACTTGAATGAAGAGTGGAAAGAAACTCCTGCAACAACCCACCAGTTCCTGCTTTGCCCTTGGAGCTGGAACAAACCTGACCTCCAGTGGATATCTGAATTATGCTGGAGTTGAATATGGATTCTGTCCCTCTATGGCCTTGAAAAGTAACTTATACTCTGAGTCTGTTTCTAATATGCAAAATGGGTTTAGTCGCCTTGACTCAATGGCAGTGGGTTTGGGTTTTTATCCAGAACAGGGGAAATGACAGTAATGCTGGGGCCTATCCACCTTCTCCCCCGAGTTCTACACCCTGAATCTTTCAAGTCCAAAAGCCTCTCACATATTAGCTGTCAGGAGGAGGAAGCGGGTGTGGGCAGGGCAGGGAAAGGGCTGAGACAGAAGACTTGGCACTCCATTGTGGGGGCCCCACAGGGGGTCCACTGAGCTCAGGCACAGAAACACCCGGGGAAGTAGCCTCAGGAAGGAGAAAGGGGTTGTCTCTGCAGCAGGCAAGACTGGATGGAGCTGGACCAATGCCCACTCTGGCTGAGCACGTCCAAGGGAGCAAAGGAAACCAGAGGAGTAAGGAGAGGCTGATGGTGGGACCTCATCTTGGGCCCTCCAGACCCCTTCCCCTGGGATTGCCGGAGCCCCACAACCTCCTATCCATCCCACATGCCACAGGGGACCATTTGCAAGCCAGGAGCCAGTCATCTACAAACACCCATTGGTACTGAATGTCAGTCACCATTCCAGAGGCTGAGGATAGGATGTGAGCAACCCAAATGTGGTTGCTGATCCTGAAGTCCAGTGGGGGAGATGGAAATTAAACAAGCAGGTGTATAATATGTCAGGGTATGATCACTGTTATGAAGCTACACAGAATGGAGGGTGGTACAGTGACTGGCAGAGGGCTCTTTGAGGAGATGACATTGGAAGTTAGGTCTGAATTAAGTGAAGGAAGAAGCCCTGCAGGTTATTTGAGGGCAAACAGTTCTAAGCAGCAGGAACAACAAGTGCAAAGGCCCTGGGGCATAAACATCACATTGATGGAGCTGCCAACACTGGTCAGGATGGGATGCCAATAGTTGTCAGCTAGGTGACCTGGGGCGAGAAACCTCAGCTCTGTAGCTTTGGTCTCATCAACATTCTAATAGGCATCATGGATGCTATAAGGATGAAAACAGATGAAGTCAGTGACGGTCTGCAGCTTCAGGCAACATACAAGAGGTAACCAGTAAGCCTGGATTGGACTGGTAAACCTTCTAAAGGGAACCGCCCCTGAGAAGGGTGGGGATGGCCCCAGCCACAGGCTGGGAGCAGCTCTGAGAAGCAAGAATCTTGCTAAAGGGCTGCTTCACTCCACAAATATTCCTCTCTGCCCTAATATGCCTGATGCTGCAGGCCCCTGAGTTTGCAACCCCTGGAAGCAAACCAGCAATTAAAGGCAGGGAGACCAGGCTGCTAAGAGGGAATGCTTAGGCAGCTCTGGGAATCTGGGGCCCAGGAAGGGGTCAGGAAAGGCTTCCCAGAGGAGACACCACTGGACTTGGGTCTTGGAAGGATAACCAGACTGGGAAGGGAGTGGAAGAAGGCACCTGTGGTAGTTGTGTGTCAACTTGACTGGGCCTAGCTGAGTGGCTGGGCAGCTGGATGTAGCTATTCCCATGATGAAATTGGTAATCAACTCCATGGTGGAATCTACTGGAGCAGCTGAGTAGCTGCCTTAGGGATGTGGTCTGCTTCCAGTGTATAAGGAGAAGCTTTGGGAATGGTCTCTCAGCTTTTTGGCACACCTGGACCCTGCTGTAGCCGAGTCTTCATTCAGCAGCCTGCCATGTTTCCTGCCGATCTTGGGACTGTCTCTGGACTTGAACCTGCCATGCTGTTTGGTCATCTTGGGACTGTGCCATTTTCCTTGTCGACCTGAGGTCTGTCAGCCTCAGCAGCCAGCAGCTGCCTGAGTTAAGAGAAGCCTCCAGCTTTGGCGGGCTGGGAGCAGGAGACAGAGCTGAAACCCAAGGTCGAGGGTTTTTCACCTAGCCCCTAAAGCTGGCACTTGGAACTTGGACATCTACCCTCCTCAACTGTAAGAGAATCAATCCCTGTTTGTTTAAAGCCACCTATTTGTGGCATCTTCTGTTAGAGCAGCACTATAAAAAACAAAAAGCAAACTCACTGCCATCGAGTTGATTCTGACTCATAGTGACCCCCTTTGGGTTTCCAAGGTGGTAAATCTTCATGGAAGTAGACTGTCCAGTCTTCCTTCCATGGAGTGGCTGGTGGGTTTGAACTGCCAACCTTCTGGTTAGCAGTCAAATACCTTAGGTATTATGCCACCAGAGCTCCTTAGAGCAACACTAGATGCTTTGGTAGCATAGTGGATAAGGGACTTGACTGCTAACTGGAAGGTCAGCGGTTCAAACCCACCAGCTGTTCTGCGGAAGGAAGACTGGGCAATCTCCTTCCGTAAAGATTGACAGTCTCAGAAACCCAATGTGGGTTGCTATGTTGCATGTTGTAGCAGAGCTGCACTAGATGACCAAAGCCAGAGCCAGGGAAATAGCATATGCCAAGGTAAAGAGAGGGTCAAGTCTCTTCAGTGTTCTGGGATCAGAAGGCAGGGAGGGGAAGGAGAAAGTGTCTGACAACATCAGTGGTAAGATCAGTTTCTATTTCTAGGGCACCTACTAAGTGCAGGCTCAAATACGCAGCCTCGCAATAACAGAATCTCCATGTACTGAGTGCTGAGTATGGGTGAGATGCTTGGATCATCTCTTTATTCTTCTTATAATTCCATGAGGCAGGGACTCAGGATTCCCATCTTACAGATGAATAAACTGGCCAAGGTCCTGCAACCAGTAAATCACAATGACGAAATTCAAACCCAAATGCGTGGCCTCCTGTGCCTGGGAGGAGCCAAATGAACACTGGGGGGCCATGGGAGGGTTCTGAACAGGAGACCGACATCGTGCAATCTGTTTTGAAAAAATCCTCTGGTTGTATCACAGGAGAGGACTGCAGCCTGCCTGTAGCTGCTGCCATGGTCTCAACCGGAGAGTCCCTAGCCTCAGTCTCCCCATGGAAGGGGCCACAGACCCCATCTCAGCTCTGCAAGGGGCAGGATGAATGCTCAACAAGACTTCCTCCCACCACCCCAGGGTCTCAGGAGAACATTCCAACATGTAGCTTTAATTAAAAGGCCTTTTCAAACCATTAGCAGCAATAATAATAAAACCCCAAACAGGAACAATAAAACAGTATGACTGTCGGAGAATAAAATGGGCACCTGGCGTTCTGCCATCCCCAGGGGACAATTTGGGGTGCAGGCAGGAGGCATGATTTTTACCTCCAATAGACACACCAGTTGGGGACACAGCTGGGAGGGGCAGGCTGGGGAAGGAACCTTGTGCTGGGGATGTGGGGCGCAGGGCTCCCAGAGTCCCAGTGGCCTGTGAACCACTCTGATGATCCTCACGAGAAGGAAGGCTTTGGCTACAGCAACTCCCAGTCCCCATGTCAGAAACCAGGATTCTCTGCCCCCAGGGCTCATCCACACCTTCCTCCTCTCCCGTCATCCAGTCTAGCACAAAAGCCTGTGGCTAAAATCCCTTCCCTCCATGTTCCTAGCCCGTCCTGATTTGGTCTACGTCCTGATTTGGTCTACCAGCCTCCTACACCAAGTCTCCAGGCTCACCCAGCCCCTGCAAACTGTACTCCATGTTGTGCTCCAGGGAGGGTTTCCAAACGAAACCACACCTCCACTGCCACCCCCACGGATCCCACCAATGCCTTTTCACCTTTTCTGGCCCTCAAGTCATACCCCCCCTTTCATTTGTTCTTTGAGCTCACCTCAGGGCCTTTGCATAGTCTGCCCCAAAGACCCTTCAGTCCATGCCACCCTGACCAACTCCCTCTCATCCAGTAGAGCTCAGCCTCCAATACCCCCCAGGAAGCTTCACAATCCCTCCCCATAACTCTTTCCCATTTTGTACCACTGTTGTCAATTTCTTGTCTCTCCACCCTCAGTCCCTCCTACGTGAGCTCCATGAAGGCAGGGACTGAGTCTGGCTTGTTCATGCTGTGTCCCAATGCCTGTAACTGTGCCAGGCACATAGTAAGTGCTTAATCAATGCTTGATGAACAAACCAGCAAACATGACCTCCCTGCTGTCCATATAGCCCTGCCCTCCCTCCCTGAAGTCCAAGGAGTCACTGCTCCTCAAATACTTGGGAGCTTGTGCAGATGAGGTCTTCCTGTGAGCAGAAATCAGCTATGTGGAGAGGTGGGAACTGATTTTCCAGCCTCCCTGGGTTTCCTGCTTCCATGGCTTTTAAAAGGCAGGTCCTATGAGCCTTCCAAGCCTTTGTCTTCACTCCATAATGCCAAGAACTGGAGAAAATGGTCTCCAAGATTTCCAGATCTAGGTTTTCACCCATTTGGCAAATGCCTGTTGGTGCCTACTGGATGCCAGTCCTAAACTGGGTACACAGGACCCAGATCCTGGCCTTACCCTCAGGGAATGAACAAGGTGGTGGAGACCTAGCCTGGTGGGGGAGTGGAGTGGTTTGGAGGGTGGGTCATTCAGGCACACAGGCATTTGAATCATCACCCTACCACGCACTGCTGTGTGATCTTGCACAAGTGGCCTTACCTCTCTGAGCCTCAGTTTCCTCATGAACTGGAGGGGTAATCCTGAATGGAACAGTGTCTAATGCACTCTAAGAGGATGACTGGTGAGGGAAGATGGACAGCCAAGGGGCCCCAGGTGAGAGACACAGGTATGACTGCTCAAAGGAGCCAGGGAGGCTTCCGAGAGGCGGGGACACTAGAACTAAGGCTTGATGAATGAATAGGAGGCATGCCCATGGGGCATGAAGGTGTGGTGGCTGGAAATGGCAAGAGGGGCTTGGGGAGCAGAGAGCAAAACATTCACTGTGGCGGAGCACTGGAGCTGGGGCCATCTGAGGAGGGCCTCAAATGCTTTATCCTGGAAGGCTGCCCTCCCCCACAGGATGCTGCCCTGCAGGGTACTTTTTCCGTGTTTTTTTTTTTTTTTTCCAATTAACTTTTTATTATGAAAACTTGCAAGCATAGACCAAAGTAGGGAGAAGAGTTGCTTTTCACCCCGGTGTGTCTCTGCCCTCTCTGAACCCCACAGTCTACCCTTCCATGCATGACCTCAAAGTGGAACCTGATGGCCTTGGGGACCACTGCAAGGGCAGCAACTCAGAAACCCCACAATTTCCAAACCGACCAGCCAGGACAAATGTTCAGTCTTCAGAAGAGCTGGAGGGAGCAGCTTTCTTTGCCTAACTAGTAAAAAAAAAAAAAATTAAATTAAGTCTTTTTCCAGCCAGACTACATTTCCTGCGTCTGAGAGGGTGAGAATTTGCTCTTGGAAGGAAAGAGTCGCCTGTCTGAAGCTTCCTCTTTGAAGTTCTATGAATATACATGGAAGCAGCCAGAGAGAGTTCTTTGAGATGCTAAGAAGCTGCTTTACCTTGGGAGACTGGGGTCATAGGCTTTGAGCAGGCCTTGATTGGTGGGAGACTGGAATGGGACAGGGGGTGCTGGAAAGATTGTAGACCCTGGCTGTGCTTAGCTCTGATGCTGCACAACTACTTTCCTCTTGGCACCTCCACTTTCTCCTCTGTGAAATGGGGACAATAAGACTCCCTCTGGGGGTCTGCCAGAGACAGAAGATGATGCAAAGTCAAGCACCTAGCATGGCACTTGGCACACAGTGGGTACCCAATACATACTGGAGCTTATTTCACAGACTCTCAGAGCTGGGACAGACCTTTGGGACAACAGTGGAAAAAGTTGAGCTTGCTAATCCACCTAACCTAGGTTCAAATCCCCACTCTGCCTGCCTCGATCTCTGTGCCCTCGGGCACAAAATAAGGCCTCTTTGTGCCTCAGTTTCCTCATCAGTAAGATGGGAAGAAAATGATTTATCTTACACAGGGAGCTCTGGTGGCATAGTGCCTAAGGCATTTGACTGCTAACCAGAAGCCTGGCAGTTCAAACCCACCAGCCACTCCTCGGAAGGAAGGTTGGGCAATCTACTTCCTTAGTGATACTGCCTCGGAAACTCAAGGAGGGGTCACTATGAGTCGGATATGACTCCACGGCAGTGGTTGCGTTTTTTTTTTTTTAACATAGTTGCTATGAGGGTGACTAAACTAATACATAAACCTCTCGTGTACAAAGCAAGTTTTATCCTTGAAGTTCATGATTATGTCTGAACTTGGCCCCCTTGCTGCAGCCAAGGCCTGAGGTGGTGGTGGGCAGGCAGTTGGAGTAGCATGGGCAAGGGTGGGGGAAATGGTATAAGTTCCCAGAAGGAGGAAGCTTGGAGATCAACCTGTTTCTTGGGAAAGAAAATATGGCTCAAAGGCTGGAAAAGACCAGAAAGATCTGCACCCTTTGCCCTGTCCAACCCCCTGACCAGCCCTCGATTCCCAGTGCAAGCCAATCGCACACCTCCACACCTCTCAACCAGTCTCCACAGCTCTCCAGAGGCTCTCCTCTCCCAGCTGGCGCTCCTCCAGCTGGAAAGTCTCGTGAAACACAAATCGAATCAGGTTGTTTCCCAGCTCCAAGCTCTCCATCGCCTCCAGCCCTTTCCACAACTATGCTTCTTTATTTCTTACTACTCACTACTCAGCCCCCACTCTTTTCTATCCACCCCTAAACATGGTAGGCCTAGTCCCACCTCAGGGTCTTTACAGGTACTGTTCCTTTTGCCTGGAACCCCCACCAAGACTAGTTCTTCCAAAGGCTGGTTCCCTTATAATCTTCAGGCCTCAGCTCAAATGCTCCCTCCCCAGAGAGCCCCTTCCTGACCACCTTACTGACCTCCCCAACCCTGTTGTCCTCTGTCACAGCGTTTATCTTCATGGCAATTATTTTATTTTTGTTACTTCCTCATTTATTTGTTTACAGTATCTCCTCTATCAAACTGAGAGCTCTGTGAGGGCAGACACCATGGCTATCTCCTTGGTATGTAGCAGATGCTCAATAAATATCTACTGAATGAGTATGAGTGGATAAGTAAACAGAAGCCATGGCTTCCATGTTTGCACCCGTCTTTAGTGGTGTAAGGAACTCAGCAGCCAGAGAAACTCTTGACCAGCTCCTCTCCCAAGGGACAGAGGAAGTACCCAGCTGACATTGGGCAGACTGTGGGCAAGAGGCCAGGAGCCAGGGTGACCCCCTGCCCAGCTCCTAATACTGCCCAGACTGCAGGCCTAATTGTTACAACTTCAGAGCAAAGTGAGTTAATAAGGCGGATTAATGTTCCCATGTTGGTCTTGTTCCCTCCACAGTCCTCCCAAGTTTGAGGGTGGGTGGCTGGGGCTGTGGAGGATAGGCCTGTGGATGGCTGGGCACCTGATTCCAACACAGCCCAGCCACCCTCCTTGAGGGAACAAACATTTATGAGATGCCTTTGGTGTGTGGGTACTGGACACATTGTTTTATTCATCAGAAGGCAGAAATTACCACCCCCATTGATGAGAGGAGGAATCCAAGGCCCAGAGACAAGGGTCACTGCTCAAGGCCCCAGGTGGGTTGCCCCACCTTGTGAGGGATATGGTGCCCACTTCTGGACTGGCCAGTCCCCTAATGTCATCAACTGGACTGGAATCAAGGCAATGATGAATAATAGTAATGTTGTTGTTTTTATTGTTTGTTGTTGTTGTTATGTGCCATCAAGTTGGACCCGACTCACAGCGACCCCTCCTTGTGTTTCCAAGGCAGTATCACTACAGAAGTAGATTGCCCAACCTTCCTTCCGAGGAGTGGCTAGCGGGTTTGAACCACCAGCCTTCTGGTTAGCAGTCAAGTGCCTTAGGCACTATGCTAGCAGAGCTCCCATAATAGTAATAGTTACTCTAATGTTAGCTACATTCATTGTACTAAACACTAAAGCCACTGAAGCCTCAACAACTCTATAAGGTAGACCCTATTACATGTCCATTTTACAGATAGGAAACCAGGGCACAGAGCAGTGAAGTCATTTGGACAGAGTTACACAACAAGTAAGTGGGTCTGGCTCTAGAAATCATGTTCTTCACCACCTCCCTTCGTGGCCTCCATCTGGCTTCCAACCAGGCTCTGGCCTCAGAACCAGGAGGCTGGTTCTCAGTCTGGTCACCCAACCCTTCTCCAGCTCGCTGCCCCCTTTGTTGTGGTTGGAGCCCCAACAGAAACCTCCCCAGGCCTAGCCCACTGAGCTTGCAACCCCATTCAAAAGTAGGTTCTAGAAGGATGGTATATACCGTTTTAACTGTCTTTTTTAATCTTTCTTTCTTATTTCAAAAGCAGTATGTGTTTACTGTAGAAAATTAGAAGAAAAAAAAAATCAGAAAGCCATTTGGGAAATAAAATTATTCTTCTCCCAAAGATAACCACTTCTGATATTTTTATTCATGTCCTTCTAGCCTTTTTATTTTCTATATAAAATCACTATTGAGACACCTTACCACCACCATCACCACCGCCACCACCAGTAGCAGCTCTGTGCCTGGCCCTGTGCTAAGTGTCTTGCACACAAGATCTCATTTAACCCTCACTTCAACCAAGTAATATAAGCATAAGTATCCCTATTTTATAAATAGAGACTCAGAGAGGTAAAATGGTCAGAGAGCCCAAGGTCACACAGCTGTTCAGCAGTACAGCCAGGTTCAAATCCTCATCTGTTTGACTCCAATAATCTGAATTGTTACCTTATAATAACCTCACAGAGCTGGAATTGCTGGGTCAAGAATAAGCACAGTTCCAAGCTTTGTGATAACGCTGTACCAACCTGCCTCCAAAAAAGGGTCCCAATTTTTATACCTGCCAGTAGGATCTAAGAAGGTCTATTTCTCCATCCTCTTGTCCATGCTAGACTTTTGTCTTTTTTAAAGCCTGCTAGTTTGATAGATTAAAAAGATGAACTAGAGGCATTTCTTTAATTTCACTGTGTGTTTTTAGCCTCTGTGTGAATCTGGGGCCTACTGATCAGGGCCTGATGTCCCCCAACTGGAAGCCCCTGCTGCCTCATGTCTCAGCACAGCAGGCACCTGGGAAAAGCAGAATCATCAAGTTGAAGAATATGCCCAGTATCCCTCTGCTTGGCTGACAAATGGGGAACTGAGGCAGGAGTGGCCTCCAACAAGCTTTTGCCCCTGGCACTTCTCTAAGATTCAATCTGTCATGTGTAAGATTATAAAGTATATACATATATACCCTCAGATTCAAGAAACTCGAGGACAAGAAATATGAAGGGAAATATACCAAGATAGAGAATAATCAAATTACTCAAAACAAGTGATAAAGAGAAAATCTTAAAAGCTAGAAAAACAAAACAAAACAAAAAGATATATATTACATACTGAGGAACAAAGATAAGGATGACAGCAGATTTCTCATCAAAAACAATGCAAGAGAGAAGACAGTGGAGCACTTTCACTTTAAAATAGTGAAAGAAAAAAAAAAATCCATCAATTTAGAATTCTATGCCCAGCAAAAATATTTTTCAAAAACAAAGATGAAATAAAGACTTTTTTTCAAAGGAAATGATACTGAATAGAAGTACAGACCTACAAAAAGGAATGAAGAACACTGCAAATGGAAACTACATGAGTAAATATATAGGATTATTCTTCTCATTATTTAAATTTTTTAAAAAGATGACTATTTAAACAAAAATACCAATGTAGTGTTTAGTTTATAACATATGTAAAAGTAAAATGCATAATAATGGTAGTACATGCTCCAAAGAAAAAGGAAAGTATTCTACTGTAATGTTCTTAAAACCCCCCCCCCAAAAAAAGCCCACTGACTCATAGGATCCCATGTTGTTGTTGTTGTTGTTGTTGTTATGTGCCGTCGAGTCGGCCTCGACTCATAGCGACCCCTCCTTGGGTTTCCGAGGCAGTATCTCTACGGAAGTAGGATTGCCCAACCTTCCTTCCGAGAAGTGGCTGGTGGGTTTGAACAGAGCAAAACTGCCCTATAGAGTTTCCAAGGCTGTAAATCATTATGTAAGCAGACTGCCTCATCTTTCTCCTGCAGAGCAGCTGATGGGTTCTAACCATTAACCTTTTGGTTAGCAGCTTTAACCATACCACTATTGGTGCTCCTAATATACTTTACATAAGTAGATAAAATATAACTTGAAGATAGACTGTGGTAAGTTAAAGATATATACTAGAAACCAAAACAGCAATTACCAGATAACAAAAGGAAGAATTATAGTTAATGAATTGACAAATGAGAAAAAAAAAGAACCATAAAAACACTCAATCCAAAAGAAGGCTGAAAAAGAGTAAAGGGGGCACAAAGGACAGATGGGACAAAAGAAAACAAATACTAAAATGAAATATTTAAACCTAACCATATTATTAAGCATATTAAACGTAAAAGTTCTAAATACTCTCATTGAAAGTCAAAGGTTTTCAGATCGGATAAAAACAAGATCCAACTATATGCTGCCTAAAAGAAATACATTTCAAATGCTAAAACATGGTTAAAAGCAAAAAGATGGAAAAACACAAACCATACTAACACTAAGAAAAAGAAAACTGAAGTGCTACATTAATACCAAATACACACACACACATATATATACATACATATATATGCATACATATATCAAAGCAAAGAATAATACCAGAGGTAGAAAGTCATTTCGTAATCATAAAGGGGGTAATTAATCAAGAGGACATAATAATCCTAAACATTTATACACATAATAACAGCTTCAAAATACATAAGGCAAAAACAGAAATGCAAGGAGAAATAGACAAATCCCCAATTATCATCAGGGATTTCAATACCCCCTCACAGTAACTGATAGAACAACTAAACAGAAAATAAATAAGGATAAAAAAGATTTGAATAACACTATCAACCAACTTGACCTAATTGATATTTATAGAACACTCTGCCCAACAACAGCAGAATATACATTCTTTTCAAGTGGACACGGAACATTTAGGAAGACACACCATATTCTGGGTCATAAAACAGTTTGAATACATTTAAAAAGATTCAAGTCAGCAAAGTATGTTCTATGACCACAATGAAATCAAATGAAAAATCAGTAACAAATATCTCAGAAAAATGCCCAAATATTTAGAGATAAAACAACACACTTCTAAATAAGCCATGAGTTAAAGAAAAAAAACAAAAGGGAAATTAGAAAGTATTTTAAATTGAATGAAAATGAAAACACAACATATTAAAATTTGTGGGATGCTGTTAAAGTCTAAATTAAGCCTCAACTAAGTAGAAAAAAAAGAAAATAACAAAGATCAATGCAGAAATCAATGAAAGAGAAAATGGAAAAACAAGAGAAAATCAATGACACCAAAAGCTGTTCTTTCAGAACATCAATAAATTGATAAATCTCTAACCAGACTGATGAGAAAAAAAGAAGATAGACATTATCACCAATATCAAGAATGAAAGAGGAGATATCACCACAGATTCTACAGATATTAAAAGGATAATAAAATTGAAAACTTACTAGAAAGCTACAATAATCAAGACAGGGTGGTATTGGTATTAAGATTGCCATGTAAATCAATGGAATATTGTGAACAAGAATCCAGAAAAAACCCTCTCACTTACATTCAACTGATTTTGAACAAGAGTGCCAAGATCATTCAATGGGCAAAGAATGGTCTTTTCAACAAATGGTACTGGCACAACAGGGTACATAACATGTAAAAAAAAATGAAGGTATATGCGTACTTCATGCCATATATAAATTTAACTCAAAATGGATCAAACCTCTAAATGTAAGAGCTAAAACTATAAAACTCTTAGAAGAAAACATGAGTGTAAACTTTTGTGACTTTGAATTAGACAATGGCTTCTTAGATATGACACTAAATAAAAGCACAAGCACCAAAAAAAAAAGAGAGATAAATTAGACTTCATCAAAATTAAAGACTTTTGTGCTGTAAAGGACACCATCAACAAAATAAAAGACAACCTAAAGAATAGGATAAAATATTTTAGCATTATGTAAATTATTTATAAATAAGTCAGTGAGCACTTCCTAGGTGCTTTGGCATATATACAATGGTGAGTACAACAGATAATCGTCCTTGCCTTTATGGAGCTAAATCACATTATCTGATAAGGAATTATATACAGAATATATAAAGAACTCTTATAATTCAATAACAAAAAGACAAATAACCAATTTAAAAATGGGCAAAGGATATTATTAGATATTTCTCAAAAGAAGATATACGAATGGCCAATAAGTACAGGAAAAGATGTCCAATATAATTAGCCATCAGGAAAATGCAAATCAAAACCAAAATGAGGCACCACTTCACACCCTCCAGAATGGCTATAGTAAAAGAAAAAAGAAGACAATAACAAACGTTGACACGATCTGGAGAAACTAGGACCCTTATACACTGTTGTTGGGAATGTAAAATGGTGCAGCTACTATGGGTAACAGTCTGGCAATTCTTCAAAAGGTTAAACACAGACTATATGACTTAGCAATTCCACTCCTAGGTGCATCCTAAGAGAAGTTAAAATATATGTCCACATAAAAACCTGTATATAAATGTTCATGGCAGCACTACTCATAATAGCGAAAAAAAGAAAAGGGAAGTACAATTATAATGACAGGGTTTCTTTTGGAGGTGATGAGATGTTCTAAAATTAATTGTGGTGATGGCTATACCTATACTAAAAACCATTGATTTCTACATTTTAATAGCTGACTTCTATGATATATAAATTATAACTCAATAAAGATTTTTTTTTAAGATAACAAAGGAAAATTACAAACAACTTTATGCCAGTAAATTTGACAACTTAGATGAACTGGACACATTCCCTGAAAGACACAACTACCAAAGCACACACAAGAAGATATAGATAACCTGAATAGTCCTGTATCTATAAAAGAAATTGAATTTGTTGATTAAAAACTTTCCCACAAAGAAACTTCCTAGCTCAGATAGCTTCAATGATAATTCCACCAAACAGTTGGAAGAAATAATACTAATTCTCAACAAACTCTTTAGAAAAGAGTTTCAAATATAGAAACACAAACAGGTTAAAAGTAAAAAGATGGAAAAAAAATATGCCATGCTAACATGAAGAAAAAGAAAACTACAGGGCTACATTAATATCAGAAAATGTAATCACACTCAAATCATGAAAATGTAATCAGAAAATATCACAACAAAGAATAATACCTCAGGTAAAGAAGGTCATTTCATAATGATAAAGGGGATCAATTAATAAAAAGGGAAAGAAAGAAAAGCAAAGAAGGGACTCCTTTCTGCCCTAACAGTAACCTCCTCTCTGTCACATGGGGTCGCTATGAGTTGAAATCACCTTGACGACATCTAACAACAAGAATTACACTAAAACCAGAGAAAAACGATACAAAAAAAGAAATCCACATATCAATATGCCTCCATTAATGTAGATGTAAAAATTCTAAACAAAATTTTTGTAAATCTAATTTGACAATATATTAAAAGGGTAATAATCAAGACCCGATGGGCCTAAGAATGCAGGGTTAGTTTAGCATTTGAAAATCAATCAATATAATTAATAAGCTAAGAGGATTGTTGTTGTTATGTGCCGTCGAGTTGGACCCAACTCATTGCGACCCCTCCTTGGGTTTCTGAGGCAGTATCACTACAGAAGTAGATTGCCCCATCTTCCTTCTGAGGAGTGGCTGGTGGGTTTGAACCACCAGCCTTCTGGTTAGCAGTCGAGTGCCTTAGGCACTACACTACCAGAGCTCCCAGCTAAAAGGACAGACCATATGTTTACCTCAAAAGATGCAGAAAAAGCATTTGACGAAATCCAACATCCACTCCTCATAAAAACTCTCAGCCGAACCAGGAATAGAAGGGAACTTCCTAAACCTGATAAAGGGCACCTACAAAAATCTATAACGAATATACTTAATAATGAAAACTAAGTTTTCCTTCTAAGTTCAGAAACAAGACAAGGATGTCTGCTCTCACCACTGCTATTCAACACAGTATCGGAATGTCTTAGGTTGGGTTCTCTAGGGAAGCAAAATCAGCTTATAAACACATATACAGAGAAAGAAATTTATCCCAAGGAAATGGCTCACGAAGTTGCAGAAGGTAGAAGTCCCAAGTCCTTGGGTCAAACATCAAACTGGAGGCTTCTCCTGAGTTACAGAGCTTCAGGGGCTGACAAACTCAAGACTGGCAGGCAATACAGCAAGCTGCTGGTTTCAGAGGCTGACAAATCCAAGACTAGCAGATAAAATGGCAGCCTGGTGGCTCACAGGCTTCGAAGGCAACAATCCCAAGATTGGCAGGCAATACAGCAGACCAATGGTTCAAGTCTAGAACTGGACATGATGGTGAGCCAGATGCAGGATCCAAATCCAGCAGAAAGCCAGCGACCTTCCCCAAAGCTTTTCCATATATACTGGAAGCAGGCCACACTCTGAAGGAAACTCCCTTTCAGCTGACTGACTGCTCACAGCAGATCTCATCATGGAGGTGATTATATTACATCAGATGTCATCATGGGGGACAACTATATCATAACTGCTAAACCACTTAGAATCATGGCCCAGCCAAGTTGACACACAAACTTAACTACCACATGGAGGTTCTTTCTAGTCAGGGCAAGAAAATGAAATAAAAGGCATCCAATTTGGAAAAGAGGAAGTAAAACTATTTTAATTTACAGTAGCATGTTCATCTATATACAAAATCCAATAGAACTGACAAAAAAAAAAAAAAAAAAAAGCTACTAGAACTAGCGGTTAAGTTTACCAAGGTTGCAGAATATAAGATCAATATACAAAACTCAATTTTATTTCTATATACTAGCAATAAACAATCAGAAATTAAAATTCTTCAAATATAATTCTTCAAATATAATGGCACCAAAATATGAACTACTCAAATAGTATATGAGCCCATTTATATGAAATAAGGAGCTCTGGTGGCATAGTGGATAAGGCATAAAAGGCTACTAACCAGAAGGTCAGCAGTTCAAACCCACCAGCTGCTCTGTGGAAGGAAGACTGTTGTTGTTGTTGTTATGTTCCATCGAGTCAGACCTGACTCGTAACAACCCCTCCTTGGGTTGCTGAGGCAGTATCACTATGGAAGTAGATTGCCCAACCTTCCCTCCAAGAAGTGGCTGGTGGGTTTGAACCGCCAGCCTTCTGGTTAGCAGTTAAGTGCCTTAGGCACCATGCTACCAGAGCTCCCATGGAAGGAAGATGGGGAGAGTTACTTCCATAAAGATTTATAGCCTCAGAAACCCAATGGGGGTCGCTGTGAGTCAGATTCAATTAGATGGCAGTGAGTTTTTTTTTTTTTTTTTTAAATATGAAATACCTGGAGTAAGCAAATGAATAGAAACCAAAGTTCATTCAGGTTACCAGAGATGGTAGGGAGGGGGAGAGGGGAAGTTATTGCTGAGGGGATACTGAGTTTCTGTTAAGGGTGATGGAAAAATTTGGAAATGGATAATGGTAATGGTTATATAACATAATGAATGTAATTAATGTCACTGAATTGTACATGTAAAAAACATTGAAACAGCAAATGTTTTATACACACACACACACATATAACTACAAAACAAAAATGGAGGCCCACAAGCTATTACAAAATGTGAAATATTTAGGAATAAATATGACAAAAGATGTGACTTGGATGGAAAGCTATAAAACACTGATGAGATAAGTTAACAAACACATAAAAACAAAAAAGACAGAACAAATGCTGGCGAAGATGTGGAGAGACTTGTACACTCATACACTGCTGGTGGGATTGTAGAAAAAGTGCAACCACTGTGGAAAACAATATTGTTGTTGTTGTTGTTGTTATGTGCCATCGAGTCTGCCTGACTCAGAGCGACCCCTCCTTGGGTTTCCGAGGCAGTAACACTACGGAAGTAGGATTGCCCAACCTTCCTTCCGAGGAGTGGCTGGTGGGTTTGAACCGCCAGCCTTCTGGTTAGCAGTCAAGTGCTTTAGCCACTATGCTACCAGAGCTCCCTTAAAAAGTTGGAAATCGAATTACCATACAATCTAGCAATCTCACTACTTGGCATCTATCCTGCAGAAATAAGAGCTGTGACACAAATAGATATATGCCCACCCATGTTCCTCACAAACTATTCACAATAGCAACAAGAGAGAAACAACCGAAAAGCCCATTAACAGATGAGTGGATAAACAAATTATGTTACCTACACACAACAGAACACTATCAACATGAAAGAATAACGACGAAACTGTGAAACACCTCATAACATGGATGAACCTGGAGGACCTTATGCTGAGTGAGGCCAGTCAATCACAAAAGGACAAATATTATATGAGACCACTATTGTAAAAAGTCAAAAGATTTTCACACAGAAAGAAATATTCCTTGATGGCTACCAGGGGTGGGAGAGGAAAGGGTGGTAAAATCACTAACTAGAGGGTAGACACATATTAACTTTGGTGAAGAGAAAGGCAATATTCAATAAGGAGGAGGGCAGCACAAAGTGATCAAGGCAAAAGTAGACACTGGGAGGCACACAAGAGTTAAAGGCAACAGAGGAAAATACTATTACATACACAATTCTGCAATAAGAGTAGTAATAATAATCTTCGAGTGGATACACAGACAGATATGCAAGCTGAATCCCAACAAATTTTTCTGTAGAAATTGATAAGATAATCTTAAAATTCATGTGAAATCAAAGAATCTACAACAGCCAAAACAACTTTCAAAGAGAAGTACAAAGTTGGAGGATGTTTACCATCTTATTTCAAGATTTACTTTAAAGGAGCTCTGGTGGCATAGTGCCTAAGGCATTTGACTGCTAACTAGAAGGCTGGTGGTTCAAACCCACCAGCCACTCCTCGGAAGGAAGGTTGGGCAATCTACTTCCATAGTGATACTGCCCCGGAAACCCAGGGAGGGGTCGCTATGAGTCGGATCCAACTCAACGGCAATGTGTTGCGTTTTTGCGTACATATATGGAAACCAGATTTTTTTTTACAATGGAGTAAGGTAATGTAACAGAGCTAGGAAAAACTTTTCAACAAATGGTGCTGGAACTTCTGGATAGCCACAAGCACAAAACGAAATCGAATCCACACCTCATGCCATATACAAAGAGTAACTCAAAATGGATCACAGACCTAGATATGACATCTAGGAGTACAAAATTTAAAGGAGAAAAGCTTTATGATCTCGGGTTAGGCAAAGAATTCTTAAATACAACACTAAACACAATCCATAAAAGAATGAATTGATAAACTGGATTCCATCAACACTAAAAATGCTTGTCTTTTCAAAGACACTGTTAAGAAAATGAAAACACAAGCCACAGACTGAAAGAAAATATTTACAAATCATTTATCTGATAAAGGACTTGTATCCAGAATACATAATGAACCCTCACACTCAGTAATTCATGCATATAATGGAATACTACTCAGCCATAAAGAAAAATTAAGTCCTGATGGATGAATCTCAAAGACATTATGCTGAATGAAATAAGTCCATCATAAAAGGGCAAAAACTGTATGACCTCACTTACATGAGATTACAAGAATAGGTAAATACATAGAGACCAATGGTTATCAATGGTTAGCTGGGGAGGAAGGGGTGAGGACAAGAGGGATCACTATTCAGCAATAAAATGAATAGATGCTACAACATGGGTGAATCTCCAAAGTACAGAAGCTATTAAATTATTTAAAAATTAAATAAAATTAATCACCCTAACCACATTTCAGGGAGCTCTGGTGGTGTAGTGCCTAAGGCATCTGACTGCTAACCAGAAGACTGGCAGTTCAAACCCACCAGCCACTCCTCAGAAGGAAGGTTGGGCAATCTACTTTCGTAGTGATACTGCCTCGGAAACCCAAGGAGGGGTTGCCATGAGTTGGATCCTACTCAAAAACACATAAGAACAACAGCAACAACAATACCTTAAAACTGTGCAGTTTATTGTAATCAATTATTTTTCAGTACAGCTGTGTTTTTTAAAAAAGAAAGTTAATCAAAGTTATACCAGAAAAAAAAAAAAAATAGATTTAACTAGAGTACCTTGACTGGTTATTTCAATTTAAAATCCTTTGAGTCTTGAATTTTAACACTCATTTGTTCAAAGATCCACAATCATTTATTTCCAGAATGTAAACACATTCCACTCTGTCACTTGAAGATAACTGTACTGAGATTCCAAGATGTATTTGTACCAAGTAAGATGCTATAATTCTAAATCATTTCTCCTAAATGCCCATAATCTGAGATCCCACAAATCCATCGCTTTAACAATCTCTAGTCTTCTCTTCCAAAGACAAACTCCACCACCAGAATTTAAATCACCTCTCCCTTTAGGCAGCCACTAAACACGATGTTTAGAAAAAGTTTTAAGTAATACAAGGATGTCTTCCAACATAAAAATAAGCAGGGAGGGGGAGAGAGTGTGAGACACAAAGGTATTCCCAGAGCACCATCCCCACCACGAAAAAGAAAAAAATCCACAGCAAGAATAACTAACAGGAAATGTCCCCCAACATTACAGGAATGCCTCTAGTGATTTTTATTTTTGTCTTTTTCCTTTTTAATATTTTTACTTTAAATTATTACAAAATTATTTCATTTTGTTGCTGTTGTTATTGTTCACATTATTTAAAAGTTGGCAATAAATTAAATATCCATGATTCAGGAGCTAGTGCCAGGTGGTCTGACCACAGAGAGTTCTCTGCAGCCATTAGAAATCATCTGTAGTCAGTGTGTTGGTAAGGATATGGAGCAATTGGAACTCTCACACTCTGCTGGAGGGAATGTAAATTGGCACTTAGGAAAACTATTTGGCAGCATATACTAAAATTGAGAAGTTCCTGGGCAGTGCAAACAGTTAACATGCTTGGCTGCTAACCCAAAAGCTGGCAGTTCAAGTCCATCTAGAGACACCTCAAAAAGAAAGGCCTAGATATATACTTTCAAAAACTCAACACTGAAAACCCAAGGAATGTATTTCCACTCTGACACATATGAGGTTGCCATGAATTACTATCAACCTAATGGCAACTGGTAAAAAAGAAAGGAAAAGAAAAGAAAAGCTTAAAGCCGAACATATTTGAATACTTCCTGTGACCCAGAAACTTCATTACTATATGCTCATCAGAAATAAGTTCATAATGTCACCCAAAGACATGTCAAAGACAGTTCAAAGTAGTACTATCAATACAGTCAAAAACTGGAAAGAATCCAAATATCTATCAACAAAAGGGCAGCTCTGGTAGCGTAGTGCCTAAGGCACTTGACTGCTAACCAGAAGGCTGGTGGTTCAAACCCACTAGCCACTCCTCAGAAAGAAGGTTGGGCAATCTACTTCTGTATTGATACTGCCTCGAAAACCCAAGGTGGGGTTGCTATGAGTCGGGTCCGACTCAATGGCACAAAACAACAACAACAACATCAACAAAAGAATAGATAAACTGAAATATCCACCCAATGGAATACTAGGCAGCAATATAAAAGGATAAACTACGGATACATACAACAGCATGGACGAATCTCACAGATGGAATAATGAGCAAAAGAAGTCATGCTGTATGATTCCATTTATGTGAAAGTCTAGGAGAGGCAAAACTAAGCTATGGTTTCAGAAGTCAGAATACTGGTTACCTCTGAAGGAGGAATTAACTGGCAAGAGGCACAAGGGAGCCTTTTAGGGGGCAGAAAATATCCTGTATCTTGATCTGAGGGGTAGTTACATGGATGGTACAGATGTCAAACACAATATACTTACAATTAGTTCACGTTACAGTATGTATTTATACCTCAATACAAAAAAAAAAAAAAGACCCCAGAAGAATTGATGCATTTGAGTTGTAGTGTTGGTGAAGAATATTGTGTGTATCAAACATCAAATCTGTCTTGGAGGAAGCAGAGCCGGAATGTTCCTTAAAAGTGAGAATGGCCAGATGTCATCTCTAGTACTTGGGTCATGTTGTTAGAAGGGACTAATTGCTGGAGAAGCTTTCATGCTTGGTAAAATAGAGGGTCAGAGAAAAAGGGGAAGACCCTCAACAAGACGGACCGACAAGGATGGGCTCAAGCATGGCAACAACTGTGCGGATGGCACAGGACCAGGCAGTGTTTCATTCTGTCGCACAAAAGACTGCGGTGAGTCGAAGCTGACTCGCTGGTACACAGCAACAACACAAACAATTTAGACATAATAATAATAATACTATGGTCTCTGACTCAGAAAGATGGCCAGCGTTGAGGGGAAAATATATGACCTTATTTATTTATGTAAAATAATTGACACCTATGTACTTCATTGGGTGCTCTGGTAGCATAGTGTCTAGGGCACTTGACTGCTAACCAGAAGGCTGGCAGTTCACACCTACCAGCCACTCCTCGGAAGGAAGATGGGGCAATCTACTTCTGTAGTGATACTGCCTCAGAAACCCAAGGAGGGGTCGCTATGAGTCGGGTCCGACTTGACGGCACATAACAACAACAACAACAACATGTACCTTCATTTACTGATGATTCCAAAACTGCATGACCTGCCATTTATAAGCACGTGCTATGTGCCAGGCACAGCAGTAGGTAAGCACCTTAGGACATCATTTCATCCTCCAACCAGTACTATGAGGTAGGCGGGGATCACTACTGTCCCCTGCTTTATTCAGAAGGAAACTGAAGCACAGAAAGGTTAGGAAACTTTCTGAGGTCATCCAGCTATAAGTGGCAGAGTTAGATTTGAACCTAGGGTTTCTGGGGCAAGAGGCCATGCTCTTATGTAAATCCCAGCACCTCGATCACAGCTCACAAGGCCCCACATAATCTGGCTCTTACCAACCCTTCACACTTCACTTCATCCTCCTTCCTCACCCAACACTCCAGTCTCACCATCCTTGCTCTACCCTGAAAACATCACTCCTCATAGCACAGGTTATGCACATTTGCTGTTCCTCTGCCAGGAATGCTTCTCCCTGCTCCTCTTTGCTTGGGTAACTTTAGGTCTTAAGTAGCACCTCCTCCAGGAAGCTTTCATGAGTCCCAGCCTGGCCTGGGATAGTCTGTGTACACCCCTGGCTCCAATGACCCTCCCATGTGGCCCTCATCAATGTTTGGGGTTTTATCTGCTTTATGAGTTCCTTGAGGGCCAGTAAGTGTCCCTTTCGCTCAGAGCCTTGTCCCCCTCTCCACTACTCAATAAACAGTTGATAATGAATGAATGAATAGATCCATTTGCCAGGACAGACTGACTTGGAGAGACCTCTAGAAGGCTAATACTAAAATGTCAGATAGTGCCCACGGGGAGGTAGGTTTTGGGGGGATTTTTATACTCATCTTTGTGCACTGGGGTTTATCAAGTTGGATTTTGTCCTGGTGTTCAGGTATCATTTTCTAACCCCTCAGCATCTCCTCTCCCTGGGGGACCCCTGGGCTGCCATCTTCCCAGCCCTGTGCATATACTCTCCCAGCTCTGCCTGCAGCCCCAGCGGATGGTGTATTAATAAACGGGAGGAGAAGGTCACCCAGCTCGCAAGCACCAAGCCGTCCTTGACTCAGGCGCAGATGAAACGCACTGAGGTGGGGGAGCCACTGAGCACGTGTGAGCTATTTCTGATTCCCACCTGGCCAGGCACAGCATATCTGCCCTGGGAGCCTGGGCCAGCCGTGCAGCGAGTATCACCCTTGACCAGCTGCCCCAGCCATGCTCCCAGCTAACCAGGCCACTGCCCTGCTGTAGACTCTCCCAGGGGAGAAAGGTCAAGACCCTTGGCCCAACCATGGAGGCTCAGCGAGATCCCACCCCTGCCCACCTTACTGCTCTCCACTCCCCCATGGGCAGCCAGGACCCCACTCAACTCTGAGCCTTTGCACTTGCTGTTCCCTCTGCCAGGAATGTCTTCCCCATCTCCAGCTGTGGCTCACTCCCACTTACCCTACAGGTCTCAGCTTGAACCACTCCCTCCTCCAGGAAGCCTTCCTGATCATCACCCTAGCTTGGGTGTCACTTGTCCTATCTTGTTACTGTCTCAGTGGTCTTTGAACCCTCTCCTGGGCTGTAATGTGGTCACTTGGAGGGCTCTCGTCAGTTATTTCTATGTCCTAGCACCCAGCAAGGGCCTGGCCCACAGCAGGCACAAATCTCTATTTTCTGACTGACTACACAGGGAGAAAGTGCTCCAAGGACTGAGAAAGGGCAGAGGGGTGGGGGGTTTGAGGAAGGAGGCAGAGGGCAGGGGGAAGAAGGGGAGAAAATGATTGAGTTTGACTGTGATGTGGAGGAGGAGGGTCAGAGAGATGTGACCTCTGGGGAAGGGGAGATGGGGCAGAAGACCCCTGTCTGATAAGTCTCCCCTTACTCAGCTAGCAGCCCCTGCCCCTCTGCCGGAGGGTCAGGGCAGCCGGGGCAAAGGGCCCAGACTCCAGACACCAGGTGTGGTTGATTGCTCACAGGCCCTGCCTCCCCAGGCCTGACAAACAGTCAATGCGGATCTGTGTAGAACAGAGCATTTTGTCTAAATATATCTGCTCCCCAATGCAGGCCGCTCAGGGAGGGAGTTGGGGGCTCAAGGCAGGCCTCCTGCTCTGGGGAGGCTGGGCCTGCAGTGCTGGGAGAACCTTCACAGCGCACCCCGCAGACCCACCCACAACCCCCTGGCCCTAGCAGAGGAGTCCACCAGGGCGGAGAGTCAGGGGTGGGTCTGGGTGCACCCCTCCAAGCAGGGCTCCCGCTACCTGACCTCCCACCCAAAAGCTCTGCCTTGAATGTGGGCCATGCACAAACCAGGCCAGCAGAGGAGGGAAGGGACAAAGAGACAGGGCCTGGGGGGAGGGGGACACATAAGCAGAGCCTGGGGGGAGGGGGACACAGAGGACACAGAGGTGGGGGTGGACAGAAAAGCAGGGCTCTGGGGGAAGGAGGCAGTCTGGCGGAGAGGGAAAAAAAAAACAAACTCACTGCCGTTGAGTCGTTTCCGACTCATAGCGACCCCTCCTTGGGTTTCCCAGGTGGTATCTCTATGGAAGTAGATTGCCCAATCTTCCAATCTTCCTTCCAAGGAGTGGCCGGTGGGTTTGAACCGCCAGCCTTCTGGTTAGCAGTCAAATCCAGGCTCTCCCCACCCTCTTTTTGCAAGAGAGGTATAAAGAAAGAGGCAACTCCAACAGGGTCACACAGGGGCCTGAGGGGCAGAGGAACCAGAAGTCTTGGCTTCCAGGCCTCTTGGGCAGCCTGAAGGTTCCTTGAATTCTCTTCAGGTTTTTGAGGTTCTCCTAAAGGGCCTTCAGAGTGGAATGGTAGAAAGTATGAGATTGGGAGTCAAGTGGCTATCATTCAGTCCCACCTTCAAGACTAAGACCCTCAGGCAGCAGTCTCTCTCCCTCCATGTCCTAGCACTTGGCAGACGAGTGCTCACTCTTAAAGTAGCCTTCTCTCCAGAGGTGGGGAGGGAGAACTTGAGGGTTCTAGTCAGGGGTCCTATGGGAGCATGACTTCAGCCACCATTTATTAAGCACCTACTATGTGCCAGGCTCGGAAGGAAGGTTGGACAATCTACTTCCGTAGTGATACTGCCTCGGAAACCCAAGGAGAGGTCACTATGAGTCGGGTCCTACTTGATGGCACATAACAACACAACATGTGCCAGGCCAGTCCCATGAACTTTTACTCGCAGGACCTCACTTCACCCTTGCACCAGTCTTTGAGGCAGGCAGTATAATGTTATCCCATGGGAACAGATAGGGAAACTGAGGCTCAGAGAGGCTTCTGTGACCTGTTCAAGGTCACAGAGCTGGTAAGCAAAGCCAGGATTCACTCAGGCCAACCCTCAGAATCAGCTTGTGTCCTCTTGTGGGTGGACAAGCTCCAGTGACCATAACAGGGAGGTCTAGCCTGTGGCTCTAAAAAGCCTTCAAGGGTCCTTAGGACTGAGGCTGACACTACCTTTCTATTCAGTTTTGCTCTTTCAATTACAAAAAAAAAAAAAACGGGGAAAAAATTTGTTCATTAAAATAGCAGGACATAATACTTGCTATTAACTCCTCACTTTAAAACAGGGTACAAAAGTCTCCCCACCTCTACCCACCCTCACCCTAAGCTGGACAACACAATGGTTAAGAGCCTGGGCTCTGGAGACAGGCTGCCCACTGTAACAGCTAGGGGATGGTACCAAAACCACACCAAACCCACTGCCATCGAGTCAATTCTAACTCATAGCGACCCCCATTGGATTTCCGACATGGTAAATCTTTACGGAAGTAGATTGCCCCACCTTCCTCCTGCGGAGTGGCTAGTGGGTCTGGACTGCCAACCTTCTGGTTAGCAGTCAAATGCCTTAGGCACTGAGCCACCAGAGCTCCTTAGGGGACTTTAGACGTGTCATTATCTCCCTGTGACTCATTTTCCCCACCTGTGAAAAGAGCAATGGTCCCCCACTCAAAGTCATGGGCCACTGAGTCGATTTTGACTCAGTGACCTCAAGTGACACAGCAGAACTGCCCACACAGGGTTTTCATGGCTGTACTAGGGAGCTCTGGTAGTGCAGTGCCTAAGGCAATTGACTGTTAACCAGAAGGTTGGCAGTTCAAACGCACCAGCCACTCCTCGGAAGGAAGGTTGGGCAATCTATTTCCATAGTGATACTATCTTGGAAACACAAGGAGGGGTCACTGTGATTCGGGTCCAACTCAACGGCACATGACAACAACAACTCTTTTACAGAAGCAGATTTCCAGGACATTCTCCTGAGGAACCTCTGGGTGGGTTCGCACCACCCACCTAGCACTTAATTATCGTGCCATCATGTTACATGGGCTCCTTATACTGGAGAGCTAGTTATGCTAAGTTTTGCCCCAGGCCTGTCTGGGAACATTAGCCACCCATCACTCCTGCCTAAACTGATAATGGATCTCTCCCAAGGCGGGTCTAAATGGCATTCCCTCAAAGGCACTCTTGGGGAGAGATTTGAAATAGCTGGGCTTCTCCCCATGTTGCCATCAACGTTCCTGGTGGGTCCTTACCCTAAACAAAGGGCAATCCACCAGCCAACTTCCTGCTCACTCAGCTCCCAAGAGCCCCCTTGATGCCAGGTCTGAATGCAGAAGTGGCCCTCACAGAACAGTGCCTCCAAGGGGCTCACGCAGCCACTGCACCCATTCCCAGGGGCTGAGGGAGGAGCAGAGTGGCAGGCTTGATGGGTGGGCAGCTTGGGCTACTGTCTGAAAGATGCATGTTGTGTGACCAGACCCCTCATGGGAAAGGAGGCTCCCAGTGCAGCTGAGGGGAGCACAGGCTGACCTCTGGCTTGGTAGCCCCTACCTGGTCCTGGTAGCCACAATTCTATCTCCCCACCCTATTGCTATGCCCTGCCTGACCATCAGACTCAACAATGCTCAGTCAATATGCATAAGCTGTGTACCTACTGTGTGCAAGGACCCAGGCTGGGCACTGCTGGGTCACCGAGAGTCATCACCCAACTGGCTTCTGCCCTGGAGGAGTTTCTGCCTAGTGGGAGAGGCAGGTACACAGACACTCACAACTCAAAGGACTCTGGGAGGGCTGACCCATGTCAGAGGGATGGAAGGAGAGGACAGTCAGAGAAGGTTTCCTGGAGGAGTGAGGCCTCAGCTAAGCCTTAAATTACAGAGAAGAGTTAACAAGCAAATGCTGGGGGGATAGGTCTTCTGGGACAGAGAGAAGATCAAGTACAAAGGGTGGGAGCCCAAAGGACAAGGTGGATTCTGGAAATCCCTTCACTCCTCCGAACTGCAGCTTAGGGCATGGTGGTGGAACAAAAGGAGGGGCTGCAGAAGTGCCCAGAGGCCAGGTCACAGAGAGCCCCGACTGCCTCGCTAAGGTCTCTGGACCACTGATGGGATAGAAACCTCACTGGCAAGACTGGGTAACTGGGCTTGGCTTCTGGAGCAACCACTCTGCTGTGTGTGGAGGGCGCATGGGTAGGAGATGTGAGGAGAGCCCGAGACAGCTACCTTGGCCAGAGGTCATGAAGGCTAGAGTCAAAAGACATTTGAGAAGGGGATATGGGGTGGGAAGGAGCCCAGCTTCTGCTTTGTTCTTAGATCCCCAGACTTACCAAGGGCTCCAGGCACAAGGCTGCCTCCCATGCTGGCCTCCAGGAATGGTCCTGTGATTTATCAAACCCAGCTTCGTTAATGGTTCCTGGAAGCCTCAGGGCTGTTAGGAGGTGGTGCCCCCTGCAAGCACTGACCCCTACCAGGCTGCCACCTGTCTTTGCACAGTCCTGCATCCACAGAGGGAAGCAACAGAATAGGTCAGCAGAGGTCAGTGAGCTCCAGCCTCAGTCCCAGCAGGTGGGCAGGAGGCCAAAACAATCTGCCAGTGCTAGGAAGGCTTGGGGAGTGGCCAGTCAGAGAACGTTGTGGGCCTGTTCTGCTCCAGAACCTTCTGTGGCCCCCTAGTCTTTTCAGAGGCAAGCGTTTATAGGGCGGGGTGAGAGGTTGGGAGGAGGAGGCTCAGCTCCACAACACCTCACTGTGGGATGTTACTCAACATCCCTGAGTAGAACCCAATGATGCCCAAGGGCCCTGCTAATCATGGCCAGGGCTGGGACCCTCCAGGAGCCCTCAGGGATCTAATCCACCTCTGGCCAGGTTTCCAGCCCTGCCTAGGCAAGCTGCTTCACCTCTCAGAGCCTCGGTTTCCTCAGATGTCAGCCGTCTGCCTCATGGCCTACCTGGCCCATGTGACCCCCACCATGGGTCTCTGCACCAGCTGTTCCACCGGTTCACTCCTTCTCATCCTCAGCCCTCACTCCAAAATCACCTCCTTGGGGCAGCTCCCCTGACCCCCCCCACATTAGGTTGGGTATCCTTATAGCTCTCTCTGGTAGCACTGCCTGTCATGGATGTGAATTTACATTCATCAGAGAGATTATGTAAGATTGTCTGCCTCCCAAGAGGATCGTGGGCTCCACAGGGCAGGGATCAGGGTGTTCAGTTCACCACTATCTTCCCAGCATCCAGCTCTGGCTTGGGCACAGAACAGGTGCTTAACCCATATTTACTGAATAAATACATGGGAGAAGGGAGGGAGGGAAGGTAACTCCAGGGGATGATAATATCTACCTTCTAGAGTTGAGAGGATCAGACAACATACAAAGGACCTAGCCTGAGTGGGGGCAATGTCTCACACATACACACACACACCACACACCATATACACCACACCCCATACCCCACACACCCCACATACACTACACCCACATACACTACATACATATCACACTCACATACCACACACACGACACACATATCATGCACACCACACATATCACACACCCACACCATAAACACATACTATACATACCATACCCCACACATACCCTACACCCACGCATCACACATATACCACACCCATATACCACATACTACACGTGTCACACTCACACACACCACACGTACCATACACATGTCACACACACCACACACACCACATCCACACCACATATATATATATCACACCCACATACCACACATACTATACACGTCACACTCATATACACCACATATATACCATACACACAGCACACACACCACACACATCATATCCACACCACACACATACCACATCCACACACCACATATATACCACACCCACATACCACATATACTACACATGTCACACTCACACATACCACACATGTACCATACACACATCACACACATCACATACACACCATACACACACATCATACACCTCACACCTCACCCACCCACCACACATACACCATACCCATATACCACACACACTACATGCACACTACACTCACACACACCACACACACCATACCCACATACCACATACACTACATGCACACTACACTCATACACACCACACACATCATACACACATACCATTCATACTACACATATCACACACACTTCACATACATACCATACACACATATCATACACATCATATTGTGCACACTACACACCCTACACATACCATACATACCGTATACTACATATACCACATACACATACCACATACACCACACACATACTTACATATCACACAGATCCCACATATCACACCATACACGAATATCATACACATCACATCACACAACCCACACACACACACACATCGCACCCACACACCACACACATACCATATATACATACCATACATACCACATCCACATACCCCACACACACACCACACACACACTACACACATACATAACACTCACACATGCCATACATATCATACACACATTACATACACCACACCCACACACCACACATACACCATACACCTGGTGGCTAGCCAAGACCCTTAGGCTTTCCAGTACCCACTAGCCTCTGTTCCCGCCATGTTGTCCCTGGAAAGCCTTGCGCACTCCCAGTCCTCCAGGAATCTCTCACACCCAAGAGGTAGGAGGTCCCCCAAAGGAAAGGCACAAGATGCTGACACCTTCTTGCCTGCCATCACACCTCAGTTTCAGCTTCAAGGATGGGAACTGAGGTCACTTAAGGAGGCTCAGAAAATTCCCAGTCGTACCAGGTGGGAGCACAGAGATGGGCCAAGATAGCCCACCGTACTCCTGCTGCACAATGAAGAAACTGAGGGGGGACTCACAGTCACCCAGTGGTCAGGGCCTGAGATCTACCTTCTGCCCTGGATTCCTGAGTCACCCAGATATGGGTTCAAATCCTAGCTGAACTGCCCACCAGCCAGGTGGCCTCAGTTTCCTCAGATGGAGATAATCACTCCTTCACAGGGCTCTGGGGTTGAACAGAATACTGTACCCACAGCACTCAGCATGGTACTCCCTTCCCATTTTTCTTCTACCTGAAGCTCCAGTCTCCAGATGGGGCTCCGAACCCCCCCTCACCAGGCCTACGCAAACCTCCATAGGACCAGCCAAAGAGGGCACTGAGGGGAAAGGTGCAGAGGTCAGGCCAGCACAAGCCCTGCTTGCTGATTCTGTGGAAAATACATGTGGCTAAGGGCCCTGAAGACATCTCCAGTCCGGTGTCTTTGAGCGCTGTAGCCCTGTCCCACAATAGCAGGCTAAGCCCAACCAGAAGGTCCTCCCCAAGCACAGGTGACCCCTCAGAATTGTCACTCCAAAAGAGCCTGGTCAGCTGCAGAATCCCAAAGGCCAGGCCCTCATGGTACATATTGCCCAGAAAAGGCAGGCTACCACGCCAGGGTCACATAGCAAAGCTCCAGCAATGCTGAGACTCGAACTTGGACCCTGTAGAGCTTAACCTCCAGGCCCAAGCCTCCCAACCCCAACTGGATCTGGCAGAGCTGAGGAGGTGCCAGGGCTTGGTGGCAGCCAAGGGAGGGAGGGAGGGAGGCAGGCAGGCAGCTGGGGGTGGTGGGAAGAACCTTTTTTTCTCCCGTCTTTAGCAAACCCAGATCCTTGTTTCCAAGCTGCGCTCAGAAATCTCGGTTGCTGCGTCACCACGCGCAGTCAGCCCGCAGTGGGTGGGAGGAAAGACTCCCTCCCTCTAGCAGGTGGGGAAACCAGGAAGATCGGTCAGGGGTGAGTAGAGTGAGGGTTCCCTGCTACTTCCCAGAGTCACAGAGGGCTGAGCTGGGAGAGCCTCTGAGACAAATCTCCCTTCCCCCAGCAAAGAGACGGAGACCATGAGACCCAGAGAGGTTCAGGAACTCAGACAGGGACACACAGCAGTAAACTAGCTTACTTGTTGTTGTTGTTACGTGCCCTCGAGTCGGACCCGACTCATAGCGACCCCTCCTTAGGTTTCCGAGGCAGTATCACTACGGAAGTAGATTGCCCCATCTTCCTTCCGAGGAGTAGCTGGTGGGTTTGAACCGTCAGCCTTTTGGTTAGCAGTCAAGGGCCTTAGGCACTATGCTACCAGAGCTCCTACTTACTCTTACTAAAACCAAAAAACCAAAACTCACTGCCATTGAGTCAATTCCGACTCATAGTGACCCCCTTTGGGTTTCCGAGGCGGTAAATCTTTACGGAAACAAATTGCCCAGTCTTCCTTCTGAGGAGTGGCTGGTGGGTTTGAACTGCCAACTTTCTGGTTAGCAGTCAAACACCTAAGGCACTACACCACCAGAGCTCCTACTACTCTTACTACAACCCCCAAATATCCCCCATTCGTCTCCTGACAGCACAAGAAAAGGTCTCCTGGCCCCACCTCTAGAAGGCTTATCTGTCCGCACAGAAAGATATCTCAACCCAAAGGCTGACTTCTCACACCCAGGCCCCAGCACCTGGGGTGCACAGAGTTCCAGCCCTCCTATACAATCATAAGTACCTCGTCAGGGTATGGTTCTTATCCCTTCCTGTGGAGCCCAGGACAGTGCCAGGTACACAGCAGGTGCTCAATAACCAGTCTTGTGGTCCATTTATCCAGCAGGAGGCCTGCTCGATTTCTACATCATCAAAGACATACTGTGCCCACATCCTTGCGCTCTCCAAAGATGACCGCCTTCTGCACTGAACGTCACTTGAACCATTTCAGCAAACTCCCCAAGATGGATCATCCGTGCAGGCCTTCAGTGGGCCGAGAGGGATACACACAGAATGCATGCTGTGCTCCCTTCTGGAGAATCCAGACCACCTGTGACTATGCCCTGGGGGCCTGCTGTTGTGGAGGGGTAGAACCAAAAAACCCAAACTCACTACCATCCAGTAGGTTCTGACTCAGCAACCCTCATTGGGTTTCCGAGGTGGTAAATCTTTACAGAAGTAGATTACCCCATTTTCCTTCCGTGGAGTGGCTGGTGGGTTTGAACCACCAACCTTCTGGTTAGCAGGCAAATGCCTTAGGCACTATGCCACCTAAGTTCCTTCAGAGGGGTAGGGTGGGGTGCGGGGTAATTTCTGCCCCTTTGTTGAATGGTTCTAGGAATCAGTTTGTTCTCCCTCACGAGTGGGCTGCCAGGTGTCATTCCTCATCACCTGTGTCACTGCTGTGGCACCCCCGGGGAATCTGAGAGATGGGCCAGCTTACCACAACTGTCTGTGAGCCAAAGAAGAAAGGGGCCCAAAGAGAGAAGCCATGGTTCACCTCTTACAAATATGCTATGTTCCACCAGGAGGACTTGTCACCTTCATCTTACAGCTCAGATGGAACCTCTGGAGGAGTGGGAGCTGAGGCTGGGTGACCACTGAAATCCAGAGTGCTTCTCAGGTTGTGCTCTCAAAATGCAAGATGTGCTCGGCTCCATCTCCAGTACGTGTTCCCCAAAGCCCGGAGCTGGGTCAGCTCACCTTTGATTCCTGTAAGCGAAATGCCCAAATTCCATTCCTGCTCATCACTTGCTGTTTTGGAATAAATGGAAGCTTCAGAATCCCTGGAACAGAGGGCTAAGGCCAGACTCCAAACTGTATGATTTGGATTCAAATCCTGGTGCCACCACTGCCCTAGCTGTGGGACTTCAGACAACTCGCTAAACCTCTCTGTGCCCCAGTGTCCTCATTTGCAAAACAGGAATAATAACAAGAGTGTGTGACGGGGACTGAAAGAGAGGCCAGATATGATGCCCATCAGAGGGCACTGGTGCCCATCAGAGGGTCCAGCACAGTGCTTGGCACCCAGAAGACAGTCAAGAAGCGCTCTGTCGAATGAATGAATGAGAAAAGAATTAGCCAATGAGATGGTTATTATTATCATCATCATCAACATCACCAGGGATCCCTAAGCCTGGTTTTGCAACCAGCCCTAGTGAGGGGTGTAGCAAAATTCTCCAAACAAAATTTGCTTCCATTCATTTTGGGTTTTGAAAAGGCCACGTCAGACAGCTTGGCGGGGAGGAGGCGGCATTGCGAAACCCAGCACAGAAGGATCCAGGGCCCTGATCCTCGGCTCAGGAAGTGATGTTCAACCAGGAGCAAGAGGCCTCTGGGCACTGGTCCCCTCAAGGGCCCAGCAGGATGGGGCTCTTTGGCTATGGGTCCACTCCTCACCCTCTGCTTGACCTTGGGTAGCCACCCAACCTTTCTGAATCTCAGTTTCTTCATCTGTCAAATGGAGACAATATTCTGTCGCTCTCCTACCCTCATGGATGGTGGAAGACGCAGAGGTAAATGTGTTCTGTAAACTGTAGAGTTCAACACACATCCCGAAGGTTTCAGTCCGGGCCTGAGGCAGTCACTGGGGACACTGTGGGCAGGGTGGAGGGGCAGAACAGGCAGGACCCTTCCCCAGGCCACAACAAAAGAAAGCCTAATTGTGTGATTCTTAGAGCAGCCATTGTCTGATGGAACAGTAAGCGGGCTTCCCTTTGATCCAACACAAAGGAAACCTCTACTCAGGGATAGCCTATCCCAAACACAGCCCATCCAGAGTTTGCATACCTCTGACAATGAGGAGCTCCCTATCAACAGAGCCAGCCCCTTCCTTCTCTTGACCTGCAGGGTCATCTATTAAAAGAAACTGCCAGCCTCATCAGCCCCCTGCTGACCACAGCCTCATCAAATGCTTATACATGCTGCCCTAGAGCCACTCGGCAAGCCAAGCCCAATCCTGTGACAGCCCCAAAAATACCCAAAGAAGAAGCAGAGACCTCAAGACCTTCCTTCTTGAGCTGTAAGGATCACAGGCTACGGCCTGTAGGTGATCTAGTGATCACCAGGTCCAGGCCTTCACTTTATCCAAGGAGCTCAGAGAAGCATCATCCCTCCTCCAAGGGCACACAGCAGGTCCGCAATAGGCTCCTGGCACAGGGTGGGCACCACCATGACTGCACACCATGGGCCTACTGCCTATGATCAGCCTCCCTGTGGCCCATTTGGAGGTCCACTTCCTCCTGTAAGGACACATAACCCCTCATCCCCAAACCCACCCAATATCTGGCTGCTTCCCTGACTTTATCCACGTAATTCTCTTGGCCAGCAGTGCCTCCTCACCATTCTCCATCTACCCAGATCCCCCTAATCCTCTAAACCCCTCAAGTCCTCAGGGAGCACTTCTCACAGATCCAAACAAGTAGTCCCTTCCCATCCCTCGAAATCACTGCCCTCCTACCATCACTAGGAATGGCCTGCCAGGATGGCTATAGTTACAGGCAGGGCTCACACGGGTTTGCCTCAGTGTCCCCATGCTTGGCACAGGGCTGGGCACAGAGCAGGCATAAGGAACAAGAGGAGTGTACAAGCTAGTAACCAAGGGAACGAAAGGAGGGACGGAGAGTAAAATGGTGACCATAAGCAAATGAACTAATGAAGGCTTAAATGCCTGACTGGACAGGCGGACACACCCCCTCTGCTCACCCTCCGCCGGGAGGATGCAGACTCCTGCCTGAGTAGGGCTCTCTTGTTCTTTTATAGAGCCTCTAGAGCTCTGGTGGCATAGTGCCTAAGGCACTTGACTGCTAACCAGAAGGCTGGCAGTTCAATCCCAACAGCTACTCCTCAGAAAGAAGCTTGGGCAATCTACTTCTGTGGTGATACCACCTTGGAAACCTAAGGAGGGGTCGCTATGAGTCGGGTCCAACTCGATGGCACATAACAACAACAACAGGGTTCCCCAGATCTACTAGTATTTTAGAGGCCACAAGCTATAACCCCCATGGAGACTGCCCAAATGCTGTTGGGTTTGCAGCCCCAGCTGGAGGTCAGGAGCCCATGGTGACAGCTGTTCTGGCGACAGCCTGGCCAAGGCTCCCACCATAACCCACAGTCCAGTCCTCACCTCAGAATGGCCCAGACCATGCTCATCCATTCATTCACCCAGAAGAAATGGACAAGCGGCCATAATGAGCCAAGACTCACCCTCAACACCAGAGAAAGGGCAGGAATCTCCACCCCTCCCTGCACCAACCACACTAAGAGATGTCTGATAAGGAATGGTGGCTGGGGCTGTGAAGGCGGTGACAGGGACCCAACCTGGACTGGGGGTCAGGGTAAGTTTTCTTTTGGAGGTGATACTTACCCTGAGATCTGGGCCATGAGTAGAAGTTAACTAGGCAAATGGGGCAGAAGGGGTGGCAGAGATGTTCAGGCAGAGGAACCAGCATGTGCAAAGACCCCGAGGCTGAGGGAAAGTGGCCTGTTCCAGGAATTATGAGCCGGCCAGAGGGGCCAGAGCTAAAGACCGAGGGGGAGTGTGCGTGTACAATATGTGGTTAGAGAGTTAGCTAGTCTATGGAGAAATCTAGGTTACATCCTGTGAGCCATGAACATTTACTGAGAACCTACTATGTGCTTTTTAAAAAAATTTACATTCAAGTTTTTATTAATTCACATTTCAGAATTTTAGAGTGTTTAAATGTACTGAAATCTTATAGATAATGCCATTTCTTAATGAATGAATTTTTGAATGAATGAATCTATCAATCAATCACGGACATGTGGAGGGTAGAGACCACTTACATCCTGTCACACAGAGTATTCAGGACATCCATTCATCAGAGCCACTCCCATCATGTAATTCTGGCATTTATGTAGCCCATAAACCACATACGAAGCTAACGAGATGCCAACTGGTTGGTGCCCCTGGTACGTCAGCCAAGTCGCTGAGCCCTCTCAAAGCCCCCAAGGACACATTTGATTCTCAGTTCCTAACCTCCCTTCAAAAACACCAACCCAGGAGCCAAGGCCTCACGCCCAGGGCACAACCCTCAAATCTGGACCTCTCTCTACCCCATTCTTTCTCTCAAGTCTGGGCTCAGCACCCAGCACAGTCTGCCTTCCACAAAACTAGGGATCCTCAAGGGTGGGGACCACATCAGGCCATCACATGTCCCCAATGCCCAGCACAGGCCTCACCTGGCATCTGACAGATGGACAAGGTACTGTGGAGGCCACACACCAGCACACTCGCAGAAGTTGAGCTGCTGTTTCCCAGCTCCAAGGGGACTCAGGAGCTCTGGTGCGCCCCTGCCACAGCGGAGGCACACGCACACACGCCTGCCCCACGTGCACAGGCAGCATCTCCAGGAGCTGCTGGGAACACACTTGTCTGTCACTGACTGGACACCAACAGTCAGCTCCAGAGCCTGGCAGTGGCTCCCAGCACTTCGGCTACTGCTTGGCCAGGGGACCAGCTCTGCAGCCCCACCCAGCCCTGCTGCCCACAAGCGCCCGGCTCAGGCCCCTCATGCCACCCTGGGACCAGGCAGCCCACAGTCCCCCTCTTGTAGAGAAAGGAAGGGAGAGGTGGTTACCCAAGAAGGGACAGAAACTGGGCACCGCTAACAGCCACTCTCCGCGATGGTCTTGTACAACCCCATGCTTATCTCTACCACCTCCAGCCTGGTAGGAAACACAGCCCCCTCACAGAGTGAAGGCACAGATTCAGAGAAAGCCAGGACTCCTGGGACTGGGACTGAGCTGGGAGGGGAAATGTAACGGGGGTGGAGACTGGGCTGGACTGCAGGGCTGGAGATTGCAGCCCCCCCCTTGTCATTTCTACTTTCAGGCAGGTGTGGATGCCAGAACACCTCCCCGTCAGCACTGTCCTCCAAGCTTGGGGTTTCCCGTCCTCAGGACACCTCCTCCATTGCCCCTTCTCCCCCACACACATACAACTGGCCTTCATCAACCCACAACCCCTCCCTCCATTTCATTTTTTCCCCCAGAACATCAACAGTCTCTGGCAGCCCATCACTGCAACACAGGCAATGTGGGGAAAGAAGGGGAGAAGGATAGAAGGCCGGAGGGGGCCGGAGGCGGCAGGTTCGGCCAGGGGAGGCCAAGGGCCATCACATGTCCAGTAGCACACGTCCCCTCCCAGCAGGCCTGGCACATCTGGACGCAGATAGCCTCCCAGGCCACCTGATCTACCAACCATCAGCTTTGAACGCGAACCCCTTTCACCGCGGGGCGCCGCACGTGGGGGCCTCCTGTAGCCATGTGAGCGCCCCCCCACAACAGTCCAGGTGCCCGGGTCAGTCCGGCCCCTCCTGGGCACACAAACAGGGAGGGGGCGCTGTATAGAGGGGGAGGGGAACCCCGTTCCCTCCCCAGATGCCCGGTCTTGGAAGGAGAGCTCGCGGAGGGGGGAGCCGGCCACGGCAGGCTCCCGGGGTACTGAGGCGGAGATCCGCGGCAGCTGGGTTGAACGGAGGAATGTCCCGGCCGGCCGAACCTCCCTCTCCCGGGCTCCAGGATTGGGCCAGCAGGAGAAGGCTCTGCTGGACCTCCTGGCCGCCCCAAAGATTGAGGGTCGGGCCTGACGAGGGGGCTTCCCGGCTTTGGCAGCCCCTTGACGTGGGGGAGTCCGCGGGATCGGAGCCCGAATGGAGGTTCGGCCCTGGACGGGGGTTCCGGGCCCCTGCGCCGCCTCCCCGCGGTTTGAGGATGCGAGGAACCTGGATGGGGGGAATCCCATCCAGGGAAGGGGCTTCCCAGCCGCAGAACCGCCCTCTCGGGTTGGGGGCTCGTAGGACAGAACCGGCGGGGGAGGGGGCTTCTCTGCGCCAGAGCCGACCCCCGGCTTAGGGAGGTCTACGGAGCAGGGGACCTGGATTCGGGGGTCTTGCGAAGGAGAGGGCGCGCCGGCCTCAAAAAGGGGGTCGGGGCCACGGCGCACCACCCCCGCGCCCTCACCTGCGCCCGGCGTCTCTGCCGCCTCCGGCCCTCTCGGCCGCTGCTCTGCGCCGCCACCGCCGCCACTCAGTCCGCTCGCAGGTCCGCCTGCCTAGGCCCCGGCCCCGGCCCCGGCCCGCGGGCGCCCCATGCCTCTCCTTCGGCCGGCGCGGCGCCCC
>NW_006921607.1:12433189-12445898 GCF_000298275.1 Orycteropus afer afer | reverse complement strand
CGCCTCTCTCCCGCCTGCGCCTCCGCAGGAAGGGGAGGGTCTCCGCGGCCCGTCGCCCAGAGAGGGCAGGCGAGTAGCCCAAGGTCACACAGCGCGGGAACCTGGGACTCTAGGCTAGGGACGAGCCAGCACGAAACTGGGCCGCCCCGCGAAGGAAGGAAACTGAGGTCCAGAGAGGACGAGACTGGCCTGGGTCACAGCGCAAGTCAGGAGGCCCCTAGGATTGTACTGGGGCTTCTGCTCTGGGGACCGGTGCCCCCTCTGGTGACCTGTTTCCTGCACAACTCTCTGCCAGGTGCCCCCTAGCCACTCACAGCACAGGGGTTAAAAATAGGCTCTGGAGTGGTCTGAGCCCAGTACCGATCCTGCCTCTTCTAGGGCTCTGTGATGGTGGACAAGCGACTGCTCCGCTCTGAGCCCCAGTGTCTCCATCTGTAAAATGGTGACACTAGTATCCATCTTCAGGTTAAACTGAGGAACCAAGAGATGATGGCTGTAAGCTGCTGGTGCCTGGCATTTAGTAGGTGTCAAAGGAATGGGACCACTCTCCTCCTAGGTCCCACGTGAAGCCATCTCCTAAGTATGCCAATTGAATGCAAACAGATTCAGAACAGTGTTAAAAAGTAGCGTTCAAGGGTATACAAGCCAGCTTTCCAGTCTCCTCCCCCACTCACCCATCCTGCCTACAGCTATTCCAGTGCCTCTGCCTTTCCCTCTGCTTGTGATACCCTTCCATCATCTCTACCTGACAAACTACTCACCCATCAATGCCCAGGCCAATCAGTCTCATGTGCCTTTCTAGTCCATCCATGGCCCTCTCTTCCACATGCCTTCCTCTGCATTCATGCCTGGTCTGGGCTTGTCCCTCTCTCTTGGGCCCTGACAACTGTGGTGAGAGAATGTCACTCAGAAGAGAGGACACTGTGAGGACCAATGCTGCCCAAGAGACCTCACTGGAGGAAGTGGGCTTTAGCATGGTCTGCAAGAAGAGGTGGGTTTGGAGCTCTAGGGGGAGGAAAGAGTATGTGGCCGGAAAAACTGTGGCTGCAGGGAGAAGAGTGGGCTGTCTCCCACATTAGAAAGACCCTGTCAGCTGAGCTGAGGATAAGTGGGAGCCAAACGCTGGACAGCGACCTGGCAATGTGTGGTCAGGCTGAAGATGAGCAGACTGTGCCCTCAAGCACACCTCACACAAGGGTCCGGGGAGACTTGTCCAGGATGTTCAGAGCAGCAGCATCTGTAATGGTGGAAAACTGGACATGACCTAAATGCCCATCGTCCAGAGACTGGGTAAACAGTGATATATTCAGTCAGTGGAGCACGCTCCCACGGTGCTCAGAATGGGTGAACACAAGCCATTTATCCCTGAGGAAGAACCTCAAAAACACATTGTTGATGTGTTTTGTGAAAATTCAAAGAGTTGTACACTTAGGATGTGTGCACACTTTGTGTGACTATTATACTCCAATACAAGTATGCATGCAAAAGCCAGACAATGAATAAGGAAGACTGAAGAAGAATTGATGCCTTTGAATTATGGTATTGGCAAAACAATATTGAATAGACCATGGCCTGCCAGAAGAACGAACAAATCTGTCTTGGAAGAAGTACAGCCAAAATGCTCCTTACAAGGGAGGACGACGAGACTTTGTCTCACGTACTTTGGACGTGTTATCAGAGGGAACAGTCCCTGGAGAAGAACATTGACCTTGGTAAAACAGAGGCCAGTGAAAAAAGGAAGACCCTCAATTAGATGGATCGACACGGTGGCTGCAACGATGGGCTCCAACACAGCAATGACTGTGAGGATGGCACAGGATCAGGCACTGTTTCATTCTATTGCACACAGGGGTGCTGTGAGTCAGAATCCATTTGAAGGCATCTAACCACAATAATGATATATACACATATATATTGTTAGATAAGAAAGCAAGTTGCAGATGGATAACACAGTCTGATGCCAGAGATAAAAAGTTTGAAAACAGGCAACACAATACTATATATACATTGTTTAGGGACACACACATATGTAACACAAGCCTAAATAAACACATGGCAGTGATAAACAGCAAATTCATGAGAGTAGTGGCCATGAGGGAGAGAGGGAAGGGAATATATACTAGAGACTTCAAATATACTTGAAATTGGTTTCTTTCTTAAACTGGTTGGTGGGTTCATGCTGTTCTCTAGGTTTTTTTGGTTGGTTGGTTTGTTTGTTTTAATAAGCATGCAATATTTGTCATGCTGGGCAAAGAATGGGGGGCTACTGCTAGTTCTTTCCCCCCCGTGATTTATTTTATTTTCTGTTGTTGAGAATATGTACAGCAGAACATACACCAATTCTACAATTTCTACACGTACTGTTCAGTGACACTGATTATATTATTCAAATTGGGCAACCATTCTCACCCTCTTTTTCAGAGTTGTTCCTCCCTCATTAACATAAACTTACTCCCTTCTGAGGTTCCTATCTAACCTTTCCAGTTGCTGTCCTCAATTCGATCCCATATAGATCTTAAAAGGATACAATGTTCAAAGCAGACAATTTTTACTAGCTAAGCTGAACTATTGTTTGGTTTTAAGAAGACTTCAGGGGTATTTTTTATTTAAAGATTATCTCAGGGCAATAGTTTCAGGGCTCATCTAGTCCTCTTAACTCCCAAAGTCTGGATTCCATGGGAATTTGAATTCTGTTCTGTGTTTCCTCCCTTTTCATCTCCTATGGAATCTTTGATCAAACTGCTTAGTAATAGTAGCCGGGCACCATCCAGTTCTTCTGACATGTTGGCAAAGGAGGCAGTTGTTCACAGCATTGTTGATTCCTGAGTAGGGGTGTGACATGATCAATGGACTGGAGGTGGGAAGACTAGAGGCAGGAAGGTTGGGGGAGGAAGGTGTGATGGTTCAAGGGACAGGTGCCAAGGCCTAATAGGGCAAAGTTATGGGGAGGAGAGGAAGATTTAGAGGAATAAGCAGCAGGCATTCTCAGAAAGGATCACCAACTTACATGCCCACAGAGGCCATGCCACTTAAGCTGGGCAAGGTATCAGCATAGTGTTATGGGAACTATCTGATGGGGGCAGCCCCCACTTAGCACTAGCTGATTGTTGCCATGTGAGAAAGAAGGCCTAGTTGGGTGATACAGTTTTGTTTCTTTAAAAGAAACCAGCAATTCAGATTTTTCAAAAATGCAAAATCCTTCTGAATTTTAAATTATGGCAACTAAATTGAAAAAAAAGGGGGAGGGGCAAGTAGAGATGCATGATCTCTCGAGGAAGGAAGGGATTCCAGGAGATGAAACGAAGGACAGTGACACCAAGTTTTACAGCCTATGAGGTTGAGGCAGTTCACAACCCTACCAGCAGTCAGAGAGGGCTTCCTGGGAGAATCAACACTGGGCAGTGAAGGGAGGAAGTGTTCCGGGCTGAGAGAAAAACATGTGCAAAGGCAGAAGTTGAGTAAGCCCAAGAGAAAATGTGCAAACTACATCAATGAGTGTTTAACAGAAGGAAAAATATGTATAACCAGGAAACATAGGAGGAGGTGCCTGGCTTCAGTAGTCATCAAGGAAGTACAGATGAAGACCATGATGAGAGGCCACTTCACATGCATTTGACTGGCAAAAGTGAGGAAGTCTGACAATACCGTGTGTTGACAAAGACAGAGATCAGCAGTAGCTCGTATCTATACTACTTGACGGGAGGTGCGCTGGTGCTCACACTTTGATCCAGCAACTCCATTCTTGGATGTATATACCCAAGGGAAACCCAAGCACAGCCACACTCCCTCTCAAACTTCCATGTGCTATGCATCTCCCAGGGACCTTGTTAAAAAGCAGATTCTGATTCACTGAGTCAGGGCAGGGCCAAGAATCTGCGTTTCTCACAAGTTTTAGGTGATGCTGAGCCTACTGATCCCTGGACCACACATTGCAAAGCATTAGGAGACATGTACAAGAATGTTCACAACAACATGGTTTGTGATAGCAAAAGACCTGAAAACAATCCAAGTATTAAGTGACAGGAGAATGAATGAATTGTGGTACAGACACACAGCATCTACAGCAAATGAAATCACAACTACACACAAAAACAGACAAATTCTAACAAACATAGCACTGAGTTAAAAAAAAGAAAAAAGACTGTGAACAGTATATCTTTTACAGTAAAAATAAACAAGTAAAAACATATATCTTATGTAGACATTCATATATTTAATAAAATGGAAGACAAAGAAACTAGGAAAGGACAAGCACAAAATTCAGAATATTAGGAACCTAGGGTAGAGAGAAGGAGCTCTGGTAGTGCTGTGCATTTGGCTGCTAACCAAAAGGTTACTGGTTCAAACTCACCAGCCACTCTGAGGGAGAAAGATGAGGCAGTCTGCTTCTGTAAAGATTCACAGCCTTGGAAACCCTATGGGGCAGTTCTACTCCGTCCTATAGGGTTGCTATGAGTCGGAATCAACTCAATGGCAGAGAGATGGGGGATGGGACAGAATAGAGCACAGAGGAGGATTTATTAGTTCTGTTCTAGTCCTTGGGGTGGGCAATGGTTCACAGGTATACATATTATATGATATGATTTATGTTTTATATTATATTGTGTGATATTACATAATATTATATAAATAGGGCTATGCTAAGAACATGTCATGAACCAAGGACTATGCTTAACTCAATTCTGTGCACCTGAGGTCCATATTAGAATAAGAAACAAAGAGAGAGATACCCAGAGAGACAGGTTCAAAGAGAGATGAGAGAGTTGAGCACAAGCATGGTCAGTCCATCTGAAAGAGGGTGGCCAGAGGCAAGCATAGCAAGGGGCTGTGAAGGGAGTAGGTAGGTGCAGCAGCTGTGGGAGTGTGGGATGTTTGCCTGACCCAGCCCAGGCCATCAGAGAACCCACGTGGTGGGGGAAAGAGGCCTTGGATTCTCCGCTCCATGCCTGCCACCAAGCCCACTGGCCAGACCCTGTAGGAATCAGAGCTGAGGGCTTCACAAAGCATGCTAGAGGAGGACAGAATGACTCACTTAGAAAATGTCCTAGCGGGGAAAGTCCACATGGCAACAGGTAACATCCAGCCCTGGGTGACGACCCGCTCTGGTAATGACCAGACCCAGGTAGTGACCATATCTGGCGAAGGATGAGATGTGGGTTGTGATCAAGACAGGATCTGGGTAATGTCAGGTGCTGTTCTCCAGATCAGTCAAGCATCCATGCAGGCTGGGTCAGGCCCTGGTGGAAACAGAGAGGAAGGAGTCTCTCAGGGTATTCTAGCTCAGGGCCTCCACATTGAGGGGTGAGGAACCTCCCCCTCCCACCCCACTCCACTTAACTGACCATTTCAACGCCTAAACAGCCTTGGGTCTGACCCCTGCTCTCCCCATCACTCTGCCCTGTCCTGGATCAGCTTCTCCATCTCCTGATTGGACCACTGTCCTGGCTCCTACTCTAGCATCTTCCTTTTCAATCCATCCTCCACACCAGCCTCAGGGAGATCTTTCCATAACACATCTGGCCATGTCCCTTCCCTACTCAGAACCCCACATTGGCTCTCTAGCACCTGAGGATAAAGTTTAAATGTCTTAGCCTGGTATTCAAAACCCAGAACCCTTTATCATTTGGCTTCTGTGCCCTCTCTTAACCCAATTCTGGCCAAATCCCCTTGCCTTAGGGACAGGCTCTACAGTTTCTGCCAAAGACAACAAGCTGTTTCACACTTCAGCCGTTGCCTCTGTGGTCCCTCTACCTGGAATGCCTTTTCCCCCCTGAACTACTCATCTTTCAAAATTCAACTCAAATGTCACATACTCTGGGAAAACCTTCTCTAACTTCTATTCCCCACTCCCAGTTTGTCATCCCCCCCCCCAAATACTTTATGGTGACACAGGCAACCTACATCTCAGTCACCTTGTAGTAGATGCCTGTGGTGCCCCATGCCACATCCCCTTGCCCACCATAGATTTCAGCTGCAGCCATGGTGGACAGCTCCTGAACCCTTGTCCACCCCAAGTACTCACCTGTTTCTCCAACTTTCTGCCTGATGATGTTTTCTGAGTTGCAAGAGCTGGCTCAGTCCAAGCACAGGAGAACTTGGAAACGGAGGTAACCCCTCCAGGAGCAACCTTCAACTCATGGGAGATGAGAGTCAGTGGGTAAATGCCCCATTCTCACATCCTTCAGCGAAATGAACTGAGGCGTGTTTTCCACTGTCTCTCACCTGTTTCCAGCAGGACTGAGCTCCAGTTGCCCAGGCAGTCACCTGCTCCCTAACACACATTTTATTGTCCTTCCTTCCTGTCTTACTCTCCCTGCTCCCTCCTCCTGCTTCCTTGGACCACCTCCCAGATAAACTACCTGCATCTAAGTTTTTGTCTCAGAGCTTGCTTTTTGGGGAGCCCATATCGTATTTGCTTCCACATTTCCCACAAGACTTCAAGTAGCTCCCTGAGGTCCAGGGCCACATCAAATCCATCTCCAAATGAGGCCCCCAACAGTCTGGCTTCACACTTTGACTGTGCCTCTTGCATCGGTGTGATTTTTGACAGCTCACTTCCTCGTACATGTAGGCTCAGCCTAGACAAGTACGGAATACCCAAACTGTCACTGAAATTTATCCTGAGGTGAGGTATGCAGGATTTCTTCTCTTCCTTCACTTTTTCTGCATTTTCCAAATTTTCTGAGTGACCATGTATTCCTTTGCTTTGTTTTGCTTTGTCTTCACGGTGTAGAAGTGTGGGAACTGGAATGAGCAGGCCTGGGTTTGAATCCTGACTCTGCCATGTACTGGCTGTGACTCAGCAAGTCATCCAACTTCACTGGGCCTCTGTTTCTACATCTGGAAAAGGGATGCAAGGGATACACCCACTTTGCAGGATGGCTGTGACATTTACAATAGAAGTGCTTTATAAATCACAAAGTGAGTCGCAAGGTTGCGTTATGAACATCCCTGGGGTTGGCATCAGGCCTGGGATGGAGGAGGTACCTTGGAAATGTTTGGAGAACAAAATGACTGAAGCTGGGAGTAGAAATCCCAGGGTGTTCCTTATCCCATTAATTCATTCACTCATTCATCACTCACTCATTTACTCACTCAATATTCACTAGTACCCACTGGGTCCAGCCCCATGCTGGGTACTGGGGTTGCAGAGTTGTATGAGGAACATCTCTGGCCTTGGGTAGCTTGTGGTTCAAAATGGGAGACCCAAGAAGGCCACCACTGGTGAGGATCCCTGACAGAGCACTCAGTGACTGTGTGGTGAAACCTGAGCTATGCAGGACGAAGATGAAAAGACAGTATGCCGGAGGCCTAGACAACAGCCTGGGACACATAAAAGCCATTACTGGAAGCTCATTGTAGCTGAAGCTTGGAGAGTTAAGAAGTGAAGCCTGGAAGATCAGCAGGGGCCTGGTCATGATGACCTTAAGGGCCTCTCAAGGAGGTGGCACTTTTGAAGATGACAGGAAGCTATGGAAATAAAGGACAAGACTATGAATAAACCTTTGAGTTCTGATGTGAACTTGGGCAACTCACTTTGCCTCTTAGAGCCTCAATGTCTTCATTTGTACAATGTGGACAAAAATACCACAACAGGGCTGTTCTGAGGAGGTCAAGAAATGAGGTATCCTCATTGCCTGATAGGGAAGAAGTAGGGGCTCATGGATATGCTCAAATGAATGGGTAAATTTCAGGTTTAGGAGCAGCCTGGTACCTTCCCTTGTACTATTCTAAGCATGGAACTCCCACTACTCCCAGAGCCTACCTTTCCCCATCCCACTTACAGGAAGGCCTCCCACCATCCACAGGGCCAACAAGGTGGGTGAGCTGGGAACTTTTCCAGGGTCACCCAGTGAGGCAAAAGCAAAGTCAAGCCCAATGATCTGTCCTCCATTCTGTGATGTCAGGAATGTTTTTCTGTCTGTGCTTCAATATAGATTCACTTCAGGCCCTAAACTGGTGCTTTCTGAGATGAGAAGCCATCTGGGTCCTAAAGCTATTGTCTACCTGAAGGGCCAGAGCTGCTTGCCTCTGCCTCCCAGATGCCCGACCCACCATCTGCTCCCAACTGAGCCCTCGGCTCTTTTCTTAAAATAATTTCTCTAGTTTCCTTGGAGACACCTCTCACATGGAAGAAAAGAAGGAAATATGGATGGAAGAGGACAGTTCAGATCCCATTTCCTGAGCACCTACGGTGTGTCAGGCCTGACCCTCGCCACACTCTTTGGAGCTAGGGATCATTCTCCCTGTTCAGATGAGAAACTGAGCCTTGGAGACCTGAGCTCACTTGCCCCAGGTCTCACAACAAGGAATAGCAGAGCCAAAATTCAAATCTGAGTCTGTAAGACTAAAAAACTAGAGCCTGTGTGACATGATGGGGAGTTGTATTGGGGGCGGGGAGAGAAGAATCCTGTACTTACCCCATGTCTGGATGCCTTGGCCAGGGCACTGCCCCAGCCCTCAGCCCTCAGCCCTCAGCCTCCAACCTCTCTAACTTGACTCAACTCAGAAAACACTGATGGGCACTTGCTGTATGTTAGGCTCTGGGCCTAACTAACAGAGTGGGGAGAGTGTCTCAGGTGTGAATACAACAAGGGATTTCCCTTGAAATGCTCAGAATGTGGGGAGAGAAGAGTGAGAGAGGCAGAAGGACAGATAAAAAATGACCACTGGCTCATTTATTTGCTGCACATGACTCCAAAGCCTTCAGAGGAGTCATTTTAGCTGATGCTCCCAATACCCCAGCTGGTAGGATTTAAGAACCCCACTTTTCAGAGTAGGAAACGAAGATTCAAAGAAGTAAATTTACTTATCCAAGAATATGCAGGGAGTAAGTGATGGAACTAGGATAGAGTCCCAGGTTATGTTAAAATGTGCAGAAGGTGACTTGCTGGAATTGTCTCAGAGACCTGGACAAAACTCTGGTGTGGGGGTGTGGGAAGGAGTGGTGGCTAGGAGCCCAAGGACCCTCAGGTGGAAGGAGAGAAATGGAAGGGTGTGGACAGAGGGTCTCAGCCCCTTTCTGGCCTCAGCACTCTCAAGCCAACTCTAAGGACGACATCACTAGGGTATCTGACACTACCAGCCCAACCAGAAGGACACTTGCCTGAATATCTAGTAAATCCCATTCAAAGTGTCTCATAGACATGCCTCACCAAGTGGACATCTGGCTAAATCTAAACCTTTGCATCCTCTGGTTGGCTCCATCCATCCAACCCATCTGGTTGGCCCCACTGGTCCAAATCTTGGGTTTGGAGACAACTCTCATACCTAGCGGCTAAGCCCCCAAAATAGAGAGACTATTCCCAACGATTTCTGGCAGAAGTGAGATCACCATTGCATCAAAATGTGTATATGTTGTGTGTGCAGAGATTATACCCTGCCTCTCATTGTTCCATGATGCTCTGCAGTGTGTGTCTAACTATAGGGGCGGTGGCAACCCCACAGCAAGGAAGGATCAAGCAGGGAGGGAATTCTAAGTGGAAGGACTGGCATGAACAAAAGAAAGGAAATATGCTCATTCAAGGAGAAGCAAACAACCTGAGTGCAGGTGCACAGGAGAGCCATAGAGATGAGGCAAGAACAGGGAGGTTTGATAAAGCAAGACTGTGAGTGCTAAGTGAACAGCTCAGCCTTCATCAGGGGGCAAAGGGGAGCCATCACGAGGTGCAGAGCACAGAAAGGATGTGATCAGACATATATTTAAAGATCATTCTGGTGACCAATGTGGAGGATGGCTGCCAAGAGGGGATGAGATGGGGGCAGGAAGGCCAACGAGGAGGCCATGACAACTGTCCAGAGGACTTGGCTAGAGCCGTGGAAAGGGACAGGGAGAGACAATTGGGAGAGATGTCCAAGAATCAGAATCAACAATTGTTGCTGATGGATCCTGATGTGGGAATAAGGGAAAAGGAAGAGGCAAAAATAAGGCTCAGGTTTCTGGTGCAAGTGGCTGGTAAACTTGCAATGGGATCTGGACAAGGGTCATCGGGGGATTTGAGTCATGTGAGGTGTCTATGAGACATATAATGTTGTTCCTCCTGTGGGACTGTTTTACAGTTTACATCAAGTTGTCAATCTATAGTTTGCCTGGAGCCTCCCAACAGTTCTGTGAGGGTAACATAATTTTCCCCAGAGGGAAAATTCGAGGCTCAGCATAGGGAAATAGCCAATAAACAAACAATAAACACAAAAAGTGATATGAACAAAAGTATATCAGGGTACAGTGTGGAACAAAACTCAAAATCATTTAAAAACAAACAAACAAAAAACAGACCAGGTTTACTGGTCTGATAGAGCCTGGTGAGACCCCGAGACTATGGCCCCTAGTTACCCTTCAGGTCTGGAATTGAATTCACTCCCATGGTTTCCAGCCAAACAATAGACAATAGACAAGCATACATCAGGTAGATACACTCCTTAGAAGGATTAATCATGGGAGAACAGAAAGGCAGTGTTTGCACAGGGAGACAGCTCAGGGGGCAGATATGCATAGGAAAGAAGGACACAGGGAAGAGGTAACTACAGGGAGGAAGTGCGAAGAGAGCTGTTACAATTATGTCATGAAACAAAATGTGTATGAACTGCTGTATGGGAAATGAATTTGCTCTGTAAACTTTCACCCAAATCACAATAAAAATAAAAACAAAAACAAAAACACAGTGCGCGCACACACACACACACACACACAAGTATATCAGGGGAAGGGGGAGTGCTGGGGTTGGTAAACCAAAACCAAACTCACTGCCATCAAGTCAGTTCCAACTCATAGTGACCACTATTGGCTTTCCAAGGCTGTAAATCTTTACAGAAGCAAACTGCCTCATCTTTCTTCCAGGGAGGGTGGGTTCGAACCGCTGACCTTTTAGTTAGCAGCCAAATGCCTTAACCACTGCACCACCAGAGCCCCTATAATCTCTATCTATCTATCTATCTATCTATATAATATATCCAAAAACAAAAAACCTCACTCCCATTGAGTCAGTCCCAACTCATAGCAATCCCTCCTTGGGTTTCCAAGGCAGATCTCTACGGAAGTAGATTGCCCAATCTTCCTTTTGAGGAGTGGCTGGTGGGTTTGAACCACCAGCCTTCTGGTTAGTAGTCAAATGCCTTAGCCACTATATCACCAGAGCTATATATGTATATCTCCTATAACCACCCTGGGGTTGGTATAGATTATTAATTTTAAATAGGATATTCAGGTAACTCTCATTGAGAAGGTAATATATGAATAAAAGTGTGAAGAAGCAGTCCCTATAGAAAGCATTCTAGATGGAGGGAACTGTCAATGCAAAGGCTCTAAAGTGAGAGGTAGTTAAATCCTGCCACTATGAAATATCTAAAAAGGTTATATTAAAAATTATGTGGAAGTGAATAAATGTTAAAGAGAGTAAAGAAAATGTCTGATACCAGAAACAAAGCAAGAACATGAGACTGAAATGATAAAACTATACCAAAGCTTCAAGGTGTCATACAGACACATATAGATCAGTTCACATAAAATCTGAGACCCATGTAAGGTGGGTAGCCAAATGAGTCAAGGATCAACCTGCTCAAATTACAGACTCACAAAGGGCTACAACACTGAAGAAGGGGTGAATTTTAAAAAATATCCTGCCCACAGAGACAGAGAGCAAAGAAAATTGTCTTTCTCATCTTTGGGTTTGGGTGAATTAAAGAAAAATCTCCCTGAGAAGTTGTAGGCATTGATTGGCTCTCACATGGGTTTGAAGCCTTACTTTTAAGTATATAGTCCAAAAAAATTGCAAGCTTAAAGTTTTCATTTAAAGTGATCCTGGAAATTAACTATGTCAAAACTTGGTCCTTCTAAAAAAGGATTGAGAAGAGAAAAAGCCCAAATGACCAGTATGAGGAATAAATGAATGAAGGCTACAGACAGAAAGGTAATGAGAACATTATAAAAAACTTTATGCCCAAAATTGGGTGATTTAATTGAAACGGACAAATTCCTTGAAAAAAATACTTATCACAATGGGCAAAAGAAGAAACACAATTTCTGAATACTCCTATGTCTGTTAGGGACCTCTGGTGGTGTAGTGCCTAAGGCATTTGACTAATAACCAGAAGGCTGATGGTTCGAACCCACCAGCCACTCATCCAAAGGAAGGTTGGGCAATCTACTTCTGTAGCGATACTGCCCTGGAAACCCAAGGAGGGATTGCTATGAGTTGGATCTGACTCAGTGGCAGTGGGTTTTATATCTATTAAAGAAATTTAATCTTAAATTAGAAACCTTTCCACAAAGAAAACTCTAACCCAAAATGGCCTCATTGGTGAATTCTTCCAAACACTGAAGGAAGGTAAAACATCAGTCCTACAAATTCTTCTAGAGACTATAAAAGAAGGGAGTATTTCCTGACCTCAGCTTATAAATTCTGCATAAGCTTGATACCAAATTCTGAGAAAGACATCATAATAAATAAAAATCATAAACAAATATCTCTCATGAACATAGACATAAAAATACCAAACAAACAAACAAAAAAACATATTGTTGCTGTTGTTGTTGTTGTTAAGTGCCGTCGAGTCATTTCCGACTCATAGCGACCCCATGCACAGCAGAACGAAACACTGCCCGATCCCACACCAGCCCCACAGTCCCTGCTATACTTGAGCCCATCATCGCAGCCACCGTATCAATCCATCTCCTTGAAGGCCTCCCCCTTTTTCGTCGACCCTCCACCCT
>NW_006921607.1:12430011-12432184 GCF_000298275.1 Orycteropus afer afer | reverse complement strand
TTGAACCTCTGGAAGTTCTCTGTCAATATACTGCTGCAAACGTTTCTGAATTATCTTCAGTAAGATCTTACTTGCATGTGATATTAATGATAACAAACAAAACAAAAAAAAAACATATAAAATGATATATAAAAAGCACACTATATCTTGACAAAATGTGATTTATTCCATGAATGCAAAGCTGGCTTGACATTTAAAAAATGATCAATGTAATTCACCACTTTAACAGGATAAAAAATAATTATCATCTCAAAAGATGTGGAAAATGTATTTGATAAATCTCAGCACCCATTCGTAACAAAAATTATCAACAAACTAAGAATAAAAAGTAACTTTCTTAATCTTATAAAGGGCATCTACAGAACCCTATAGCTATCACCATAATTAAAGGTAAAATATTAAATGCTTTGCTCTTTAAGTCAACTATCCATTATCCACTTTTATTTAACATTCTATGAGACCCTAGCCATTGTAACAGGGCAAGCAAAAGGTAAAATATTGGGACAGGCAAAGTGAAAAATGTCATCATTCATCAATGATATATTGTGTATGTGAAAAATCCAAAAGAATCAACAAATAAACAATTATAATTAATAAGTGAATTTAGCAAGGTTTCTAGGTCAATATGCAAAAATAAATCAGGTTTACATATGCCAGCCACAAACAATTAAAAAATAAAATTTAAATAAATACCATTTAAATTAACAGTACCAAAATCTATCAAGTACCCAGAATAACTCTAATGAAAGATGTGCAGACTGAAAATTACAACACACTGCAAAGAACAAATTTAAATAAGGCATGAATAAATGGAGAGATATACCATGCTCATGGATTGGAAGACTTGCTATTTGAAGGATGTCAGTTCTCTCCTCCCATCAGGGTTCTGATTAGCTCATTCCAAAATTCATAGGAAAATTCAAAAGACCTTCAATAGGCAAGATTATATTGAAGAAAAAGCATTAAGTTGTAGGGCTAACATTACCAGACTTCAGGGTATAGTAAAAGCTTTTGTTGGGAGAAAATATTTAGAAACCACTTATCTGACAAAGAGCTAGTATAGTATCTAGAATACATAAAGAACACAAACTCAACAGCTAAAAAACAAAACAAAACAAAGGAACCTAATTAGAAAATGGGAAAAAGACATGAACAGACATTTCACCAGAAAAGATAAACATACACACACAACCATGCTAGTTGCTGTCAAGTTGATTCCAACTCATGGCAACTCCATATATTTGGATTTTCAATGGCTGTGATCTTTCAGAAGTAGATAGCCAGGCCTTTCTTCCAAAGCATCTATGTGTGGATTTGAACCACCAACCTTTCAGTTAGCAGCCAAACACATAACTGTTTTTGTTATCCTGGGACTCTACAGGTAACAAATAAGTACATGAAAAGATGTTCAACATCATTAGTCATTAGGGAAATGCAAATTAAAACCACAGTGATATATCACTATGCACCCATCTGAATGACCAAAATAAAAAATTATGACAACATCAAATACTAGCAAAAATACAAAGAAACTGGATGATTCCTACTATGCTGTTGGGAATGTAAAATGGTATGGCACCTCTGGAAAACAATTTGGCAGTTTCTTATAAAACTGAACATGCAATTATTATACAACACAGACATCACACTTACAGATATTAATCTAGAGAAATAGAAAATTAACATCCACACAAAAACCCATAAATGAATGCTCATAACAGCTTTATTCATTGTTTTTGTTGTTAGGTGTCATCCGACTCATAGTGACACTATGCACAGCAGAATGAAACACTGCCCGGTCCCACACCAGCTCCATGATCCTTGCTATACTTGAGCCTATCGTCGCAGCCACTGTGTCAATCCATCTTGTTGAGGGCCTTCCCCTCTTTAGTTGACCCTGAACCTTACCAAGCATGACATCCTTCTCCAGGGAACGGTCCCTTCTGATAACATGACCAAAGTAGGTGAGACAAAGTCTGGCCATTCTCGCTTCCAAGGAGCATCTCGGCCTCACTTCCTCTAGGACAGATGTGTTAGTTCTTTTAGCAGTCCACGGTACTTTCAGCATTCTTTGCCAGCATCACAACTCAAAAGCATCAACTCTTCTTCGGTCTTCCTTATTCATTGTCCAGCTCTCACATGCATACGAGGTGATTGAAAATAGCGTGGCTTG
>NW_006921607.1:12428564-12429696 GCF_000298275.1 Orycteropus afer afer | reverse complement strand
TGAGATGTATGCCATACTGCAGACTGTATTCTTCAATCTTCATCAGTTAAGTGCCTCAAGTCATCCTTACTTTCAGCGAGCAAAGTTGTGTCATCAGTGTATCGCAGGTTAATGATTCTTCCTCCAATCTTGATGCCACATTCTTCTTCAAATAGTCCAGCTTCTCTGATTATTTGCTCAGCATACAGATTGAATAAGTATGGGGAAAGGATATAATCCTGACACACTCCCTTTTTGATTTTAAACCATGCAGCGTCCCCTTGTTCTGTTCAAACGACAGCCTCCTGGTCTATGTACAGGTTCCTCATGAGTACAATTAAGTGTTCTGGAATCCCCATTATTCCCAGTGTTATCATTATTCATAATAGTGAAAAGCTGGAAATACTCCAGATATCCTTCATTGGGTGAATTGTTAAATAAACTGTGGTACAGCCACACCAAGGAATTACTGCTCAGCAATAAGAAAAAATGAACTACTTCTGGTGGTACCCCCAAGACTACAGCCATGGGATACACTGTGGGCCTGGGCTAAAACTCACTCCCAAGGGTTGGCTCTCAGCCCAACAGTAAATAAGACTCACATGTAGAACACTCAACCCAGGGCAAAGCACCCACCTACTCTATGGAGATACATCCCTTGGAGCAATTGGCCATGGGGCACCAGAGGGCAACATTCACATGGAGGAAAAGCTGGACGGACAGGAGTACATAACTAAGAAGGGAACAGGGATGGGGGGGGGTCACTGGGAAGGGAGAGGAGGAGGTGGGGTAGGGTTGGGGATGGTAATTAGAGAGTGAAACCAAATGTCCATGAATTGTTGACTGTAAAAGAAATTCTGCTCTGTAAATTTGCACTTAAAGCACAATTAAAAAAAGTGAACTACTGATTGTGGTGGTTGCATTTGTGTGTCAACTTAGCTAGGCCTGATTGAGTGGCTGGGCAGCTGAATGTAGTTATTCCCCAGGGTGTAATTGGTAATTAACTCCATGGTAGAATCTATTGGAACAGCTGAGTAGCTGCTTTGGGTATGTAGTCTGCTTCCCGTACATAAGAAGCAGATTTGCATGTAGCCATGTTGTTCAGAAGTCTACCATGCTCTGCTGACCTTGGGACTTTCTTTTTTTTTTTTTT
>NW_006921607.1:12401961-12414984 GCF_000298275.1 Orycteropus afer afer | reverse complement strand
AGGGGTCCAAGATTATCTTCTGTGTCTGTGTTAACTGGTTTCCCTTTTCTTTGTTGAAGAGGGTCTGTGCAATCCTTCTGCCTAGTCCGCCATCTTGCCGGAACCCCCATATCAATAGTTCTTAAAAAAGAGCGTAACACTCAAGGCAGACACTTTTTTCTTTCTTTTCTTTCTTTTTTTTTATTTTGTTAATTGTGATTGGGGTGAAAGTTTACAGAGCCAACTCATTTTCCATTCAACAGTTCACACACATTTTGTTTCATAACACTGATTGCAATCCCCATAATGTAACAGCTTTCTTCCCACTTCCTCCCTATAGTTACCTTTTCCCTGTGTCCTTCTTTCCCGTACATTTCTACCCTCTGAGCTATCTCTCTGTGCAAATGTTGCCTTTCTGACCTCCTATGGTTGATTGTTCTAAGGAGTGTACCTCGCTGGTGTAAATGATCACCTTATACATCTGTCTACTGTTTGGCTGGAAGCCACGGAATTGAGTTCAATTCCAGGCCCGAAGGGTGACTAGGAGCCGTTTCACTTGTTTTTATTAGATCGGTAAGGCTGGCCTTTTTTATGATTTTGAATTTTGTTCCATATTTTTCTCCCACTCTATCTAGGATCTCCAATTTTGATCCCTTTCTGAGTAGCTGATAGTGGTAGCCAGGCACCATCTAGTTCTTCTAGTCTCAGCGTCCCGTAGGCTGAGGTTCTCATGGTACACTAGTCCCTTGGACTAATTGTTTCCGTGCATCTTTGATTTTCTTCATCCTTCTTTGGTCTGGATGAGTAGAGACAATTGTTGCACCTTAGGTGACAGCTCGCAAGTTTTTAAGACCCCGGTTGCTATTCACTAATGCAGGATGTAGAACAATGTTTTTGCATAGTATGTCATGCCAGTCAAGCTTGATGTCCCCTGCGACCATAGTCCCAAGCCTACGGGTCCAGCAACTCATTCCCTCAACTCATTCCCTCATTCCCTTAGCCTGTGGCTAAGAAGTTATCATAACTTTTCAAGACAGCCATTTTTTACTAGTTAAACTACACTACTGTCTCATTTTCAGAAGACTTCAGGGGATATTTTTGGTTTAAGTTTTAAAGATTATCTCAGGTGGTGACATCACCAGAGAGATGTGTGGGATGTACACCACACTGAGTGACACCAAAATGACTGTCTATAAAATTCTTGTGCCATGTTTGAGCAGAACTTTATTTTTTTATAAAAATATTCCTGTAATTAGTTATAATGATAAAAAACATTTTTCATAAGCCCAGTTTACATGTATCAATGTACACATTGATATATACACACTAAAACTCTATGCTCATTTACTTTTTGAACCTTCTTAATGTGCTCCTGTCAAAGCTGTCATTATAATGCAATTACAATGACACTTCAAATCATGTGGTTTTGTCTGCACATGCTAAAAACACAGTACTGTTTTTGTTGCTGCCGGTATTTTTATAGTTGCTGATTTTGTCAAATTTTCTGATGTTGTAGCTACAATATTGTAGTAAATAGTATTTGTGAACCTGCATCGATAACTTTTTGGGGGATGACAAAAACACAAACGCACTGCCGTCAAATTGGATCTGACTCACAACAACTCCTCCTTGGATTTCTGAAGCAATATCACTATGGAAGCAAGTAGTAATTAAAGAAAAGGAGAAAAATAAAAAAGGCTTCCACATAGTTACTAATAATGTTATAACTGATAATGTAAATTGATACAGGCTTTAGAAAATGATTTTATTGTTAGTATTCATATAATCTAAGTAATATTACATTTAAGTAATTTACAACTATAATTATTGCATATTATTCTATGATGAATACAGAGCATAAACATTACTAAGGATTCTATATGGTCTGGTGCAGGAGGTGGTCCACGGGGGTGACCACACCATGAGTTACTGCACTGGCTGACATCAGCCTTAGTGACACCACTGACTGATCTCAGGGCAATAGTTTCAGGAGTTCATTCAGTCCCTTTGACTCTAGAAAGTCAAGAGGCCATGAAAATTTGAAATTCAGTTCTGCATTTTCTCCCTTTTTATCAGGATTCTTCTGTAAAGTCTTTGATAAAATGTTCAGTAACGGTAGTTGCGCATTATCCAGTTCTTGTGGTCTCACCGCAAAGGAGGCAGGTGTTTATGGAGGCAATTTGCCACACATTCCATATTCCCCTTCTCCTATTCCCGACTCGCCTCCTTCCTCTGTTGCTCCAGGCAACAGAAACCAACTGTCATGCTTTGGATGGCCACTTGGCAAGCTTTTAAGACCTCAGGCACTACACCACAAACTAGGAGGTAGAACAGAAGTACTAAACACGGTATCAGGCCAATTAACTGGGATGTCCCATGAAACTATGACCCTAAACCTCCAAACCAAAGAACAAAATCCATGAGGTTTTTGGTTGTACATAAGCAACCTCAGCACCTATTCTTCTTCTTCTTCTTCTTCTTTTTTTTTTTTTTCACATATATTTATCATATAACTTTTGCCAGTTCAACTTTTATAGGTGTACAATTTATTGAAGCAATTCCAGTGATCAGCTGTGCAACTCTTAATGCGATTTTTCTACCTATTAATCTTCCCTTTCTCCTTCCCTCCCGTTCCTGTGACCACTAATAAACTGGTCTCTATATGTTTACCTTTTCTTGTCTTTTTATATAAGTGAGATCATATAATACATGTGCTTCTGTGACTGACCAATTTCACTCAGTATAATGTCTTCGAGCTGTATCCATATGGTAGCATGTATCAAGACTGTGTTTCTTCTATTGGCTGAATAGTATTCCATTGTATGTATGTACCACCTTTTGTTTATCCATCCGAGTATTTAGGTTGCTTCCAGTTTTTGGCTACTGTGAATAGTGCTACAGTGAACACTGGTGTACAGCTCTCTACTTGAGTCTTTGCTTTCAAATCTTTTGGGTATATACCTAGAAGCAGAATCACAGAGTTTTCAAGTCTGTGACTTTTCTTTCCAGATGCCTCCAGGTGGGTTTGAACAGCCAATCTTTAACAATTAGTAGTGATCACTTATTGTTTGTGCCACCTGGGGGCTCCTCATTAGTCATTAGGGACATGCAAATCAAAACCATAATGAAATGCCACTTCACATTCACTAGGATGGCTATTATTGGGGGGAAAAAAAAAGTAGGGAAAAAGTGTTGGCCAGGATATGGAGAAATTGGAATCCTCATAGATTGCTGGTAGGAATGGGCAGTGGTGTAGCCACTGAGGAACAGAATTTGGCAGTGTCTCAAAAAGTTAAACATAGGACTACCTTATGACTCAGCAACTCCACTCCTAAGTCTATGCCCCAAGAATTGAAAGCAGGGACTCAAACAGATATTTGGACACCAACATTATTCACAAAGTCAAAAGGTGGAATCCACCCAAGTTCCCATCAACAGATGAATAGATAAACAAAATGTGGTACTTACATACAATGGCATATTATTCAGCCATAAAGAGAAATGAAGTCCTGACACACATTACAACAGTATGGATGAAACTTGAAAACATTATGCTGAGTCAAAGAAGCCAGACACAAAAGGAGAGATATTGAATGATTCCACTTATATGAAATATTTATCTCTATCAGTTGCAAGTGGGTCAATTCTGACTCATGGCGACCCATGTGTGTGTCAGAGGAGAACTGCTCCATAAAGCTTTCAATAGCTGATTTTTCAGATGCAGACTGCCAGGCCTTTCATTTGAGATGACTGAGTGTAGACTTGAACTGCCAACCTCTGGGTTAGCAGCTGAGCCTATTAACCATTTGAGCTATCCAGGGACTCTATGTGAAATATCTAGAAGAGGAAAATTCATAGAGACAGAAAGTACACTACAGTTTATTATGGATTGGGAGAGAAGGAACGTGAGGAGTTATTGCTTAATGTATACAGAGTTTCTGTTTAAGATCATGAAAGAGTTTTGGAAGTAGATAGTGGTGATGGTTGACTACAGTCGCACAACACGGTAAATGTAATTAATGAAACTGAATTATATACTTAAAAATAGTTACAATGACAAGCTTTACCATAATAAAACTTTAAAAATTGAACTCTTCATTTAGGAGAGTTAAAAGACAAGCCTCAGACAAGAGAAGGTATGTTCTCAATGCAGCAAAGGGTTCCTATCAAGAACATACAAAGAGCCTACAAATCTATAAGAAAAAGACAGAGAACCCAATTTTAAAAATGCATATAAGAACTGTTTAAAGATGTGGACCTCAGATAGCTCCAGTCCTGTTCTGTCTACGCCTAGATAGAGGGATGACTCTGCAACTCTCATTATTTTCCAATCTCCTTTCTCACATACTGTTCACAGGTAGTATTTTCAATGTGAATCTAAAGCTTGTCTGGTTCTTGGAAAAAATTACATTGTGATAATGCAGTATTTAAAGAGAATATTTAAATGTAGCATCGAAGAAATACTCAAAAGGAGAAAAAAAAAAAAAAAAAAGATGTGGACCTAATAAGGCTGGCCTCTGGCCATGCTCACACCTCAAAGGCACAGACCTTCCTGCTGGAGGGTGGTGGTGGGGGGAGAGGATAGGGGGAGGGTCCCCAGACTGGGAAGCACAGGACACAAACTTGGTCACAGCCTCTACTACTCTTCAGGGAGGAACACAATGCAACCACTGCCATGGAGTCAGATTCGACTCATAGCGACCCCTCCTTGGGTTTTCAAGGCCGTATCCCTACAGAAGTAGATTGCCCAACCTTCCTTCCGAGGAGTGGCTGGTGGGTTTAAGCCATCAGTCTTCTGGTTAGCAGTCAAATGCCTTAGGCATGCACGGTGCCCTAGAAGAAAAAAGACTCAAGAGACCAGATCTGAGATCTCACAGCAGTGAATTTCAAACTTTTTCAGGGTTAGGGGAAGCTTTGGATGGAATGCTTCCTCAGACAGACACAGGATTTCCTGAGGGAGGGCATCATTCTTGGGCCTCAGTGGCACTGACCAAGCAGCCGCCCTGCTGTTAGTCCCCACGGCATGGACTATTAAGATGGAAACACTCCAGGCAATAGGTCTGTGTAGTGTTAGGTCCTCTCCTGTGGCCACCACGAACTCTCCTTCTCTATACCCACCCACGGTGACTTACTCCAGATACTCCATGCTGAATGGGGTGCCCAAGTATGAAGAAGCTTTCCACAGATAGCTCTAAGATGGTCACCAGGAGTCCTTTTTTGGTTAACCTAACTTTTCATAATCAGGTGAGTAAACTGAGGCACAGAGAGATTTACAAATCAAAGAGCAAGTAAGTGATGGAGCCAAGATTTGAATCCAGGCAGCTTGACCCCAGAACATTTTCCAGAAAGAATCACAATATGTCTGGATTTACTGGTTCCAGCAGCCATGTTTTGAAAGACTTCATCCGATGGCAATGGTAAAAGAGAAATAAAGCAAAGTGAACAATTTGTGAACTATTTCTTGAATTTTCAGCCATAGCCTTCCAGAACTAGAAGAGACCTTGGCAGTCATTTAGCTCTAATCATTGTTCTCTGCTGTGCATAAGTTCAGTAGGATTTTCCAAAGTGTCCAACTACACCTGCAAATCTGCAAACAGTGTAACATAAGCAGATACAGATCCATAATCTTTTATATGCAAAGTGAAAATCCAAAGAGCTACTAAAGGTTCTTTTACTGTTAATTGCTGGTTGACTCATTTGCAAGCAAAACATCCGACCTGATCTGATGTGAGGCTGTTTTATACTAATTAGTGTGAATATTTACATATTTTGTTGTAGAAATATCAATTAGTTTTATTAGAGGTGCTACCCTAGACTCAGTAGTGTCCTGGAGCTAATCCATACTGGCTCATGGGAGCCGCTTGTTAAATATTCAGGAATTTTGTGAGCTGTTTAAAGTTGGTAGTTTAAAATTGGCCATGGCTGAAATATTTACACCACAGAAATCAGAAAACGATACAAATCATGTATTGTTTTACTTTTAATTTCCAAGAGCCAGTTTACCAGCACACCTCTGCCCTCAACTCTCCTGGCAGTAGAACCTATGTAGAATATGTATCATTTTATTTTTCTAATGAATTCCTTTTTTTTTAAAAGGGCAATAGACCTGAATACACATCAGAGTATCAATGAACACTTGAAAAGGCACTCCACCTCATTAATCATCAGAAAATACAAATTAAAACCACAATGAAATATCACTATATCCACATGAGAGTGGTAAAAATTAAAGACTGACAATGCCAAGGGTTGGTGAGGATATAGAGCAACTAGAACTTTCATATATTACTCAGGGGAAGTAAATTGGTACAATCAATTTGGAAAACTGTTTGGCAGTATCTAAGGTTTCAGTGGAGCTTCCAGATTAACACAAATTAGGAAAAAAAATCTGTCAATCAACTTCCAAAAATCAGCCAACGAAAATCCTGTGGATTACAACAGTCCAATCTTGTTGTGCATGAGGTAGCCATGAACCAGGGTCAACTCAATGGTAGCTATCAACAATAACAGCAACAACTAGCACTAGACATCCATATACTCCATGGCCTAATAATTCCACTCTCGAGTGTTTAGCTAATAAAAATAAATGCTTATGTTCACCAAAGGTAATGTACAAGAACATTCATAGTAGCTTTATTCATAATAGCACCAAACTGAAAATTACCCAAATGCCCATCAATAGGAAAATGGATAACTGTGGTATATTCATACAATGGAATATTATACAGCAATGAGGATGAACAAATTACCACCACGTGCAATAACATGAATGGATCTTACAATTACATCAAGATAAAGAATACTGGGTGATTCCATTTGTGTAGTATTTCACAATTAGTCAGTGCTGATAGAAATCTGAGTAGTTATTACCTCTCTGGGTGGAATTAGACTGGAAAGGGGCATGAAGAAACTTTCAGGGATGTGGAAAATGTTCTTTCACATGATTTAGATGGTGGTCACAGGAGTACATACCTATGTAAAAATGTACACTTAAGATTAATGCTCTTAATGATGTGTATGTTTCCCTCAATAAAAATAAATTTAAACAATTTAAATATATTAATCAAACTGGGCTCTTAATACTTGGGGTCTTTGATTTTTGTGGTGTATAGCTCAATTTCTAAAAATATCAAAAATAGAAAAATCAAATCTGTGCTGCTTCTGGGTGGTCAACAGAAGGAAAAGCAAGTCCTCCCTGAAAGAAAACCCCTCTACTCAGTTCTTAGTGAGTTCACACAGACACAGTTCAAACTGACAAAAACAAAATTCAAGCCCTACAAGAAACATACCATACTTAGCAAAACAGAAGAAACAACAAACAATAGAACCAGATCCCCAAAGACTTCAGATATTAGTATTATAGGATTCAAAATATAAAATAAATATGTTTAAAGAAATAATACAGGACGTTGAAAACAGGAAAAAAAGAACAAGAGATACTCTAAAAAAGAACAGGTAGATTTGAAAAAGAGACAAGTCAAACTTCCAGAAATGAAAAATTGAATTATTAAAATTTTAAAACCCTTGGAAGGATTAAACAACAGGTTAAACTCACTTGAAGAGAAATTTTGTGACCTAGAATATGAAAAATGTATCCAGAATGCAGCAGCAGAAGAAAAATATAAAAAACATGGATATAGAGAGTGAGAATTTCTAACAAATATCTACTTGAAGTTCCAAGAAGAGATAATAAATAGAACGGTGGAGAGGTAGTAATCAAAGAGTTTTCCAGCACTGATGGAAGACATGCGTCCTCAGATTCAGGAATCACAATGAACCCCAAGCAAGATAAATTTCATAAACTAAAAACAAAAAGCCAGCCTAGATGTACCATAGTCAAACTTCAGAACCCAAAGACAAAGAAAAGATCTTAAAAACTATATACCTAATGAGGGGCCTTTTCCAGCACTCAGTAGACTTCAGAGGATCCAGAACTTAAGCCCTTCAGATGACCCCTGAAGGTCATCACTTGTCTCTCTGATTAGAACATTTGTGAAGAGGTATAATGGAGATCTCTAACCCAAAGTGGGAAATGTGCCCAATAAAGGGAGGAGAATTCACTCAGTTTACTCTTTCCAGGGCTGTTTATTTACAAAGTCTTCTGGAACTCATTGGAAGCTAGATGAGGTTCAGCCTCACCCACTGGTCTCCTTGCTTTAGACTCTCCATCACCTGTCCATTCTCCACATAGGAGCCAGAGTGATTTACTAAAAAATACAACTCTGATGCTCACTGCTCCTCTTATTCTCGTCCATGGTCTCCCATTACTGGAAGAATAAGGTGGAAGCTCTGTCAGCTGGCATTCAGGCTCTTTGGATCTAGTCCTGGACTTCTCTAGACTCATCTCCCTCCACTCCCACCCACCCACATTACTCTCTACATTTTCTCAACACCCTCTGTTCTTTAGAACTTCTGAATATCCTGATCCCTCTGCCTGGCATGCCCTTCTCCCTCTTGAGTGTCCTAAAAGTTTATGCTCACCCTTTAAGACTTTGTTTCAATGTCACACTCACAAGAAACTCACTGACACTTTTCTCATCCACCACCAGCAGCCATTTGGCCCTTGATGCTTCCCCAATTTTATATAGACTTCTCTTGTTGCATTTCTAATATCATTGTGCCATAGACTATGAGCATATTGAGGACAGGGACCAGGTCTTAGCATATCTGTGTCACCAGGGACCAGGCAGGGATCATCATAGAGAAGTGATTCCCATCCTATACAGGAGATAGGAAAGTCAGTGTGAAAGGTGAAACCTAACAGCTAAAATTACCCTCTGAGATTCTGAAATGCAGCCTATGTGGTTCTGCATTCACCACGCAAATAATGATCGGGGTTGAGCCATGTGGCTCAGCTCACATTCACTCTGGGACACACACCCACTGAGTGGAATAGCAGATAGAGCAACTGTGCTTTTTAAACTAGTTGTGTTTTTTTCCTTCTCTTTCTCTTGCTAATACCATTGAATTAATATAAGTCAAATGCACATAGGACTCAACTGCACTGCTGAATCTGCATATGTTGAATCATAAAAGGACAGAGAGATGGAAGAATGCACGGGTAGGCAGATTCGTGGGTGTATGGCTGAATAATAGTAACAACAGTACTAATGCTAATAATAATAGGCAACATTCATTGAGTACTTACTATGTGCTGGGCACTACTCTGGACATTTTACATCTATTAATTCAATGAATCTTCAAAGAAGTTTATACAATGGTGCTCATTTTACAGGTAAGGGAACTGAGTCATAGGGAAAGTGAATGGGACAGATAAGAGGTGTATGGAAGGATGAGAGATAAATTGGTGGACACACAAATGAATACATGCATGGATAGATGATTGGGTGGGTGGAGGAATAGTTGGTTGGGTGGCTGGATGGGATAAATGGGTGGGTGAGAGGGTGGCTGGACTAATGGTGGAGTGGTAGGTAAACAAATAAAGTAACACCTGTTCTCTGTGCCCAACTCAAGCCTTACCTTGTTATGTCTAGTCTTTGTACCTGAACCTCGAAGTCAACCTCAATCCAAAATGCTTGTTCTCTGACCCACTCAGACTGCCCTCCATTCCAACATTCCCAATGCTAGCTACACCTCCCCTCTGGTCTACTAGTTTTGACTGTAAACTTCCACCTACTGTCTTCCATAGCAAATTATATTTTACAAAGATGGCTATAGCAGTATCTCCAATTGCACATTCTGTCCTAGTGAGAAGTGAGGTCTATGTTCCCTTACCTTGAATCTGAGTGAGCACATGACTATTGCAGGAGTGAAGCAATGCTATATGATTTCCAAGGTTAGGTCATAAAAGGCAATACAGCTTCCATCTGACCCTCTTGAGATGCTTGCTCTTGGAACCCAGCCACCATGCTATGAGGAAGCCCCAACTAGCCCAGGTGGTCAGACAGCATGGAAAGGCCACAAGTAGATGTTCCAGTTGACAGTTCATCTGATGTCTCAGCTGATAGTCAGCTTGTCAGTTAATACAAATTACATCTGAGTTAATACACTCTAGATGATTCTAGCCTCCAGCTGTTGAATCCCTCCATCCCCTAGTTATTGGGTCTTCCCAGATGGGGCCTCAGACATCATAGCATACACATCCTCATTGTGCCCTGTCCAAATTCTTGACCCAGAGAGTCAGTAAACATAATAAAATGGTTAGGTTATGCCACTAAGTGTTAGGTGGTTTGTTTTGCAGTAATAGTAACTGGCACATCCTCCGGGGCCCTGCCACAGCTACACTTCAGAGAGGTGGCAGACAGGGTCTGAGTGCTGGGCTGCATGGACTCTGATCAGTCCATGACTGGGGCCAGTGGGTTTGGGGAACAAGCTGCTACCAAGCCTGCTTTCCCTCGCTCTTCAAGGTTAAATGAGGCCAGTTTCAAGGCATCCTAGATTCCCTGCAGACAGAGGTCATGGACCAGGCTGGGGCCCCCGCTCATGAGGCAGGGCCTCTGAACAGGAGCTCGACCACAGCAAAAGCCGTCCTGGCTCCATCTGAGCATGGCCTGGTTTGCTTCCAGGTTTTGTTCTTTTTTAAACTGGTTCACTCAGTGGGTATTTAAGACAAAAGCCACAAACCTTGGTCTGATTTGAGGGGAAAAAATAGTATTTGGGGGTTGGGAATCAGACAGATCTAGGTTGAATCCCAGCTCTGCCATTTACCAGCTGTGTGGTCTTATAAGTTACATCACCTTTCTGGGCCTCATCAGTGTAGTGGGGATAAGAATAGCTCCCACCTGACAGGTTTGTTGTGAGAAGAAATGGGATGAACTGTGGAAAGTACCCTACTCAGTGCCTGGCACACAGTAGGAGCTTAATAAATGCCAGCCGCTCTTTCTCATTTCTCAATGGAGTGTGACTATAACCCATCTCTCTTCCATCCACAGGGCCTAACGTGGTGCATTATACTTATACTTAAGTATACTTATACATTAGGAGCTCTGGTGATACATAAGCACTGAACAAGTGTCTCGAATGGATGAATTTGTCTGAGTCTTCCCATTTCTAACCTCTATCCGTAACCTCTATCCACATGTTTGGGAGCTCTGGTAGCACAGTGGCTAAGACACTTGCCTGCTAACCAGACGGCTGGCGGTTCAAACCCTCCAGCCACTCCTCGGAAGGAAGGTTGGGCAATCCTACTTCCGTAGTGATACTGCCTCGGAAACCCAAGGAGGGGTCGCTATGAGTTGGGGTCGACTCGACGGCAAACAACAACAACAACACAACATCCACATGTTTACACATCTCTCTTCCCCACTGGACTCTGACCTCCTCAGGGACAAGAACATTCACTCTCTTACTCACCTTGTTTATCTTCACCACACCAAACCAAACCAAACTCACTGCCATTGAATTGATTCCGCCTCATAGTAGGTACTTAACTGGTGATTGTTGTTGTTTGTTGTTATGTGCCATCAAGTCGAACCCGACTCATAGCGACCCTTCCTTGGGTTTCTGAGGCAGTATCACTACGGAAGTAGATTGCCCAGTCTTCCTTCCGAGGAGTGGCTGGTGGATTTGAACCATCAGCCTTCTGGTTAGCAGTCAAGTGCCTTAGGCACTATGCTACCAGAGCTCCTAAACTGGTGATTAGTGAGCCAAAACAAGAGCCTCCCTGGTTCAGCGCAGGGTCCCCAGTTCAGGAGCCATGTCCACCTCCTGATGAGGGGTTTCTGGTGAGGCTGGCCACAATGCAGAGCTCTCTGTTATCTGATATTTGATTTACCAGCAGCTTCTATTGCCCATGGGCTCCCTGGGTGGTGTGAACAGTTAACATGCTCTACTTCCAACTGAAAGTTTGTAAGTTCAGAGGCACATCAGAAGAAAGGCCTGGTGATCTACTTCCAAAAAACCAGCCATTGAAACCCCAGTGGACACACGTGGGGTCACCATGACTCAGTCAGCTCAACAGCAACTGGTCCATTTTCCAGAACCAGCTGTTGACCATTCATCTCTCAACCTCCAGCAGGTCTCAACATGTTGGTCATTACAGCTCACATGCCCTCCCAAGGGTATGAACAGACTTAGACATTTCTCAAAAATTACTATAGGGCAGTAGAGTACTGACAATTTTGGAATGTGTCTTAGGCTGGGTTCCCCCAGACACAGACTTTGAGACCAAGATCTGGATGCAAGTAGTGTCATTTGTTAAGAGTCCCTGGGTAGTGCAAATGGTGAAGCGCATGACTACTATCTGAAAGGTTCTTGGTTCGAACGCACTCAGAGGTGCCTTAGAAGAAAAACCCAGTGACCTGTTTCCAAAAGGTCACAGCCTTGACAAGTCTATGGAGCGTAGCTCTACTCTGCAGCACATGCGGTCACCTTGAGTCACAATCAACTCAACTCAGTGGCAACAGTCTGGTTTTTGGTTTTAGTGGTATATTTTTTTGATGAGGGGAGTAAGCCAGGAAAGGAGGGAAACCAATGGTGGGTGCAGATATAGGAGTTACTGCTGCGGGCAACTGTCCCACTGAGGGGCGAGAAGGCCTCTCTCCGCCAACCCCTAAGCTCCTGTGGTTGAGGGCAGCTCCGGGAGCATTAGCCACTGGCACTTTCAGTTGAGTAAGTCCCCACAGCAGAGAAAGCCATAGCAAAGAGTCATAGGAACCCATCCTGGAACATGGTAGGACACACCAGCCTCTACTACAAGGTGGTATTCGCAAGAGCATCTGTATTCACTTGTGAGACTGTTTACAGGCATCAGTTTCTCAGTGCTTGAAGCACCGGTAAGAAAGGCTCCAGGCAACAGAGGACAAAGGAGAGTCAGGAATAAGAGGAAGATAAGGAATGTGTGGCCAATTTATGGACAATTGCCTCCTTTGCCATAAAACCAGAATTGGATGATGCTCAGTTACTATTTCTGAACATTTTGATAAAAAACTATAGAAGAATCCTGCTCAAAAGGGGGAAAATATAGGACAAAATTTCAAATTCTCGTCTAAATGGAGAGTGTATCCAAGATCATATACAGGGTTGGCAGACAATGGGCCTATAAGTTCATGTGAATGATCAGAATTCCCAGGTGTATAGTAGAGC
>NW_006921607.1:12399420-12401180 GCF_000298275.1 Orycteropus afer afer | reverse complement strand
TGTAAATCTTCACCCAAATCCTAATAAAAAAAAAAAAAAATTTCAAATTCTCATAGATTCAGACTTTCTGGATTCATTGAAGTCAGATGAACCTCTGAAACTATTGCCTTGAGATAATCTTTAAACCTTAAACCAAAATATCCCCTGAAGTCTTCTGAAAACCAAAAAGTGAAGCTTAACTAGTAGAAAAGGTCTGCCCTGAGCATCATGCTCTTTTAAGAACTATCTGTTGTTGTTGTTATGTGCTATTGATTCGCCTCCAACTCATAGCAACCCTGTGCACAACAGAACAAAACATGGCCCGGTCCTCCACTAATCTCACAATGCTTGGTATACCTGCGCCCATTGTTGTAGTCACTGTGTCAGTCCATCTCATTGAGGGCCTTCCCCTTTGTCGTTGACCCTCCACTTTACTGTATCGTTCTTCAGGGAATGGTCCCTTCCCACAACATGACCAAACTAGGTGAGACAAAGTCTGCCCGTTCTCGCTTCCAAGGAGCATTCCAGCTGCACTACTTCCAGGACAGATTTGTTAGTTCTTCTGGTAGTCCATGGTACTTTCAGTATTCTTCGCCAACACCACAATTCAAAAGCATCAGTTCTTCTTTAGTCTTCCTTATTCATTGTCCAGCTTTCACGTGCATATGAGGCAACTGAAAACACTTTGGCTTGGGCTAAGCTCATCTTGGTCTTCAAAAAGACATCTTTGCTCTTCAGCACTTTTAAGAGATCTTTTTGCAGCAGATTTGCCCAGTGCAATACATCATCTGATTTCTTGATTGCTGCTTCCATTGTTAATGGTGGAACCAGCAATACGAAACCTTTGAGAATTTCAATCTTTTCTCCCTTTAACGTGATGCTGCTTATTGGTCCAGTTGTGAGGATTTTCGTTTTATGTTAAGGTGTAATCCATACTGCAGACTATATTAATTAATCTTCATCAGTAAATGCTTCAAGACATCTTCACTTTCAGCAAGCAAGGCTGTGTTAGCTGCATATCGCAGGTTGTTAATGAATCTTCCTCTAATCCTGATGCCATGTTCTTCTTCATATAACCAAAACCAAACCAAACGTGCTGCTGTCGAGTCAGATCTGACTCATAGTGACCCCTCCTTGGGTTTCCAAGGGGGTACTATTATGGAAGTGGATTGCCCAACCTTCTTTCTGAGGAGTGGCTGGTGGGTTTGAACCGCCAGCCTTCTGGTTAGTAGTCACATGCCTTAGCACTATGCCACCATATTTGCTCAGCATATAGACTGAATAAGTATGATGAAAGGATACAACCCTGACACACTCACTTCCTGATTTTAAACCACACAGTATCTCTTTCTTCTGTTTGAATGGCAGCCTCCTGGTCTATGTACAGGTTCCTCATGGGCACAATTAAGTGTTCTGGAATTCCCATTCTTCTCAATGTTATCCATAATTTGTTATGATCCACACAGTCGAATGCTTTTGCATAGTCAATAAAACACAAGCAAACATCTTTCTGGTATTCTTTGCCTACAGCCAAGATCCATCTGATATCACTAATGATATCCCTTGTTCCACATCTTCTTCTGAGTCCAGCTTGCATTTCTGGAAAAAACAAAAAAAAAAGCAAACTCTCTGCTGTTGAGTAGGATCCAACGCCTAGTGACCCTTCCCTGGGTTTCCAAGGCAGTATCACTACGGAAGTAGATTGCCCAACCTTCCTTCCGAGGAGTGGCTGGTGGGTTTGAACTGCCAGCTTTCTGGTTAGCAGTCGAGTGCCTCAGGCA
>NW_006921607.1:12361892-12398414 GCF_000298275.1 Orycteropus afer afer | reverse complement strand
GCATCAAATCTATTCTTTAGATGGTCTCTAAATTCAAGAGGGATATATTCCAGGTCATATTTTGGCTCTCATGGACTTGTTTTAATTGTCTTCAGCTTCAACTTTAACCTGCATATGAGCAGTTGGTCTGTTCCACAGTCAGCTCCTGGCCTTGTTTTAGCTGAAGATATTGAGCTTCTTCATTGCCTCTTTCCACAGATGTTGTCAGTCTGATTCTTGTGTACTCCATCTGGCAAAGACCACGTATATAACTGCCATTTATGTTGTTGAAAACCAGTATTTGCAATGAGTAAGTCATCGGTCTTGCAAAATGCTATTATGTGATCTCTGGCATCATTTCTATCATGAAGGCCATATTTTCCAACCACTAGTGATTCTTCTTTGTTTCCACCTTTTGCATTCCAATCACCAGTAATAATCAACACATCTTGACTGCATGTTTGGTCAATTTCAGACTGCAGAAGGTAGTAAAACTTTTCAATTTCCTCATCTTTGGCTTTGGTAGTTGATGCATAACTTAATAATAGTAGTAGTAACTGATCTTCCTTGTAAGCTTATGGATATTATCCTATCACTGACAGCACTGTACTTCAGGACAGATCTTGAAATATTCTCTGTGATGATGGATGCCACACCACTCCTCTTCAATTTGTCATTCCTAGCATAGTAGACCATATGGTTGTCTGATTCAAAAGAGCCAAAACCAGCCCATTTCAGCTCACCACTGCCTAGGATCTCTATCCTCATGTGTTCCATTTTATTTTTGACAACTCCCAATTTTCCTAGATTCATACTTCATACATTCCATGTTCCAATTATTCATGGATGTTTGCAGCTGTTTCTTCCCATTTTGAGTTGTGCCACATCAGCAAATGGAGGTCCCAAAAGCTTTTCCACATCCACATCATTAACTCTACTTTGAGGAGGCAGCTCTTCCCCAGTCATATTTTGAGTGTCTTCCAATCTGAGGGGTTCATCTTCCAGCACTGTATCAGACAATATTTCAGGGCTATTCATAAAGTTTTCCAGTAATACATCAGACAGTGTATCACTGCTATTCATAAGGTATTCACTGGCCAATTCTTTGAGAAGTGGATGGCCTCTTCCTTCTTCTGAGTCTGTCTTAGTCTGTATGTTCTGCTGAAACCTGTCCACTGTGGGTGACCCTGCTGGTATTTGAAATACTGGTGGCATAGCCTCCAACCTCACAACAACATGCAACCTACCACAATATGACAAACTGACAGATGAGTGGTGGTAAGAACTATCTATATAGGCTCAAAATGACAACAGCAACTAGAAAGATAAGAACCTTAGTGGGCAGTGAATTTATGTTAATGGAGGAGGAACAACTCAGAAAAGGAGAGTGAGCATGGTTGCACAACTCAAAGAATGTCATCAATGTTATTCAATTGTATGTGGAGAAACAGTTGAATTTGTGTATTTTTTTTTTTTAATTTTTATTGTGATTTGGCTGAAAGTTTACAGAGCTAATTCACTTTCCATACAGCAGCTCACATACACTTTGTCTCAGGACATTGACTGCAATTTCCCACAATGCAACAGTTCCCCTCCCACTTCCTCCCCATAGTTACCTCTTCCCTGTGTCCTTCCCTCCCCATGCACTCCTGTCATCTGAGCTGTCTCCCTCGCATAAACAGCCCTTCTATTCTCTCATGATTGATTTCTCCAAGGAATATATCTACCTAATGTAAATGTTCAGCTCATCTGCCTGTCTTTTGTTTGGCTGGAAGCCACAGGAGTGAGTTTAATTCCAGACCTGCGGGCAACTAGGGGCCATAATCTCAGCGGTTCCATCATGTTCTATCAGACCAGCAAACCTTGTTTTTTTTTTTTTTTTTTTTTTAATGATTTTGAGTTTTGTTCCACATTGTTCTCCCACTCTATCCAGGATCTCCTACACAGATGCTCCTCTGAGTGGTTGACAGTGGTAGTCGGGCACCATCTAGTTCTTCTGGTCTCATTGTCATATAGGCTGAGGATCACATAGTGTACCAGTCACTTGGACTAATTGTCTCCATGTGTTTTTGGTTTTCTTCATTCTTCTTTGCTCTGGATGAGAAGAGACCCATTGTTGCATCTAGATGGCCGCTTGCAAGCTTTTAAGATCCCAGTTGCTACTCACCAAAGTAGGAGGTGGAACATGTTTTCGTGTAGTATGTTATGCCAATTGAGCTTGATGTCCCCTGTGACTATGGTTCCGAGCCCACAGGTCCAACTACTTGCTTTCCCTGGGTAGCTACCTGGCTGTGGCCAAAAAGTGATTACAATGAATTGCTGTATGTTTTGCTTGTGTATTCTCAAGAACAATAATTTAAAAAAAAAGAAAAGAAAAGAAAGGCTCCAGGTTCTATGAGCTCCAGGTAACTCTGTCCCTTTAGATCCTATTCAGGAAGGCAAGAGAGATGTGGCGACACTGTCATAGGAAATGGCTTTGAATCCATTCAAATTGATCATATTTTAAGTAAATCATTTGAAGGTCCTAGAATTTTAACAGTTCTTTGTGTAACAAACCTCAGATCCCAATGGAGACATTGGTAACTAATGCTCCACAAAACAGAGATAATGATGCCCCAAAACCAATCTGTCTAAGTGGGCTGCAGACTCCAGCCCCTCTGGTCTCTCTGGAAATCCAAAGCTCCCCTAATGACAAGAGCAAGAGGTTCTTCCAGGGCCCCTAGGCTGTGACTCAATGAGCAGCCCAGAGCTTTCTTTGGCTGTCCCCATACATTCCCCCCAGAAGCTGCTCTTCTACCTCTATAATAGCCACCAGTGAATTAAGGCTCTCTGCATATTTCTAAACTTTTCCTGAACCCATTTCTAGAAGGACCACCCCTGAATGACAAAGTTGGGACATAATAGTAACAATAACAAAGATAACAATAATAGTAGTAGTAAAAAGAATACTCTTGCCTCCTTGAATCCATTTAGAGCAAGACAGAACATAGAGAGGATAGTATCTAATATTTATTTAGCACTTTTTGTAGCTTATCAAATGCTGTGACAGATAATAATAATTTACTGAACACTACCAAGTGACAGGTAGTGTTGCTGGGGACACAGCAACAAACAAGACAGACATGGTTCCTGTCTTCATGGAGCCCACATCCTAATGTGAAAGACAGACAAGAATAATGCATTTGATCAGCACTTGCTGAGCACCAAGCACTGCCCTAAGTTCTTTACATAGATTCCCTCATTCAATCCTTATAACAATATTTGAAGTGATAGTGTTTTTGTCCTCCATGTACAAGTGAAGAAACTCAGGAACAATAAGGCAGGAGGATGGTGCAAGATTCTAAAACGCATGTGCTTTAATAGACTAGCTCATCCCTTTGCTCTCTGCATATGTAAGTGTGTCCATATGTAAGATGGGAGGAGATAATAGTTATTATGAGGCATTGTTGCAAGGATTAATTAAGATGGCGGATGGGAACATTCTGTAAATGGCCAAGTGTGCACTACTGGTTTTCTAACTGCTGGCTACAACTTTGGCCTCCCCTGGCGCCTGAGACCCATCATGCATGCCTTGGTTATTGCTACCTGGCAGGACTCTTGGTTCATGGAGAAATCAATGGTTGCCCTCCCCAGCTCTTTAGGGACCATATGACTTCAGGACACCTGAGCTGACTTAATTATAGATTAACCAGAAGACCCAGAGCAGGAGCTCTCCTCTTTACTCTGGCAATCTGGATGACTTCTGCGTGTACACAGGCTCCCTCTTCCGCGTGTGTGAGGGTCCCCTGTCTCACAGGATGGCTGAAGTCAGTTGGGACTGTCTGCTAGGGTCCGCGGTTCTCCCAGCCTCCATCTGGCTGACACCTCCCAAGATGAGATCTAATCATAGGCCTTTATCTTTGCTATTCCTTATACCCCAAATGTCCTTCCTGTCTCATCCAATCTTTTCACAGCCATGTTTTTTAATCTTTTCACCACCTAAATGCCACCTCCTATAGGAAGCCTTCCTGATGCCCTAGCTGTGAGGACTTCTTCATCTTCTGAACTTCTACAGCCATTGATCTGGCCGGTCTGAAGGCCTTGAGTACTTCCTACCTGGGGCTCACCTCCCTCGTAGGAGATGAAATCTCCTTGATGGCAGTTGTCATCAGCAAACTGACAGAATGACTGAGTGGATGGATCAGTGAATAGAGTGAATTTACTTTGGAAATCCCCACTAATAAAAGCGAAGGCCAAAAACCCTGCTTCCCACCCACTCCTGGCCCCAGGTAGGGCTGCAAACATCCAGATATCTCTGTGGCCTTTCCTCAGAGACTGGAAGGCTTCCTCAGGTTTTTCCTGCCTTCACTCAAGGGGAGCTCACATCAGTAGGCCAGAAGAATCCTACATATTCTCCTGCCCAGAGTGACCCAGACAACTTTCTGCTGCTGTATATGTTCACTGTGAACCAAAACCACAATGAACCCCCACATGGCAATAACTGTGATGATAACAGAGAAATGTATTAAGCACCCGCTAGGATCATTTATAAGGAGCTCTGGTGGTGTGGTGCCTAAGGCATTTAACTGCTAACCAGAAGCTTGGTGGTTCAAACCCACCAGCCACTCCACAGAAGAAGACTGGGCAGTCTACTTCTGTAAAGATTTACCACTTTGGAAACCCAATGGGGGTCACTATGAGTCATAATCGACTCGATGGCAGTGGGTTTTGTTTGGGTTTACGATCATTTATATGTATTACCTTATTCAATCCTTAGAGGGTCCAGGGGCAGTGGGTATTACTGTAGCCTTTTGCAGATGAGTAAGCTGAGAGGTGAAGCGACTTCTCTAGCAATAACAGAGAAAGATTGAAACCCAGTTTGGGTCCAGAGTTTCTGCCCAGTGACCACTCCCCTCCCCCCACCACACACATACTCTGTACCCTATGCCATCTATCTGGCTGCAGCCTGGACCCTTGACCTCTGACCCTGGGTCACCTTTGGCATGGGTGAGATCGGTAGACCCAGGCCACTGCCCACGGCTGCCTGGCATCCTCTCGGCAGTATGAATGAACAGGTTCATGAATATGCAGGCAGGCCCGGCATGCTGAGCGCTCTTGGCTAAATCTGATCACAATGCTGGATAAATTAAGCGGCAGGGTAAATGCATTAAAAATAACGGTCGGAGGAACATGCTGTTCGAGGAGGGGTCTGGGGAGGAGGGGAGAGGCACAGTGGGGGAAGTTCCGCCAGGCGCTGCCAACCGCTCCCCAACAGCCCCAAATGAAGTTCCCTTCCGTGGGGGAGGACCCTCCCATCTCCACCCTCCTCTGGTTCCTATGGAAACGCAGAGCAAGTTTAGGAGGGAAAATGCCTGGGGATGAGAGATATGGGAGGGACTAAGAATAGCAGCCAGGGCTGGGGCTGGGCACAGGTGTCAAGGTGGTCTCTTTCCTGACACATGCCACCAGGAGGGCCTGGTCTAGCTCAGCTCCCCCAACCAGGTTGCTGGCAGCATCCAGAGATGGGGTGTGGAGAGAGAACCACGTTTGGTTAGACCTAGGGTCAACACTGGCAGTGTCCTTGGGTAATAACAATAGTAACAAGAGCAGCGAAATATCCACAGAGCACTGATTCAGTGCCCTATAGTCAATCTGCATAGTAACGCTGTGAGGAAGACAGCGTTGTATCTCTGTATTACAGATGAGGAAGTGAGGCTCAAAGGGGTGAAATGGCTTGCCCAGAGTCACACAGCTGGGCCTGGGCCAGGTAGCCTGGCTCCAGATCTCTCTGTTAACTGCTCTCTATGCCTGCTGATGGCACCACTCCATCATCATGCCCTTTGGCACAGGGAAGCCTGTTCATTCATTTGGCGAGCTTTTACTAAGAAGCTACTCTTCTGGAAGCACTGTCCTAGGCACACGGATACAGAGGGGAGCAGATAAAATCCCTGCTTTCAGGGAGCACTCACTTCTTGGGTGGAGACTGTGGTTGACAGACTTCCTCCCTTGGGCCCAGACACAGGTGAGTTCCAGGGTTCAGGCCAGAGAAATAGAGCTTCCAGGAAGCCAAGGATAGATTCAAGGGCTTCCACAGAGCTCCAATAACGGATAACGGAAGGCCTGGGGAGAGTTTGGCATAGTGCGCGGAACACAGGCTCTCAAATGCAGCTCTGCCACCTGCTGGCTATGAGATCTTGGGCCAAAAGAGGGGTCATAACAGAACCTACCTCTTGAGTCTAAATGAGGCACTACATTGAAGCACTTAACATGGTGTCTGGCACATAATGAAGGCTATTGATGCTTTTTTTTTTACTGATAAAAATATCAATAGAGCTGAAGAGGCTAAGGGCTTGCTTCTGTTCTTTCTCCAAACCCCTCCAACCTCAGTTTCCCAGACCCTGAGTGAAAACAGAATGCTCACTGCCTCACAGACTGTCTCCTGTGATTAAGCCTGGGCCCAAGGGGGGTGTTTTTGAGGAAAAGCACACCGTGGCCCACTCATTCCTCCTCTTGCCCAACACCCCCAGCTCAGAATGGAGGAAAGAAAGACAGGAGGAAAGAAGTCACTGCGAGACTAAACACACCTAAACCAAGTGACAAAAAGAGACTAGTGGGGGTGACTCTCCTTAAAGAAATTCCACCTCACTCCTAGTCAGCTGCCCAGTGTCAAAGCACACAGAATGAGCTCCCGCTGTCTTTTCACTAGGCAGCTAGAATGCATCATACAACATGGCTTGGCTCACTTGTATCCCAGAGCGGAATGATAAACATAGCAACTCAACATGGAGCAAGAGTTAAAAGAAACGAATGTCTGGGCCTAATGCAGGAATCTCCTGTCTAGCTGGTGTCCAGATCTGCTTGGCTTCCTCATTGGTGGATGTGCCTGTTGTTGTTGTTGTTGTTGTTCTGTGCCACGGAGTCCGACTCAACTCATAGCAACCCCTCCTTGGGTTTCCGAGGCGGTATCACTACAGAAGTAGATTGCCCAACCTTCCTTCTGAGGAGTGGCTGGTGGGTTTGAACCGCCAGCCTTCTGGTTTGCAGTCAAGTGCCTTAGGCACTACACCACCAGAGCTCCTGTGGATGTGCCTATGCATCCTTTTTAGAGTCTGATACTGACCCTTGAGGTCAGGAATGTGAAAGTACTTGGAAAACCACAAAAGGCCCCTGTAACCTGGAAGAATACTTGGGAGCTGTCTGAAAACTTGCTCTCTTGGCTTGAAGGACTGGTGATGACATTTTTGAGCCAACTACTCTTACTTTCATTTTCTCTATATATATCTTGTTCTAAGTTTGCCTTTTTCTCAGATGGATCTTTTCTCTCCCTAGTCTGTACCGAGTGAGATCTCAGAGAGCAGAGCAGTGAGTGAAGGGATGAAAATATGCTGGAGGAGAAGAGGGACATCCTGGAGCAGCTTTGGGCAGTGCCTCTACTCTCGGTGCCTGTTCTTCCCATTGTCCCATGCCAACTCCTGGTCCTTCCTGTTCCAAGCAATTCAGTTGCATGGTGTCACCTCCATCCTAAGTTGGTCATGCCCATTCTCCCTTCTTCCCAGGCCAACCCTCAGCCCACTCTGAAGCTCCAGCCCCTGTGTGCTCCTCTTGAGCCCCCTAGCCAGGGCCCACCACATCCTGCAAGGTCAGTGGCTCAGAGCTGCTCTGTGGTCTCTAATACCAACTACATCGGCAAGATCTTGGCTCCATCTTTCATCTCATAAGAACAATGAAGCCTTTGGCAACATGGTCATTTTCATCCTCCATTAGTCCATGGTCTCAGGCAAGTGGGGATATGGAGGCACAGAGAGGGTGCATGACTTGTCCAGGGTCATAGGGAAGTGGGCTAGGATAACAAGCAGCAATTGGCTTGTGCTCGAATGACTTCTTTGAGCCTGTCTTCCTGGGAAGAGCCAGATGCACAGATGAACCTTCCTGGGTAAAGGTCCTATTCAAGGTACAGAATAGACCCTATTCTAACAATCAGCCTGGAAAACAGAAGACCAGCATAGCTCCCTAATTCTCCAGGTAAAAGCCTTTCCCTGTAGACATCAGCGGAGCTTGGTTGAGTCTCCTGGGTGTTTTGACTTATGGTCAAAAATGACATTACATAAATGATAAAAAGCCCTTGACCCAACAATTCCACCACTACAGAGCATGACAATGTATGCATACAAGAAGCAAAGATACTTCTCCTAGCATGTTCATAATAGAGCTATTTATACTCGAGCAAAATCAGAAATCTATTGCCAAAAATAGAAGACTAGTTCAACCAAGGTATATAAACACAATAAAATATTATATAGCTGATAAAAGTGATATTGTGAATATAAATTTATTGACATGAACAACTGGTCAAATTTTATGAAATAGTATGTACACTATAATCTCCTTACATGTGTATGTGTGTACACACACACACACACACAAATACATATATGAAAAAGACTATATGTGTTTTTTTTTTTCATTGTGATTTGGGTGCAAGTTTGTAGAACAAACACATTTTCCATATAGCAGTTCACATATATTTCATCTCATGACATTGCCTACAATTTCTCACACTGCAACAGCTCCCCTCCCACTTCCTCCCTATAGTTACCTCTTCCCTGTGTCCTTCCCTCCCATGCACTCCTGCCCCTTGAGCTGTCTCCCTGTGCATACACAGCCCTTCTATTCTCCCATGATTGTTCTCTCCAAGGAGGGTATCTACCTAAAGTAAATGTTCAGCTGATATGCTTATCTTTTGTTTGGCTGGAAGCCACAGGAGTGAGTTCAACTCCAGACCTGAAGGGCAACTAGGGGCCATACTCTTAGTGGTTCCATCAGGCTCTATCAGACCAGCAAACCTGTTCCCCTCCTTTTTTTCAATGATTTTGAGTTTTGTTCCACATTGTCCTCCCACTCTATCCAGCATCTCCTACATAGATCCTCCTCTAAGTGGTTGACAGTGGTAGCTGGGCACCATCTAGTTCTTCTGGTCTCATAGTCGTATAGGCTGAGGATCGCATGGTGTACCAGTCACTTGGGCTAATTGTTCCCATGCATCTTTGATTTTCTTCATTCTTCTTTGCTGTGGACAAGGAGAGACCCATCATTGCATCTAGATGTCCACTTGCAAGCTTTTAAGATCCCAGTTGCTACTCACCAAAGTAGGATGTGGAAAATGTTTTTCTGTAGTATGTTATGACTATTGAGCTTGATCTCCCCTGAAACTATGGTCCTGCAGTATAGTAAATTATATAGTGTGGCTTTTCTAGCCATAAGTCTTTGTAAACTCCATGGTGGAATCTGCCATGAGCAACTGAGTAGCTCCTGATTGTTAAAGTTATCCACCTGGGGTATTTCTGTTGGGAGCAGCAAGAAGCAATATTCTGGGAAGTTCACTCTCTCTCAGATGTATAGTATTCTGATGTTGGGGTTGGTTAGTTTGGCCACTCTGCCAGGCTCAAAAAGAGCCCTCCTAGAGGCAGAAAGAATCTCTCACTGGGACTGAGAGACATGAGAGACACACACTGCTGGGAGAGAGACTGAGACTGTTGGCTGAGAGACAGCAGGCTGAGAGAGACTGAGCATGTTTCTGAACTTGAATTGTAGTCTATTGCTTCCTTAATGTTCTGGTTACCTAGTACCACTCTGACAAGAATATACCACAAATGGGAAGGCCTTTACAAACAGGAGTTTATTCTTACAATCTGGAGGCTTTTAGTCCAAGTTCAAAGTGCCAGGCTCTAGGGGCTGGGTGAAAGCCCCTCAACCTTGGGATCCAGCTCTGCCTCCTGCTCCCGGCCCACTGGAGCTAGAGACATTTCTTCACTCAGACAGCTGCTGGCTGCTGAGGCTGAGAAACCCCAAGGTTGACAAGTAAAAAGGCGCAGTCCCGATGTTACCAAACCACATGGCAGGCCATTTACTTAAGTCCATTGTAACTCCCAAGGTCGGCAGAGCATCGCAGGCTACTGAGCAATGACACAACTACATGCAGGGTCCAAGCGTGCCAGGCTAGAGACCATTCTCAAAGCTTCTCCTTATATACAGGAAGCAGACCACATACCCAAAGGCAGCTACTCAGCTGCTCCCAGTAGATTCCACCATGGAGTTGATTGCCAGTCTCATCCTGGGGAATACTACATCCAGCTGCCCAGCCACTCAACCAGGCCTAGCCAAGTTGACATACAAACATAACCATCACACCTAATAAACCCCATAATCTGTGAGTTCTTGTGGCCACTGCAGCAAATTATCGAACCCAATAGAGAGGTGGTGGGTGCTGAAGGAAGAACAGTTGGTGTCAGGGTTGGTGAAAGGGCTGGAGGGAGGCAGCATGTCAGGCCTCACAGGAATAGGCCTTGGGCTACTGATGATTTTGTCTTCCTCTTGTGCGGTTAGAGGAGGCCAGAAGATGCAGCCTCACTGCCTCTTTGGCAGGTCCCAAGCCCACAGGTCCAACTACTCACTCCCTCTGGGTAGCTGGCTGTGGCCAAGAAGTGACTACAACCTTATCCCTTGTCAGTTCTACTATATACTGGGGAATTCTTACAGAACATACCAATACACTTGTAGAAACATTGTCTGCCAACCCTATACACGGTGTTGGGCACACTCCCCCCTGCCTAGACCTACCTGATTGTTCAGCTTGTCCACCCATCTATCCACCCATATATCAATGTTTGCCTTCACTGACAATGCAGTACTGTATGTGCTAAAGGGTTCATCTTTGTTGTCTGTACCTCCCATGCACCTCTCTCTGTCTTCCTCTTCCTCAATGCCACCGTGTTGATCACTCACATTTGGTTCATTGCCCTTCTCTTCATCCAGATCAACACTTGTCTCTACCTATCTAACATCTCTACCTTACCCTCCCTTCCCACCCCTGGTAACTAACAAAGAAAATTTTGTTATATATATAAACCTTTCCTGAAAAAGCCTATATGTTTTACAGCAAAATTGTTAACCACATCATGGTGGTAAGATTTAGGGGAATTTACATTTCTTTCTTCTTCTTCTTTATCTGTATTTTCTAATTTTTCTTTATTTCATAAATATCACATGTTCATTGTAGAAAGAATGGTATTACCATTTTTTTAAAAAAAAAATTTATTGTGATTTGGGTGAACATTTACAGAGCAATTCCATTCTCCATACAGCAGTTCATACACATTTGTCTCATGACATTGACTGCAATTTCCCACAATGTAACAGCTCTCTTCCCACTTTCTCCCCATAGTTACCTCTGCCCTGTGTCCTTCCCTCCCTTGCACTTTTGCCCCCCGAGCTGTTTCCCTGGGCATACACTGCCCTTCTTTTCTCCCTTGATTGATCTCTCCTAGAAGTGTATCTATCTGATGTTCAGCCCATATGCTGGTGTGAGTTCAATTCCAGACATGAAGGGTAGTAGCGGCCACAGTTTCAGGGGTTTCACCAGGATCTATCAGACCAGCAAGTCTGGTGTTTTTTTGTTTTCTTTTGATTTTGAGTTTTATTCCACATTGTTCTCCCACTCTACTCAGGATCTCCTACATAGATCCCCCTCCAAGTGGTGGACAGTGGTAAGCTGGGCTTCATCTAGTTCTTCTGGTTTCATGGTCATATAGGTTGAGGATCACATGGTGTACCAGTCCCTTGGACTAATTGTTTCCATGTGTCCAGTTGAGCTTGATGTCCCCTGTGACTATGGTCCTGATCCCACAGGTTCAACTATGCACTCCCTCCAGGTAGCTGGTTGTGGCCAAGAAGTCACCACAACCTTGTCCCTTGTCAGCTCTACTATACACCTGGACATTCTTACAGAACACACAAATACACTTGTAGAAACATCATCTGCCAACCCTATACATGGTCATAGGCACACTACCCCCTGCCTAGACATACCTGATTGTTTAGGCTGTCCACCCATCTATCCACCTGTAGATCAATTCTTGCCATCACTGACAACACAGTACTATATATTCAAAAGAGTTCATCTTTCTTGTCTGCACCTCCCATGCACCTCTCACTCACATTTGGTGCATTGCCCTTTCCTTTACCCAAATCAATACTTGTCTCTACCTATCTAGCAGTGTTCCCTCCTCTCCCCTCCCATCCCTGGTAACCAACAAAGAAAGTTTCCTTCCATAGATAAACCTCTCCTTGACTTTTCACAATAGCAGACTAATACAATATTTGTCCTTCTGTGATTGACTTATTTCACCCAGCATAACGTTCTCCAAGTTCATCCACGTTATGCGGCATTTTGCAGATTCTTCGTTATTCTTTAGGGTTGCATCGTATTCCACTGTGTGTATGTACCATAGTTTGGTTATCCATTCTTCTGTTGGTGAGTACCTAGGTTGTTTCCATCTTTTTGCTATTGTAAATAGTGCTGCCATGAACATGGTATATATGTATCTGTTCCTGTCCTAGCTCTCACTTCTTTAGGATATAAGAATGATATTAGCATTTTGCATTTATCTTTTTGAAAAAATGCAAACCTTTTAACCAGTAATTCCAGTTCCAGGAACTTATTCTGAGAAAATAATTAAGGATGAGCAATAAGATTTAACTGTAAACAATGCATTATTTCTTGCAAAGGAAAAATGGATACAAGCTAACATTTTCAGCAACAGGAATTGGTTGAATAGACTGTAGTGTAGCCACAGGCAGGATGCAGCCAAAAAAATCCATGTGTAGAAGTGCAACTGTTGACTAGGAAAGATGTTTGTAAATATATATGATTGAAAGAAGTAAGCAGGTTTCAGAACACCATGTACCAAGTCAGCAACCCTTTCCGTGTATGTGCTTGGTCCAAAGTCTGGAAGGATATATGTTCACATGTTAATGGTTGTTTCATTTAGAGGGGTTGATTACAGGTGATCTTAACTTTCTTCCTTATACACTCATACTTATTTTACAATAAATAAGCTTATTACATAATTTCAAAAATTAATTTTTTAAGAAGGAAATATAAATAGCTTATTTTGAGTGGTCAGGCAGTTGAATAGGAGGCAGTGAGAGATGGGAGCTGGACCCCATATTCCTTGGTGGGGGGAGGGGACCGGAGCAACTGGGGAGTGGGGTAGGATGGGGGGCAGCCAGCTCTGCACCGCTGTGGAGACTCCCTGCGCCTGCGCCAGCCAAGGAAGCAGGGCCCCCTCCCCCAGCAGGCCTGCTCTCTACCATTCACCCTCTGGAATTAGCTTGCAGAGACTGTTTTAGGAAGCCCGTGGGCGGCTGGGAAGCAGCTTGTGAGCAGAGGCTGGAGGCCGGCTGAGCGCTGTGGAGAGTGCCCAGAGGAAGACGAGGCAGAAGATGAGGGGAAGCCAGCACCTTTTTCCCATTTTGCTTTTTCAAAAACAGTTTAGAAAATCCTTGCTTTGGTCCAATGTTTTTTCCTCCAGTTCTCCATAAACTCCAAAACCAAACTCACTGCCATTGAGTCGATTCCAACTCACAGCGACCCCCTTTGGCTTTCTGAGGCAGTAAATCCTTACGGAAGAAGATTGCCCAGTCTTGCTTCTGTGGAGTGGATGGTGGGTTTGAACGGCCAACCTTCTGGTTAGCAGTCAAATAAATGCCTTAGGCACTTGCCACCAGAGCTCCTTCCAGTCCTCCACAGAGGGGCTAAATGTAAGCCTGTGAGATTGGGGACTGGGTTCTGGTTCCATCTTAACTCCTGCACTAACTTGCTGTTGCAACTTTGCACCAGTCACTTACCCTCTCTGGGCCTCTGTTTCCTCTTTTGTCAAAGTGGACTGAAATGATCTCCTTCCACTCTGAGGATCCATGTTCCTGGGGTTCTGTCTCAGGAGCAAAGTAGCTGAACCAGATTTTTTGTAGCTCTGAGATTCTGAGATTCATGCTTTGAGGGTCTAAAATATGCCTGCAACGAACTTCTGGGTCTTGCATTCATGGTTCTAGAATGCAATGGTATTCATCAGCAAAGCTTCTAGTCCAGAATCTAGCAGAGAGGTTGCTCACTGTTCATTATCAGCCTCTAACTGGAGATGCACCCTGAGGCTGAGCACTGCCTTTGCCAGGGAGTTGGGAGCAGTCTTTGCTAGCCTGGACACTGAGGCCCTCAAGGAGGTACCCCGAAAGGGCTGCTCCTCGGTCCTGACAAGTGAGACATGTGGGTTCAGACCCCAGGGATCCTCCTGAAATGGACAACCATGAAAATGAAAGCTCAAGCATGGGCTGCACTCACCAGGCTGTGATGTAGGAGAAGCCATTTATAAACTGAGCCCCTGCCCTGAGCCAAATATTGCAACAAACTCCGTTTGCCTACTATGTGCCAGACCTACTATGTGCCAGACCTGGGGCTATAGAGGTCAGTGCACCAAATTCTCACTCCAACCCTATGGCTGTAAGAGGTCGGTACTATGTATATGTCTGTCCTCCAGATGTGGATGCTGACGGTCGGAAGTCCAGTGACTTGTCCAAGGTAACAGAGCTAGAAAAGGTGGTAGAGTTAAAATCTGAACCCAGATTAGCTGATCCAGAGCTCTGCTGAACTGCTCTGTCACATCCCTGCCTTAGTTTCCACTCCACAGACCCCTGCCAGTCCTGCTGAATGCCGCCAACGGCCAGGGTCAGATGTGAGGAAAGGCAGGAAATGGCTTCCATACAATCAAGGAGGCTGATCCAGCCCACTCGCCCACCCTGCCCTGCCCGTTTCCCCAGTGAGGGTGGCTGAACCAGGGGTTCTAGAGGATGTGGGTCTCTGAGCTCATGGGTGACTGAGTCTGTGCAACGATGCGTGTCCGAGTTTGCGGTGTGTGAGTAGCCCGGACATGGGTGCTGTGTGAGAGACTCAGACTGAGTGTTAGCAAGAAGCAGGCTGCGGAGAGTTCTGGGACGTGCTCCCTCCTAGATTCCTCCCAAGGTTGGGTGCACAGGGTTTCAGAATTCCACATCCACCACAGCTCTGGGAGCAAGTGCCTAAGGCATTTGACTGCTAACCAGAAGGTTGGCCGTTCAAACCCACCAGCCACTCCGCAGAAGGAAGACTGGGCAATCTACTTCCGTAAGGATTAATGCCTCAGAAAGCCAAAGGGGGTTGCTGTGAGTCGGAATCGACTCAATGGCAGTGAGTGAGTTTGGCTTTGGAGTTTATGGAGGACTGGAGAAAGAAACATCAGACCTGCCTGGCTCTAGAGGGGCCCCACATTTTGCTAAATTGAGCCTGCAACTTGGCTTTACTCTCCCACCCTGGCTCCTACACCAGTCTCTCTCCCTGACTCCTCCACCTCCTGGTGGTTGCTACCCTCAACCCAGCACCATTTTGAGAGCCTCTTGGGCCAGATTAGGCTCTCCCATCAGCCCTGATCTTGATCTATGGATGGACTACGAAGCCCCTGCAAAAAAGCAGCTGGGATCTAGGGTCCTGATCTGGAGCCCAGCTCTGCATTCTCAAACAGCTTGCCTTCAGCCTCTGAACTCCTCTTTCTTCCGCCTTAACAGGGTAGTACCTGTGTCTGTCCCAGAAGGGTAGCTTGGGGAGAAAGTCCCAGAAAAAAGATTTGTGATCTTAGACCTGGAAGGGGTCCTCATGGTCATTTCGTGAAGCTACTTCCTCAGTGGATGCCTGTGCTAGCACACTAACGTCGCTAGGGTTGGTGTCACCTAGTATGGTAGTTAAGGTTGTGTGTCAACTTGGCTGGGCCTGGTTGAGTGGCTGGGCAGCTGGTGGTAGTTATTCCCCATGATGAGACTGGCAATTAACTCCATGGTGGAATCTACCTTAAGCAGCTGAGTAGCTGCCTTAGGGATGTGGTCTGCTTCCTGTATACAAGGAGAAGCCTTGGGAACAGTCTCTAGCTTATGGTATGCTTGAACCCTGCATGTAGCCATGTCATTGTTCTGCAGCCTGCCATGCTCTGCCGACCTTGGGACTTTCAGTGAACTTGAATCAATGGCCTGCTGTGTTGTTTGGTAACATTGGGATTATGCCTTTTCACTTGTCGACCTTGGGTTTGTCAGCCTCAGCAGCCAGCAGCTGTCTTGAGTGAAAAAACCCTCCAGCTTCAGTGGGCCGGAAGCAGGAAGCCGAGCTGAAGCCCAAGGTCGAGGGACTTTCACCCAGCCTCTAGAGCCTGGCACTTTGAACTCAGACTTAAAGCCTTCAAACTGTAAAAGAATAAACTCCTGTTTGTTAAAGCCATCCCATTTGTGGTATATTCCTGTTACAGTGGCACTAGAGGTAACCAAAACACCCAGTGAGGTAACTTATCGTGTCACCCCCCTCCATGGACCTCTTCCCATACTAGACAGTACAGAATCTTTGGTAACATTTATTACCAATTTTAATCATAGAATAATATGTAATAAATATAGTTGTGAATTGCTTAAATGTAGGCTCCTGTAGTATCTCTTAGATCACCTGAATACTAACAACAAAATTGTCTTCTAAAATCTTTCTACATTGAATTTCAACATTAGTTACATTATCAGTAACTGAGCAAAAGCCTCTTTTGATTTTCCTCCTTATTTTCCTTTAATTACTGCTTTATCTCAAGAAAGTTATTGATATAGGTTTTCCACAAATAGTACTTATCACAATATTACAGTTAAAACAACAGAAAATTTGACAAAATCATCAACTATAAAAACTCCTGCCGTAACAAAAACAACAGCACATGCTTGTAGCAAATGCAGACAAGCCACATGATTCAGAGAGTCACTAATTATGGCAGCTCTGACTAGAGCATATTAGAAGGTTAAAAAGATTAATAGAGCTAGATTATTAAATTAGCATAGAGTTTTAGCCTTGTAGGTATATTGATACATGTAAGCTAGTCTTATAAAAATGTTTTTGTTGTTACAATTAACTACAGGGATACTTTTATTTAAAAAAATAATAATAAATTTCTACTGAAACATTACACAAACATGTTAGTCATTTAGGTGTCACTCCCTCTGACAGTGTCTCCTGGTGCTGTCTGCACCCCCCCCCACCTCTCTAGTGACATCACTGTGCTAGCACCCATTGAGTTGCCCAAGTTTTACTTACACACCTCTGGGAACAGAGAACTCACCACCTACTAAGAGCCCATTCCATTCTGGGCAGCACTGAGCATAAGAAAGTTCTACCTCTTACTGAGGTTTTAAATCAGCCTCTTTGTGGCTTCTCCTCACTGGTCTCAGACCTGCCTTGTGGGCCCACCTCGATCTTTTCTATTGAGGTGGGAGTGTCAATACAAAGCCTGGTGGGAACCCTCAGGCTCAGAGGTCATTTTTGAAGCTAGGTGAAAGACTAAGAACCCTCAAAGCCACACCAGGATGCATAGACATGAAGAGGCCAAGGTAGGACCATTCTTTTGGAGGTCAGACCTCCTGGTTGGGTAGATGGAAGCCTCCAAGTCCTGGCAGGCCAGGCATGCTGAGTGAAGCAGCAATTGCCTGAGGGCCTCAGGGAAGCTTAGGGATAGCTGCCCTGGCCAGCCAGCCGGGTCACCGGCTGCCTAGGGCATGAAAGATGACATGTGCTAAGAGCTTGGCACATGGTAGGGGCTTGACGAAAACTGTTGTGAGGATATCATTCATCTGTCCACCCATTCACTCCCTCATTCTCCTCTGTGCCAGGCCCAGTGCTGAGGGCTAGTGACCTGGAGATGAAACAGGCACAGTTTCCCCCCATCTGTACACACCCCACCCTCAAGGAAGGGCAGGTCAGGGAGGCCTACCTGGCTCTGGCTATGTTGTCTTTATGCAGTACGTGCCCCGCGCACAGATCCCGGCCCCACATGCACCGCAAAGAAGGGACTGCGAGCATCTTGGCTCATCCTCTGCTCCTGGAGGGGGGAGAGTGCAATCCCCTCTCTCGGGGGGCTGGGGGACTGTACCTCCATTTCACAGAGGAGGAACTGAGCCCCAGAGAAACTAAAGGTCTCGCCCAAGAGATCACGGCAGGGTCAAGATCCTGACACACCTGCAGAGCTGCAGCTTCCTGGTGGGGACCACAGCAGGGCTCAGGCCCCACAGGCTGCCCTTGATCTTAGGGCAGGTGAGATAAGGCTGCAGGGATACTTGCCCTACTGGGCAGCCATATTCATGCAGACCCACACTCCAGGCTGGAGGGGGCTGGCTGCAGCACCCTGGCTTGGACAAAGGACAGCCTGGACCCCAGCCCTGGGACAAACATGCTGTATGGCCTTAGATAAAGGCTTCCCCCTCTCTGGGCCTGTCTCCTCACTTCTAGGATGAAGGTGCTTGAACTGGATCAGAAAAGACCAACAGGCTTTGTCTCAGCCTCCCTGACCGCATGAGAAGGAAAGGGCCTCGTGGTCAGTTGGTCACGCCTCTCCTGGTGAGGGTGAGAACCACATCCTGACAGCCTCCTCAAATACCACAGGTCCCACCTTATCACACAGAAGGTATGAAACACTTGGGGCCTCTTTCTGAGAAGCCCCAGGTGTCATGCCTTGTGGCCCACCTGTCCCCTAGAAGCCACTGCACTGTGCTAGCTTGCTGATCTCAGGTCAATCTCTTCAGTACCACAGTCTTGCCTGATCTGGCCAGCTCCCCTCCACCTTCCCCATCAATCTGTCTTGCCAGATGACCAAGCTTGTGTTCCCAAGCCACCATCACCAAGTTGATTTAGACTCATAGCAACCCCTATAGGGTCTCCAAGGCTGTAAATCTTTACAGAAGCAGACTGTCTTATCTTTCTCCCATGGAGCAGCTGATGGGTTCAAACTGCCAACTTTTTGGTTAATAGCCCAACGCCTTAACCACAGTGCCACCAGAGCTCCTTAAGCTGGTGTTCAAAAACAAATCAAACTCACTGTCATTGAGTTGATTCCAACTCATAGTGACCTTCATTGGGTTTCTGAGTCTGTAAATCTTTATGGAAGTAGATTGCCCCACCTTCCTTCTGCAGAGTGGCTGGCGGATGTGAACTGCTGACTTTCTGGTTAGCAGTCAAATGCCTCACCCACTGCCACCAGAGCTCCTCATGCTTGTGTTAACCCAAAGCCCTATTGCTATGGAGTTGGCTCCAACTCATAGAGACCCCCACTGAGTTTCTAAGGCGGTATCACTATGGAAGTAGATTGCCTGGTCTTCCTTCAGCTGAGTGGCTGGTGGGTTTGAACCTCCAACCTTCTGGTTTGCAGTCAGATGCCTTAGTCACTGCACCACCAGAGTTCCTTATGCTTGTGTTAGTGGTGGGCAAAATGAAAGACTCTCTGAGGAAGGCATGAAGGACTCCACTCTGAGTGAAGTGCGTGAACGAGGCCTATTTTTCTGGCCTTCCTGGTTCTAGGTTATGTCGTAGGTAGACATATGGGAAAGAAAAGGCAGGCAAGTATTCATCAACTGTCTGAGAGGCGCTTCCATGTTCTGCACTTCATGTCTTCTTCACTGTTATCCTGGGAGGTGACTAAACCAGTCACCACCAAATCTGCCTCATGTTGTCCCACGTGTGTCAGAGTGAGAACTACACTCCACAGGGCTTTCAATGGCTGATTTCGGAAGCAGATCACCAGGCCTTTCTTTGGGGTGCAGTCAAAACTTATCAGTTAGCAGCTGAGTGTGTCAGCCATCTGCAGTACCCATGGACTCCGAGAGGTGGCTACTACCCCCATTTCACAGGTGAGGAAACTGAGTCTCAGAGAAGTCCAGTGACTTCCCTAATACTGTCATTTATTAAAGGTAAGACTGGGATTCTCTCTGATCTCAGAAGCTAAGTGTCTCTTCTCTGGCCAAATGGCCATCAACAGGATGCTGCAGTGATAATGAGACCTTACCTCTGGTTCTTAGTTTCCTAGGGCTGCCATAACAAAGCATCACAGACCGGTAGCTCTAAGAACAGAAATTCACTATCACACCATTCCAAGGGCTAGAGTCAATGTGGGGTGTTGGCAGGGCCATGTTCTCTCCAAAGTCTCTAAGAGAAAGTCCTTACTTGTCCTTCCAGCTTCTGGTAGCCCCAGGCATTTCTTAGCTGTTCCCTGGCTTGTAGATGCACATGGCTGTCTCACAGGTGTCATGTGGCTGTCTTCCCCATGTCTGTGTCTCTTCTCTTTTATAAGCAGTCACTCAGTTTGGATTAGGATCCATGTTAGGATCCTATTTCCAAACAAGGTCACAATGACAGCTGCTCATGGTTAGACTTCCACATATCTTTGTGGGAGACATAATTCAATCCATAACAGGCTCGGATAGACTTACGCTCTAGTGCCAGCAGCTCTTTCAGTGAGTTACTGTGGGGCCTTGACCTATTTATATTGTCTCACTTGGTCTCAATGTCTTCACCTGCAAAATGGGATAGTAAGCCTCCCTCTGCTTTTGGGGCACTCCCATGCAAGCCTCTACCCTGCCCTAGCTCCTGGAGTTGTCTTGCATTTGAGGCATATTTGCAAATGCATGGGTGAGGAGGCTGGGCAGAAGTGGGATCCTACAGCATCTGTTCTGGAGCAGATCAGTTCTCCTGCCAGGAGATAGAAAGAGGTGCCCATGGATTTGAATGTCTTCCTCCAGCCACACGAAGAGTACAGTGAAATACAAAAGTTGCAATCCTCTGGCTTGCAAACAAATTTGGTTTTGGTTTGCTTCAAGTGTTGGATTCTTTTTTTTTTTTTCTCAATCTGAATTTGTTACCAACATTTAAAAATAGAGAAATTTTACATAAAAATCCACATTTCTGGCTTCTCTTAAAAACCTGGAAGCTCTGTAAGTCTGGTCTTGAATCACCTGGAGCTGGGAGCAGTGCTGCCCTCTCCTAGTCCTCAGAGGCTCTCCATTCACCATGTGACCTGCCCGACCCTGGCCAGCCTCTGGGAGTGCCTCTCCTGGTATAAGGGCAAAGATGTCAGCTCCAGAGTCAGGAAGACCTGGGTTAGGCCCAGGCTTAATCCCCATGTGCCACTGGAAAGTTCCCTAACTTCTCTGGGCCTGTTTCCTCACTGGTTAGATGGGGATTCCCACAGCACCTACTTCACAGGGATGCTGCAAGTCTTCGAAGAGTGAATGCCTGGCATAGTGAGCATTCAATACATGTCAGTCATGCTCTTCACGCCACCATCCAGCCCACGACTGGGGCTGAGAAGTCAGGGGGCAGCAACAGTAGCAGTGCTTGCGGGCCACCTGCCCCACTCAGGCCCTGGTGCTCTCCCATGGCTGCACACACGCTTGCTCATGTGGTGGCGGCAATCCTGTCTGGGTAATGCATCCAAAAACAACAGATCAATAGCCACTAAGCGCTCCAATGCTCTCCGTGAGGCCCATGGCACTGTCCAGGTTGCTGGCCAGTGAATTCAGGCTCTTTTTCCCTCTGGGCTGGAAACAACTCACCATGTGATTTTGGATAAGTTATGTTCCCTCTGGTAGCATAGTGGCTAAGACACTTGCCTGCTAACCAGACGGCTGGCGGTTCAAAGCCACCAGCCACTCCTTGGAAGGAAGGTTGGGCAATCCTACTTCTGTAGTGATACTGCCTCGGAAACCCAAGGCGGGGTCGCTATGAGTCGGGTTTGACTCGACGGCACATAACAACAACATGTTCCCTCTTAAGATCCCAGGTTCCCTAATTTTAGGATGACAACATAGGACTGTAGTCTCTGAGAGCCCTTTCAACTCTGACATCGTAGGAGTTTTGCAGACAAATCAAGTCCAAAGGCTCATGATGCAGAAGTGAATTAGTTAGGATTCTCTTGGCTGCACTGGCAGAAACCTGCCTCAAGGGGCTTCAATTAAAAGGCACTGGATTAGCTCAAAGGAGCTCTGATGGCACAGTGCCTAAGACTTCTGACTGCTAACCAAAAGGTGGGTAGTTCAAACCCACCAGCCACTCTGCAGAAGCAAGACTGGGCAATCTACTTCTGTAAAGATTTACTGCCTCGGAAACCCAACGGGGGCGTCTCTGAGTTGAAATTGACTCGATAGCGGTGGGTTTGTTTTTTGGAGGTATTACTTCAAAGAAGCTCTGCTAGAGCAGTGGCTAAGGCATTTGGCTGCTAGCCAGAAGGTCAGTGGTTCAAACCCAGCAGCTGCTCTGTGGGAGGAAGATGAGGCAATCTACTTCTGTAAAGATTTACAGCCTTGGAAACCCTATGTTCTGCTCTGTCCTACAGAGTTGCTATGAATCAGAATTGACTCAATGGCAGCGGGTTTTGTTTTTTTGGTATAAGCTCATGTAGGAGCAAGCCTGGAGACTGTGGGCTGCAGGCAGGGCTGAATCCAGGGGCTCCAGTAATATTGTTGGCTCTCTCATACTCTCATCTCTCAGCTCAGCCTTCTGTGTTGGCCTCATCCCCATCTCTGGTATGAGGGGCTTCTTTATGATAAGGAATGATGAGCCCAGTTAGATCCAACTGAGAATCTTCTAGTGCCATAACTCCAAAAGCAAGCCATACCCTTGAGTACTAGGTCTAGCAGAAGCATCTCGGGAAGATGCCAGTTGGCTTAGCTGGAGTCACTCTGTCTAACTCTGTGAAGTGAGGTGAGGTGAAGTGAGTTGACTGACACTTCTACCAAGGATGACATGGAGTAGAAGCAGTCTTTCTCATGCAAAGGAGGTCAGATGTCAGAGAGATGAAAAGAAATCAGATGGGCAGTCTAAATTAACAGCTACCACTGGCCAGTCTAGGGGCCTTTTGTGCAGAAGCAGAGGCTTGTCAGACAGGAAATGGGCATGTTCCAGTCAAAATTTTTACACTTGTTAGCCCCATGCTTGGAGCAGGAAAGATTCAGAATCATGAGGAATGGTTCTAGCCAGCGAGAAGAAACAAAAAAACACTCCACACCACCAGAGCAGTACCAAGGGCTGCTGCATGAGTGAGATTCCAGTGGCAAGTGGGGACCAGGAAGGCTTTCGAGAAGCTCCTAGTGGCTGAGGAAAGGACAAGGATGGAGGCATGATGCATATGTTAGGACTTGAAATGCGTTGAGGGAAATAGGGAATAGATGTGAGGCGTGAAAGGTAGAAGTAGAGATAGATTAAGTAGAGCTGAGGAAACACGGTTTTGACTGCAGCAAAATAAAAGAGAGTAACTCTGGGGAAACCTAGAACAAAATGTAGGTTAATATGCTTCATCTTGAGATGGGAGTGGACTTTTAAGCATTAAAGCAGTGGAAAAATCAAATTAAAAAGAAAGAGCTGGAAATATTGGACACATTAACCAAGTAAACCATATATTTCAAAACATCATAAAACTAAAAGGCAAGGGGCAAGCAGGAGAAATATTTATAATGTTAATATACAGGTAAGATAAGTCCCTAGTGGTGCAAATAGTTAACACACTCAGTTGCTAACTGAAAGGTTGAAGGTTCGAGTCCACTCAGAGGCACCTTGGAAGACAGTCCCAATGATCTACTTCTGAAAATCCCATGCAGCACAGTTCTACCTTGACACACATGGAGGCCCCATGAGTCAGAACTGACTTGATGGCAACTTTTTCTTTTTCAAAAACACACATGAAGACCCCAACCAAAAAATGGGCAAAAGATATAAATAGACAATGTCCAAAAGGGAGCTCTGGTAGCATAGTGCCTAAGGCACTTGACTGCTAACCAGAAGGCTGGCGGTTCAAACCCACCAGCCACTCCTCGGAAGGATGATGGAGCAATCTACTTCCGTAGTGATACTGCCTCGGAAACCCAAGGAGGGGTCGCTATGAGTCGTGTCGACTCGACGGCACGTAACAACAACAACAAAAGAAAAATGAACAAGATAAATATTGATTTGGGTGAAGAGAAGGGCAATGTACCAAATGTGAGTGACCAATATGGCAGCATTGAGGATGAGAAAGACAGAGTTACATGGGCAGTACAAACAACAAATATGAACCCCTTTGTAAATACAATACTGAATTGTCAATGAAAGCAAACATGGGTATAGGGACGGATAGATGGGTGAACAAGCTAAACAATTATGTATGTCTAAATGGAGAGTGTATCCAAGATCATATACAGGGTTGGCAGACAATGGGCCTCTCGAAGAGTATGAAGGGATGGACACTGGGAGGAGGTAACTATGGGGAGGAAGTGGGAGGGGAGCTACTGCATTGTAAATTTTGGTCAATGACATGAGACAAAGTATATGTGAACTGCTGTATGAAAAGTGAATTTACTCTGTAAATCTTCACCCAAATCCTAATAAAAAAAAAAAAGAAAAATGAACAATGAGGTAACCTTCTTCATTCAGAATGTACCACAGAGACCTCCCCTGACTGCCCACATCCCATTTCCTACCTTCAGGATGCTAGACTCAGAATAAAAGTGTTTGGCTTATGGATCCACAGAGAGGTGGCCGAGGCAAAGGCCTACCCAAAGGATGTCAGTCGTTAAAACAACGCTCAGAGGCCCTACCTCTGGTGGCATCTTACTCTAAAGCAAATGCCTTTTGCCAAACTCAATAGCAACCCTGTCAGGACAGGGATGGGTGAGGGGAGGGAAGATGTATTCCACTCTAAGAAGCCCCTCAGTGGCCCAGAGGCTGGTAAGGTGGGCAGGAACAGCCTCTCCTGGACCCCATGCTGCTTCCCTCCTCCCTTCTACAAGCCATCCCACAGCCAGGTGTCCCCTCACTGGAAGACAGGCTGGTCCAAGCGTGCCCAAAGACAAATACAAGCACCAAGGTTCTGGGCCGAAACATTAGCCAGCTCTCATGAACTGGAAGGCTGGTGGGGCCTGCCCACAACCCTTGTAACTTAACACTGCCACTTGTCAGGCTGACAGCCTCGAGTCCACTGGTAATTATCACAGATTACATAACTGTCCTTATTAAGGAGTGCTGTGTAGTGGCAAGGACATGGGCTCAGATTTTGTCTCTCAGACTTAGTACTCAAAAAAAAAAAAAAAAAAACCTCACTGCCATCAAGTCAGATTCAACTCATAGTGACCCTTCCTTGGGTTTCCAAGGGTTTTTTCGTATCACTAAGGAAGTAGATTGCCCAATCTTCCTTCCAAGGAGTGGCTGGTGGGTTTGAACCACCAGCCTTCTGGTTAGCAGTCAAATGCCTTAGGCACTATGCCACCAGAGCTCCTTCAGACTTAGTAGCCTTCTGATTGTGGGCATGACCCTTCACCTCCCTGAGCCTTGGTTTCCTTATCTGTACAACGAGGAGCGACAAGACCTTACTTGAACAGCTGGTGTTCTAGACTGAACATGGTAAGTAGAGGACCCAACACAGTTCCCAGCACTGAGGAAGGAGGCCACCAGTGCATGCCAGCTTCTAAGTTGATGAAAATTCCATGGTGGAAGTGAGTGCATGAATGATTCCTGACCAGAAAAAACTAGTACCAACAGAGGCTCCCCATGCCTTGGCTCCCACATCAACACAGTCATTGAAATTTGACTACAATCTCAGGGGGCCACTGAGAATGACCTCTAGTCCCCATTGCCAACCCATCACCCAAAATTCCTGTGATAGCCCTCACAAATCCCTGCTGATTGGTCCCCCACCCAAGTGTTTCATGGATATTTGGGACTAGGAAGGATTAATAGATACCCTTACAACAGAGAAGGGACTCTCAGGGAAGAAAGAGGACTCAATGAGCTGGTATCCTTCCCAGATTCTGAGACTTCAGAGAAGCTAGCAGAGCCTTTGAAAGGCATCCTGTCCATCTTTCAGCTGAATCATGAAGATCGCCCCAGTGTGCACACCTGATACTATTCTGAGTCATGATCATCTTTCACCTGGATTCTTGCACTAGCATCCTTACCATCTTCCTGCTTCCACTCCTGCCCCCCTATGGTCTACATCCAACATAGCAGCCAGAGTGATCCTGTTAAAACTGAAGTCAAATGGTGTCACTTGTCTGTTTAAAACCTTCTAGTGGGCTCCCATTTTACTCAAAGTAAAATGAAAAGTTCTCACAACAGCCTGTAAGCCCTAAACAATCTGGTCCCTCTCTAACCTCTTTGATTTCCTCTCCTCCTGTTGTTTCCTTGCTCTGGTGGCATTCAGCCGCTAACCAAAAGGTCAATGGTTCAAACCCACCAGCTGCTCCACAGGTGAAAGATGAAGCAGTCTGCTTCCATAAAGATTTACAGCCTTGGAAACCCTATGAGGTTCACTAGGAGTTAGAATCAACTTGATGGCAGTGAGTTTGGTTTTTGTTGTCTACTTTGATCACTCCACTCCTGCCATACTGACCTCCTGGTGCTCCTTCAACGGACATACTTCTGCCTCAGGGCCTTTGCATTCACTGCCCATTCTGTTTGGAATGCTCTTTCTGGAACACTCTTCTCCCAAAAACTCTCATGGTTCACTTGCTCATCTGCTTCAAATTTCCTTAGAAGTAAAGATGGTTGAGACTTCATCTTCCTTACTTTGGACATGTTATTAGCAGGGACCAGTCCTTGGAGAAGGACATCATTCTTGGTAGAGGGCCAGCGAAAAAGAGGAAGATCCTCAATGAGATGGACTGACACAGCGGCTGCAACAACAGGCTCCAACGTGCTATTGTGAGGATAGTCCAGGACCCAGCAACGTTTTATTCTATTACACATGGGTCATTATGAGTCAGAACTGACTTGACAGCACTGAACATCTCCCTCTCACCCTGCCATAATTCTCAATTCCCCTTATCCTGCTTTTTTATTTTCCCCCCAGAGCATTTATCACAACCAAGTTTATAATCTACTTATTATGTCTTTTGTCAGGCTCCCCTCACTAGGATGGAAGCTCCACTGGGGCAGGAGGTGGTGATGTTGGCCTCCCTGTAACTTCTCCCATGGGTCTTAACTCTGCACTTGGAACTCATGCAGACCTCCTCTTCGAGACGGCTCTCCCGGTTGCTCTATTCTCTGGAGGTCTTGCATTTCTCTCCCATTGCTCCTCACGTGACGCTCGCTCTCCTCAAGTATACCCTTACCTGTCAGGATCCCCTTGGAAGTTAGTAAAAAATCTTTGGAGGTGGACAGAGAAAAAACGGAGAAATTTCAGAAGGGAAGAAGACAGAGATCAAGGAAGAGGGACCTGTTGAGTTCTCACAGAGGCCATCTGACACTGGACAACTCCACTGGGAAATTCCCTACATCTACCTTCCTTCCTCCAAGCAGCTTAATAAACAGCACAATCCTCAGGATTCCTGTTTTCCAGAGAAATCCAGTTAGTCTACAGGGTGAGCACCAGCTCCAGAACATGACAGTAATTGGCAAAACAGATTCTGCATGAAGCCTAGCAGATGCGGGAGATCTGGACACCACATTTGAGATTATGCACTGCCCTCCCCACCCTAGCAGTGAGCAGCTGATGTTATTTCTGGCTCTCAGCCCACATCTCAGTAGGGAGGCCAGTCCATAGCATGAGCCTGGAGTTGTGGGGTGTTTGGGCAGCACAAGAGGCCTCGGACACTCCACAGACAAAAGGAAGCAAAGCCTGCCCGAGCCAGAGACCAGGAACTATAGAGTGAGAAAGCCCCATGGTCTACAGCAAGAAGAGGCTTCTGCAGAACCTCAGGCCACACAGCCTCGCAGGATTGCCAGTCAGTCCAGGTAAGCAGCCCCACTCTGTTCTGCCTTCAGTCTGGTAGCTATGAGTCACTGACTCATAGCTTTGTCCACTGCGTTCATTCTGCATTTTCAGCCTCCATTTCAGCAGGGGATGACTTCTCAGTCAAGTCAAAGTCTGATTTGCTGGAGAGACCAACATGTCATGGTGCCCTGGGAATATTAAATAATATTTACAAGGGGTGATGATGGGAAAATAATTACTGGTGGTAAGAGGCAATCAATGGCAGGGAACTCCTGCACTGCTCCAGCGGGGAGAAATTAGAGCGAGGCCTGGAACAGTGACAGTTTGTCACAGGGACTGCAGAAGGGGATGGAAAGTCGCTACCTCTGCCGATTTGTTAATAGGATAAGCCAGCCTTGCAAATAAGAGCCAGACCCCAGGAGGCCTGTATTTGAAGGGTTTTAAAACCAGGCCAAGTCCTGCCAATAGCTTCACTTTTAGATGTTAGAACTAGAAGGGAGCTTACAGATCAGCAATGTCACTGGTTCTCAGTTTAGAAGGCTCCTGCCTTCCAAAAATACTGCAAGTATTAAGTAATAATTACCGTATTTTTCACATATAATGTACCCATATAAATAACATACACAGGCATATAATGTACACAGCGCACTTAGGAAACGCAGAAGGGTTGCAAAAAACTGCATAGCGTGTTATTTGTGTTTAAAAGCTATATATACGGTAATGTGTTTTCACATTTTTTTTTTCCCCAAAGTCAGAGAGGACTAACTGCCAGCTAGGACAAGTAGGAGAACTGGAGTTGATGTTACACTAGCTCTAAACAACAGACCTATTGTTTTTTGGTCAGTCCAGCCACATTACCCTGTGTAAATGTACACTTTTTTTCTTTTGAAAAAAAATTGAAATAGCTCAATGGTCCACTTTTAAGTACCTGGGAAGAGCCTGGAGAATCTTTATCAGAAACTCTGATTCCAAGTCAATGCTCTTATTTACACAAAAGGAGACTGAGGCCCAAAGAATCTAAGTAGCTTGCCTAAGGCCACACAGTAGGCTGCCCATAGTAGGGTCAAGCGATCTGGAGGAGCAGGGTTGAGGGAATGATACCTGGACAGGCAAGGGCCGAGCAGAAGTAAATCATAGTAATGGAAGGCAGTGGCCTGAAGTGGGCCATGGACACCATTAAACTTGAGCTTGACTCTTGTCCTCAACACTTACCAGCTATGTAACCTTTGCAAAATGACTTAAGCTCTCTGAGCCCACCTTTCTCATCAGTAAAATGGGGACAACAGTACTTACCACATGATTGTTGTGAGAAGTGAAGTAACAGAGCACTTAGCAAATAGTACCTACTTTTCTTTAACTCTTGGTTTAAGCGTGTGTGGGGGGAGGGATATCTGTGTAGAAAGAGGAAGACTGACAAGTTTGAAAAACCAGGTCACATGCTCCAACTTCCAGATGTTGCCCTGACCATGCCCCATTGGCACTCTTGGTACTAACTGCAATACTGTTACTTCCAGATGTTTCTAGAATTCAGTGTGCTTAGGAACACAGGCCCCATCAGCAGTGTGCTTAGGAACCCATGCCCCATCCAGATTCACCTCTAAACCCCTATAGGGTGGGACATGGTAATCTGTACTTAAAAAAATTCTTATTATTGAGATATAATTCACACACCATAAACTTAACCCCTTCAAAGTGTACACATCTGTGGTTTTTAGTACACTCACAAAGTTATACAACTATCGCCAAGATCTAATTCCAAAACTTTTTCATTACCCCAAAAAGAAACCCATACCCATTAGCAGTCACTCCCCATTCCACAATCCCCTTTCCCTGGCAACCACTAATCTACTTTCTGTCTCAAAGGAGTCACTTACTCCGGACATTTCATATAAATGGAATCATATAACAGATAGCCTTTTGTGTCCAGTTTCTTTCACTTATCACAGTGTTTTTAAAGTTTACCCACATTGTAGTGTGTATCGTACTTCATTCCTTTTCAATATGCACTTTCAACAAGCTCTCCAGGTAGTTTTGATCAGTGAGCTTTGGGGAAGAAAAGAATAGCAAACTCACACAAGGTGAAGCTGTAGGTTACCATGAAGACATGGGGTTTCTTTCCATCTTTGGGGTGCTCCTGTCTCAGCTGCCCATGGGTAACATGAGGCAATGCAGCTGCTGGCCACCTCGGGACTGCAGAGGGCCAGAGCAATGTGCTGGACAGGGTCTCTGGGGCACTCAGGAGGGAAGAGATGTGAGTCTATGGGCAGTGGCCTGGTTGCTCTAAGAATTGGACAGATTAACTCAAGAGAGACTCATACAGGGGATTTAGTCTAAATGTAAACACTTTAATGTACATTATGCTCTTAGGAAAAAGAAAGAATGCAACAAACAAACATCTCCAAGGAAACAAGTGGAACTGAAAGTCTTAACCAGTGGGGATTCTCATTCAAAACCTGGTATGAGCCCCAGCCTTGGAAAATAGCACAGTGACTTGGATCCATAGTACAGCAGTCTGAGGTCAGGGTGGCAGGGCCTGTGTACCTGTCTAAAGATGCAACTCTGCCCACACAGCATGATGGGCACACCCTCAGGACTCCCGGAAACTGGGAGCACTGATCACTCCAACAGCTGACAATTCCACAGCTGGGCTGGGGAGATTTAGGTTGGCCAGGTCATCTCCAGAATGCTGATGAAAAGGCACAAAATTTCAATAGGCCCTCAAGCCTGCCCAGGGCAAGAACCTTTCTTTCTGGTACTGAATTTCTAGGTCATAAGAAACAGTCTTGGTGGCTCTGGCTCTGGTGAGGAATGGGGATATATGGCAGAGGTTTGCCAAGTCCCGCTTTGGGGTTCAAGGCCTTAGAATGAAACAGATGGGAAGTATATGGAACCACCAAGGCCCCTGAGGCCAGACACCACACTAGTCTTGAGAATAGACATTGAGGCCTCTGAACCGGAGAATGGGAGTTAGCGGGAAAAAGCCAGAGCTGCCCACTTGTCAGACTCAACCTTCTCCCCAGGCTAGGTCTCCTAAGAGGTCACATGTCCACATTTTCTGTGATGTACCCTTATTCAACAAGGGGTGGGCAGAAATCCTAGCTCGTCTTCCCATTACCCTCTTTTTAACTTTTAAAGTCACCGCTGACAGCTCAGACACCACGGGCAGTCCGGGGTGTCTTGCTCTCTAACCATCCTATGGAATAAGCACTTAGTCCTCCTGGGCTTTTGGTTCAATTCAATTTCTTCTCATTCAGAAGGAACTGGTTGCTGCTGAAATTCAGTCAGGTTAGCACCAATGCCAGGCTGATGGGGAACCCACGACATGCCTTCAGGATGAGTACAGCCTCTTTTGAGTACAGCATTGAAGGAACTTATTTATTGATGAAGGAAGGAACTGTGGTTCCATCTCTGCAGAGTCTGATGGGATCGCTGCCCTGGCAGGTCCCGGGATAGAAAGTATAGTGCAGAGGCCAGTAATGCAGCCATATGGGAAGGGCCTCCCGTGGCTGAGTGTTTCCAGAGTTAGCCAGTCTTGATGCCCTCCGGGAGCTCCACCACCACTGGGGCACAGTCCTCTGGCTCTGCGTTAAAGTCCCACCGGAACTTCTTGGTCAGGTGAGCTTGGAACTTTTCAGCTTTCTGCCTCAGGGTGGCATCCATGGCAACACTGCAGGCTGAGGAAAAGAAAACCTACAGAAAACAGAGGATAAGTCACTCCTGAGAACACAGAGGGGGACGAGAAGGCTGTGGAAATTTCCGCATGGTTTTCAGCTCTCTGGGGCGGGTGGATCAGCTGCTGCTGGCGTGGGCCCAGGACACCTGCTGTGCTCCCCCAAACCAAGAAAAAAGGTCCAAACCCAGCTGAGAAGCCAGGGAAGGACTAGATGGAAAATTACCATCCTGAGCACATGTGGGTTTGAACCCACATGTCTCACTTGTGGGAACCCAAGAGAACCCTCTTCAGAAATGTCTCCCTGAGGGTCTCCATGCCCAAGCTGGCAAAGACAGCTCCCAATCTGTTGGCAAAGACAGGGCCCAGCCTCAGAGGGTATCTCCAAGTAGAGTCTTTGACACTGAACAGTGAGCAGCCACTCTGCTAGAACCTGGACTAGAAGCTTTGCAATTTAATACCAAGAGTAAGGCCAATGGGGGCCACCACCCTGGCGCTGCCCCTGGGATCTCCCAGGACATCCAAGCAGTAACTCAGAGGAAGAGATAATAGCTATACCAGCTGGTACTAAGACAGACTTGGGGCTTATAAGTCCCTGGAGCCTATAAAGTCCCAGATCCCAAGTCAATGAGGTTCAACTGCTGCTCTAATCTTTGAAGTAGGCCACAAGCTGCCTATTTGAGGCTTCTCTTCCCCTTAAAAGTTGTCTCCAAGGTTCTTTTTAATTCAGTTTCCTCTAATACAAACATAGACAGGGGGGCAAGAATAGCAAGTTTCTCTACATCTGAAACCTTCATTCCAGCTCATCCTGGATCCCAACCCTTTCTAAAAATAACAACAAACCCACTACTCCTTCTTATATATTGTTTTACTGTTTTCAAAGAAGTTTCTCAGAATATCCCACTGGATCCACACTGTCTTGCGAAGACACACCAGAACGTGTATCTTAAGGAAAATGAGGCTGTGAGGAATTAAATGACTGGATCAAAACTATGCAGAAAGAAGTATGGTTTTTCCCAGACTTCCTATCGGCTACCAAGGACCACCCCACTGACACAGGAGCAGGAAGGGAGAAGCGACTCTTTGATGGCCATGGTCCTCATGCCACAACTGACTCTCAGTGCACCACGGAACAATTCTGGGCTTTAAGAGACAAAGGCAACAGGCTTACTCTGCAGCTGATTCCAAAGACAAAACCTCTGCCACCCTCTTCTCCAACGTCTGTCTGTTAGCAGGAGGAGTAAGCCACTCTCAAAGAGAGCCACTCTCTCTTTGTTTGGAGCCATTTTGTTGGAGTGGTAGCTGGGGCAGAAGTGACAGAAAAGGGGAAGGCTACAGAATTAGGCTTCAGGTACTTGGGAATCCACTACAGGAGCAGGAGGCACAGCCACCACAAAATGTCAGATCTATAACTAATTAGAGGGTCTGTGTGATCTGAGTCGTGCAAGGGCAGCATGGAGAACCAGTGGCCTGTCTGAAGGCAGCTAATGGAGCCTGCCCTGGAGGCTGAATTTGGAGGATGGCTGAACTCTGGGGAGGGACCTGTTATGGCAAGCAGAGAAGCCTTGGTGACAAATAGCATTAGCTCTGGAGGCCCTAGATACCTATGGGTCTGTCCCCAGAGGCCTTAGTGGGATGACTTAGCAAAAGTTTCTTCCTGATCCCCTCCTTACACAGTACATTACACTACTCTCTACACAGCCCTTCCTCTCCAGCCATGTGGAGTAGGAGCCCAAACACACTGCTGCCTCCTTCAGTGCCTCTTCGCACACACAGCTATCCTTGTGTTTAGAACACCCTTCCACTCTCTGGTTTCTCCTCCTTCACCTGGGCGACTGGGTAGAGCAGTGGCCTCTGTGCTCCCTCAGCACCCAGGGTTACCTCAATCATAGCCTCGATCTCAGTAACAGTCCATTTACCATTGATCTCTCCCAAAATCCAAGGGGTAACTCCAAAGCAGTGCCTCTTTCTCATACCTGCATTCCACACTCCTGACACAGAGTCTAACAGGTAAAAAGCACCTATTAGATGTTTAATAACAAAAGAATGAAGAGGACTACAGATTCTATGAAAATTCATTTCTGGTTTACTTTTGCACAGTGCCTGGCACAAAGCAGTTGCTTAGTAACTACGTGATAGTGCTGCACAGAATAAGGGACTGACTTACCAGGCCTGTGAAATGCTGCCAGCTCACAAGCCACCTCTTTGTGACATGCCTCTTATGAAGCTCAAGTGGAAATGAAGTGCCCCAACCCCTGTGCTTCCCTAGCATGGTGCCTGAGCCCCCTTATGGTATTTATGGCACTGTGCTTGCATTATAGTGATCAGTGAGTAGGGAAAGCATCTTGACTATCAATGTATCCCACGCAGCATATCGCCCATGGCCTGGCACAGAGTTAGGGCCCATAAGATGCTCACTGAATAGATATGAATGAGACAGAAGGACCGATCTGTATTTGGCAATGGCCAGCAGTGGGAGGCTGGAACAAGCTGGGCTTATACTTATCACCCATTCTCCCCACCAATGTTGGATTACCCAATAACCAAGGTAAGCATGGGCTTATTTGTTCTTACTTACTAATCTGTAGTGAACAATTTCACATTTTTTCACATCAAAGATCCTGCTTCTAGGTATGATTGACATCTGTCTCTCTCCCAACCCCACAGTACCCTCCTACAGAATGAAAGCTTCTTTTCAAATTTACAATCTATGGCAGGAATGGAGTACCCACTAAGCAAGTACGCATGGGCCTACTTACTAATCTGTAAGTGTACCTAAGCATGAGCACAAGTTAGTAGAGAGCACAACAGATTAGTAAACACAAGTAAGCCCATGCTCACCATGCTTAACAGGTGATCTGTCCCTGCTCCCCACTCCCTCCAAAACATTGCCTGGGAGTAAAATGAACTAGGGGCAGGTACATCAGAAGCCTTTGTCTAAAACACAAGGCTTCTCATTTGAAAAGTGCTTTATTCTTTTTAGAGCACTCACTGATTTCACCTTTACTACAAACTTGGGAGATGGAAGGACAGGACACTGTCAATCCTACTGTACAGCTGAGTGTGTGGCATCAGGTACTCAGAAATGCTAAGTGAAAGCCAGTCCCAGTAGGAAAATCTTGATTCAATCTTTTTTCCCCTAACAAGAGAACCTTCTTTTTGTCTTGACCTATACTTAATATATCCTAGTTACTTATTTTCCAGCATCTTCCTGTGGCATGCCAAGGGGCTTGGAGGCCAGGTGCTTTAGAACGTCCCCATTACAGGCCTCAGGGATGACTTTTTTTAAAAATTAGCTTTTTAAGAAAGGGTCGCTATGAGTCAGGTCCGACTCCATGGTAGTGAGTTTGGTTTTGGTTTACTGAGGTATAATTTACATACAATTAGATTTGCTCATTTCAAGTGTTCGATTCATTTTGACAAACATACATACCTATGCATCCACCATCATTATAACATATATACATACATATATATATGCTTATAGTTTCTTTTGGGTATAAAGTTCTATGAATTTTAAGGCCTGTGTAGATTTGGATAACCATCGTATCACAATAAGGATACTGAACAGTTCTATCACCCAAAAAAATTCCCTACATTGTCCCTCAGTAGTCAAACCCTCTCCTTATCACTACTCCTAGCATACACTAATCTATTTTCTACCCTATAATTTATATGTGTGTGTGTGTGTGTGTATGGGTTTTTCTCCCCCCACAAATCTAACATTAAAAAAAAATTCCTCACAATTCAGAAAACAAGTTGTTTAGACAGTAACTAGTTTTCAAGCAATAATTTACTTTGATTCTTTTGCTTTCAGATTAATGTTATACCTTATTCAGAAAACTTAATAATGACCTGGTTATGTTATTTACTGAAGTGAAATCAAGTTAACACATTTTAACATTGAGAAATGAATCATCATTATATAGTAGGCTAATCTTGGATAATTAAAAATATCATCCTATTGTGAAATAGGATGATAACATTCTGCAAACTGGACTTGTCTAAAACTAAAAGCACATTCATTAGGCATTTTCCTTCAAAAATAAAACAAACAACAACAACATAAAAAAAAACATTGATACTTCAGCCATTAAGTTTGTATATTATAAAACTGGAAATTAGTCATAAATGTGAAAGGTTTTTTTTTCCCAAACCCCAATTAAATCAAATTTAGTCAGGTGATCAGGGAGCTCTGGTAGCATAGTGCCTAAGGCACTTGACTGCTAACCAGAAGGCTTGTGGTTCAAACCTACCAGCCACTCCTTAGAAGGAAGGTTGGGCAATCTACTTCCGTAGGGGTATCACCTCGGAAACCCAAGGAGGGGTTGCTATGAGTCGGGTCCAACTAGACAGCACATAACAATAACAACAAGGCATTTGACAAGGAGCTCTGGTGACGTAGACTGCCAGAAGAATGCCAGTTCAAACTCACCAGCCACTCTGTGGAAGACTGGACAATCTATTTCTGTAAAGATTTACCACCTTGGAAGCCCCAAGGGGGTCACTATGAGTCAGAATTGACTGGATGGCAGGGTTTTTTTTTTTTTAATTGTGATTTACATGAAAGTTTACAGAGCAAATTCACTTTCCATACAGCAGTTCACATATACTTTGTCTCATTACATTGACTGCAATTTATCACAATGCAACAGCTCCCCTCCCACTTCCTCTCCATAGCTACCTCTTCCCTGTGTCCTTCCCTCCATGCACTCCTGGCCCCTAAGCTGTCTCCCTGTACATACACAGTCCTTCTATTCTCCCATGATTGTTCTCTCCAAGGAGTGTATCTACCTAATGTAAATGTTCAGCTCATATGCCTGTCTTTTGTTTGGCTGGAAGCCATAAGAGTGGGTTCAATTCCAGACCTGAAGGGCTGCTAGGGGTCATAGTCTTAGTGGTTCCATCAGGCTCTATCAAACCAGCAAACCTGATCCCCTTTTTTTTCTTTTTTTAAATGATTTTCAGTTTTGTTCCACATTGTTTTCCCACTCTATCCAGGATCTCCTACACAGATCCCCCCTCTGAGTGGTTGACAGTGGTAGCCAGACACCATCTAGTTCTTCCAGTCTCACAGTTGTATAGGCTGACTTTTTTTTCTTTCTTTCTTTTAAGGCATTTGACTGCTAACCAGAAAGCTGGCAGTTCAAACCCACCAGCTGTTCCATGGAAGGAAGACTGGACAACCTACTTCCGTAAAGACTCATCGCCCCAGAAACCCAAAGGGGTTAACTATGAGTTAGAATTGACTCAACGGCAGTGAGTTTGGCTTTTTATGTGTGCTTGTTTAGGCCAACAAGATGAAATTTTCTGGTTTTTCAATTCCCAAACGATTATCAACTTAGAATGAAACTAACCAGAGGTAGAACATTTTACTTCCACTTCCAAAAGAAGAAATGGTGTTAGCCTCAATAACAAAAAGACAAACAATCCAATTAAAAAATGGGCAGAAGACATGAACAGACACTTCACCAAGGAGGATATTCAAGCGGCCAACAAACA
>NW_006921607.1:12257102-12360822 GCF_000298275.1 Orycteropus afer afer | reverse complement strand
ATCCTCTCTAGGGAGAAATGAAATTTGGAATTTAAAAAAAAAAAAAAGGAATCATAAAAAAAAAAAAAAAAAAAAAAGAAATGGTGTTAGAAAAAGACTATCACTTCACAATGAAGACCAGGAAGGTGAAAGCACTAGGAATCACTTCTTCTGAGCTGGTTTAAAGAATTTGTGATGTTTCACCTGGGGCTCTAATCACATGGCAGCCCACCACAGGCTTTATAACTCAAAATCAGCCTCGCCACCCACTAGCTCTATGATCTTGGGCACAATTATGTGACCAATCTAATTATGTTCCTCATCTATAAAGTGGGATTATAGACCTAACTTCTAGCACTGTTATGAGGGCTAAGTGAGATAATGCAAAGCAAGTGTGCAAAAGTGACAGCTGATGGCAGGACATATAGCCATAGATAGGTGAAATTTATCTCAGTGAGGTTATAATACAAATAGTATAAAGATCACTGTCAGAGTCAATGCTTTCCCTTAAGAGTTAAAGATGGACTAAGGTGCAACTATTGGTCTCTCCTCATCCGGAGCAAAGAAGAAGGAAGAAAATCAAAGACACACAGAAATAAGTAGTCCAAGGAACTAGTGGACCACATGAACCTCAGCCTTCACAACCCTGAGACCAGAAGAACTAGATGGTGCCTGGCTACCACTGCCAACCACTCTGAAAAGGATCACAACAGAAGGTGGGAGAAATATGTGGAACAAAATTCAAAATAATAAAAAAAATACACTCAGTTGCAGGCTAGACGAGACGGGCTTATTGGTCTGATAGAGACTGGTTGAACCCCTAAGACTCTGGTCCTAAGTGATTCTTCAAGCCTGGAACTGAAGGGTCAGCCCCATGGGTCAACTTTCAGCCAAACAATAAACAGGTCTATAGTGTTAAAAATAACACCAAGGAGGTACATACTCCTTAGAACAATCAACCATACCAAATCAAAAGGGCAGTACTTGCCCAAGGATAAAGCTCAGAAGTCAAGAATGGATAGGCAGGAAGGACAAATGGAGATGGTAACCACAGAGAGAAAATGGGAAGAGTGCTGTTACATTGTGGGAATTGTATTCAATGTCACGAAATAAAATGTGTATGAAGAGTTGTATGGAAAACCAACTTGTCTGTAAACTCACTCATCACAATAAAGAGGTAAATAAATAAATAAATCTAAGACAAGACAGAAAAAAAAAGGAGTCAAAGATGAACACTGGCCATTTAGAATATTCGGAAGAAATGAAGCTGGAAATCACACAAGGCCTACTGTGACGAAAGTATTATAAAAACAAAACAAGACAAAAGGTTATGTGACTATATGCCTAAATGCTATGCACTCAACAACAGGAACCCTTATTTCATATATAACTCACTTTCTAATAAATATACTGTCAAACTCAGATCATCCTTTCAGTGGTTTTAAACAAATTATGATGACTTAAGTTACTTTAAAAAAAATACAATCTATTTTTGTAAAACAATTTTTATTCAAGCTAAATCCAAAGTATTTGTAAAAATCAGTGGCATCTATTCAAAAGGGGTTCAAATGGGAGAGTTGAAAGAAATTAATGGCAGAAGCCATTACATGGCTGATTTCATACAACCTAATACAGCTGTCTTTAAGTGCTTACACATCCAAACATCAGTCCCTCTCCATGGGTGAGTAGCCATTTAAACTCCTAAGTAAGAAAGCAAGCCAATTGCACTTACTTGACTACCTGGGGGGAGAGCAGGCGGCTGGCTGAGGAAAGCTTTTATGGTCTGATTCATTCACTCACAAACACGCTGAGTGAGTGCCTGTGTGTGTGGGATTGGATTCTCACTGCCAAGATGGGATCAATGTGACTTTCTATTAAAAAAAAAAAAAAAAAATTGTAACATCCTTTTTCACAATATGCCTATTAAAATCTCAGTCATCTCTCAAGCTCAAGATCAAATGCCCCCTTCAAACAATGCCACTGCTGACCCTCTATCCCCTCAAATCTCAACCCCAGTCAGAACGAACCACTCCCCCTTTGATGCTACTAATGCCTATTGATCAGACTTCACTGCTTATATCCATCAGATTAGGGCCATCTGTTTACCCTGCCACAGGAACTACATGCTCCATCCATCTAAAAGCACATGATAAAACCACCTCAGATATCAAGCTTTATATTAGGTGTTGAAAATAACCAGGTGAACAAAAAACAGTTCTTGTTTAAAGGAGCACATGGCTCAGTGAACAAGTCAGACAGACAATATTTTAATTTCAGCAAGCACAATGCAGTAGTGCTAAGTACAAGGCAGGCTACTAAGATGGCAAGGAGTGAGAGATTCAGGATGGCTTCACAGACAGGGATGCCTTGAGGGCCTCTTGGAGGATGAGCAAGTACATACCAGGCATAGGGCAAATCAGCCTCTGTGAAGACGGCATCAAACAGCACCACATGTCTGGGAACTCGCAGGAAGGTCACTGTTGTTAGGGTTGGTGGAGGAAAACAGGGAGAGAAAGGAGAAGCTGGAGCACCAGGCAGCAGTCAGATCAAAATGGGCCTTGTGACCTATGTTTGCAATGCTAACTTTCTAGGCAACAAGGAGCCACAGAAAAAGCCCCAGAGGAAGAGGATCACAGCAGCATCTCAGGTGGCAATAGAGGAGACAGAGGAATCAACAGGGTAAACGTGGAAATGGGGAGACAGTTATAAGGCTGATACACTCAGATGCAGGCTAGACGAGACAAGACGAAAAGGCCTCAGCTAGGGAAATGGTATGAAGGGTAGGACTGCCTTCTAAAACACTATTCACTATCTGGAATTATTTGGTTAATTCATTTACTTTCCCATCCAAATAAGAGCTTCAAGCCAGAGACTCTTCCAACTCATGTCTATATTCCCAGTCTTAGAACAGAGTATTGTGTACAACAGGTGCTCAGTAAACCCCAGTTAAATAAAATCCCTCAAGGGCAGGAACCCTGGCTAACTGATAAACATATTCCTCAACACTTTATGCAGTATGTCATATATAAAGAAGGCTCAAAAACATGTTGATATATTTTAAAAATGCACTTGTTCTAGATTTTTCCCAAATAATGACATCAAATTACTTTGGTGAAAAGTTCAAAGACAGAATTTTTCCAACCATCAGCTTTGCACATCCCACCTGGGTATCAAGGAATCCAGCTGGGACCTTTCTGCTTCATAAATCATTGCTGGCAACAAAACCTCGGCAATTAAAGCTCAGCTGTTGGATGTACTGACCATGGGCAGGACAGCCAGCAACACAGCAGGGCCATCCAAGTTGGTGTGACAGCATGGACTGCATCAGGAGGGCACACCATTCCTGGGGGCTGCAGCCTCCACACAGGGTTCCACAAACCAGTGACCATGGAGGAGATTTTCCATCAGAGGATGGATAAAGGGATTTACTTTCTCTGTTATAGCAAAAACCAATAAAAGGGCAGGTTTTTAACTCTTCTGAAGTGAATATACCAAGCTCAACCCATCAGCTTGACTGACTCATTCCCCATGGTCTACACCAGTCCTCCAACTGCCAGGGCTTTAAGTCAGCTGCCTACTCACAGGGACTCTGCCAACAGTAAGCTGGTTTTAGAAGAGTGTCCTATACCTCTGAGAAGACAGGCCCCTGATGGTGTCTCCACTAATGTCAATCAAAAATCCTCTGGGGGGAGGCGGCACATGGCATTCAAAACATAAAAACCTAAGCACAGACGCTAAACCAGGATTCAGGCCTGGGTACAAATTCCAATTCTGCCACTTACCAGCTGTGTGACCATAAGCACATGAGTTAACCTTTCTGTGTCTCAATTTTCTCATTCGTAAAATAGGAATAATCCTCTCTGCCTTGAAGAGTCCAGAGAGACAAAATGAGGGAACCCACATAATGTGATAAACACGGTGACTAATACCCTTAGCTTAAGTGGGAGTGGGAAGTTAATGAAAAGCCACCTTGTATGGAGCAGGCCTCATGGGGTGTCATACACAGGGTGACGAAGTATTAAAACTGACAGCTTGCAGCTTCTGCCCCTTCTATACTTGAGAAAGTTACAAAATCCAAGTGGCAGAGGCTGTCCCAAGTACATAAAGGAGGCTAATCTGTTTGCAAAGGGAGGAAATAGCACAAGATGAAGATTGTAAATTGTTTAAAGCTTCTTCCCTAATTAACCACCCATAATGAAAATTTAATTGCCAAGTTAAAAGCAAATTTCACTTTTTCTGTCAGAGAATCTCTGCAGAAACTGGCACATTCTGTTTGAACAGGAAATCAAAGTTACTTTAATGCTTAAATGAGATCTAAGGAGCTGCAGATGTTTCACTGGGAATAACAAGCTTCAGAACTCTGCCTACTGGGTTGTAGCAACTTGTGGCTACAGGGTGGGAAAAAAAAACTTGTTTTGAGCTGAGTAACTCAAAGAGGTGGAGGTGATTCAAATTCCCAGTGCCAGGCACTCTGGGGAAGAGTGGAGAGAGGGTGGTACAGAGAGTCTCTAGCATCAACGGGCTTACAATCTAGCAGGGAGATTGAACAGGAAACATGCCAAGATTAGGAAACTGCAATCAGGAAACCTCTGGGTCTTGGAAGAATAGCCAAGAAACAAAAAAGTGCTTTCCAACCTGGTCCTGGCACTATGGCCCCTGCAAAGAAGGATGGTGAGAAGGTCCATTCTGCTATCAACAAAGTGGTGACCAGAGAGGCACCATCAACATCCACAAATGCATCCAGGCAGTGGGCTTCAAGAAGTATGCCCCTCAGGCACTCAAGCAGATCAAGAAATTTGCCATGAAGAAGATGAGAACACCACATGTGTGCATGGACACCAGGCTTCACAAGCTGTCTAGGCAAAAGGAATAAAGCCTGTCCCATACTGTATCCATGTACGGTTGTCTGGAAAAATGTAGTAAGGATGAAGATTCGGCAAACAAGCTCTATACATTGGTTATCTATATACCATTCATCATTCTCAAAAGCCCACAGTCAGTGTGGATGAAAACTAATAATAGCTGATTATCAAATAAAGTTATAAACCTGCAAAAAAGAAAAAGAAAAAGAAACAAAAAGGCAACCCTCTTGAGGGTCCTTCCTCGAATGCTTGTCTCAATTCTGACCCACATGGCTGCCCGCTTACCTGCAGGGTGCTGGTGAGGAAGTTGTCCTGGGAGACAATGTCCACAAAGAAGTCGGGAGGGATCTCACCAAGCTGGTGGTACAGAATGGAGATGAGCTTGATGTAGAGGGTATGGTGCTTCACCATGGCTTCTTCTGAGCGGCACAGGAGGTTCAGGAGGCGCTTCCAGTGCTCAAATGCCTCATACACGTTCCCCAGCAGGAAGCACACAAAAGCAAACTGGAGTTCACCTGAAAGGCACAGAGAGAAATGACCCTCAACACCTCATGCATGTTCTCCAGCAGGAAGCATACAAAAGCAAACCGGATTTCACCTGAAAGACGCAGAGAGAAATGATCCCGGGGAGAGGAAGACAGGCTGATTCTGCACTAAGGTCACTACAGCACACGTATGTCTACCTTATGCTGCTCACAAGGCAGTCAAATCCACTGGACCTCAGTAACAGGTGGCCTTTCCCCCTTGCCACTCCTGCAGAGCCTAGCACAGGGGTCTGTACCTAGCAGGTGTTCAAAAAATTTTACACACATGAAATAAATTCAAGCCACAGGAGACCAAACTGTGGCTTTAGGTTTCTATAAAATCAGACAGCAAGAGAAGAGGGATAGCGTGGTATTTGCCTGGCATTTTAAGAGTTTACAAAATATGTCCATGGATATTGTGCCAAGTGGATCCCAAACCTGGATGCCTGTTCCACCCCTAGCCACTTAAGAGAGCTGGCTAACGATAAAACTATCCAAACCTTATTCCCAAAGATTCTGGTCAAGGACAGATGATGGAGCCTTCGTATCTGTGCCTCTAAAAAGCTCCCTGGGTGATTCTGAAGCAGAGACTCTGCTCCAGGGTCAGGGAAATGCTGCCTTACATCACATAATCCTCAGCCCAGCTCCATGAGGTGGTCAGGGAACATGGTATTGACCTCATTTTATAGATGAAGCTGAGGGACTTGCCCAAGGTCACACATCTAATGCTGTGGCAACGTGAACAAGAGAAAGATAAAACATTCCCTACTGGGTGAGAATAGTTCTAGAGCCTTTCACAACAGTACTTCTTCTAGCAGTTAACCTGCCAGTAAGACTATTTTTGCTTGTTTAATCACCAGACTCTAAGATTTAATCTCTAAGAGTAGCTTGGTGACCAAGACCATGGGTCCTGGAGCCAGAATGGCTGTGTTCAAATCCCAGATCCAACACTTAGCAGCTGTGTGACTTTGGGCAAGTTTCCTAATATGTTCATGCTTCAATTTCTTTATTTGAAGGCTGTCATGAAGAGTAAATGAATCAAGAGTAAATGTAAAGCATTTGAAATAATGCCAGGCACACAGTAGTACTCAATATTAGCTACTATTCCCATATTCCTACCAGACACTTCTCAAACAAATAGACCTAATGATCCAGAAGCTATTGTCCCTGGGCAGCAACTAGTCTTCTGGATGCCCTGGATATACTGTTGATCAGAGCTATTTTCCTGGCTTCAAAGGTAGCTATAAATTTAATGAGGCCTTCTTCTGTGGTATATACACGTAAGCCATAAAGAAGCTGATGTGGTGGTGGTGATGTTGTCGTTAGGTGCCACTGAGTCGGCTCCAATTCATAGCGACCCTATGTACAACCAAATGAAACAATGTCCTGTTCTGAGTCATTCTCACAATCCTTGCTATACTTGAGGCCATCGTTGCAGCCACTGTGTCAATCCATCTTGTTGAGGGTCTTCCCCTTTTGCACTGACCCTCTGCTTGATATCCTTCTCCAGGGAATGGTCCCATACTGACAACATGACCAAAGTAGGTGAGACGAAGTGCAAAAACAGCAAAGAGGCCACATGTTCCGACCTCCTCTAATCCCACAAGAGGAAGACAGGATTACCAGCAGTAACCCAAGGCCTACTACTGCAAGACCAGACATGCTGCCTCCCTCCAGCCCTCTCTCCAACCGTTCCTCCCAAAGCACCCACCACCTCTCTCCTGGGTTCGGTAATTCACTGCAGTGGCCACACAGAACTCACAGATTATGGGGTTTATTAGGGAAGCACCAGGCTACAACTCAAGTTCAGGAAGAACGCTCAGTCTCTCTCCCAGCCCAACGTCCCTCAGCCAACAGTCTCTCACAGTCTTTTTCCCAGCAGTGCTGGTCCCTCGGTGTCTCACTCAGCAATGCGTGTCTCTCGCGTCTCTTTCCCAGCAGCACGTGTCTCTTTCAGGGGCGAGTGTCTCTTTCAGCAGCACGTTTTCCTCCACCAGCAGTCAGAGAGAGAGTTCTGCCTCCAGGAGGCCTCCTTTTGAGCCCGGAAGGGTGGTCAAACTAGCCAATCACAGCATCAGAACTCTAAGCACGTGAGAGAAAGTGGGAACCTCCCAGAACATTATATTGTGCCACGCCCAACAGAAATAACCCAGGTGGATAGCTCCTCAGTTGCTCATAGAAAATCCCACCTTGGAGTTTACAAAGACTTATGGGTAGAAAAGCCACACTAAGTAATTTACTACACTGCACGAAGTTAGCCCACTCCTGCTTCCAAGAAGCATTCTGGCTGCACTTCTTCAAGGACAGATTTGTTAGTTTTTCTGTCAATCCATGGTATTTTTAGTATTCTTCACCAACGCCATTAATTCAAAGGCATCAACTCTTCTTCAGTCTTCCTTATTCACTGTCCAGCTTTCATATACATATGAGGCTGTTGAGAATACCATGGCTTGGGTTAAGTGGATCTTAGTCCTGAAAGTGACATCTATGCTCTTTTTAACACTTTACAGAGGTCTTTTGCAGCAGATTTTCCCAGTGTAGTATCACATCTGATTTCTTGACTGCTGCTTCCATGGGTGTTGATTGTGGATCTAAGCCTAATGAAATCTTTGACAATTTTAATCTTTTCTCCATTTACTGTGATGTTGCTTATTGGTCCAGTTGTGACGATTTTTGTTTTCCTTATGTTGAGGTGCAATCCATACTGAAAACTCTGACCTTCATCAGTAAATGCTTCAAGTTATCTTCATTTTCAGCAAGCAAGGTTGTGTCATCTGCATATTGCAGGCTGTTAATGAGTCTTCTTCCAATCATAATGCCCAGTTCTTCTTCATATAAAAACAGATGTGCTCAACACCAAATACCAAATAATCATGGCATTTAATCTCTGTCACCTCCAGAGATGTAGAAAAACTAGTTCCTTGTTCCTAGGCTTGTGGAACTAAGTTTGATTTGTGTGAACAGCTGCCTGGTCTATATACTGTGGACGTTTGACCAATATTTTCAAAATATAGTCAAATTTTCTTTGTATAATAGAGGTATATTTGCTTCTTCAGTTGGCTTTGCCTGGTTAGTTTATGAAACTAAATATAAGTTTATTCTCTGAATTTAGGGCATTTGTATAAATTCATGCATTTCTGGCCTAGTCTAAAATTAAATTATGGTATTAGAAATCATTTCAAAGCACTGTCAGGTAGATTCAAAATTATCCCTGTAACAGATCTTTTCAAAAGATATACCATGAAGAACTGAAATGTTTAAGAGGTAGAAAATCGGATTTCTATTCATTCTTAACTCAGTATTTCAACTGTTACTTATTAAATGAAAATGCTGTGTAATGCATTAAGATGCAACCACCAAAATGCACCTTTTTATTAGCTGGGTCAAGGGTACTATATTAAATCTCTCACCAACCTTTCAGGAGGAAAATATGCAAATGACCTGGATAATTTATAAAAGAAAAAATACAAAAGGCTGTTAAAGATATGAAGACTGTTTGCTGTCACTAGTGATCCAAGAAATATAAATTGAAACAAGATGACATTTTTCAACCATTCAGTTGGAAGAGGCCTGTGTTAAATCACCACGCCCAATGCTGTCAAAAGTGATACCAGATGCTCCCACCTGCTAGAGAGGATGCAACATGCACACTCTGCTCCAACACTTCTAACCCTGAATGTGTGCACAAGTACACACAAGGATGTTCCTTAGATGGTGTTTATAATAGGGAAAAACAGAAGCATCTTAAACGCCCATCAACAGAAGCCTGGTTCAATTAACTATGGAACACCAAGTAATCATGGAAAAACCAAAACCAAACTCACTGCTGTCGAGTCGATTTTGACTCATAGCAACCCGTCCTTGGGTTTCTGAGGTAGTATCACTACAGAAGTAGATTGCCCAGTCTTCCTTCTGAGGAGTGGCTAGTGGGTTTGAACCACCAGTCTTCTGGTTAGCAGTCAAATGCCTTAGGCACTACGCCACCAGAGCTCTCGATCATGAAAGAGGAACCACCAACTCAGTGGTATGGACAAATGTTTCTATTAAAGACTGGAAAACACATACTTTAATCTTATTTTAATAAAAATATATTTAAATATATATATATAAATAAATTTAAAATACATAGTCATAATTATATATACACACAAATACATAAATTGAATAAAAAAGACTACAAGGAAATACATAGAAATATATAAACAAAAGACTGAAATGAAATACATAGACATATAAAGAAAAAGATGGCAAGTAAAGACTCCAAAATGTAAAAATGGTCATTTCTCTGGGATCTTAAAAGCTAGCAAGCTGCCATCTAGATGCAACGATGGGTCTCTCCTCGTCAAGAGCAAAGAAGAAACAAGAAAACCAAAATTAATGGAAACAATCAGTCCTAGTGACTGGTACACCATCCGATCTGCAACCTATACAACTATGAGACCAGAAGAACTAGATGGTGCCCGGCTACCACTGTCATCCACTTGGAAGGGATGTAGGAGATCCTGGATAGAGAGGGAGAACAATGTGGAACAAAATTCAAAATCATTTGGAAGGGGAAAAAAAAAAAGAGAGAAGGTGAGGACCAGGTTTGCTGGTCCAATAGAGCCTGGTGGAACCACTGAGACTATGGCCCCTAGCTGCCCTTCAGGTCTGGAATTGAACCCACACCTGTGGTTGCCAGCCAAACAATGTACAGGCATGTGAGTTAAACATTTACCTCAAGTAGACACATGCCCTAGAGAGAACAATCATGGGAGAAGGAAGGGCTGTTTATGCACAGGGAGACAGCTCAGGGGGCAGGAGTGTATGGAAGGATGGGAAGAGGTAACTATGAGGAGGAAATGGGAGGGGAGCTGTTGCATTGTGGTAAACTGTGGTCAATGACATGAGACAAAGTATATGTGAGCTGCTGTATGGAAAGTGAATTTGCTATGTAAATCTTCACCCAAATAAAAATTAATTAATTAATTATTTTAAAAAATGGTCATTTCTAGGTAGTGAGATTTAGAGTGATATTTGTTTTTGTTTTTCTTCTATGATGAATATATATTATTCTTTAATAAGGAAAAAAAGAAACCCAACAACTTCTACAATGAACACGTATTATTTTTTTATAAAGAAAAACAAAACAAAATAACCAATAATAAGTATAAGAATTTAAAGAAATCATTGTCCTAGTCAAAGCCAGTGAAGAGACATCTTGAAAGTCAGAAGCAAACAGTGGCAGCAAGTGAGAAACTACTAAAAAAACAGGTCTGGCCTGAGAACCAGGAGCCCTGGTCTCAGTCTGACGACTTAGTTGGCCAGATCCTTTCCTTGTCTGGACCTTACTCTGTAAAATGAAGGGCTGGGAAACATCAGTGGTTTCTAAACACAGGATAGCCTGAGGTTCACACAGGGTGCTCAGATAGACAGACAGATAGAATGAGAGCTAGATCCCCACTCCAGATCTCTTGAATCAAAGTCTCCTCAGGATAAGGCCTGGGCATCTGTACCTTTAACAAGTGTACTGGGAAGCTGGCTGCCTAGCCAGGCTTAGGAACTACTGGACCAGAAAACCCAAGATTCTATAACCCCTATCCTAAAATCCCACGGCCCACCCTCAAAGAGCCTTGCTCCTTCTCACCGAGCACATCCTGGGGATTGTTGGGGAACTGCTTGCTGAGCACTGTCTCCAAGGCATAGCTCAGGTCCATGCTGTGCCTGGTTATCTCTGCTGGTGTGGCACCATCAGGGAACATCTGCGTGGGCAGCTCTGAGAAGCGGATAGCTGTACCAGCTCTGGGCTTCATCTCAGGCAGCCGAGCCAGGCCCTCCTGGTAGCTTTTGCACTCAGTGCCACATTGGGGTAGATTCTGTCCCACCCGGTCCTTGGTATGCTTCATGGAGAGTACAGGCAGCACATCTGAGAAGGCACAGATCTGCCGGCTCTCAGGCTGCAGCTTCTCCATCATGGCCTCGCTGATGAAGCTGGTGAGTGAAATCCACTTCTTGAGTGTGGCATATGGGTAAGGTCCTAAGAACTGGTCCAGCTCCTGGAGGTTGGCCCTCATGGCTTCCACCTCAGCTTCTGGGGCTGGAGACAGGTCTACCTCTTCCAGGACCGCATTCCAACGCAGGACTGTCAGCCCCCGCTGCTGCAAACTAAGGAAGAAGCCCATACGAGGGCCCACGTCCTTGGGATTGGCTTTATCCACAGAGCTGTAGTGGAGGAAGTGGATACCTGGGGGGATCATCTTCACGCCCCGGAACTTGGGCCCCACCTGCCAGGAGTTATAGTCAATGCCAAACTCTGTCCCCTTGGGCATGTTCAAGATGATCACAGTGGCCCCTTCAAAGAAGAGGCGCTTGGCAAGCTCTGGATCCATCTGCATGGCAGCCATAAGACCTGTGAGACGTGCCCACAAGGTGACTCCTTCTTTGTCTTCCAGAACAACTGAAAAAGAGAGAAATCAGAGTTAAAACAGAACTTGGGGGAGGAAGCTGCCTTTGCTGAGCAGTCTCTGTGACAGACACCGAGTTAAAATGTCCTCTGACATAATGATCTCCCTTAATCCTCACCACAATCCTGCAGGTGAGAATTATGAGTCTCATTCTACCGATGAGGAAAATAAGGCTCAGAGAGAAGAGGATTTTTATGTTTTGGTTTAATGAGCAAGAACACTCACTTCACAGGTAGGAAGCCACAGGTTAAACAAGTGATATACTCAGGGTCACACAAAGATCCAAATGAGAACTTGGGCAGCCTGCCCTTCAGGCCAGTGTTCTTCTCCCTGCTTACTCCTTAAGATCTACTCTCACAGCTCTCTTTACAATACAGGCTGCCCTAAATAAACTATAACTCTGTCTAAAACCTATGGCTGGAGAATCTCAGGAAAGCTGGGAGGGGTGATTAAAGCACGTACATACCCAATTTTCTACAAACCTTGGGGAAGGCCCAGAAATTGACAGATTATATTTAGGACACTATGGAAAGTGGGTGCTGAGCACCTAAAATCCACGAAAGGTTTAAGGAGTGGAGAACTTTCCAACCATAAACTCCCCTTCTCCTTTTACTCGTAAAAAACCCCCTAAAAACCAGAGGGTGAAATACCCTTCCAAAGTGTCCCCAGTCAGTGGCAGCTCTGGACTAGGATCAATATTCACAAGAGAAAGAGCTTAGAAGGCTTATTTCACCTACCTCTGAACTACCATGAGATTGTACTTATAAAACTTCTGTAAGTTTCAGCATGAGCTAATTTAAACCAAACAATTATCTAACTATCTAATCCCAAGACCCCTACCTACTCAATTCAACAGTGTTCACTGAATGCTGCACAGTGCCAGGATCTTTGCTGGATACTACAGGAAACATCCATAGAGTAAGACAGTCACTGCCTTCCAGGCACTTACAATCTAGCTGGATATACAACCAAGAACCTAAAATTTCACAGAACAAGCTTCCTGTTTAATCCTGTTGACTCTTTTCTCCTTTAAAACAAATTAAAAGAAAAAAAAAAAAAGAAGCTCATTGCCATCGAGTCGGATCCAACTCATAGTGACTCCTCCTTGGGTTGCTGAGATGGTGTCTCCACAGAAATAGATTGTCCAGTCCAGTCATCTTTCCGAGGAGTGGCTGGTGGGTTTCAACCGCCAGCCTTCTGGTTAGCAGTCAAATGCCTTAGGCACTATGCCACCAGAGCTCCAAACAAATAAAACAGTGCGGAAAATAAGACTAACCTTTTTCCAAAAATACTGAGCTCATATTTCATTTTCTACAAATAACTCCCTATGAATCTGCCTATTTTTCAAACTACAGCTCACAATCCATTATTGGGTTATTAAATCAATTTTAAGAATCCCAACCAGCATTTTCTTTTAAGGAAAATAACAGAAAAAACAAACAGAGTCTATCACATGTAGGAAAGATAAACACTTGTTTTCTGAAGCTCGTTCTGTGTGCGTGTGTGTATGTGTGTACACTTGGTTGCAACACAAAATGTATTTGTTACTATAGGCCGTGGTTAAAAAAGTTTGAATGTGGCTGTTCTAAATAATTTGCATCATCTTTCTGTGCCCTACCCTAAATACAAATGGTACTTAACATACATTTGTTGAATGAATAGACAGCCCACTTAGAAAAAAGTGCTGGTTAATTAACACTGGTCCTTTTGCCCTTGTAGTATCTATGTGTGCCTCCTTGATAACCACTATTCCTTTCACTCTAATTCCACCAGCCTGCAATTCTCTTTATCTCTAGCAGCCAACACATGGCCTGGCACAGAAAAGACGCTGGGAAAAGGTTTATTGAACATGCACAAAACTCTACCAATCAACCTCACAGTCCTGTGAGTTCCTCCCAGCCCTAGAACAGATTCATATCCATCCATTTCTCTCCACCAACTCCCTCAGCACCACCAAGCTACCAACATCCGTCACCCTAACACTGCTGATCCCTTCAATCTATTCTCCATACAACAGCCAGAGTGACCTTCTCAAAATGCCACTCTCATCATGTGACCACCCACATTTACAACCTTCTCAGTGGCTTCCCAAGAAGTTCTTGGCAAACTGAAATTCTTAGCGTGAAGTACAAAGCCTGCATGGTCTGACTCCTGGCAACGCCTTCAGCGTCCTTTCATACCACGTGCCCCCACAAGCTCTCTGTTCCCGCTACACTGGTCTATCTCAGACTCTCAAACAACAGGCTTCTCCCGAGTAGAACTCTCTTCCCTCTCCTCTTTGCCAAACCGTTTTTTTCTGACCTCATCTCTATTATCATCGTCTCAGTAAAGACTCCCCTGACCCCGTGGCTAGGGCGGGTATCCTGTGACAGACTCTCATGACACCTTGACCTCTCCATTTCACTTCTCACGGTTGTTTGATTGAGAGGTGTCACTTCTGCAAGACCGGAGACTGCCAGGCGTTTGTTCACCGTATCCCTAGCACATAGTAGGCGTTTGATAAACACTTATTTAATAAATTATGATCTCCATTTTGTAGACAGGAAACAAAGGATCGATGCGGGGAAAGCCCTTTGCCGAAGTCACACTGACAGCAGGGCAGAGCCAAGGCCTCCGGACCCTAAGCTCTAAAGTTAAGAAAAAAGCGAAGCTAACCCGTGTGCCCGGGAAAGCCTCGGCGGACAGTGTCTCTAGAGACGGCTACTCAACTAGAGACTCCAGCATCCACCACCCGCCCACAGATCGGGAGGTGGCCGCCCGGACGAGATGAGCCGAGTTCAGGGCACTCTTGTGGTCCCAGGGTCAGGAAGATGAGCAGCCCCGGGCACGTAGACAACCAAAGTAGGGAAGAAAAAGAAGCCAGGAGGCCGCACTCACCAGCTTCCGCCTCACCCCCAAGCACCCGCACAGCGGAAATGCACCGGAAATTTACTCACTTCACAGTCGGACCGGAGCAACGGAGAAAGCCGCCCGGTGGAGCTCTCAGTAGTGGAAGAATGGTCCGGGCGGGCAGGTTCCGCCCCATGAAATGTCGTTTTTTGCTACTCTTATCAAAAAACCAAACTCACTGCCATTGAGTTGATCCCAACTCACAGTGACGCCCACTGGGTTCCCAAGGCTGTGAATCTTTAGGAAGCAGATTGCCCCATCTTCCTTCGCAGAGTAGCTGGTGGGTTTGAACCACTGACCTTATGGTTAGCAGCCAAATTCCTTACTCACTAAAACACTCGTTTTTGTTCCTAAATCGTAGATGAAAATGTTCATTAAACTGCATTTTATATCCCCCTCCCAAAACGCCCCAGCCATAATCCCTTAGTCTCAAAAAGTCATAGTCATTGAAGCTGGGATCATGGTCATGGTTGTCCAGAAGTCACAGGAGTGCTCAGTCATGGTCCTGGTCAACCAATTTCTACCCGAGGCACAATGTCACAGCTGGCTCACTTCCAGCCACAACAGTTGTTGCTGTTGTTGTTAGATGTCATCGAGTTGCTTCCAACTCATAACAACCCTATGCACAGCAGAATGAAACATTGCCTTGTCCTGTGCCAACTCCATGATCCTTGCTATACTTGAGCCCATCGCTAAAGTCACTGTTTCAATCCATCTCGTTGAGGGCCTTCCCCTCCTTGGTCAACTGTCCACCTTACTAAGAATGACATCCTTTTCCAGGAACTGGTCCCTTCTGACATGACCAAAGCAGGTGAGATAAAGTTTGGCCATTTCCTTTTCCAAGGAGCATTCTGGCTTCACTTCCTCCAGAACAGATTTGTTAGGTCTTTTAGCAGTCTGTGGTACTCTCAGCATTCTTCACCAGCACCACAACTCAAAAGCATCAACTCTTCTTCGGTCTTCCTTATTCATTATCCAGCTCACCACACCAGTAGGAGATGTAATTAAGAGATTTATCACAAGGAATTTGCTCATGCTGTTGTGAAGACTGACTAGGCAAGTCCAAAATTCGTAGGACAGGCCATCATGAAGAGCAGGCTATCAGGAACTCCCTGGTACATGCCAAAACTAATATCTTTAGGTTGGATTTTTTCCTCTTCAGGGAAGCCTCAACTCTTTAAGGCCTTTCAACTGATTAGATCAGGCCTACCTGATTAGTTTCTCTTACATAAAGTCAACTAATTTTGTACTTCAATCACATCTACAAAATACCTTCACAGCAACATCTAGATAAGCGCTGAATAACTGGGGACTATAGCTTAGCCAAGTTGACACATCAAAAAGGCCATCAGAATGGTGTTCATATATTATCCAATCCCTACAGCCACGCTGGGAAGTAGTTCTTACCTGTGTAACTCAGACTTTATCCACTATAACTAATTTGCAACCAGGTTGGCTTGAGCCAAACTTGTTCTTACTGTGTAGTCACCTTGAGATCAGTTTTAGCACATCATTGCACCTCGTAAAGCCCCAGTACAACTTCAAAGCATTGAGAAATGATGTCTATCTTACTTGCCACTTCAGGGGATGATGAAGGGACACAGTAAAACTTTCCCTCATTTACCTGTCAATATTGTTGCTCTTTCCTAAGAGCTCCCCTAGAGCAGCTGCCTTGTACACTATTTTCTCCCCACTCCCACTACTCATATACTCTTTCTAGGCTTCTGCTTCCTCCTCTCAAAAATTCATCTGCTTTCAGTAAAATAAACTTGAACCAAACAGCATTCAACAAAACCCACATCCACCCACTCTAGCATACCTAAGGGAATAGGGTGTACATGTAGGGCAGAGTATTGCTCAGTTCATCCCACTACTCAGATACTATTTCTAATCCCTACACTAATCCTGTTATCATTAGGTGTTGTCAGTCGATTTTGAGTCGTAGATACTTGTGGTAATTCAGTTTGTGAGTCAACTTGGCTGGGCCTGGTTGAGTGGCTGGGCAGCTGGATGTAATATCCCCCATGATAAGACTGGTTATCAACTCTATGGTGGAATCTACTGTGAGCAGCTGAGGAGCTGCTTTAGGGATGTGGTCTGCTTCTTGTATATAAGGAGAAGCCTTGGGGATAGTCTCCAGCTTATGGCATGCTTGAACCCTGCATGTGGCAGTGTTGTTGTTCAGCAGCCTGCTTATGCTCTGCTAACCTTGGGACTTTCAATGGATTTGAATTAACGGCTTGCCATGTGGGATGGTAACATCAGAACTGTGCGTTTTTTACTTGTCAACCTTGGGCTTGTCAGTCTCAGCAGCTAGCAGCAGCTGTCTGAGTGAAGAAAAGCCTCTAGCTCTAGTGAGCCAGGAGCAGGAGGCACAGCTGAAGCCCAAGGTTGAGGGGCTTTCACCCAGCCCCTAGAACCTGGCACTTTGAACTCGAACTTAAAGCCTCCAAACTGTAAGAAAATAAACTGTTTTTTTCAAGCCATCCCATTTGTGGTATATTCTTGTCAGAATGGCACTAGGTAACCAAACCAGTACTCCATGTGACAGAGTAGAACTGCCCCATAGGTTTTCTAGGAAGGAGCTCTGGTAGCGTAATGCCTAAGGCACTTGACTGCTAACCAGAAGGCTGGCGGTTCAAACCCACCAGCCACTCCTCGGAAGGAAGGTTGGGCAATCTACCTTCGTAATGATACTGCCTTGGAAACCCAAGGAGGGGTCGCTATGAGTTGGGTCTGACTTGATGGCACATAACAACAAACAACAACAATCTTTATGGAAAGGCGCCTTGGTGGCACAATGATTAAGTGCTCAGCTGCTAACCAAAAGGTTGTCAGTTTGAGCCCATTCAGTGGCTTTTTGGGAGGAAGATCTGGCAATCTACTTCTGTAAAGATTACAGCCAAAAAAACCCAATGAGGCAGTTCTACTCTGTCAGATGGGGTCACTGTGAGTCAGAACCAACTTGATGGCACTGAACAACAACAATCTTTACTTTTGGAAGCAGGTATTAACCCACTGCTATCAAATTGATTCCAACTCATAGGGACCCCCTTAGGTTTCTAAGGCTGTAAATCTTTACGCAAGTAGATTGCCTTGCTTCACCTTCCTTCCACGGAGCTGCTGATGAGTTTGAACTGCTGACCTTTTGGTTAGCAGCCCAATGCCTTAACCACAGTGCCTTCAGAGCTCCTTAAGTAGGTATTAATTGTTGTTGCTGTTGTTAGGTACTGTCGAGTCAGCTCCGGCTCATAGCAACCCTCTGTACAACAGAACGAAACACTGTGACTCAGTCCTGTGCCAGCCTCACAATCCTTGCTATACCTGAGCCCATTGTTGCAGCCACTGTGTCAGTCCATCTCATTGAGGGCCTTCCCCTTCTTCGCTGACCCTCCACTTTACCAAGCATGATATCCTTCTCTAGGGCATGGTCCCTTCTGACAACATGACCTAAGTAGGTGAGACGAAGTCTGGCCATTCTCGCTTCCAAGGAGCATTCTGGCTGCACTTCTTCCAGGACAGATCCATTTATTCTTGTGGCAGTCCATGATACTTTCAGTATTCTTCGCCAGCACCACAACTCAAAAGCATTGACTGTTCTTCAGTCTTCCTTGCTCATTGTCCAGCTCTCACATGCATATGAGGCGATTGAAAATACCATGGCTTGGGTTAGGCACACCTTAGTTTTCAAGGAGACATCTTTGCTCTTCAGCATTTTAAAGAGGTCTTTTGCAGCAGATTTGCCCAGTGCAATATGTCATCTGATATCTTGACTGCTACTTCCATTGGTGTTGATTGTGGAACCAAGTAATATGAAATCTTTAACAACTTAAATCTTTTCTCCATTTATTGTTATGCTACTTATTGGTCTGGTTGTGAGGATTTTCATTTTCTTTATGTTGAGATGTAATCCATACTGCAGACTGAAGTCTTTGATCTTCATCAGTAAGTGCTTTAAGTCATCCTCACATTCAGCAAGCAAAGTTGTGTCGTCTGTGTATTGCAGGTTTTTAATGACTCTTCTTCCAATCCTGATGCCATGTTCTTCTTCATATAGTCCAGCTTTCTGGATTATTTGTTCAGCATACAGATTGAGTAAGTATGGTGAAAGGATACAACCCTGATGCACTCCCTTCCTGATTTTAAACCATGCCTTGTCCCCTTGTTCTGTTTGAACGACAGCCTCCTGGTCTATGTACAGGTTCCTGATGAGCACAATCAAGTGTTCTGGAATTCCCATTCTTCTCAATGTTATCCATAATTTGTTATGATCCACACAATTGAATGCTTTAGCATAATCAATAAAACACAAGTAGACATCTTCTGGTATTCTTTGCCTTCAGCCAAGATCCATCTGACATCAGCGATGATATCCCTCATTCCACATCCTCTTCTGAATCCAGCTTGCATTTCTGGAAGCTCCCTGCCAATGTACTGCTGCAACCATTTTTGATTATCTTCAACAAGACTTTACTTGCGTGTGATATTAATGACATTGTTCAATAATTTCCACGTTCTGTGGGATCACGTTTCTCTGGAATGGGTACAAATATGATCTCTTTCAGTCAATTGGCCAGGTAGCTGTCTTTCAGATTTCTTGGCATAGATGAGTGAGTGCCTCCAGCACAGAATGCATTTGTTGAAACATCTCAATGGGTATTCTGTCAATTCCTAGAGACTTGTTCTTTGCTAATTCCTTCAGTGCAGCTTTGATTTCTTCCTTCAATACCATTGGTTCTTGATCATATGCCACCTCCTGAAGTGGATGAACATCAACCACTTCTTTTTGGTACAGTGACTGTGTGTATTCCTTCCATCTTCTTTTGATATTTCCTGCATCATTCAATATTTTTCCCATAGAACCTTTCAATATTGCAACTCGAGGCTTAAATTTTTTTCTTCAGTTCTTTCAGCTTGAGGAATGCCGAGTGTGTTCTTTCCTTTTGGTTTTCTAACTCCAGGTCTTTGCACATTTCCTTATAATAGTTGACTTTGTCTTCTCGATCTGCTCTGGAGATGGTATTAGCAGTCTCAATTTGTTGTTGTTGTTGTTGTTAGGTGCCATCAAGTTGATTCTGACTCACAGCGACCCTAACAACAGAACGAGCCAGTGTACAACAGTACACTTCCCAGTCCTGCACCATCCTCACAATACTTGGTGTGCTTGATCCCATTATCGTAGCCACTGTGTCAATCCATCTTGTTGAGGACCTTCCCCTTTTCCACTGACCCTCCCCTTTACCAAGCATGACATCCTTCTCCAGGGAATGGTTCCTTCTGACAACATGGCCAAAGTGAGTGAGACAAATTCTTGCCATTTTTGTTTCCAAGGAGCATTCCAGCTGCACTTCTTCCAGGATAGATTTGTTCATTCTTCTGGCACTCTGAAAGTGAAGAGGACTTGAAGTACTTACTGATGAAGATCAAAGACTAAAGTCTTCAGTGTGGATTTACACCTCAACATAAAAACCCAGTCTATAGAAGAGAAAACTGAGGTTCAGAGAGGTTACAAAGCCAGAGAGTGACAGACAGCTAAGATGGAAGCCAATGTCTGACTGGCTGTTCTTATCTCTGTGCTGCTAACTCCTTAGCTTGCCTGTCGCACACTTTCTTAAGAGACTGCTGGGCACACCAATCTGTCTCAGTCAAAATTCATCTCTCAGTGGGTTGCAGAATAGACCAAGCCTTGCAGTCATAGTTAATTACCATGAGCTGCTGCAGGATTAACCAGAGACAGCCTCCATCAGTCACAGTCATGGTGTCAATTTCATCCTGTCATGTCAATTCCATATCCTGCAAGAAGCAGCTTAGCTTTCTTCCTCCACCCTGACTCCCAGGCTTAGACACTGAGCTCTGTGATCTGCTATCAGTGCTTCCTGTTCCAAGTGGGCTTAGCCTCTTCTCAGAGACTCCAGGGCACTGAAGGCTGAAGCTGTAGAGGGTGACCTGAGAATCCCACCCTGTGGGGTGCATGTCTATTTAGATCAGGGTTTCCCAACCTCAGCACGGGCGAGATATTTGTTTGTTGTGGGAGGTTGTCCTGTGCTTTGTATGTAGGATGTTTTTAGCCCATTCCCTGGCCTCTATCTCCTAGATGCCAGTAGCACCTCTCAGTCATGAGAAACAAAACTGCCTCCAGACATTGTCAAATAATCCCTCGGGGGCAAAATCACCTGCCTTCTCCCCTTTGAGAACCACCAATCTACATGAACCAACCCCAGATTATGCCCAAGAAGCACTTTAGCTGGCCCTGTATTAATAGGAGATAGAGAGGCAGATACAGGTTGTGTAGGGTCCTAAGGAATTGTGCCGGACCCACTATTTAGAAACCAAATGCTATTCCAGAACCCCAGGGAGTGACAGACAGCTAAAGGAAAGCTACAGAGAAAATGGAGGGAAAGATTCACAAAGCACCAAGCAGCAATTGCCTCTAGCAGTGAACAGCGTGGGGGAGGGGTGAGTTTCTGGGGAGAGCAAAAGAATCCTGCATAGCCTTTTGTATGATTTAATGAATTGCTTTTTCAAAGAAATGAAATGGTATTTGACATTTTGGGGCAATACTCAGGATATAAGTAAAAAGCATTTAGAGTGGTATTTACGAAGTGACTACAATGCCGAAAAAATACATTTATGTGGAAAAATACTGGAGGGAAAATTATTAACAGTGGCTCTCACTTGTGAGATTTTGGGCAGTAACACAAGGTGGTCTGAAGTGAGTTCCAGGGTAAAATTAGAAGGAATATGTGGTATGTACACCTCAGATGGTCCAAGAGGTGCGTTTAGGTTTTACATGGAAGATGATTTTTTATTTAAATGTTTTTATGAGGACCCCCTTTCTTATGTGATGCTAGTTTTCCATTTGTGGAAGTAATATATTTTCTTTTTTAAGTAAATTTATTTTTGAAAGGAGCCAATTTAAAGAAAAAAAGAAGTCAATAATGGAACAGGTGATAGGGAGGTCTGACAATGTATGTGAAGGTGGTAAGCAAAGACTGACATTGGTGGCTGCAGTGTACCTTACCCACCAGGCTTCCTAGAAGTGTGTGTGTGTGTGTGTGTGTGTGGTGAAGCCAGCTAGTTCAGAAAACTTTTTTTTTTTTTTTTTCAATCTGTGAGGCCAGTTAAGCTAGAGGGAAAGTCTCTTATTGCTCCTGGGAATGGGACCTCCTTGGGGCACCTTAGGCAATAAACTAGCCCTAATTTTCATCAGCCAACTAGAAAGAAACACTCTGACTCTGTCTCCTATGGACCCTCCCTATTTGCAGCAATTAACTCCTGAGCTGGTTTCCAGCCAGATTCAGAAGCATGCAGCAAAAGAAAACACTTCTACACTTTTGCTGATGCCAGAATGTTGAGAATCATGTCAAGGAACTAAAAATCCCCAGAACTCCATCATTTGTGCTACAGGGACCCATTTCAGAAGCAAGGGGTCTATTGGCCACTTCCTTACTAGACTATAACCCTGCCCCCTATGAAAAATGCATGACACCTCCCCAAAAAGCTTAGAACTTATATAGCTCCCCACTTCCCCATAGTGAGCTCTGATAGTGTAGTGCCTAAGGCACTTGACTACTAACCCAAAGACTGGCGGTTCAAACCCACCAGCCACTCCTTGGAAGGAAGGTTGGGCAATCTACTTCCCTAGTGATACTGCCTTGGAAACTCAAGAAGGGGTCCCTACCCAAGGAGGGGTCACTATGAGTCAGGTCCCACTCGATGGCAAACAACAACTTCCCCATAGGCTTTAAAACTTCCCCAATTGCTTTTGCTCAGAGAGACACAGCTTTGAGAAAATATTCCCTCTATCTCCTTATTTGCTGTAAATAACAAAAGCTATGCTGAAAACTCCAATTTGCTTGCCTCTGAGTTATTCTAAACCAGAGTATAAGCAGTGGACCCCCTTTGTGGGTTGTATTAGTTGGGGGGGGGTTGCAGGAAGAGTGACCCCAATGGAGACGCTCTTCTTTGAGGTAGGGCCACACTGTTCCTTCCGCACCATGCCCCTACATGTCTTGAGGCCTGTACACTTGTTTCCTCCACCAGCTTGTGAGTTCCTGGAGGCCAGCAACTTCATCTTACTTGCCGTTGTATCTGTAGAGATTAACCCAAGACCTGGAACACACTGAGATCAAGATGTTCTAAGTTCGGTTGTCTCCACCCTAGTTTTAGCCCTTCCCACAATGCCAGCTTGTACTAGTTGCCAAGATCAGAGACAGACACGCCAATGCAGTTTGTGGTTCAGCATCAAACACATTTATTTCACTTTTATTGAGTATACAAGAACAGAGAGCACACGCATACAGCACAGAGCACTGAGGTGGGGGAGCGCTGGGACAAGAGAGGAGAGAGGGGTGTGAGTAAAGGAACAGGACAGCATCGCAGTTGGTTGTAAGGTGCTTTTGGGAAAAAAAAGAAAAATTATTTAGAGTGATGTTGCTCATGCAGTTTCTGGCCAGTCTTGTAATGTGCTTGCAGGATTCAAAAACGGAAACAGGTCCTGGCACCTACTGTACCCTCAGATGGAAAAAGATTCCAAGAAAGCAAAGTAAGGAAAACGAAGAGCTGGAGGATGACAGAGTGGGAAAAGCCCCTGGTGAGCATCTGCTTTGATCTACTCATTTCGTGAGGGGGGAAACTGAGTCCCCCAATAAAGGGCAGTCCAATGTCACAGGGTGAACTAGGGGCTAGGCCAGGATGGTCACCCACAACTCCTGACTGCCCCCGGGGGCTTTTTCCACTTAACCTCCTGGGTGGGGAGGCAGCACAGAAAAGATGAGAAGCATATAAAAAGACAGAAAGGAAAAGTAGGTTGCAAACAGACAAGACAAATGCCTATATTCTCTCTGAAGAGGAGGATGGGGAGGAAACGGTGCCCTAGATTCGACTTTGCTGTTGCCCTTCTCCCTGGTGGCACTACCTGCCTCTCCGTGGAAGGAAGGTCAGAGCATCTCAAGGATGGAAGAGCGCTGCAAACCCTGGTCACCTCATCCAGCCCTGAAGTCACTCACTCAGGGACTGAAGGCAGGTACCTCTGGGGGGAGCAGAACAAAGATCCTTCCTCTGAGGTATGTTCAGCATGCTCAGGCCACCTGGCCCCCTACAGAGTGGCCCAGAGAGGACAGAACCACTCCAGCGTCTTTCTTGGCCCATTAAGAGTGTGAGTTCTCATGTTAAGAGAGTAGGAAGCTGATTCTATGGTTTTCCCACCAGGATTGTAACAATAATCTGGTGCATGGAAAGTATTCCCCACATGCAAGGGAGCTGGAGTGGGCCCACCAGCCTGGTCCAGGGGGAAGGTGGCCGATTCTGCCATCTGAGCCTGGCGCTAGTGCAGGTGTCTCTGTCCACTCTCCTTCCCATGTGCCCACAGGGGCAAATCTTATCTTGGGCCAGCACCAGCTAAGCAGTCAAGTGTGTTGTTGGAGTACCTGCAAAGGAAGCCAAGGGAGTACATCTATCCTGGGCTGCCCAGAGAGCATCTCTGGGCAATGTCAGGGCCCAGTAACTTGAAGAGAATGGGGTAATGCTCCCAGAGGGATCAGCCATTGTTGGAAATGCTAAGCCTGGCTCAGGTGGCTTTCCACGTCCCTCCCCTCCCCTCACACTTTCTCCTTCAGCCCTAGAATGGTGCCTGGCACAAGTAGGTACTCAATAAATGTGTTGAATACAAGTTACTGACTACTTTAGAAGCAAGACTGGGGAGGTCAGATGGGACTGAGAAATTAAAGTGCAGTGGGGACATTTTCCTTCAGAGGGGGACTTGGTGAGCTCAGGGAAGCAGCTTGGGGCGGCCAAGTCTGGGAAAGCCTACATGTGCCCGAGGGCAATGCCAAGCTGGTGTCAGGATCTTCACCAAGGGCTTCTGTGGTCTCGAGGCAAGTTCTGGGACTCCAAGGATACAGGCTCAGAGCTCAGATGCTGATGGAAGGGGAGGTCTCCAAAGCCAGGAGTCCAACATTGATTGGATCATCGGGCAATACCACCTTCTACCCTCAACTTGTTCTGGGGCCTTTGGAAATGCAGTGTAGATCTCTCAGGACCTGCCCTGTGTTCATCATCTCTTTACCAAGGCTACTTTGGCCCAGGAAGAAGTAAATGATCAGGATGTAGGAGGAGCAGAGGAAGGGACTGAGCTGGGAATGGATAGACAGCCAGGTTAAAGCCACCATCCTCTCCATGACCAAGGTACCACCTCCCTTTGGATATGGAGTTAGTTACCATGATGTCATCAGAGAAGGGCAAGACATGTGGCAAAAAAGAGAGGACTAAAAACCAATCAAGCCCCCTTGGGAGGTAGGGGAACTGAGCCAGGGGCCCTCTGCTGTGGGGACCTCAGCAGTTGAATCCTAACAGTGGACCTCATGCCTGAGCACAGACCAGGCCCTGGCTGCCATGCCCCTGGATGAAGCATCATGGCCTGGTATGTTCTGGACTATATCTGTGTTGTTTTCTTCTTGCCAATTCCCTCCTTCCATTTGGAGACCCCACCCTTCCCCACCAATCAACCAATTACAAACACCACACACTGAATTACAACACTGAACCCTGCAGCCCCTACTGTGAGCCAACCCACACCTAGAGTCCGGGTTTTCTTAGCTGGGCCAGTTCAGTGAGATCTAGGAACCTTGGGATACATCAATCACAGATAATTATAATTTTTAAATGTCAGCTTCATACTTACCAGCACTGTTTATTTTAATATTTGTTTCCTGTTATATGTAATATACATAACTTAAAAGCACATCCATACAAATCTCCTACAAGCTGCACCTTCATAATGAGAAACCATCAACATACAATGTCTACTTCCCTTCTGTGGCTTGGTTTTCTTTTCTTTTTTCTCATTTCAAATGAGAGTCATCTGCGGTGGCCCTCAGCAGGACCAGACACAGAGGGTGAGGGGTAGGGGGTGGGGAAGTGGGAGGAGGGAGCCAAGACAGAAAATGACGACCAGACATGTGAGAGTCAAGGGTGAGGGGAGGCGGTAGAAAGGAAGGCGGATTTTGCAACCCAGTGTCAAGACCCAAAAAATAATAATCCAGTGTTCCTCCTCCTCCTAAGTGGGGAATTTTCTTTCTTGGAAAACGTTTGACTGTGCGTGTCTTGCTGCTGCGACTTCTCTTGCTTTGCTGCAAAAGTGTTTTCCTTTGCATTCAAGTGGGCAACAGATGCTGGAGAAGAACAAATGGAATGCTCGTCCACTAAATGTAACGTGCAGAACCAGAGTCATGTTGTACTTTCACAGTCATAACCGTCTGGCTTGCTTTTGTCGTTTGGCTGGGGAAGCGGGGGAGCGAGGGATTATTGTTGTTGTTGTTGTGTGTGTGTATATATATATATATATATATGTATATATATATTCTTGAAAAATCCCACCAGTTCTTCATTTTGTCTGCAAAGGAAAATGTAGGTGTTCAGATGTTGGCTGTGGCTGTTGCTGACTGCTCCGCCAGCCCCAGCAGCAGTGCAAGGACGCAGTGTTTCCTGTATATATATCTGTATCTATATATATCTATATATATATATATGCTTTTCCTTTCCCAGTCTCTCATCAGTGACAGTACATCGCAGCTGGGACGTTGGTGTTGAGTTGGAGAATCCAGAATGAAGGCCCCTTTTTAATGGTTCTCTGGCTTGGGTTGGACCAGAAATGCCAGTATCTCTTCACAGAGGTCAGGATTCCTGGGAGCCAGAGGCATAGGGGGAAGGCAGTACAGGGGAAGAGGAGAGTGGAAGAGGATAAGAAAAGTTAGGAACTTCTTGTTTAATTGTAGTATAATATATATATAACATGAAACTTGCCATTTTAAGCATTTTTAAGTGTATAATTCAGCAGCATTATATGTAGTCACAATGTTGTGCAACCATCAGCACTATTTGTTTCTAAAACCTTTTCATCACCTCAGACAGAAACTATGTACCCATTAAGCACTGACTCCTTAGTAAGCCTTCTCTCCAGCTCATGGTAACTAACCACGAGTTTACTTTCCGTCTCTATTTGCCTTGATGACTTCAAGGATGTCCAGGATTTCATTTCACTTGGTTCCACAATCAACGCCCATGGAAGCAGTCAAGAAATCAAAGGGCATATTGCACTAGACAAATCTGCTGCAAAAGACCTCTTTAAAGTGTTATAGAGAAAATATGTCACTTTGAAGACTAAGGTGCTCCTGATCCAAAAAACAAAAAACAAACTCAGTTTGTTGAGTCAATTTCAACTCATAGAAACACCCTTGCTTGGGTTTCCAGGCAGTATCTCTATTGAAGTCGATTGCCCAATCTTCTTTCCAAGGAGTGGCTGAGGGGGTTTGAACTGCCAGCCAGCCTTCTGGTTAGCAGTCGGATGCCTTAGGCACTACGCCACCAGAGCTCCCCTCCTGACCCAAGCCATGGTATTTTCAATAGACTCATATCATGTAAAAGCTGGACAGCGAATAAGGAAGGCCTCAGAAAAACTGATGCATTTGAATTGTGGTGTTGGTAAAGAATACTAAATGCACCCTGGACTGTTAGAACAAACAAATCTGTCTTGGAGGAAGTACAGCCAGAATACTCCTTAGAAGCAAGGATGGCAAGACTTCACCTCTTGTACCTGGGACATGGAATCAGGAGGGATCATCCCCTGGAAAAGGACATCATACTTGGTAAAGTAGATGGTCATTGAAAAAGAGGACCCTCTACAAGATGGACTGACACCGTGGCAGCAACAGACTGAGCAACAGTGGGCTCAATCAAGCACAGCAATGATTGTGAGGATGGCACGGGACCACGCAGTGCTTCTGTTGTGGATGAGGTCACTACGAGTCGAAACCGGCTCAACAGCACCTAACAGTAAGGCATTTCAGACAAGTAGATCCACACAGTTATCTGTCCTTTTGTGTCTGGCTTATTTTCACTCAGTATAATGATTTCAAGGATCATCGGTGTGGTAGGATGTATCAGTATGCCATGTCATTTTTATGGGTTAACAGTAGTCCATTATATGGCTCTACTACCTTTTGTTTACCTATTTATCTGTTGATGGACATTTGGGTGACTTCTACCTTTTGGCTATTGTGAACAGTGCTGCTATGAACACTGGTGTGTAAATTGTCATTCATTTTTTTAAATACATGGCAAGTAGTTTTTTAGCTACTCTTTGCTGTGTGCAAAGAACTCTGGTAGTGTAGTGTCTAAGGCATTTGACTGCTAACCAGAACTACTTCCATAGTGATACCACCTCGGAAACCCAAGGAGAGGTCGCTATGAGTAGAAACCAACTCAACGGCAGTGAGTTTTAGTGAGTGTTGTGTATGGGTTCTGGTAGTGTAGTGCCTAAGGCATTTGACCGCTAACCAGAAGGTTGGTGGTTCAAATCCACCAGCCACTCTGCAGAAGGAAGACTGGGCAATCTACTTCTGTAAAGAATTACTACCTCAGAAACCCAATGGAGGTCACTAGGAGTTGGAGTCAACTCGAATGGCAGTAAGCTTTTTTTTTCTTTTTCTTTTTGCTGTGTTGCCAGGCATAAGGTTCAGGAAAGTAAAGTGACTTTCCAAGGCCATACAATTTATCAGTGGCAGCTGAGATGTGATTCCCACATTTCTCTGACTCCAAAGCCCATGTGTATTTGTTTGTTTATTTCCAGGGAATTAGTATCTTTTGTTTTCCCACTAAAAATTTATTAGTTTCCTTTTACACTCAGTAGTTAAGATCATAATCCTTTCACTTTTTCTTTCTATCTTTTCCCCATTCTAAGAAATGTTTAGTCATGATTGCAGATGATACATTTTTGTTTTCCCTTTTTTCCCATGGGCTTTTTAGTACAGGCTGCTATGTCCTGAGGATTAAACCCCAGAGAGAACTGTTTAAATAAAGAAACTGGAGCCTAGATTCTACTAAGGTTTGTGTGACTCCAAAAGTTAGTGGTTAAGAATGTGGGCTCTGAAAGCTGACTCTCTGAGTTCAAATCCTACTCCCCAGCTCACTAGCTCTGTAATTGCAAGCATGTTTCTTAACCTCTATAAGCCTCAGTTTCTTCTTCTATAAAATGGGTTCTACCTCATATGGTTACAGGGAGAATTCAAAGCAAGGGACCAGCATATACTAAGTGCTGAATTTTTTTTGTTATTGTTCATATTATTACTCTTGTTGTTGTTATTAACATCACCAATCACTATTCCAAGCTCCTTAAGGGTCAGGGTTGTCTTTTACTTATCTTTGTCACTCCAGTGCCCAATGCTATGGCTGGCACATAGCAATACTCAAAAACATGTAATAGATGGATATATCATTCCTGCCCCTTACCATCTTCATTCAAGTGTGTGGATCATAACAATGTATGGGTAACACTGTGAAGAATGAGAATTCTAGAACACTTAATTGTGCTCATGATGAACCTGTACATAGATCAAGAGGCTGTTGTTTGAACGGAACAAGGGGACACTGCATAGTTTAAAATCAAGACGGGAGTGCATCAGGGTTGTATCCTTTGACCGTACTTATTCAGTTGTTATATCCAAATAATCAGAGAAACTGGACTATATAAAGAAGAACGTGGCATCAGTATTGAAAGCAGACTGTGACATACTGATGACACAACCTTGCTTGCTGAAAGTGAAGATAACTTGAAGCACTTACTGATGAAGATCAAAGACCACAGTCTTCAGAATGGATTATAGCTCAACATAAAGAAAACAAAAGTCCTCACAACTGGACCAATAAGTAATATCATGATAAATGGAGAAAAGATTGAAGTTGTCAGGGATTTCATTTTACTTGGAACCACAATCAACACCCACGGAAGCAGCAGTCAAGAAATCAGACAACACAGAGCACTGGGCATTATCTGCTACAAAAGACTTCTATAAAGTGTTAAGAAGCAAAGATATCTCTTTGAAGACTCAGGCCTAACCCAAGCTATGGTATTTTCAATCGCCTCACATTCATCTGAAAGGTGGACAATGAACAAGGAAGACCAAAGAAGATGCCTTTGAATTGGGGGATTGGGATGTTGGTGAAGAATGCTGAAAATACCAGGGACAGACAAATCTGTCCTGAAAGAAATGCGGCCAGAATGCTCTTTGGAAGTGAGAATGACCGTACTTCATCTCATCTACTTTGGTCATGTTGTTAGAAGGGACCATTCCCTGGAGAAGGATATCAGGCTTGGTAAAGTGGAGGGTCAGCACAAAGGGGAAGACCCTCAACGAGATGGGTTGACATGCTGGCTGCAATGATGGGCTCAAGCACAGCAGGGGTTATGGAGACGATGCAGGACTGTTAGTATTCCGCTCTGTTGTACATAGGGCCACTATGAGGTGGAACTGACTCCCAGCACCTAACAACAACACACCACCACCACCTACATGGTCAAGGGCTAATGGAGTCAAAGAAAAGGAATCTTTCTTGGCTTATTTGACAGAGAGCAAGTTGGTAGCAGAACCAATACTAGAAACCAAATCTCCTACTTTAGAACAGGCCAATTTTTTGCCCCCTCACTTAATGAAATTTTTGAAAGTAAGGAAGCTTTAAGAAGATGAGCTAGGTATTACCCACTTGCTGGCAGTGTTTGGGAGCCAGTCCTCTCTAAAGGAGGCCAGCCAATGGGAGATGACAGAGGAGAAACCATACGTCTGGCCTGTGAGGTTGCAGGGAACGAAAAGGTTCTGTGTGACACAGGCATGCTTTCCAGCCACCATCATCCCCCACCGCATCCTCTCAGCAAGAACTTCAAGGGGGAGGCGTTCAGGAAGGACAAGCCAAGAGTCAAGTGGAAGATTAAGCAAAGGAGGATGGATACCCATGTGGAAAAAGAATCTTGTGCCCTAGGCTGGTGGGGGACATTTATGGTCTGACTTTCTCAGGGCTCTTATCAATCTTTAAACATAGCAAAACCTCAGAGGGACAAGGATGCTAAGAAACCTCTGTATGCAAGATACCACTCCATTAGGTCACATATATTATCTTGTTTAATTATTACAGCAGCTCCATTTTATAGATGAGGAAACTGAGGCCCAGAGAGACTCCTCTGAGCACACAGCTCACAATGTGTTTCTGGTTCTAAAATCTAGGTATGTTCTTTGTACTCAATCCTACTACTTCTTAATCGAGGATTTTTTTTTTCCCCTTACAGTGGCAGGTCACAGTCTAAGTCTGCCCATCGATTAGTGAAGTACCTGCCGTAGAAATCGGTGTAAACATGAGTCTGGTATGTGGGATGTCTTCAAAAGCCCATGGACACTGCAGAAGCACAAGGGGCATCTAAACAATGTCTAGCTCTGAGCCACAACCAAACACCTTGAGGAATGAGTCTTGGGACCACAGTCTTGGGAGCTAGCTGAAACAATGTTCTACAATCTACTTTGGTGATGAGAAATGACTATGACTGGAGTCTTAAAAGCTTGGGAGCTGCTATCTAAGATGCAACTATTTTTCTTTCCCGGTCTGGAGCAAAGAAGAGTAAAGAAAGTCAAAGACTCAAGGAAACAATTAGTCCAAAAGACTAATGGACCATGCAAAGCACAGCCTCCACTAGCTTGAGACCAAGAGAACTAGACGGTGCCCGGCGACCACTACTGACTCCTTTGCTTGGGATCACAATAGAAGATCCTAGACATACTGGGAAGAGAAAAAAAAGTAGAAAAAAACTCAAAACCATGAGAAAAAAAAAATTTACTGGGTGCTCTGGTGGCGTAGCACCTAAGGCATTTGACTGCTAACCAGAAGGCTGGCGGTTCAAACCCATCAGCCACTCCTTGGAAGGAAGGTTGGGCAGTCTACTGCCATAGTGATACTGCCTCAGAAACCCAAAGAGGGGTCGCTATGAGTTGGATTCAACTCAATGGCACTGGGTTTGGTTTGGGTTTTGGTAGAGACAGGTAGAACCCCTGAATCTGTGGCCCTTAGACACCCTTCAATCCTGGAACTGAACCAACCCCCCGGGATCAACTTTCAGCCAAACAATAGCCAGGTCTACAAAGTGAGTAATAACATCAGCTAGGAATGTACTCCTCAGTTCAATCAACTATAAGAGACCAAAAGGGCAGCATTTGCCCAAAAACAAGGTTGAGAAGGCTGGAGGGGTAGGAAATGAGGACAAAAGGGAATGAGGAACCCAGAGAAGAAGTGAGAAGAGTTTTGTTACATTGAGGGGATTGCAACTAATGTGATAAAACAAACTGTTTATAAACTGTTGAGTGGAAAGCTATTCTGCTGTGTGAACTTTCACCCAAACTACAATAAAAATAAATAAATAGGCAATGTCTGGTGGCGTAGTACCTAAGGCATTTGACTGCTAACCAGAAGGCTGGTGGTTCAAACCCACCAGACACTCCTCAGAAGGAAGGTTGGGCAATCTACTTCCATAGTGATACTGCCTCAGAAACCCAAGGAGGGGTCGCTATGAGTCAGATTCCACCTGACAGCAGTGAGTTTGGTTTGGTTTGGAATTAAAAATTTATTATTCTCAGCTTATTACAGCAGGGCCCCAAGTATAGCATTTTGTTAGCCTACTTCTAGTTAGAAGGAGCTCTGGTAGCATAGTGCCTAAGACACTTGACTGCTAACCAGAAGGCTGGCAGTTCAAACCCACCAGCCACTCCTCGGAAGTAAGATGGGGCAATCTACTTCCGTAGTGATACTGCCTCGGAAACCCAAGGAAGGGTCGCTATGAGCCGGGTCCGACTTGACAGCACATAACAACAACAACAACAACTTCTAGTTAGTAGTAATAATAGTCATAATTAACTTTTATTGAGCACTTACTGTGTGCCAGGCACTGTGCTAACTGCCTTCTATGTATAACTTTAGTATTCATATGAGAAAGATACTATGAAAAGTCAGTGTGGTAAGGAGGTTAAGACAGACCATAGCACAGGTGGGAGTCAAACAGGTAAGGTTTGAATTTCTAATCAGTCCATCACTTCTCCAGCTCCAAGACTTTAGGCAAATCTCCTAATGTCTATGAGACTTAGTTTGCTAATTTGTGAAGTAAGGAAGAGTAATAAAATGAAGAGATAATAGTATTTATATCTGTAACATAGCACAGTGCCTGGAACAGTAAGCATCCCATACATAGCAGCAATTGTTGTTATTATCATGATAATTATTGCCTTTTGGCTGATGAAGAAACACAGTCTGATACAGTTTAATAACGAGGTCAAGGTCACACAGTTAATGTAGGGCAGGGCTGAGATTTGCATTCAGGTCTGGAGGACTATAGAGTTGCTCCTTGGGTTACCAAAAAGTACTTTAAAAAGGAGCTTTCTAATGAAGTACTGATTTATGCTACTACATGGGTGAACCTAAAAAACAATTATGCTGAGTGAAAGAAGCCAGACACATATTGTGTAATTCCATCTATACTGAATGTCCATAATAAGGAAATCTATAGAGACGGAAAGTAGATTAGTGTTTGCCAGGAGCTGAAGAGAGGGAGAATGGGGAGTTCCTGTTTAATGCTTATTATCCCATTTTTTTGGCGTAATGAAAAAGTTTTGGAAATACACAGTGGTGATGAATGCATACCATTTGAATGTAATTAATGCCACCAAAATATATATTTTAAAATGGTAATTTTTTTATATATATAGTATTTCATCTTAAATTTTTAAAACCCATAACACCATTAATACACCTAAAAATTTCTTTAAAAATTTTCTAATTCAGAGAGGACATTTCCCCCACCCCTAGAATTAATGAGGTCTGACTATGTTAACAAGGAGCCCTGGTGGCTCAGTGACTAAGCACTTGGCTGCTAACCAAAAGTTGGTGGTTCAAACCCACCAGCCATTCTACAGTTGGGTTCCATAAAGGACAAAGATGTGGCAGTTGGGTTCCATAAAGATTACAGCCTTGGAGACCCTATGAGGCGGTTCTACTCTGTCCTATCGGGTCATTATGAGTTGGGGTTGACTCGATGTTAACAGGTTTGGTTTGGGGTTGACTATGCTAACAGTCAGAAGTAGTTTCTACTTGGTGGTAACTAACAATAAGGTGTGTGGGCAGAAAAGGCAAGGGAGAAACTTCTGCCTCTCCAGGGCAACATAAACAAGGTGACCTTTACAGAAGGATCCAAAAGAGAGAGATAGGGTACATGGTGGTGCGTGGAGAATGGCATCAAAGAAAGAACTAATTGAGGAGTGAGGAGGAGGAAATGAGACAGTAAAGTGAGCCATGAGGTGGGCAGAAGTGAAAGACTGCATGATGGTGGGGTGGGCAGCATGTGGAGGCTGTGATGAGAGCACTGAATGGCCAGGGAAAATGGGGGGGCGGAGCCTGGAGGACTGGCTGTGAACGCCTTGGGAAGGAAGAAGAGGAGTGAGTTAGGGAATAGAGAAGATATTTGAGAAACACACAACAGATTCTCCAGGGAAGCACATTAACAGCCAGGCGATTGTAACCGAAAGACGCTCCATCTCTTCATTTTGTAAAGGAAGAAATTCAGCTCCCACAAGGGAAGAAACCCATGATCACATACTAAGTCAGGGGAATGGCTGAGATTAAAGCCAGGTCTCTGGATTCCCAGTTCAAAATTCATTGCATCAGTGGTTTGTTCCTACATTAAACTGTACATAAATTTTCCTAAAGATCGAGGTATAAGTCAAGATTCCAAAGCAACAGAGATTCCCAGGCTCTGGCCCAGACCTACTTATTCAGACTTTATGGAGATAGTTCTGTAGGATCTGTATTTTTAAACAAATATAGGTGATGGAGCCAGTCCAGGGCCAGCTTGGCAAATGTCCTACACTCTACCACACTGAGATCTGGGAGAGAAAAAGCAAGAACAGCAGGACAACTGAGAGGACAAGAGTGACAATCATTTAAACAAAAACCTGAAATAGGCTGGAAGGGAGGCTTCACCCATGGCCAGCTTACATTTCTTCTTGACCAGCACTGTCCAATAGAAATAGAATGTGAGAGCAATGGGAAACTAACTTACTATGTAAACTTTCACCAAAAACACAAGAAAATATTATTTTAAAAAAGAGAATGTGAGCCACATACAGAATTTAAAATTTTCTAGTAGCTACATTCAAAGTGTGAAAAGAAGCAGGTGAAATTAATTTTAATAATACATTTAATTAACCCAATATATCTAAAACATTCTCATTTCACATTGTAATCAACATAAAAATTATTAATGAGATAGTTCACACTTTTTTTTTTTCGTGTTAAATCTTTAAAATCCAGCATGTGTTTTTACCCTTAAAGCACATCTCAGCTCAGGTCAGCCAAATTCCAAGTGCTCAATAGCAACATGTGGCCAGTGGCTCCCATATTGGATACCACAGAGAGAACACTTCCATCATCACAGAAAGTTCCACTGGACAGCGCTGGTCTAGACCAGGGCTCAGCAGCCTTTCAAAGTGGTAGGAAAACATTTCAATCCTTTTTCTTCTGACATTAAGGGTGGTAATCAAAGGAAGACAAAGAAACATTCTTGTATTGTTCTAGAAAACCTTAGTTTCCATTCAGGGAAGAGGGTAGAATAAAGATCTTCTGTTTGTAGGGAGTCTTTGAAAAGGATTTTGTTTTTCATTGTGGAATAACATGTGAACATCTAAGTGTATGGCTCAGTGTATGCTCATAAAAGCACCACCCCGATCAAGATACAGAACATTTTTAGCACCTAAGAAGGTTCCCCTGGGCTCTTCCTCTATCAATATTATACCCTGGAAGTAAACACTGTTCTGCCTTCTATCTATGTTGATTAGTTTCTTGCATACTTGAACTTCATATGAATGGAATCAAATAGTGTCCTCTTTTGTGTCTGGCTCTTTCACTCACCATAATGTGAGATTTTTTTGTTCTAGGTCTGATACAGAATTCAGCAAATTTCCAGAGGATTAGAAGAAGCTGTTCCCAAATTCACACTGTAAAGCCCTATATACTGCCACCATCTCATCACTCTTGTTCACCATGACCTTCATGGCCCACAAAGAAATAGAAAAATATCAAGGCCCCTAAGATTCTGGCATCAGGAGGCCTGAGAGGTCAAAGGTTTGTAATCCTGCAAAATAGACAGGACCAAGAACTTTGGTCATCCTGTCTCTCCAGTAACATCCAGTGACCTATGATGGAGACAGAGACTCAGGGACAGGACTATGTGGCACTGGGGCTGGTAGGACTTCTCTTGACTTGTAGGCTTGACCAATGATGTCAAGCTTGCCTTTATCTGTACTACCTCAGCATCCACTACCAACCCTCTCTTTTCTTAACCATATCTGGACTCCCTTTTCTGGGTTGGGGACTGATATCCCCAAGAAGCTGAGGAACCAGTCTTTCTTCCCCTCCCCACTCCAACTTTTCCTATCTGGAGGAGCTACCTCACTCCTTTGAGCTACCAGCTAGGAGGTGGGGAGGGAGGTGTCAAACCTGAGATAGGGACCAAACCACCTGCTGGGTTCTCAGATGGAAATGACCTTCAGAAGATTTGCCACTGTTCTCTCCTCCCTCTCATGGCTGCTGACCTTCTCATAAGCTTTACCTGTGGCTTCTTGTCCCTCTCCTCTGGGGATGGGTCTGTTTCTCTGTATACCACAGCTTTGGTTACCAGCATGTCAGGATGCTGTAGTTTGGCCTCCTTGATGGCTAAAGCCAGAGCCTGGTGGAAAAGCAAAGCAAAGTGAGAAACCATGAAGTGTCAGATATGGGACAGACCTTGGAGACCAACTAACCCAAGCCCCTTAGTGCAAGCTGGGGAAACTGAGGCCTAGGGAGGAGCAGTAGTTAAACAGAGTTAAAGAGAGAGACTAGAGCTTAGTATGTCTGGCTCCTTCTGGCTCTTATTCAATGCCCCTTCCTTGAGGGCTCCTTGTGAGGGCAGGAACAGCAGGAAACACACTTTCTTTGCCCTAACAGCAGCCATTCATGGGTAATCCAGTATGAGAGAGATTGGGGACTTGGTAGTACCACTGGGGATAACATTCCCTGTCCCCATACCTGGTCCTGATCGACATCTTCATCTCCAGTAATGATGATTCGCTTCTCGATCCTTGTCTCAGAAAACCCTCCTTTCACAGTCTGCAGGGATGAGGGAGGTGAGGTCACTCTTGGGTTCTGATGGGGCAGTAGCCGTGACAGGGGATCTATCCAAATGTCTCTCAAGGGCAAGTCTGAGAACCAGCCATTACTTTCTCTCCTGGCTTCCTCAGTTTTTCCTTTTCTGGTTTTGGGAGCAGAGCTTGTCTGGATGTCACCACTCCTCCAACTGCTAAATTGTCCCATCTAGGTTTTCTAAGCCCGGCTCAAATGCTGTCTCCCTGATACTGGCTGACAATGATTCCACTTTCCTGCCTCGGGACTCCGTGAACACCAAGTTTGTATCTTTCACCGTTCTGGGCCTCTCTGCCTTGTCCTTATTTATGTATAAGGCCTGGCTCACCTCACTAGGGCAGGGTCTGTGTTTTGCTAATCTCTATATGCTCCCCTCTCCCATTCCCCTGTCCACTCTGACCAGGGCAGGTGTTGAATGCAGATTTGTTGAATGAACACATGAATGAAATGTGAATGGTGACAAGGTTCTACCTTAAATGATTCCAAACACTACTACAAGAGAAATTTTCATTACTTAAAACCTCTGCTATCTCTCCAAGGGGTTGAGTTTGGGTGCAAGTTTAGAAGAAGAGGGGATATAACCATATCAAAGGACGGTGGAGATCCAAGCTAGAGTCAGGAGGCAACTTTGCAGGGGGGCTTTAATGAGCAGACAGAAAGAAAAGGGGCCCCAGTTGGCAGGGCCAAGAGGAACTTTGAGAAGAGTTAACTGAGCTGTGTGCTATGGGGGCTGTGTTGTAAAACCTTCCCATAAAACCTTCAGTGAAGTCACCATTGCTCACGAATGCTTTTGGTGAGGGTGGGAATGTAAAGAGATGCAGAGTCCTACACAGGAGCAGGCAGGGACCAGGACAGCATGTGTGCACCAAGGGCCAGTGTTGTCTACTAGAATTCTCCATTTGGATGGCTCTTCAGAACCTCCAGCTCAACCTGGCTTCCTGACCTCTCTTGTCCAGATCTCCATCCCTGGCCTGGGCACCCTCTTGACTTCCTCCTGGTCACCAGTCGTGGATACGTCAGCCATCTGTCTCTCAGCCCTTTGTCTTGATTGGCTGGATCACCGTAGATGCTCCCAGAAATGCCCCCCTTCTTTAGTCCTTCCTGTCCTTCCTCCACTCTGATTCCTACCCTGACCCAGGCCATCAGCTCTAGGCCTGAGTTTTCAACTTTTCCTCCTTTCTCCTATCTACCACCCATTCTGGTGGACCCAATCTTAGTTCCTTAAATCTGTTTTCACTGGGACACGCCCCAGTTGCACTTGATTAACAGCTTCCCAATTTCTCTCAGACTCAGAGCCTTCATAATCAAATGTGTTCTGGTAACTGTCTTATTTGTCTGTAGATCCATTTCCCTTGCCCCAAATCCAACCTAACTGCCCACTGTTACATCCTCTCCATGTTTCTTCTTCCTTTGTTCCTCCTGTTCCCCACAAACATGCATTGCTTCCAGCCACCTCCAGCAGCTCCTAAGGCAGAGTCTGGCATAAAGTTGATACTCACTACCATTTACTCACTGAATGAACAAATAAATACACACAGTTTCTACTCCTGTCTTCTGCTTTGCTTAGAACACCTGTATCTGTCTCCTCCTCCCTCACAAGTCCTCCTTGGTTTTCCAGGATGCTGCTCATACCCCATTTTTCCCCAGGAGATATTTACTGACTTTTCTAAAGCTCCCATACTCTTTTTACCTTGCCCCTTTTAAGTTCTTCTAGTACTTAAGGTCTCTAAAGCACAAACGCATGGTCCACAATTACTTCAAAAGTGATGCTCTCATCATTGCCCTCCCTCTCAGCTGTAAATGCTGTAAGGGTGGAGTCCATGCCTAGGACAACATGTAGCACAGAACAAAGCACACGGCACTCAAGAAACTGGTAAAAAAATAAATAAAATAATCTTTTGTTTGCTTTACAGATAGATGAAGCCAAAAGAAGCAGAGCAACGAAAGTGACCTCCCCAAGCCCTGCAGTCAGGCGGGAGTGTATGGTGCCCCTGCCGCTACTCACTTTGGTAACATGGGTGGTGGTAGAGGTTGAGAGGGTTTCCGCGGTGGCGCCGTAGGAGCTGGTGAGGACATCTTTCCCGATGATCTGCAGAATATAACCACCCCCCACCCCGGGTGTCAGGTAAGGACATTGGACTCTGAAGGGGTGGGGCTGAGGTGGAGTAAACCAAGGGAAGAGGATGGGCCCTAAGAAGGTGACATTTGGAAGCCAAGATGCTTGGATCACTGAGTCTAAGAATTCAAGAATACTGGAATCTTTAGAATCCTACACCCATAAAATTCTCAAACCCTGGAATCTAAGATTCCTACAACCTGAGGTCATTGTAGGCTCAGAATTCGAATCCTTTAGGATTAAAAATCCTAGAATCTTAGAAGAACTAACAGAGGGATCTACGGTGGAAACAGAGTCCTCCTGATCCCCTATCCCGTCAGAGCCAGGAATACACTCTCTCCAGGGCTAGATGATGAGAATAAGAGACTTGCAGAATGCGAGAGCTCAAAGAGAACATGCGCTGACATGCTCAGGGTCACAGGAATGGCCACTAACACAGTCAGGTCCAGAATCCAACCCTCTGGACAACCTGTCTACTGCTCTTCCTGAACAGTGAGGTCAGTAAGGGAAGCAGATGCAAAAGAGCTCTCACAGGTGACATGGTGAAGGGCCATTTCACCCTCACACTGTCAATGTCTGGTTTCACTGTGTGTGTGTGTGTGTGTGTGTGAGTGTGTGTGTGTATGCGAGAGAGAGATAGAGAGAGAGAGAGCAGGCAAGGGCTGTTGTGGAGAGCAGCTGGTGAGACAAGACTCTGGTGTGTACTAGGGAGCCCCTATGGGCATCTGACAATGATTCAGCTTCTTGGCACCTCCCTTAAAAGGGCAGCCTTTGGGGCTCGACGTTGCACTGGCAGCAGGCCATCAGCACTGAGTCCCCTAGCCTAAGCTAGCCCTGCCCACTTACCGGAGAAAGAGAACGGATTTCCGTGGCCACCGTCTGTGGGCCTGGGATCATGGCAGCTGCCCCCTTCCCGGACTTGAGACTGTTCTCCTGGGGAAACAATAGCGCTCAAATCTCCAGGTTTGAGGTGAGCGGGTCCCCGGGATGGCTGGAGCAGGTGGCCTTGTGGCTCTCACAGCCGCATGGTTGAGTTGTAACATAAGAAGCAGAGTCTAAAGGCATCATTCAGTTCAGTCTCTCATTCATTCACTCAACTGCTCACTCACATACTCACACACATTCAGTCACCATTTACTGAGTGCCTGGTGTTAGGGACACTGTGGTGAACAAGACACTGTAGTGCTCTCTGGAAACACTAACATAGGAGCTGAGACATTCAGGTTCTCTTCTTGGTTCTGCCACATTCTAGCCATGTGACTTGGGGCATAGCCACTTTCTCTCTATGGGCCTCATGGGTTCACCTGTAAAAAGGGACCTCCTTGCCCTGTCCTACCTTCCATGGAGTCCTTATGAGGCTAAGGGAGGAGAATAGGCTTTGTAAACCAAAATCTGCAGGATGAATGGAGGAGTATAGGCTGGCTATTAATAATATAATAGTAGTTACTGTTTTCTAAGTCCTTTCTACTTGCTAGGCACTATGCTGAAGATGTTATCTCATTTAACCCTCATAACAATGCTAGGGAACAGTTTTCTAATATTCCTGTTTTACAGATGAGACCTGGAGGGCCAGAGAATGTAAGTGGCTTGTCTATATCCACCAGTGAGTTAGTGATAGAGCCAAAATTTAAATCCATGTTTATCAGACTCCAAGTCCTATATACTCTTTCTGCCACACCTCTCTGTCCTCTAAATGCATACTGTTGAACCTGGTCCTATCTTGGATTCCAGCTGCTGGGTTCAGCCTTTCTAGGATCTGGCTTGATAGCCTTGGAATTGTCCATGAACTTATTGTCCTATCTCTGGCAAGGGGCCTGGCTGCCTGCTTCTATCTCCCACTTTCTGTACCATGCCAGGGCTCAGCCTTGTCTGTCCAGGGGACCTGTGTTTGTTCTGCAGCTCCTCTGTGAGTTGAACCCCAGTGCATGGAGTAGATTGGACCTCTGTTTGCTCAGGGATTGGTGAGCACAGAGACCCTATGCCTTGCCCCTGCCTATCTCCCATACTTGCCTCTAGCTTGAGACTGTCAATGAGCAGACAATTTGGTAATCCATCCACACGGTACTTCCTCAGGCCTACCTGGAGTCCCAGAATGGGGCTCAGTGGCAGGCCTTAAAAGGGCAGTCTTCCAGGCTCAATGGTTCCTTTCTCCCAGCTTAGGAAATAGCCCATGGCCCCTTTGGGTTCTATTGTCACTCCAGGCCATTCTCCCTTAAACCTTCTTATGCTCTCACTGATCCCTTTTTCCACCTTCACTCTGAAAACAAAGGCCACTAATGGGGAACAGGCCATTCAAGATGAGACCCCATTTGTTCTTCTCTGCCCCTCCTGGATCTTCAGCCAGCCCTGTCTCCTGCCTCAAGGAGTGGTTCCTCTTCCTGGCCAAGGAGAACCTGCCACCTCCACTCTGGACCCTTTCCCTTCATTCCCAGGACTCTCCTCACTTGCCACCCTCTCTCTGGGCCACGTTAGCCACACAAGGGCTTCCGCTGCCTCATCAGTGTCAATGTCTCCTAGCTCTTTATCTGTAGCCCATATTTTTCTTGAACCTCAGACTTTTAAAGGAGCTCTGGTAGCATAGTGGCTAAGACACTTGCCTGCTAACCAGACGGCTGGCGGTTCAAACCCACCAGCCACTCCTCGGAAGGAAGGTTGGGCAATCCTACTTCTGTAGTGATACTGCCTCGGAAACCCAAGGAGGGGTCGCTATGAGTCAGGTTTGACTTGACGGCACATAACAACAACAACAACAACAACTGGTAGCATAGTGCCTGAGGCACTTGACTGCTAACCAGAAGGCTGGCGGTTCAAACCCACCAGCCACTCCTCAGAAGGACGGTTGGGCAATCTACTTCCGTAGTGATACTGCCTCGGCAACCCAAGGAGGGGTTGCTATGAGTCAGGTCCAACTCGACGACAGCACATAACAACAACAACAACAACAACAGACTTTCAAAACTAGGTGCATTGTAGAAATGTCTCACAGGGACCGCAGACCCAACAAATGCAAAATGGAATTCTCTGCTTCCTCCTGCCCCTGACCCATACCTGTCACCAAACCTGCCTCTCCTCCACTAGTGCTGTGTAGATCATTAGTTCTCAAACTAGAGGGCTTGCTAGGTTGCAGGCCAGAGTATTTGGTTCAGTTGGTGTGCGATGGAGCCTGAGAATGTATTTCTAACAGATTGCCAGGACCACACTTCGAACACCACTAGACTAGTGAATGCGTCACTAGCCTGTCTTCCCTTTCATCACGTGAATATTCTATCAAGGATCAGATCCTGTACTTTCCTCCCTCCAGGCATTTCTTACTTCTGTCCCCTTCTCTGCAGTCACCCCCTCACACTCTAGCCCTGCCCCAGCCAGGGACCCTGCCTCCTCTGTCTCTCCCTTTGGGCGTGTGGGCCCCAGAGCTGAGAAACTCTGTCTTCTTCGATGCTGGATTCACAGTGCCTGACATAGTACTTCACACATCGTGGGTGTTCAATAAATATTTGTGGAAGGAAGGAGGGAGGGAGACAGGCAGGGAGCGGGGAAAGGGATTTTTGTTCTAGCCCATATGCTCCACACATGCTGCTAGAGTAAATCTTTCTAAAACACAGAAACACATATTTGATCGTCACATCATGCCTCTACTTAAAATATTTCAGTGATTCTCCATTGTCTCCAGGATGAAGTTTTAACTTCTTACATGATGTATCAGGCCCTTCAAGCTTTGGCCCCAGCATTCTTTCCCGGCCTCTTCTCTCCCTGTTCCTCCTGCACACATTTGACATCTCAATTTAGTGACCGACCAATTGCCTCTCCCATAACATGCTATATCCTTCCCATTCTTGCCTTTGCACCTGCTGTTCTCACTCCTCGATTGCCTTCTCCCATAGTTGTACCTTAGTCTATCCTCCAAGCACAGCTCAAATACCACTGCCTAGGGAAAGCCTTTTCCAGTTCTTCTCCCCATACTGATCCTCCCTGTGCACCCTAGGATAGCGTTACTACACTGTTAAGTTTCTGAAAGCAGGAAAAAAGTAACAGCAGCTCATACTCAGAGACTACCTACTATATGCCAGGCATTGTGCTAAATAAGGGCTTGGCATAGACTATCTTAGTTCATCCTTACATCAGCCCTTTGAGGTAGATGCTATTATCCCCCTCTGCCTTCCTTTTACAGAAGGAAAAACTGAGGCTTGGAGAGGTTCAGGTAACTCGCCCCAGGTCATCCAGCCAGGAAGTAGAAGAGCTGGGCCTTGTTCACCACTGTGTGCCCAGGACCTGAACTCAAAGGTGCAGCACATTAACGGTGCTTGTGGTTATATTTTCAATGAGTGAATTCTGACAGGCAGTATATTTTCTTCAACTCTGTATCCCCATATCAGGCAGATAGTAGAGACTAATAAATGTTTTTGGAACAAATGAATGGATGATGGATGGATGAGCCAATGAGTGACACAAACTGCCAATTCATCAGAAGAATGAATTTAAGCTTAGCCCTATAAGTATCCTGATGCCATGTGGTGAAGGGAGAGGTGGAACGCAGTAACCCAGGAAAGTGTGCAAGTTGGTGATGGGTTAGGGCTTATTTGTTTTAAAATCTGTGTTTATTCAGAACCTAGCTGGGTAGTCTAAATTGATAACATTCTCCTCCTATGCATGTATCAGGGGTTTGGCAGGGAAAACATTTGAAAACAACTTCCAGAACTTCTCTAGCCTTAGCCTCAGTCCAGCCTCCCCAACTGACATTCACAATGATTAGAACAAAGGAGTAAGGCAAAGTGGCTGAGGTTGAGAGGGGGGCTTCAGGAGTCACTGCCTGGGTTTCACTTGGCTCTACCACTTAATCAGCTGTGTGACCTTGGGGAGGTCACTTTGCCTCTCTGAATCTCCGTTTCCTCATCTGTAAAGGGTAGAGAAACAAGCATCCACCTCATAGTTGAGGACTCAATCCGGATACTGAGGATTCAACGAGACAGTGCCATCACAGTCCTCAGCACACTGCCTGGCACCATGGCATATGTGCCAAACACCACTCCGTTCTGTTTCATCATCAAATGCACTTATCTCAATGGAGTCTCACAAGAACCTGTGAACCAGGCAGGATGGGGATTTTCCCATTTTACAGATGAGGAAACCAGAGGCCAGAATAGGAAAAGGGCCTTTCTTTATGGGTCAGACAGCAAACAGGTAGCAGAACCATTAGGCTCTTTGGGATTTGGTCCCAAATCCTGAATTTCCAATTTAGGATCACTGAACGCCATCTACTGACCAAGGTGAGGAAGTGGCCTGAGACATAAGAGAAAATGCACTGCCGCCAGGGTGGGTCCTCAGGAGGGTCTTCAGTCTCTCCTTCAGACACATAGTGAGATTGACCAGCATAGTCCCCACTGTTACAAATAATCAAATAATACAATCCCTCCTTTCACTCCCTTCCATGGCTGAGATGGTCCAGAGATTCAGGGATTCTACCTCCCACACGATGCCATTTGGAAAACTGAGGTCTGACTGTATTTTCTGGGGCAACTAATATACCATACAGTAAGAATTTGACTGTATGTCCCAGGCCTGGTGCAGCAAGGGCAGATGAGGACTCCCTGAAGCTCTGGAGCAAAGTTAGCTTATTATCTGGCTGTTTTGGAGGTAGAGGGGCTGGTCAGAGAGGGAGGCCTCCTGGGTCCTACTTACCATGGTGGTTGATATGGTCTCTGTGGTGATGGAGGGGGTAGTTGTTGTGAAATCCTTCACCCCTGGGGTACTCCCATCAACCTGCAGGCCAGAGGAGGTGTTATTAGAGGTAGGGAGAGCCGGATCCACCCTGCAGGCATGTGCAGGCTCATGACATTCTCAGTTACAGACAGCAGCTCTACTCTGTACACATGGGGTTGCCATGAGTCAGAATGGACTCAACAGCAACTAACAACAACAACAACAACAATCCTTCGACTAGCATTCCCACTGCTAGGAATTTACTCTTTGGATACAAACTGAAAAATCCACTGTGAACAAGGAAGTTCACTGCAGCACTGATCATTAACTGCAAAAACCAAAAACCACCACAAGGTCTACAAATGGCAGATGGACTAAAGAAATGAAGACTTGCCTCCTAAGTGGGACAGAAAAGAATAAAGGAGGTATATAGTAGGAGAAAGATGTAGCAGTCTGCTTCGATAAAGATTAAAGCCTCGGATGCCCCATGGGGCAGTTCTACTCTGTCCTATAGGCTTGCTATGAGTGGAAACTGACTCGACAGCAACAGATGGGCAATGAGTACAGCCTCCAATAGGAATGATCTCTAATGATTTAAAAAAGAAAAAAAAAAAAGCAAAGCACCAAAGAATATGCTCTCTTTTGTATGAAACTGTTACATACATAGAGATTCAGGTGTGTGTGTGTGTGTGTGTGTGTGTGTGTGTGTGTATGTTGGCTGATACATAAACTTTTTTATGGTAGGAATCATAAGAAAATTTTAATTTTGTTCTGCTTGAATTTTCTAACTGTGAATATTTTTATTTTGTTTTGATTTCAATAACGATCCTGGGGTGTGGGATTTAGAGCCACATTTCTAGTTTTTGCCTTTGTATTTTTCTGTATTAAAAAACAAAACAAAACAAACACTAACATATGATATTAAATCAAACAGGCCAGAGAGGGGAAGCATCTTGCCAGTAATTATACAGCCCATCAGGACTCAAGAGTCTTGACCAGACGACCTCATAAAGCCCCTATGTGTTATAAAAGTGGAAAAAAAAGTCAGGAAAGGACACAATTGTTCACATTGTGGTTGTTTTTTTACTTCAGGTCTTGAGACAAAGTCTAGGCTCCAGGGCAAGAAAGCCCCCAGCACTAGAGCTGTTCTGGCCAGGAAGAACCAAGAGGGCATCTATCAGACCCACAATCTCAATTTTCAAAGTTTAAAAATCACAGAAGGAACTTAGGAAATGTACTGTAAATAATGCATCTGTGTCTACTCATGACTGCTTTCTCTAGTGCGCTAAGTCTGCTTCTTCTTGTTAAGACAAATGATATATGGCTTTCAATTTGTTTATTTTGCCAATCTGAAACTCCCATGCATATAAAATTATCCAAGGTGAGTTGTTTTGACTAAAACTGGACTGAGGATCACTCTCTCTTCCCTTCCAAAGAAGCCCCTGGGATACCTCAAGAAACCTCTCTGGCTCTTTTAAGTCATCAGACATTTGCTATCCTAATCCACTAGAGCTCTCAATGCTGCCAGGAGAAAGGGGGAGACAGATCATTCCCATTTTATAGATGGAGAAATAAAGGCTTTAAGAGTGGTCTGCCCAGGACAAGAACCCAGGACCACTGAGAACCCAGGAAGAATACGGAGTTCAGAAGAGTATCAAGGTTCAAATGTGGGCTCCAGAGGAGCTAAGGCAGGAAAGCCTGGTCAAAGAGCTTGGCCATAACAGTGGGACCCTGCTCTTAAACACCCAATACTTGTGCTCAGGGTACATGGGAAGGCACGGATTACCTGGGTGGTATCCACAGCGGTGACTCTGGTCTGCAGCACAGCCTCTGGCTCGATCTTCTTCCTGATGGCCAAGCTGCTGACAGTCATAGTTTCTGTTTTCACTGGCTGTAGGGAGATGAGGGAGAACATTCCATAACTCAAGCTCTGGCATGATTCCTGGTTACAAGCAATTGTGGCATAGTGTCAGCCGGTTACCTCCTACCAGTACAGCTGGCCAAAGTCTCCAGAAGGGTATGTGAGTCAGAACAAAAGAGGCATGGTGTAAAGTCACAGACTAACAACCCAACAGGAAAGCCAGAACCACCACCAGCACTCAGACAGCCCTGCCACATGACTCCACACCACACCACCTCATAGTGGCTACATGCTATTTTTTTAGGCTACCATTAAAGGAGCATTTCTGGTAGACAATTAATATACTCTGTGCCAGGCCCCACACTAACGTCACTGCATCCTGAATGACTTCAATGGCTATGCCTCCACCTTCCCATTGCTTCTTTGATTTGTTCTCTAGGAGAGGAGCCGCACACCTGGATGCCTGCAGGGGCCAGGCCGATGTAAAGGAGTGAGTTGGACTTGTTGAGGATCAAGGGGAACAAAGAACACGTCTCGTTCCATTCAGACTGGGCTAACTGTTGCCATTCAGTAGTGCAGGTTCTGATTGTTTAATGATATTAAAAAAAAAATCTGGATTTTATGTCTGCCTTGAACATTGTGTTCTTTTAAGATCTATATGGGATCAAACTGACAACAGCACCTGGAAAGGTTAGATAGGAACCTTAGAGGTCAGTGAGTTTATGTAAATGGGGGACAAACAACTCAGAGAAGGAGGATGGGAACGGTTGCACAACTCAGAGAATGTCATCAATGTTACTCGATTGTATGTGTAGAAATGGTCGTATTGGTGTATGTTTTGCTGTGTATAGTCTCAATAACAAAATAAATACAATTTTGAAAATAATAAAACAAAATTCTACATTTTATATTCAATGTCCTGATTTTTAAATCAGGGTCAAAGAAAACACATCTGCTGCCCAGATCTGGCTCGAAGCTACCAGTTTCCAATCTCCTCTAGATGTTTAAGGGGAATGATCAGTTTCTTCTGAGGCCTCCATTAAGCCTAGGTGGCTATATGTGCTACAGGCATCAACATATCTGAGTTGAATGAATAAATGAATGAAAGCCTAGTCAGTCATCTGGTGGGTGCGGCAGTTGAGGTGGGGATGGGGGCTTCATACACATGGTTATAACCCTAAGATCTACTGATTCTTTCAATTAGTTGTCTTCTAAGTGCCTGAGGTTTGCCAGGCCTCAAACCAAGTGGCTTAGAGGAGCTCCTACCTGGCAAGAGAGCTGACCTATCAGCTGACAACCTGACTGCTTCAGATAATGCCAAAGCAGAGGCATTAAAGGGGTAGGGGAGGATGACTTCTGTACAGGGTGGCCAGGAAAGCTTGTGCTACAGAACTGACATCTGAATTGCACCCTGGAACATGACACATTCACAGGCAGAAAAAGGGAGAAAGAGCACTTGTGTCACTAGGGGGGTACGGGCCACACTGTCAGAGGGAGTGCCACCAAAATTACTGTCTATGAAATTTTTGTGCCATGTTTCATCAGAAATTATTTTTTTTCAATAAAAATATCCCCGCAGTTAGTTATAGCAACAAAAACATTTTCTGTAAGCCTAGCTTACATGTGTCAATATACCTACAAGGCTAAAACTCTATGGTAATTAATTTCTGAACTTTCTTTTCTAATGCACTTTCCACCACTTGTCTGCCAGTCTGTCTCACTGTGGTGGCTAGTGTGCTGCTGTGACACTGAAGGCTATGACACTGGTATTTCAAATACCTGCAGGGTCATCCATTGTAGAAGGATGAGGCCTTCCACTTCTGAGAAAACTGGCCACTGAAAACCTTATGAATAGCAGTGAAACACTGTCTGATACATTACTGGATGACCGGGCACTGTTTTGTTTTGTTGTACGTAGGGTCACTATGAGTTGGAGCCAACCCGATGGCACCTGACAACAACAGCAATACACTCTGGTCAGAGCAGTCATTATTACTCAATTATAATGATGCTTCAAATCACGTGGTTTCATCTGTGCTTGCTACAAGCACGTGCTATTGTTTTCATTGCTGCCAGTGTTTTACAGTCACTGACTGGAAAAAGCCTTATATCCAGAGGGTACAGCATGGAGTGAGATCCCAGAGTGGAACAACTCATATTGCAATAACTGGAACATAGGTGAGAGGAGGGTGTGATAGTAGTTAGGCCAGAGCTGGAAGCAATATGTGAGCAAAGAAAGACATGGATTAGAAAGATCCCTTTGCAGCTCTGTAGAGGAGGGACAGAAAGCAGAGAGATCCAGACAGTCTATCCTGTGCCCACTCAATGAGATGTTTCTTTTTCTCTAGGAGCTTCCACTAGTACCCAAAGACCCCGGGGCCAGATGGACTGAAACTGCTGCGCCTTCCCCAGGAAGTCCAAGACCTGGGGAGAGGAGCCTAGGCCTGGATCAGGAAAAATCATCCAATTTTCAGACCATGTCACAGGTGGCCGATAGTCTACAAACACATGCTCTCTGTGGGTGCCATGCAACACAGGCAGGGAGAGGAGGAGGAGTTGAGTAAGACCAGCCTGTCTCCCACCCTTCCTATCCTGTCATCGCTTAACCCCAGGCAAGCAATGGGATCACAGGGTTAAAATGCCAAGGAGTGTGCATTACAGTTAAGCCAACATGGCAAACATGCGAGCACAGAACCATGCTGTTCTGTGGAGGGGCAGTCATGCAACATGAGACCAGGCTTCAGGATGCAGGCCTCTGGGCTGCAGGCTGGTTGCTCAGTCTTCTCACAGAGGGCCCAGGGTCCTCTGAACATGCAATGCCAGGAGAAGACACGTGGGTCTTGATGCTGCTCCACTGTACCTCAAACTGGGGCAAATCCGGGGTGGAGCAGGCCCCTCGATCCGGGCTGTCCTCATTTTCCCCAGACTCATCATCCTGGCTGGGGGCCCCTTTGCTGAGATCCCGGGAGAACACCAGGCCTTCAGTTTCTGAATCACTTTTGTCTCTGTCGAGCTCAGGCAGGCTGCGGGAGAAGTCTTCAAAGGCGCTGCCATGGTAGTCACCGATAACCGTGAAGTCCACCTCAGCCTCCAGGCTGGACGTGGAGCTGACTGTGATGCTGGAGCACTTGCGCTCAATGGCCAGGTGGTTGTCCTTCAGGAACACCGCATCCCTCTCCTGATCCTGGTCCTCGTCGCCTGTGTCGCTCTCTGGGGCCTTGGGACGTGGTGGTTTGACTTTCTCCTCCGAGCCCTCCCTCAGCCCTGCTCTCTATGACCAGACAAAATCAAAGGAATGGGGATGTGGGGTAGGGGGAGAGAGAGAGATCAAGATCGTGAATGTCAGAAGAAATCTTGGGGCCATGTCAATGGAAGAGCAGGTCAGGAAAAGAAAAACACCCCCAGGAAAGGTTCCTTAAAATAACAAACTTATAAAACCAAAAACTTCTCAAGAGTGGGAATGCTCCTTCCCGAGGGTCCTGCCAATCCAGGCACTAATGGCAAAAGCAAGTACAAAGCAGATATCCTGCCAGTGGGCCCTGGACAGGAGGCTCTATCCAAGGTTTAGATCTAGGAGCTCATCAAAAGCAGCACTATGCGAAAGGCAGCAATGACAGCCTGGACCCCAGGCCCATCTGTGCAGTCGGCATTGAGAGACAGAAAATAAGGAGGGAGACCCAAGGATTCAGGGAAACCCAGGAAAGGGAAGGCAGAGAGGCTGGAGCCAAGAGCCTTGAGGGGTAAAGAGGAAGCCAATCTGGTTTGTCAATTCCACTGAGTCTCTGTGGGAGAGTTCAGCTTCACTTAGAGGCAGAACATTACTGGGTAAGGTACCTTCGGGCACAAGCTCCCTGGGAGCTAACGTGCTACACAAATTCAACCCTGAGCTCCACAAGTGGGCCAGGGGGCAGGCCACACGGTGGAGGTTCTGGTCCCATCAGTGTAATTGACAACAGCAGGCCAAGGAAATGCCTAAGGGGAACCAGCAACTCTTGTCCGACATACATACCTCTCAACTGGCCTGTCAGGGATTTAACACCACACACAAACATTTTTTACTATTTCATGACCTTCTTTTTTTAAAAGCAATGTTACACCCACAAAATACTTTAAAAGTACTTGTCTTCAGGTTCTGGAGATTCAGTACTACACTTAGAGATTTGCTTGCATGGGGCACAATGCCCTAAATGAGCCTCCCTTCAGCCAGTTTCTGGAAGGTTGAGAGGTGTGAGGAATACATTCCAGACAAGCCAGAGTTGAGCAGCCACAAGAGGCACTGCCAGAGGCAGATGGAATCTAACGCAACTACGCATCCTTGCAGGTGATGATGACCGGGTCATGGGGCAGAGAGGAACTGCAGAGACCTGAGGGCCTGAGGGGCTGGCGAATCTCAGGCGCCCTCCCTTCCCAGGGGTGTCCACTGCTAAGTTGATGAAGTGCTTCTCTTCCCTGATCGCATCTCCGGACTTGCTCTGGATTAGAGAAGATGGTTAGTCTTAAGGAGGCAGAAAGGAACTTGACATTGGGACTAAGAGGGAACCAGAAGTGAAGGATAGAAACCTATGGACTGTCTACTTCCCCAAGGCAGCAGAACTAGGGGAAAGGGAAGGATGAAGGAAGATCACTGGACAAGCCAAGCAAGACAGGTAGGAATCTGGCAGGTGGGAGCAGCAAGGCAAAGCAAGTGTAGTTGGCTGGTGGTGCTGCTAGCTACTCCGTTAGAGTTATGCGGACCCTCTGGGTACCAGGTCACACCAGAAGCTGGTGGTCTTTAGGGCCAAGCTAACATGGATCAAGCAGATGAACCCATCATTCAGTCTGCCTACAATCAGGCCTGTCTTGGGAAAAAGAACTCATAGGGATGGACAAGCAGCCTCTGATTGCAGTAATGACAAGGGGCCACAGAAACATGCTTCTAAAGAGCTACACAGCATGCGGTCAGTTCCCCCAAGAGGGGCAGTGGTAGGGGCAGGGGTCACATGGCCAGTTACCCCAGCAGCTTCCTCCAGCGTGGTTTCACAGCCTGAATCAGGGGACAAGAGCTCTAGTTCCATGCATCCTTCCTGGTGGGATGTGGTAGAAAGGTTGTCCTCGAAGTTTCTGGTGCCCAGAGGCACTGTTGAGGAATATGTGACTTTGGGGCTGGCAAAGTCTCCTGGGGGCTGTAGTTGCATGAAGCCCAGGTCTAAAAGCTTATTCCGCTGTTGTTCTACCTGGCCTGTGGAGGCCTCTGGAGACAACTCATTTGGAATGGTCCTTGTTTCACCCTGACTTGCTCGATGAGTTTCAGCTCCATGGGTCTCAAATATCCTAATTTTGTTGGCTACTGAGGTCTTGCTAATATCCTCCAGGGAGCCTTCTTGGCTCCCAGCCTGGAAAGAGGTCATCTCCTTTTGCTTCCCTGAAGAGAACACCAAACCCGGGGGTATGATCTCCTCAGCTTCCTCAGGAATAATTCTGGGCTTTCTACTGGTGATGGGAGGCAGCTTGTGTTCACCTCCATCAGGGGTCACAACCAACGGTACAAGGTCCTTGGGATCAAGGCTCTGGTTGGGAGGATGGGCATGTTTGAGAAATACAGGGGCCTGTTCTCCAAAGGGATCCCTGAACTCTGGAGGCTCCACTGACCTACGAGGGGCTGGGTTTTGAAAATCTTCTGGAACTGCCAGAGCCTTAAATTGATCAGGAGAGGCTGGAAGAGGGGTGATCACCTCCATCTGAAGAAATGCTGAGGCTTCATTGTCCTTTGTCTCAGGTTCTCCTCTTTGGGTGTGAAACAGACCCATCTCTGTTCCAAGTTTGGCTGGTTTATTTGTATTATTAGGAGGAATGGTCAAAAGAAGGGCACAGGCCTCAAGGTGTGGGTGTACAACACCATCTCTGTGAGGTGAGTGGTTCTTCAGTCCTGCAGAGGAACTTTTCTCAGCCTTTCCCATCAAATCTCCATTCACAGGGACCTCTTCCTCGTTGGATCCGCTGGCTTTTGGGTGGGTCATCTCTTCTTTCACTCCCTGCTGGACTTCTTCCCAGTTCTCAGCAAATGTCTGCTCTGGAGAAGGGCTCTTACTGAGCTGCTTGACAAAGACTTTAAGGTCATCCGGTTCTCCATGGCTCTTAGGGGACCTTGTCCCTTCCTCTGAAAAAGCTGTGGGGGCTTCATCCATGTTCCTGCCAGGAGCTGCATCAGAGCCCAGCTGGTCTGAGGAATTCACCAGAGAGCTCTCTGGGAGCTCCTCCAAGAGCTCCAGCCTGGTCTCATTTCCAGGAGGGACATCCAGGTACTCTTCTCTCTCCTCCAGTGGGGGAGGGAGGGCTTGGTCTTCAGAGTCTTTCTCTCCATAGTTTAAGTAGAAGCTCCTTTCTGCAAAGGAGGTATCAGTTTCGTCACTTGAGTCAGCTCTGGCTTCTGCATGGGCTGGGTCCAGCAGAAATGACTGGAGTCCTCCTTTGTCAGAGGCTGGAGATAGGAGGTCCACCTCTGCTGGCCTGGTCCCTGAGGCAGCAAGTCTTCCACAAGTCTGAAATTCCTCTAGTTCCTTTCTCAACTCCATGTGACTTGCCTGCTGACCAGCTGAGACATGGTGGTTCTTGATAGTTGCCTCTTCAGTGCCCACCCTGAGCTGAGAGCCCTCTGGGATCTTTTCTACCAATGCGCAACCTGCGGTCAGGGAAGCCCTGCGCAGGTCTTCTCTGACCCAGGGGCCTTCCTCCCACACAGATTCAAAGTCTTCAGGACTTGCAATCATCCTTCCTCGTTGCTGGGTATTTGTTCTTCTGATTTCCACCATTTCTTCCGTAGCCACTTCAACTTTAAACTTGTCCACTAGAACATCTACCTTGGAGAGTCTACCATCAGCCAGGATATCAGCAAGACCTGCCCCACTTTCTTCCTGCTGCAGCGTGGCCACTTCTAGGAGATTGAGTTCTTCTGGCCTAGTGTACTTTCTTTCTATAAATACCCAATGTTCTGAACCCTGTGTTTCAATTGGAGCAAGAAGAATTAACATGAAATTATCAGGTACCTAAAGAATGGGTCATTTTTTCCCTTTGTAACAAGGGACAGATCTATAGCTGAAATGTGGACTCTAGGATGGCATGTCCCCAGAGGGGAGGGGAGGAAGGCAAAACAATGCCAGTCATCTTCATCAAGGCTACTTTTCCCATCAAGGCACCCTGTGAATTATTTAATGACTCTCCTCAACCATCCTCCCCCACTTGGTAAAATGGGATGGGGTCTTATGCCCTCCTGATATTAACCATGGGGCAACAGAGATCCATAGATGGGCCAGGACCCGCCTAACCATCACACATGTCCCTGAAATCAGAGTCATTTTCCTCTTATAATAATGTAACTGGCACTGTCAGAAGGGAAGGAGCTTATGCCATATGGAATCTTTGAATGTTAGAGCTGAAAGAACTTCTTAAGACATCATTCTGTTCAATCTCATTGTGGAAACGGGGAAACTGAGGCCTGGAAAAGGTCCGTTACTTGCCCAAGGTTACAATTAGTTGATGGCAGAGTCAGAATGTCTGATTTTTGATGCCTGAGACCTGTAATGATTTATCTCACAATTTATGGAATATGGGTTCCAACTGTGATGTAACGTCAAGCTGAGAGAAAGCATTAAGTTCCATAGGCCACAGCCTGACATCTGACTTTTCTACAGAAGCTTCTGGGGAGGAGACAGATTAGTACTGAAGATAGAAGCAGCAGCTCCAGAGGTTAGTGTCAGTTGCCACAATAGCTTAAACAGCTTGAACACTGTGGTGTTCAGTCCAAAAGAAACAATACTAGGCCCATCCTTGAAGAATTCCAACAAAATCCATAGAAAGTGTAGAAAAGGACTGGTCAGAACACATCATGGAAGGAAAAGATCTAAAAGTCCAAGCAGCAAGTCAAAGGTACCAAACAGAGTCTAGTACTGTCAAACCATCTACAAATCTCCCCTGAAGAGCCCTTTGAACAGTGCTTAGGAGAGAGTGAATATACTTTTAGAATACTGAAAAAGCAAGAAGTCTATTGGGTTTTAATCTTTTAACCACAGAACACTTTCTTCATTAAATAATGAAGTCCAATAAGTAATACAAATGTAGAGCTGCCCTGTTGAAGTCAGGGGCCTAGCTACCACAGTGTCCTGAGGGATCTCTCTTCTTTGAAGTGACTGCTCTGATTCAAGACCCTCATGATACAGATGTGGAAAACTAAGGCCTAGAGAAGCTGAGTACATGCCCGAGTGTCAGAGTGAGCTAGAGGCAAATCAGGCCTAGAACCTTAGTCTCTGACTCCTGGTTCTGCAAAGTATGTTCCTTCTACCCTACCATGACCACCTCCATGGTAATGTGTACCAAAAGCTGCTCCTAACAACAAGAAGGGGAAGGTTCATATGACCTGGGACTCCTTTTCAGGCATGTCCCTCCCAGGTTATGACTTGATGAGAGGTCTGTCAATTCCACCCCACATAAGATCTGGAAGATCTTGAAAGATCTGGAGTATTCTGAAGGATCAAGGTCACATAAATTCTCTTTCCCTGACTCCTCCATTCCATTTTAGCAAAACCTCCATGACTGTCATGGAATCAGATCTCAGTAAGAGACTCTTGCCCATGGGGAATAGAGATAAATGGAAGAAGGAGAGTTCAGACAAAGTCTGATTTGGGTTTCTGAGATTTTACTTTAGGTTTTCAAGTCTTCAGGACAATAGTACTTGAACCTGCCCAGAGAGAAGTACTTAGAAAGCCTACAGAAACCAGCTATTTTATCTTCTACTTGGAAAAGTTCCTTTAGCTGCTCCTATTTCAGCTTATACATCAGCCTGGCAAAGATGGTCAAAGTTGGTCAATGAGGCCGCTTCTAGAACATTCCTACCCCAAGTATAACTTGAAAGTAGGTTAGATAAGCAAGAGTGAGTGGTATGAGAGATGGCACAGAACAAAAAGGAAGAGTCTACAGGAAGGAAAAGGGAAGCGTTTACTGATATTTAGCTACAATGTGCCGGGCAACGTGAGGACTTTATTAAATTTAATCCTAAAATGATAACCTGTAGAGAAAGTATTATTATCCTTATTTCAGAAAGGGAAACTGAGGCTCCCAGAGGGGAGGCGACTTGCATAAGATCACAGAGTGAGCAGCTGGGGAAGGAGAAGGGGCTCTGTTTCTAATAAGTGAAAGCAGACATATAGGATCGTGAGAGAAAAAAGACTGAACAAAGAAGAAATATTTCTCTGGCCCCAGGGCACTGGTGGAGCCCTCTGTGGTCCTGGAGATTGGTCTCAAAGTCGTTCTGACCTGATTCACAGGATGGGATAATGTCAGGGTAGCCCCAGATTTTGTCAGCTCTGCGCCATTATTTCCAGTGATCCTTGCTCAGAGCACCCCCTGCTACAGCTGGGGGCATGCAGCCAAAGAGAAGCTATGAAACATGCTGGGAGCAGAAGTAGAGCTGTTCTGTTCCCACGCAGCCAAGACAGAAGAAAACCTCCCGCCAAATGGTTCCGCTCCAGGCAGCTCAGGCCCCACCTGGAACTCTGGGTCACAGTCTGAGGGGTTCCAGAACAAGGAGCCCTCTAGAAACCATGTCTTGGGAGCAGCTGTTGAAGGAACTGAAAGGGCTCAGCTTCGAGAAGAGAAGATTAGGAGGGGGGAATGTTCAAATCTCTGAAGGTCTGTCCTGGGAGGAGGATGCAGAGCATATCTCCAGGTGCCAGACAGCAGGACTAGGCCCACAGGTAGGTGATTCAGAACAGCAGATTTCAACTCAATAGAAAACATGTCAGTTGACGATTGAAGACAGAATGGGCTGCCTTGAAGGACAGTGAGAGCTCCCTCTGTGGAAGAGGCTAGATAGATAATTTATAGAGATGCTGATAAAGGACACCTGTTGGGGGTTCCCGCCCAAGTGTGGGCACCTGTCCTTGGTTCTACAAACATCTCTGTGCTCCAGGGCCTCATTATTTCCCTAACCTTGAGGTGTTGTCAACTACTCCTGTCCAACTTCTCTCAAGAGAGAGTGCTGGTAGTTTTGTTTTTATTTTTGCATTGAGGAAAAATTCACGGCCTAGAACTGTGATTTATGTTTTCCATTTATGTAGCTGACTCATTTCTATTTTACAGTCCAGTACATTTTCAACAGCTACAAAATTCTTTCTCTGGGAACTCAGAAAGGCATATGCCCTCACACATACTCTGCCAACAGAGGAGGGTCAAGTATCAGGGAGAAGAAGGTTCAACCAGATGATCGGCCAGTACCTTCCAATCCTAAAGTCTATGAGGTCCCAGTATAGAGGATATAGCCCTCTGATGCCTAGGCCTGGATTCTGAGTTCTGCATCCATGCAAGGGGCACAGGAAGTATCAAGAACCCTTGACCTACTCCCATTCTAGGCACAGAAGCAAAGTTGTCCTCATTTAGGACATTTGCCTGCCCAACATCTCTACAACCTGAAGGATGCTCACTGGGCAGACCTGGAGATCCTGACAGATCCTAGCCAGGAAGAGTTCAGAGGGAATGAAGGCAGGGGATGGATGGGATGTCATCCCCTAATCAGACACTGCTAGATCTTATTCAAGTTTCTGAGCAGAGACAAGACCTCAGGGAAGACCCCTGATCCCAGAGCTGAGACGTTAGAGTCAGACCAATGTTGCCTGCCTCACCAGGCCTAACAGAGTGGTAATTTCTGTCTTCTCCTTTGCAGCCAGGATTAACACAGGCTTTTCTGTCTTCCCAGGATGATTTCTGTCCTATCCCTTCAGCAAAACAATGGTTGAAGGAGGGGTTGGCCCTTTATGGATCCCTGGGATGGAGATGCTCAGTTGTCACAGCCTAGGGACAACATGGGCTACCCAGTGCTCCCACTTGCATGGCAGAATCTGGTCTGCTCCCCTCACCCCAGAGGAAGGGTATTCTTAAGACTTAGAGGGTGGTTGTGGGTGGGCAGGAGGTCCCAGGAGGGAAGGAGCACAGGAAGGTGAAGACAGACAGTAACCTCAGGAGACGCTGCAAGGCTTTTCTGAGTGAACACTTCCAAGCCTATGGCTGTTCCAGGCTCAGGTACCAAGTCCTGCTGAGAGGTGTCCTGGGTCCTCTGGGACTGCAGGGGAGGCCCAGGGCCAGAGGAAAGGAAAAGAGGGAGGAAGGGAAGGAGACAGAGAGAGAGAGAGAGAGACAGAGGCAGGAAGATAGGGAGAGAGAAAAAGCAGGAGAGAAATACATACACAGAGAGTCTGTAAACAGGCCAGGTTGTTAAATCCCACATCCTTAGGGTTTGTGGATTAGGTCATTTTGCCTTGGGGACAAAATGGAGAGAGACTGCCCTTCTGAGCCACTGAAGAGAGGACCACAGTCAGCTGCCAGCCAGTGCTGTGGCTTTAGGCCCTTTCCTCATCGCCTTGCCCACTCTCATTCAAGAGTATTTGGAGCCATATGATTTGGACTCTGATTCCAAGTCTTCCCTGAGTGACTTTGGTTTTGGCTATGGTTCAGTCCTGCAGTTTAGGTCACAGCCTTTTTAAAAAGCTTTCTTTGAAACTGAAACTCAGGTTCAGCAATTGGGTACAGTTCTTTATAGTCTGGGGTTCCTTATTTTGGTTTAAGTTCCCAATGTGCTCTCCTTGGCCCAGATGGGGCCCAACAATGTGTGGGGAAGCTACTAGGAACTCTGGCTGCCAGATCCCTGCAGGATGTCCCCTACAAAGCCCATATTTGGATCAGGGATGCTAGTCACCATCAGCAATGACCCCATGACTGTCCAGCACTTTCTAGTTTATAAAGTACTTTTACATCCATTATTTCATTCAATCTTACCAATAATCCTATGGAGTAGCAGTCTTGGTCCCCCTAAAGATGGACCAGGCAGTGAGGCTCAGAGAGGCAAAGTCACTCACCTAAGGACTTAGTCCAGTCCTTGTCCATGGCTCCTCCTATCTCCCAAATCTTCAAGGGCCCCTAAATGCCAGTGGGTCATGCAAGCCAGCTCTAAATGGTCCATCACTCCAATGTGAACTCCTGGAACATACTCCTTTTCATCAGTGGACTACACTTCTTGGATGGGGAGAGGGACAGGACAGACTCTGTTTATAAGACCCATCTTTTAGCAGTTCCAGTTATCACCAGCAGGAGGGGCACAACTCCCAACCAGGCAGCTGTGTACCAGAGAGGCACTCCAAGGCTCCAGAACTTCCTTCTCTTCTTTTCTGAAGTCCAATCTTTTCAGTAGCTCCTGCATCCCACCTCACCCACAGCCAGCCCAAGGCCCAGCACACCTCAAGAATGATTAGAGGCACTGCTCTGGCCAAGCCTCCAGGCATGAAGTGGGTGGGGTCTTAACAAGCTTACAGCCCCAGTCTTGGTTGTGTGAGAGGTAATCACAGAGGCCCTTAGTAGATGCAGATTTGTCCCCCCTCCATGGCACTAGCCATACAGGATACCAATACTCCCCAAAGCATCCCCAATTTTGTTAATCACCAGCCAGGAAGCTACCAGAGTAGCTCTCTCTGAGCTGACATCTCTCACTGGGCAAAGCCCTCTGTTATCTGGCATGGCCAGGCTGGGAAGTGCTGATTCAATCAAACGTTCTGCTTATTAGATCATGGATGTATCACCAATTTTCAAAGTACTAGAGGGGGACACACACACAGTTGACTCTACAATTGGTCTTCACACGATTTGGTCTTGCTACTAGGCGGCTGTGACTTAATGACTGACTGGCAAATATAATGTCCTGGGACACAAGAAAAGCAGGCCTGGCCCCTCTTCTAGAAGTCCCATCCCCTCTCTGGGCCTGGGTAGAATGACAACCTTGAACCAACACTCTAAGGGTCCTTCCAGTGTTAAAAAATATTCTGATTTGAAGGTAACCCTTGTGAAAGAGGCCAGGACTCTCAAAATGAAATAGAAAGTAACCATATTAAGCATTGATCACATGCCAGGAACTCTGCTGGTCCCTCTTCATGCTGTATCTTATTTGATCCTCACAGCATCCCTATGAAGAAGGTACTTTTATTATTTCCATTTGATGGAAGCTCCCAGAGGTTAAGTAACAAGTCCTGAGTCCTTAGCCAGCAGGCCAAGGAACTAGAATTCAAACCCAGGCAGGGTAAGCCTAGACAACAACTCAGGTTTGAGATCAGTAAGCAGAAATTCTAAAGGAAAAAAAAAAAAAAAAAAGCCTAAGTAGAAACTCGGGTAAATATTGACAAGATTTAGCAAGCACTAAAAAAATAGCTTGAGATTATAAATAAAAGAATCCTCAATTATAAATACAAGAATTCTCAAAAATCTTATTTTTCTTTTTTCAACTGAGAAAAATTCCTATGCTTTCTACACTAAAAGATGGGTCATGTGGGATCCTTTTCTGAAGCATCAGGAACAGACCTGATATTTGTGGAGGATTTGTTTTCCTCTAGTCAGCTCTGAGGATCCTTCTAGGAGGGTAAAAACCCACTACTGCTGAGTTGATTCCAATTCACCGTGACCCTATAGGACAGAGTAGAGCTGCCCCACTGAGTTTCCAAGGCTATAATCTTTATGGAAGTAGACTGCCACGTCTTCCTCCCACAGGGCAGCTGGTGGGTTCATACCAACATTTCAGTTAGCAGCTGAGCATCTAAAACACTGCACCACCAGGGGTCCTTTCCAGCAGGGTATGTACCCCCAATAGCATGACAGAGTCTGGTTACTGAACAGAACTACAGGGGCTCTCAAAGTTTAGTATGCATAAGGAATGCCTGGGACACTTGTTTAAAATGCTGGTTCCAGGGCTGTACCTCTAAATATGCTGATTCAGTAGATCTGATGTGGGGCCCAGGAATCTGCATTTCTAATAAGCACCTGTTCCCCGTGTTCTGTGGCTGATGGAAGGGGAGTATGCCAAGCCACTCCAAGTCTTTTCAGTTTTTCATGCTTCAAGGTGGTCCTTGGGGTCCAGGATTACAAGATTTAGGGAATTTGTCATATTTAGCCTAAGCTGTCACCCTACCCCAACCAACCCATCATGCAGCAATGGGTGGGTTGGGGGCACATATAAGTATGCAGGCTGAGTATAAGTCAGTACATAGCAACAACTTTCCCAATAACTCGTTCCCCCCAGCCCCTACTGAGGGGTTTAGGGTGAGACTTACCTCGTTGGCTTTCTCAGGAGTTCCCTTGGGGGAGGGAGAGGCGGGCGAGGAGGGCAGCCTGCGCTCCCGCTCCCAGTCTCGATCCCGGTGGATTAGTTTGCTGTTGGGCTCCTTTAGGGTCCTCTTGAGCTCATTGATGCTGGCCTGGTGCTTCAGCAAGACGTCCTCTGGCTTGTCTAAGAACTGGGGATGGATGGAGAGGGCAGCCAATGTCAGAGGAACAGCTCTGCTCAGGGGATGCAGGGGATGGTGACAGTGGTAACAGCTGCCATCACTGCCCTTACATCAGCGATGTGATTCCCACCCATGACCCCTGACCCTGACAACAGCCCCGTAAGCCAGGTAGAGCAGGTGCACATACCAAGGCACACAGCACTCAAGATTAAAAAGAAGAGACTTCTAGTCAGGCAGCCACTTTCTCTTCTACCCTGGTCTTTGAACACTCAACTCAAGCCACATCCCACAGGTCTGGGTGAATTACCTTTGGTGTTGTGATTCCAGACTTAGTCAGGGACGGAGCTCACTTCTATGCCTCTGATTTCCCTCTGTTACAAACCAAGGCGCAGAGAAGGCAGCCATCTGTGGGAGTGAGGACTCACCAGCCCTGTTCACTGGGCTGTTCTGGCTCCCTCCCTGGCCTCCTGGATCCTGGTCCCTACCTTCTGGCCTAGATTTGGATCCCTGTGCTTAGCCAAGTTCCCAGTCTGGTCCTCTCCTAACCCAACACATGCAATTGCTCAGGTCCTGTGGAGACTTGGAGTGAAGATATTCCTCATCCCAGTCATCTAGGGGCATCCATAAAAATGGCTCCTGTGCCCACACCAAGGAACAAAGATCAGGAAAGAATTGCATTCTGCCTTTCTGCTGTGAGCCCTCCCTGCTCCAACCACCTAGGATTTTCTAGAGACTTTCTATTGACTCCTCAGCAGCAGAGAGGGTGAGGTATGACCTGAGAGACAGAAAACCTAGGATTCTGGGGAACAGCCAGGAAAATTGGCAAAAGTAGAGACCAAGAAGAATAAAAGTCCTGAGGCTAAGATCAAGAACTGAGCCAGGTAGAGCTGGAGTCATAGGTGTGTTCCCCAGTAAATCACAAATCTGAGTTCAAGCCTATAGCACATGACAGAGTGATCTGTCCTGTGAGCACCAGCCTTTGTGCAAGAGCCAGAAGACATGCCAAAGATTCTCTGTCTATTTCTGGGGACAGAGCAGGTGGGCTGGCAACCCAGGGATCTATACCTGCAAGGCTGCTTGAGGAATCATGTCAACTCAATTTAGGAAATAAGAAATATTCAAGAAATAAGACAATTACAGCTTATTAAAGTCAGATCCGGTGATTCTAGAAGAACCACCCGGAAAGTAAGGTTACCCTCAGACAAGGCTAGAATCTTTCCTTGGGCTCATCTCTGGTATCTAAGGATTCACTATGGGTGACCCCCAAGCTACCTCAGGGAGGAAGCCAATCACACTGAGGCTTCTGCTTTCCTTCTAAACATGTGTCTGTACCTTCAGCATTCTTTTCTGAGCTAAGCTGCTTTCAGGACAATGCCTGTCTGGAAAGTTCAATCTAATGGAATTGGTATGACGGGGTGGGTTTGAGCTGTAACGGATACTGAGTCTCAACCTAAGATGTAGCTTGCGATCTCCACCCTGAGCCTGCTGTGCTAGCTCTGTGAACACACAGTGCTCTTGAAGACTGGAGGGAAAAGTGGAATCCTTTATGGACCTTGGGGAAACCTAGTCTGAATGCCTGGCTGTACAGATGGAGGCCTAGTACCGGAGGGGACTTGTCCAAGGCCCTCAAAGAGTCTGTAGCAGAACTGGGGTTAAAACCCAGATCACGTGACCCCAGGTCAGGCCCCTCCCTTGTGCCCCTGCCTCTGCCCCTTTTCCTACGTAGCCCAACAAAACACATTTCTCTGTAGTTCGGTGCAAATTAAGAGGTGGAGGCTGTGAGAAAGGTGTGGACAAGTGGTTAACACAGAGGAGTAAGCTGAGGAAAGCAAGAAATGGAAAGAGGAAGAGGAAAAGATTTTCCTTGACAGTCAGTGCTGGAGCAGCAGTAGGCCCCAGCCCCAAGGAGGCGGAACTGGAGTCTGAGAAGGTGCACATGTGCTCAGAAGGTGCCCCCTTCCCACCTCAGCCCCACTCCCACAAAGAGAAGCTTGAGGCAAGGACATGGTACACAGAAAAGATGGAGGGCACAATCAAACAGTACTGTCAGGAAGGAGATGAGTCTAAGGAACGGTTTGTGGTAGGGGAATGGGGGAAATGAGTTAAATGAAAGCATGGCATGGCCTGGAAGAGCTGGCGCACATAGGTGGGATGGTCAGCAAGTGAGAAGCAAGCAGGGAGTACCAGGTGGTCTGGACAGACAGAGTGCAAAGCTGGGTATGACTTAGAAGGCAGGGAGAGACGGTGGGTTGGGTGGTGGAGTCTGAGCAGGGAGTAGGAGAGATGAGCTTGACAAGGGAGGTAGGAGCGGGATGGTGGGGGGCATGGAGATGAAGCTGACAATGGGACGTGAGATGGTGCAGGGGAGATGAGTGTGGGATGGTGACAAATGAGACAAGGATGTGGATGGCTGGGTAGGTAGGGACAGGTCCCATGCAGTACCTCCTGCTTGTGTCTCGGCGTGGTTTCCTGCTCCGGCTAGCGGGATGTGGTAGGAGGGAAAGGAACCAGCAGGGTCAGTAGAGCAAATGGATTAGAGATCCCACGAATGGTCTGGTCCAAAAAAGAGCCCGGAGAACTCCCACCCAAGCAACAGAGGCCAGAGAAGCTGGCTGAGCCATCAGCAGGGCAGTGAGGCAGTCAGAAGACGGTGTAGGCCATGAAGCAGGGAGCTGGGCCCAGGAAGGCAAAGGAGGGGCTGAGGGACTAGATGCCAAATGAGGAGAGTTGGGACCCAAGTATGTCCAGGTATGCATGTTTCTTACTGTCAGCATGCATGTGTATTCATGAGCTGTGGGAAAAAATTGCTTAACCACTTCACCAAGAGGAAGGCATCCCTGGCCTATGTGTGCATATGCCTCTGTGCATATGCTGTTTGTATGTCTATGTGCATAAACCTTAAAGTGAGAAAGTACATATGTCTGAGTAAATGCATGTGAATCTGAGGTTGCTCATGCCTGCCTGAGAGTGTAGACATGTATATTGGGAGTGGGGGTGTGTATGTACGTATGTGGAGAGTTGGGGTGGGACAGCAGGATGGGGATACACTTGTCCCTCACACTTGTAAGGGACTGCAGTGACACCTGACTAGGTCATCATCTGGGAAAGAATCTAGATCCAGATCACAGTTAAAGTGACAAATAAGGAGTGAGGAAGAGGGAACCTGAGTCCTCCAGGGGACAGGGCTCCCCTCTAGGGAAAGCAGGGCAAAGAGTATAGAAGGGGGCTGGGTAGGTAGCATGCCTACCACCTCCACACCCACCCCAGGCTGTCCAGGTATTGAGCATGGCCCAAGGGTGCTCTGCCATAGCTGGGGCACCTGAAGGCCAAGGCCAAAGTTAAACCTAGGCTCAGCCTCCGGACCCCTAGGTCAAAGGGGAAGAGAAAGCCAGGCTCCTACCTTTAGTTCCTTGATCTTGGTGGGCGTCCTGACCTCTCCTTCATCGGCCTCTGACCGCCGCCCACCAGACTCACCATCCTCCTCCCTCTTGTCACCTTCAGGTCCTGTGTCATGGTTCTCACTGACGGAGGCTGGGCGGGAAAATTCTGCTGAAGTGGGCGGAGATGGCCAGGAGGCCACGTGAGACCTCTTCCAGGGGCATCATTAAGGAGCCAGCCCAGCTACCCACCCCAACCATGTCTGGGATGGAGCAGACTCTTAAGCCCCCAACCCACTGTCAGATACAAGTCTGTGTGTGGCCAGAGGAGTAAAGCAGCCTTCCCAGGACATGCAGTCAGTGAGTAGTGGACTTAACTCCCAGGCCAGGGTCCTGTCTGGATTTCTAAAGCACTAGAGCCTAAGTTCAAATCTCAAATCCACCTCTTCTTGGCTACGTGACCTTGAGTGAGTTACACAATCTCTCTGGGCCTCAGTTTCCTCATCTATAAATAGCACTTACTTCAGAAAGCTGAGGTGAGGAACCAATAAACCAATGTGTGTAAATATTCAGAAGACTGGTTGGCACAGAGTGAGCCTTTAGTCAACGTTGGCTCACAAATGTTGCTATTTTTGTTGCTGTGGCTGTATACTACCCGGCCATTATTTAGCAATATACAGGTTTCGTGAGATTGGCTTTCACTAAAAGCCAAAGTCCTGAGGTTTGATTTATCTTGTTTATAAATTAGAATGATACAAGGGGATCCCTGCAAAAATATCTTGCTCACTCATGGCATCCTAAAATACTTTTCTGAATGGGAAAGAAAGGGGGGGAACTGTAGACTCATACCAAGCACTGGAGCAAAGGACTATACCCACAGAATGTGTCTCAATAGAAAAAATAGCTAGAAAACACTGAATTAAAAGGACGAGAGCACAGATTATCCTTAAGGTTGGCCCACTTCTAAAAAAAGAGAATAATTATCCTTTCTATTCATATATGATCCTTTCTATTCATATATAGGAGGAGCTCTGGTAGCATAGTGCCTAAGGTACTTGACTGCTAACCAGAAGTCTGGTGGTTCAAACCCACCAGCCACTCCTTGGCAGGAAGGCTGGGCAATCTACTGCTGTAGTGATATCGCCTCAGAAAACCAAGGAGGGGTCGCTATGAGTGGGTCTGACTTGACAGCACATAACAACAACAACACTGATATATATTTACATTTCAAAGTAGCCATTTATCATATGATTTGATTCATATACTACCACTCTGTGTTGATGGCTAAAATGAGAATTACTAGCCCTACTCAGGGCTATTCTGTATTCTGTATGTGCTTCTTCTATTGCATGAAGCACAATAAATGTTCACATATCTACTATTCTATAAGTTCCTCAGTGGAAATGGCCTGTGGTGCAATGAATTGCTTTTATTTATATGGCCTTTCTCACTATGGTCTTTTAATTCCCACCCAACAACTGGTTGGGACTATGCCAATTAGGTACTTGTAGCCCACAAAGGGGATTAGATAGCTTGCCAATAAGCAAAAAAAAAAAAAGGGGGGGGGCATGGCACCCTTGTGGAGGCGAGGTTATGCAAAATAAGATGTATGGAACCCCAGTGAGGGGATTAGTCAGTTTTGCCATGCCACCAGGTTTAAAATGAGTCATCCCAGAGGCAGAAAGGGTGGACCATTACCAGTAAGAAGTGGGAGCAAAGTGCATCCTTTGGACTTGGGGTCCCTGCACTGAGGAACCTCCTAGACCCAGAAAACAGAGACAGAGCTGCAACACGAGACAGGGCAAGATGGCTAGAAGCAGTAGTAGAGAAAGAGCATCAGCAGAACCAGAAGATGGAAAGAAGACAGCGCAGTGGGCTTCCCAGCCCACAGAGTAAGGCAGTTATATACGGAGCGAGACAACTGAGTGCCGTCAGGAAGGAGGCTTGCTCATGGAGTGGGGTGCCTCTAGGCACTTGTCGGCAAAGACAGGCTTGCTGACTCATGGAGCGAGAGAGCTGAGTGCCTTTGGACTGAGGTTTACTTGCAGAGTCAGGGACCCCTGGGCACTTACTGGCATAGCTAAAGAGCTTTGCAGCACTTGCATGAGCAGGGCAGAGGCCAGGCTGAAGGGCCCAAGAGGCCCAAGGTCCAGGGAGAGGCCTGCCTGTGGGCAGGGCTGAAAAGAGGCTGTCCTAATCGAAGAACAGTACCCTGAGTCTTTCCTGTTACTTCCCTAATGAATTCCATAACTGTGATTATGGTCTGTGAGTTTTGTGTGGCCATTGCAATGAAATTAATAAACCCAGTAGAGGAGTAGGGATTGCCTAGGAGGGATGGCTGGCGTCAGAACTGGTAAAAAGGTTGGAAGGTGGAGGTATTTCTGACCTCTGCCTCAAAGGAATCAGCCTTAGGCTGTTGATCTTGTCTCTTCTTCCCCTTTGTGAAGTCAAAGGAGGTCGGATGCCTCCACCATGCTATTTTTACAGGGCCATGCTCACTCTAAATACTCAGCACCTAGCACAGAGTCTGATACATGTTTGTTCAGTTGAACTAACACACCCAGAGGCCTGCCCCAATGTGTTCTGGGAGTGTCCACTGTTTCCTCACTCAAGTCCCCACCTCCCATCCTTTCAGCCATATTCTTCAAACCTAAAAGCAATAGTGGTGGGTACAGTTTATTGAGGGCTTACAATGTGCTAGGAACTATTTTGGATATAGATGTTATCTCATTTTGTTCTTCCCATAACACAGAAATGTAAGTATTATTTATTTTATAGACAAGAAAATAGGTTCAAGGAAGTTAGTAAGTTGTTCAAGGTCACCCATCAATTCATTGAGATACTTACTGACTGTTTCTTGTGTCCACAGAGCAGCTGGCAAGTGTCAAGGCTGAGATTTCAACTCAGATCTACCTAACTCTGAATCTCCCCATTGCCCTGAATTTCCTACAAACTCTAGTTTGCATATCCTGGTGAGTTCCATGCCCAGAGGAGTGCAATTTAGTAGGTCTAGGGTAAGGCTAAGGAGCCCTAGTAATGCAGTAGTTAAAGTGCTTGGCTGCTAACCTGAAGTTCTTCAGTCCAAACTCACCACCTTCTTCATGGGAGAAAGATGTGGCAGTCTGCTTCTATAAAGATTTACAGCCTTGGAAACCCTATGGGGCAGTTCTACTTTGTCTTATTGGGTTGCTACAAGTCAACTTGACGGCAATGGATTTTTTGTTTTGTTTCTAGGGTGAGACCTGGGAAGCATCATGTTTAACACTCTGATGCAGGCAGTCTGTGGACCACACTTTGAGAAGCTCTGGTCTACTTGATACAGGACAATGTGGGGCCAGTTGTCATTGACATTAAGGGCATCGTCAGTCCAACAGAAACAGGGGCTGTGGAGAGCTCCATGTGGCTAGATGTCAGTCAGCCCAGAGCCAATGTGACCAGAAGAATAACCAGGAAGAAGGCCTCTCAGCCTCCAATCAGATAAGGTGTTGCTGGCTCCACTGCTATCACAATGAACCATTCTCCAGGTGGGATGACAATCTGGGAATTGCTTAGCTCCTTGGGAAGGAAGCCCAGGAGACCATATGGCTGAACCTGGAACCACAATAGGTCAACACTCAGGAACCGGTAAGTACAGAGAATGCCCTGAATGGCAGTGCGATCCTGAGTGGGAGTGATGCTGTAACTAGGGCTTAAACTACTAAGAACTACCTAGATGAGACAGTGCTCTCTGGCTGCCATGTTCAGTGCAAATAAACCTGTGATACTTTCACTGCTCATCATTCTTCAGACTGGAGTATGGGCTCCCCATTCCTTTCTAAACACCATTCTTGTTTTCCCACTTCTAATTTGGGGCATACCTCCATCAAGGCTGCGAGACATGGTGTACCGTTTGCTGGAAGAACGCTCAAAGAAGGGTGCAGGCCGGTCAATGAGGGCGCTGGCCTGCCGGGTCTGTGCCTGGGTCCTCCCACTATACCGGAACTTGGAGCCCATCACCAGGAAGCCTTTAGGTGGGGGTTCAGGGGACACGAGCCTGTATTGGAGAGATGGAGGTGAGCGGAGAGGATCAGATCTGCACTGCTAGGTCCAAGGCTAGACTACAGCTGGTCTTTCATCCCATTGCCCACCAACTATGATAAGTCAAAGTGGCCCAGGTGAGAATAGAAGAACTACAAGGTGTTTGGCTACCATTACTGACCAGGGCCACAATAGATATGGACCCTGATAGAATAGGAGAAAACTATGGAACAAAACTTCAAATTCAAAAAAAATGAAAGAAAATAAACAGACCTACTACACTGGTTGAGACTGAAGTAACCCCTAAGGCTACTGCCCTGACTCTTCAAATCTTGAACTGAAACTACCCCTAAGGTCACTTTGTAGCTAAATAAAAAATTGGTTCAAAAAAGACTGAATATCTCCTGTAAGTACTGTGATCACTTAAAAAAATCACCTGCATGAGACCAAGTGGGTAGCAATTATTTTAAAACAAACATAAGAATGTAAGGGGGCAGGGAAACTAGATTAATAGAAATGGAACAACCAGACTGGAAATAATTAGAATGTGACACATTGTAAAGAATGTAACCAATGTTACTGAACAACTTGTGCAGAAATTGTTGAATGGGAACCTAAACTGCTATGTACACCTTCAATGAAAACACAATAAAATGTTATTTTTAAAAAATACTACTAAGTGGGCCAGAAGGGGAGAAAGTTGGGGAAAGGGAAGAGTTAGGGTGGCCTTTCTTATAGTCCCCATTAGCTCCTCCTACTGTTCTTTCCCTTTACAAAACACACATATAACACAGAGGCAAGCATGCATACATGCACGTAAACACAAAGCTTCTGGCTCATCTCCCGTTACCCCATCCTTGGGTTAGGCTTACCGGAAGAATGTGTGATGTTCAATGCAGACCTTCCACAGTCTCTTGGCTGACCGGTGATTTGGGAGCTTAAAGCCTATTGTGCTCTCAAACTGCTCATACTAGAAAACCAAGAAGGGCGGTCAGAGGCAGGGCATAAGCCTACTCTCTCCATCCTTTTTGAACCTCTTCTCAGGCATGTGTGACTTTGGCATGGTCATTCATTGGTTCATTCATTCCTTTAATGGACAAAATTTACTACTCCCTTACTCTATGACAGGGCCAGTGCTAAACACTAGAGACACTATGGTGAACAAGAGAGAACCCGTGGCTGGGGAATGGGGTCCTTGGGTAATAAATAAGTAAACAAGGTAATTTCAGATCCTGATAAGGGTTATGCAGGAAATCAACAGGGTGATGAGGTAATTCCAGATCCTGATAAGGGTTATAAAGGAAATGAACAGGGTGATGTGACAGAGAGTAACTGGACAGGGGCAGAAGGTAGTATGCTATTTCAGAAAGCATGATCAGGGAACATCCCCTAACAGGTGATCTCTGAGCCGAGATCTGGAGGATGGAGAAGTAACCAGCTAAGTAAGAAGACAGGAAGAGAATTTCAGGTACAGGGAACAGCAAGTGCAAAGGGCTTGGGTGGGAAAGGGCTTGGCTTATTCAAAGATCTCAAAGAGGACAGAGGGGCTGGACTGTAATGGGCATGGGAAGGTATGGAAAGAGATGTGTGAGAGAGGTAGGTGGCCAAAGAAGGAGTTTGGACTTTGGCCCAAGAGCTAAAGGGAGTTCTTACAAGCTTTAATCAAGAAGTGTTGATGGAGGTGTTTTGACATGATCTGATTTAAGGGACTTTTAAGATCTCTTTGGCAGCTATGAGAGCAAGCCTGCAGCAACCATGGAGGCAGGGAGACCAGAGAGAAGGACATTGTAGAGATGCTGTAGGTGAGAAGTGGTGGCTATTGATGGTTGGTATAGTGTGAAGGGAGAGATGTAGGTAAGTTCACATTTATTCTAGAGGTAAAACTAAATGGACTCTTGATGGGTAAGATATGGAAATTGAAAGAAAAGAGGTGAAGACATTTACATGTTTGTATCGGTATGTGTCTTTGTGTGTGTAGTAATTGTGTAGCTTAGTGCATGTACATATTTGAGTATGTACATGTAAAAATACACATACATGAACATGAACACATTTATCTGTGTAGCCTTAATATATGTGGTTATCTTTGTATTTATGTTCTCATGAGTATGTGTGTGCATGTGTGTTTGAGTGTCTTCACATGCACATACCTAAGGTTTGAAGTCTATGTAGAGTCACAACAGAAGAAGGATTTTGCCTTACACAGAACACTAGCACTCTCTCTCCATGTATCCAGAACAAAAGAAAGCCCAGGCCCAGTTATCAGTCCACTGTTCCAGCCAATTCCAGAGAGGAGAAGGGGCCCCCAAGACAGGCTCACCTCCCCAGGCCGGATCTTGATATAGAAGTTACTCCTCTTATAGGATATCTTGAGAATCTTGGGCCAGGCAAAACGGTTGATTCTCAGCCGGTCTCGGTAGATGAGCAGGCCATTGGCACAGACACCTAACATGATGTCAATGCCCTCAGAGTCCTGCATGAAAAGGGACCATGGAATGAGAGGCCCAAGGTCCAAGCCTAGGGATAGACCTGCCATCCACCCCCAAAGTCCCTCCCTGAGCTCTGCTGGCAATGAGCCCCCATGTTGTTAGGGCTCCCAGACTGTAGTCCCACTGACTAATCTCTCACCTACTCATTCAGTCATTCACTCATTAATTCAGTTATATAATCCATACACTTGACTTGTTCCATCATTTAGTCTGTTAATCACTCATTCATTCATTCATCTAACAAACATTTACTGGTGCCATAGCTCATACTTGGTGCCAGGGAGCTCTGGTAGTGTAGTGCCTAAGGCACTTGACTGCTAACCAGAAGGCTGGCGGTTCAAATCCACCAGCCACTTCTCAGAAGGAAGATGGGGCAATCTACTTCCGTAGTGATACTGCCTTGGAAAGCCAAGGAGGGGTCGCTATGAATTGGGTTGACTCAATGGTACATAACAACAACAATAACACTTGGTGCCAGGTCATTTGTTGGGTGCTAGAATCACAGAAATAAATTAAACCTATGTCTTTCCTTCATGTTGCTCCCAATCTAATGATAGCATAAGCAGATGATTCGTGAATAAATATAATACAAGGGAAAATGATAAAGATCATGGGAAAACAAGGAGTTATGGAATACTTTTTCTAGGAATGAGAAATAAGAATAGAAAAGGCTTCAATTTGGAGATAACACGGAGTCAGGCACACCAAGCCTCTGAATGATCTGGTAGTTTATCAGGGACACAACCCAGATTAGAGAAACCCTGGGACCCTCAAGCAGCTAGGCTATCCCCTGGCCCAGCCACCAGTGGTACCTTGGCATGGTGCAGGTCTACCCCGTACATGGAAAGCTTCTTGGCATTCTCTAGGAAGTGAATTTCAGCTTCTCCTGGGGTCATGCCCCTGAGGGAAAGAAAGTGATCACAGGTGGATATGGGAAAAGCCCAGTCTTGCTGGCTGAGGGTAGCTGCAATCAGAACTTGTGATTCTAGGAAGGCAAAAATTCTGGAGCAGGCATGTAGCTGGGCCTCCTCCATCCCTCCCCTCTGCCCTCAGTGCAATATAGTACACCTCCAGCCCCCTCCTTCAGTCCACCCAAGCCCTGTCTTCTGTCAAAGCTTAGGCTCAGGTTTGTTTCCTCCAGAAAGCATTCGAGGGCTAAGCTGGGAGTTAGGATTCTTGCCTCATTGTGCTCCTGAGTTAAGTGTGAGCCATGAATTCTGCTTCTCCATGACTGTGAAACCAATGTTGAAGACATTGCTCATTATAACCACCCAGCTGCTGTTAAATTATTTCTTGTATAAGATCCTTCCTCTCAGAATTTAGTATCAGAAACCACTTAATTTTGCTGAGGAATGGGTCATGTTCTCCTTTCTGAAAAGAAGACTTAAGTAATTATTCAAGGCCTTTTTTTACTTTGGCTGCCAGGAAACTTGGAGTAAATTCTATATACAGTTATAGCAAACATTATTGAGTACTACATGCTGGTTACTGTTCTAAACACATGACATGTATTAATTCATTGAAACCTCCTAACAATCCTATGAGGTAGGCATTATTGTGATTCCCATTTTATAGATTAAAAAAAAAAACAAAAAACCTGTAGCACAGAGAGGTTATATAACTTGCCCACAGGAACACTGCTATTAATTAGCAGAGCCAGGATTTGAATCTAGACAATGTGGCTCCAGAGTTCATGCTCTTAATCATTTCACTACATCTGTCTTTTATATTCTCTGGACCTCGATTTCTTCTGCCCTGTTGACCTCACTGAACTTCTGTGTGGGATACCTAGACACAGGATGCCAATGTGCTGTATAAGTCATAAGACTTATATAAAGCAAAAGGATGGCCATTAGCATTTCTCCAGCCCACACTGACGAGAACTTCTTTCTGACTTACTATGACTCACAAATCCCTAACACATCTTGCTACCCAGGACAAGGATGACAAACAGATGGCAGGCAGGTCACCACTCCCCATTCCTAGCTCAGAAGGACATTGCTAACCAGCTCTACAGTCCCAGTATCTGACTCAACACAATACCACAACAGACACTACTAACCAATCAATACCATAGCAGACACTACTAACCGCCCCACCTACATGATCCTCCAACATCTGGCCCTGGATCACTACTCCAGGTGCAGCCCACAGGACACAGCCCTCTTCACTCCCTTCATCTTCATTAGCAGTGAGGTATAGTGAGATAATAGCACTATATTCCTTTCCACACGCACAGCACTTAACAGTTTAGAATACACTTTCACGTCGTTTATCACACTGAATTCCCCTAACAGCCCTGGACTTAGTGCCCAAAGCACTTCCAGACTAAAAGGACCCTAGAGATCATTTGGTTTCAGGGTTCTTCTCAGAGGGTGGTGTCACCTTCATAGCTGACATTTGGAAACGGGTGTAGGGGGGTAGATTTTCACTGTTACAGTGACAGAGCAGGTGTTATGAATATCTTATACCTGGTCCAGGGAAGCTAAATATCCTGCATAATATAGAATTCTCCTGTCCCACATACCAGTAGTTAACAAACACTGAAAATCTAAGGCCATCCATATAAATGTGAAAATACGGCTCTGAAAAGTAAGCAGTCCATAACCACACATCTAGTTAAATATCTCCTAACTCCTGAAACAAGGTTCTTTCACTCCATAATCAATTAGTCAGCCCCTCAATTCGGACTGCATCAGTAATAGCTAACATGGTGTGCCCTTAATATGTCATCCTCCTGACAACCCTATGAGGTAGGTTTCTTTAGGACTCACACTGAATAGAAGAGAAAATTAAAGCATGACCATTACCATCGAGCCAACTGCAACTTACAGAAACTCTATAGGACAGAGTAGGACTGCCCTGTAGGGTTTCCAAGGCTGTAATCTTTATGGAAACATATTGCCAGGACTTTCTTGCAATGGCCCTACTGGGTGGGTTCAAACCATCAAGCCCAACCAAAACCAAACCCATTGCTGTTGAGTCGATTCCAACTCATAGAGTCTCTACAGGACACAGTTTAGCACTGCCCAAGGCTGTAAATCTTATGGGATTTATGAGCAGACACTCATCTTTCTCCCACGGAGCAGCTGGTGGGTTTGAACCACCAATATTTTGGTTAGCAGCTGAATGCTTTAACCACTATACTACCAGAGCTCCAATTAAAGCACAGGGAAGTGAAATGACCTGCCCAAGATCCTAGAAAGTGACAGAGCCAGAATTTGAACCCAGGAAGCCTGGCTTTGGAGTCCAAAACTTTCTAACTTTATGCCAAGATCTGGACATCAGAACATTTAGCCAGAGACACACGATAGTTATTATCTTTATTTGGCAGATAAAGACAGCAGTCCTTAGCAACCAAGGACAGGGAATTATTATACCCATAGAGGAGCTAAAGAAACTGAGGCCCAAAGGGTCATTTAAGGTCACAGAGTAGGCTGCTTCGTTCCTATCTGACAGGAACTTGACTGACAGCTGAAAGAAAAACGAGTGAATCTTTCATAGTTTGTGATGTTGCTAAAGATTTAGTGGAAAACCTAACAGTTCTGTTTTCAAACAGAAGGAAACAATGCTGCCATTATAGTGAAGATTGACAAAGACAAACGCCTGGTGGTACTGGATGAGGAGCTTGATAACTTTTCACCAGATAAACTGAAAGATGAACTACCTTAAGGACACCCTCACTTCACTGTGTGTAGTTATCACAGCCACACACTGATGACGAGCTTTACATCCTGGTGTTTGTTTTCTCCAGTCCTGTTGGATATAAGCCTGAACAACAGATGTTTATGCTGGGAGTGAATAAACTAATCCAAACAGCTGAACTAACGAATGTATTTGAAATAAGAAATACTGAAGATCTAACTGAAGAATAAGGAGCTCTGGTGGCACAGTGGTTAAGGCATTCGACTGTTAATGAAAAAGTCAGCAATTTGAAGCCACTCTGTGAGAGAAAGATGAGGCAGTCTGCTTCTGTGAAGATTTACAGCATTGGAAATGCTATGGGGCAGTTCTACTCTGTCCTATAGGGTCACCATAAGTTAGAATCAACTTGATGGCAGTGGGTAGGTTAACTAAAGAGTGGTTACATGACAGAGACTCAGCAAGACGAGGAGACTGGCCCTCAGACCCATGTCAGGTTAAGGGCAAAGCCAGGTGGGTTCATACAGCACAGCATCTAGGGATCTTCAACCTTCAGGGCTGCAGGGAAGGTTATAGCCAACCAGCCGAGGAGTCTGCGAAGGCCCTGGGATGAGGCCCTCTCACCTGTATGTCTTGTGCAGCTCCATGATCCTCTCCTCCAGCTCGCGGGTCTGGTTGGGGGCAAAGCGGAGCTCACTGACATAGTTGCCCACGTGCTCCTCGGCATCATAGTCACCCAGCTCCGCCTGCACAGCGTAGGAGCCCAGCAGTGCATGTGTGACAAAGGAGCAGGGCAGCCGGCCTGTAATGATGTCTGCCCGCAGCTGCAGGCACAGGTAGTATCTGGAGACAGGGGAGAGTGAGCATGGGATAGGGCCCCACTCCCTCCCGAGATCCCCCAAACATGGCCGCCCACCAACCCATCAGAACCAAACTGGTCCATACACAGCTAAGCAGCAAAGGGATGTTCCTAGTTACAGGATCTCATGTCTTGATCATGTGGGTGTGTGTGTGAACAGGCATGTACCTGGGATAGTTCTGTAATATTTTACATGACTTTAAGTATTTGTGTTCAATTTTTAGTTTGAGCAATCTTTCCTACTTTGGGAGCATAGTGACCTTCTTTTAACTAATTTTCAGCTAAGTAGGAGGACTCCCTGGCTGGTTTGACCATTTTTTTAAAGTTCACGTATTTTAAATGATAAAATGAAAACTTTAGAGATGACTCTAAATTTCCTTTTGATGCCCATTCTTATTCCTAGTCCTCTCCCCAGAAGTCACCGTTGGTATTGGTGAGGTGCTCTAGACATACAGAGATGTATATAGGGTTTTTTTTTTTTTTTTTAATGGTTGGTTATTGTAAGGAGTGTACCTACCTGATATAAATGTTCACCTTATATGTTTGTCTATTGTTTGGCTGGGAGCCTTGGGAGTGAGTTCTACTCTAGGCCCGAAGGGTAACTGGGGGCCACAGTCTCAAGGGTTTCACCAGTCTGTATATATATACTATATATATATGTAAGTATATACATGTGTATATAAGGGTGTTTTTGAACATGTAAGTGGTATGCAATCCTACATCTGATTCTACAGCTTGCTTTTTCACACCCGTTTATGAGTCTTACAGCCGTTCCAGGTCAGTACACATAGCTCTGCCTCATCCCTTTACCTTCTGCACTGTGGTCCGCAGCCCATGTGGACCTGTTTGCTAATGCATTACCTAGACTTTTTTATTTGCCCCCAGCTTCTAAGTGAATTGTCTAAAAGCAAATTGGCTTAAAAGAAACATTTCCAACCACCAGATCATGATTTTTTATCACTTTTATGCACACTTGGATGATTTTACAAGTTTTAGAACCATTTAAAGCAATTTTTATTGCTTTTTTCAGCTATTTTGTATTAAGAAAATGTCTCAGTTCACTTTTAGCCAGTTATGCTTCCTTGCCCATTTGGCTGTGTTTCACCATTCTTTTCAATTGCCTGTTTCTTCTCCTTTTAAGTGGCTTTGACTTAGCATAATTTTTACTGCTCTATGACATTACTTCGTAATCAGAATTGAAGGTCTGGCAAAAAGTACGTGCAGCCTCAGTGTCTGCTCAAGGACAGCACAGGCTCAGACTCAACACCAGCAGCTTAAACATCACAGGAAGAAAGGTGTGGGCTCACGGGCCTTTCACTTAAAAGTCCAAAAATTCAGAAATCATTGTCAAACACTCAGACCAACCTTTCATTTTGTCATTTGGGCCAATTTATTTTTGCTCTATGTTTGACAAAATCAGCTGCCATGACCACTCTGTCCCCCTGAGGCCATTCAAGTTAGGCAGGGTTAACTTCCCTCCTGGTATCTCTGAAAGCCTGGTACCCAGGTACTGGTGCCAACAGAGGCACTGGTGGGCAAGGCCAGAGCCACTGGTACAGCTGTCAGAGTGAGGGATGGGGGCTGTGCTGGTCTAAAGCTCTCAGTCTTCTTGGGAATGGACTTCAGAACCTGCTGCTGCCATTTGGCCTCAAGCTGATGACCTTAAGGCTTAAAAACAAACACAAACCAAAAACAATTCTGACTCATGGTGGGCCTGATCTGTCCCAGGAGTATCCTTACTCCCAAGGCATTGTGATCTTGGCCTGTTGCTTGGCAAACTGGCAGCTGACAGTGATGAAGGACCTAGTGGAAGATGGAGGCTGGCTTAGAAGCCCCTCCCCTGAGCAAAGTAACTCCAAGCCCACCAATCTTATGGCTGGAGGGCATGTAAAGCCCTTTATACAGATGACAGTCCTGGGATACCATGAAGTAAGACTATTTCTTTGGGAAAGATTAGATAAATAGAAGGGCTTCACGCCATTCTGGTTTTCAGAGGCAGAATGAACCCCATGGAAGCTTCTATGCTGAAGGATGCTTGTCCCTCCCCAGGGTATAGCCTCCTTGCAGCCACTCTGCACCCTCTTCTGATCTCTCTGGCCTTCTGAAGCATAATGAGACTATGCAATCCATGTTTACCCCAGCAGCCCAGGTGTGCCTTCATGGGGGGTTTACAAGCCTCATTTACCCTCCACATGCCTGACGTGTGCACAAGAGTGACATGTAAGACCACACGCCATGTGCAAAGGCACCTGCACGCTACCTAGCACATCACCCTTCACACTGCTTTGTCTGTCCCATCAGAGATGGCCCACAGATGCCTTTTAAAAGTTTGAATTAGTTGCAGATATATTTAACAACTGTGGTTTTCACTCCCAAATTTCTAGCTGCTCGTCAATGAAGGCTCCTGATTCCATCATGACAGTGACTTCCCAGAGCTGAACAGCTGTTACTCTAGATGGGGTCTGCTCCCTGTGATATGCTTCCTCTGAGGTCAAGGGTCAGTTGCCACTGACCACTGTGTCTGCACTGCTTGCTTGCTTCACTGATGCTGCCTGCCTGTAGGGATCTGAGTTTGCCACTGTTGTCATATACAGTCCAGGGTCTCCCAGGGCCAGGTGCCCTCATTCATGGTCATATGCAGCTAGTATGCCTGCCCCCTCCCTCCACCACCCTCACCTTGTGATGTCTTCTGTCAGCTGGGCAGGATCAGGGGGGTAGAACTTGACTGTGAAGGCAAAATTCCAGGCACTACCTATGAGAAGATGGGGGAGAGATCAAAGAGGCCCTATCACCCCAGTGGGTAGCCCAGATGCACCATCCTATGGACAATTTTTCAAAGTCTTCTTTTTTTTCCAAACAGGTTCAATAGAGACACTTTTATTAAGCCTTAGATCAAGGGTGAGGGAAACCATCAGCATGTACACAGTACAGAAAGCTGAATGGAGTCCCTCAAAGTCTTATATCTATAATCTCTGGACAAGCCAACAGGGAGGTTAGGCTGGAACATTATCCCCACTTAACAGAAGCGGAAACTGAGGCCCAGGTTGAGACTAGTGAGTTAGCAGTAGAAAAGAAGGTAGAAAGAAAATTGACAGTTAATTACTTTACAAACATCGCTTCCCTAAACTTTGTTTACTCCTATGAGTATCTTCATTTTGTGCAAGGAGACACTAAGGCCCAAGCAGTAAAGTGGCCAACCCAAGGTTATGTAGTTATGAAGTGGCAACGCTGGGGTTCAAGGCCAGATCATCTGGCTCCAGGGCCCCAGTTCCTTCTTCTACACAAAAGTCTAAGCCACAGAATGTTAACAGGAAGAAAAGAAGTATGTAAAGTGCCACGTTAAATGAGCTTTGTACTCTATTCACTGTGTACTGTGCATTGGAATACTTTAAAGAAGATATGGTGTTCAAGAGTTTCCAAAGTCATCTGACCTGCTGTGACTTTTTCACAGAAGTGCTTCCTCAGAACACACTTTGACAAGCACTGTTTTATATATGTCAACTCTATGTCCAGAAGCCAGCATTGGATTATAAAAGAAACCTAAAAGAAACTCTGGTAGCATAGTGCCTAAGGCACTTGACTGCTAACCAGAAAGCTGGTGGTTCAAACCCATCAGCCACTCCTCGGAAGGAAGGTTAGGCAATCTACTTCTGTAGTGATACTGCCTCGGAAACCCAAGGAGGGGTGGCCATGAATGGAGTCCAACTCCAGGATGGCACATCACAACAACAACAACAACAAAAGGTGAAAAGGATAGGCCAAAAGTAAGGAAAGGATACTTCACAGAGATAAATGCTAATCTCTGCATTTGGATGTGAAAAGCCAATGGCAACTTGTAGTGAGGTATGTTGTTGTTGTTGTTGTTATGTGCCGTCAAGTTGGACCCAACTCATAGCGACCCCTCCTTGGGTTTCCAAGGCAGTATCACTACGGAAGTAGATTGCCCCATCTTCCTTCCGAGGAGTGGCTGGTGGGTTTGAACCACCAGCCTTCTGGTTAGCAGTCAAGTGCTTAGGCACTATGCTACCAGGGCTCCCGTAGTGAGGTATAGATAACAATAAAAGCTAAAATTTTAACTGTAAACAAGCTCTGCAAGCCAACAGAAGGGAATGACTGCTTAAGAAAAAGGATGGACATGGCAAGAGGAGAGGGGAAAGAAGGAAAGGGAGAGGAAAAAGAGGAGAAGACAAAGAGGGGAAGTTTAGCAGAGAAGGGGAAAGGGGAAGAGAGAGACAGAGAGAGAGAAGGCATGAGCCTTGGGCAAAATTAATGTAAATCCACAATCCAAAGCAAAGCCCCCCCCCCACCTTCGACTCCACTATGGTCAGACCACTCCCAGAATCCTGGCATATTTTAGATTCTATGTCCTAAAAATGGGAGCTCTGGTGGCACAGTGCCTAAGGCATTTGACTGCTAACCAGAAGGCTGGTGGTTCAAACCCAACAGCCACTCCTCAGAAGGAAGACTGGGCTATCTACTTCCCTAGAGATATTGCCTCAGATATCCAAGGAGGAGTTTCTATGAGTCGGATTCCACTCACTGGCAATGTTCTAAAAAGGTCCCTGACAAAGGAAGACCAGATCCAGGGCATGGCTATAGTCACTAAGGGTCTGAAGGCCATGTTGTCACTGCCATCCTTGTCCCTATGGTCATCACCATCTTCACCAGATAGCTGTCATGTACTGAATATTTACTAAGTGCTGGTTGCCAGCCTTCTGGTTAGCAGTCAAATGCCTTAGGCACTATGCCACCAAAGCTCCTCCCTCCTTTATTTTTATTATTACTATTTTTGGTTTTTTGGTCACTTTGCTAAGAACTTGACATGCATTTATAGGAATTTAATCTTCCCAGTCATCCTAAGGTAGATTTTCCTTCTTATAGATGAGGATTCTGAGAGGTTAATCACATTCCCAGGGTCAATGAGCTAGTCAGAATGGAGATCCAAACCTTGGTCATCTGACCTCAAAGCCCAGGTTCATGACCACAACTGACACCAAGGAAAAAGCAGTCTCAAGTCAAACAGTGCGTGTCTCAGCAATAATAATAATAGCCAATATACATTAGGTGCTGCTTTGTGCAGGCACTATTATAGGCACTTTATACATAACAACTCATTTAATCCTCACAACAATCCTAAAGGTAAGAACTATCATTACCCCCAATACACTGATAAGGAAACTGAGACACAGAACAGTTACATAACACAGGAAGTAGTGGCAGAGCCAGGATTCAAATGCAGGCAGTCAGGCCCCAGTGTCTTAACCACCCCGCTGTCTTGGGAAGCAAGGAGAAGAAAACAGTGTCTCCTGAGCATCTGCTGTGTATCGGGGGCTGTCCATATATACGTCATTTAACTGTTACACCTCCCTCCTGAGGCTTGATGGGGAGCAGCAGGGGCCAAGACAGGTGGAGGACCTCGTCCAACCCTACGTGATGGGTGTCAAGGTTTGGGAGTAAGTATATCCAAATTTGAAGTCTAGGACACAGACTTATGGTGCTACCTTCAAAAGACTGAAGATTTAACACAAAGAAGAGAAAGGGGGTAAAAAAACGGCTCCATTGGGACCCCAGAAGGCAGAACTGGGATGAATGGGTACGAGTTAAAGGGGTATGATGGCGATTGCAGCTCTACTGAAGAAGGCATTTGCTAAAGATCAGGGCTGTTCCTCAGGGACTTGAAGTGGCCCACGAAGATGACCTCAGTGACTTAAAGTCACAAAGCCTGTGTGGTGCTGACAGGGGCTGTGAAGATAAAGGGACAGGCTTGCTGCCCTGGAAAGGGAGGCTGAGGCCTTATGATTCTGTCTAGTTGTTTCTCTTTTTCCAAATCCTTGGTTCTTATCAAACACTGCACACTCAGCTGTCTGTATGTGTTCCAATTCTTCCAGGCATGAGAGGTAGGCCTCCCAGCTGGCCTGGGGCTTCTGAGGGACAGCCTGGAGCCCAGGCCCAGGACTCTGTCAACCTCAGAGGAGTATGCTCTGTCTGTGTGCCTGCCTCTTTGTCTCCAATTGACAGGAACCTACGGGAAGAATTCCTCAAGGCCCTTCCCGCAGAGTCAGCTGGCATCCCTGGGCCCAGCTGCCTGCTGTCATGGCAACAGGCTCAGCCACAGCTTTCCAGCTAGGGGACCAGGGAGTCCAGGGGAGACCAACCACAGCAGGGGGAGGGCTCACAGTGGAGGCATTTCTGCCTCTAGGTCTCTACTTACTCCACACCCCTGTTCTGAGACCACCTACCTCCACCTTCTGCCATTTGAACACTGCCTCATCCCTTCCAACAGGGCTTTTCTCTCTGGGCCAGAAAGGACAGGTTGTTGACCAGCTTATCTGCCTTTACCCCAGGTCTTGAGAAGAACATAGGGTAGTGTTAGGAGGCCAGGACTTAGGGCCTGACTGTGCCAATGTTTCACTCTGTGACACTGGGCCAATAACTGCCTCTCACCCCATCTCTAAGGACAAGAGTTGGCCAAGATCAGCAATGGGAACAGCTTTCACCTGATATTTAATACCTGCCTAAGGCATTCGCTAACCAGAAGTTGGTGGTTCAAACCCACCAGCCACCCCACAGAAGGACGACTGGGTAATCTACTTCCATAAAGATTTACCACCTCGGAAACCCAAAAGAGGTTGCTATGAGTCAGAATCAACTCGATGGCAGTGAGTTTGGTGTGGTTTTATCCACTGGCAGTGGCCTAGAGTGCTGTGTAGACAAGAATTCTGAGGTTCAGTAAAGTGTCATTGAATACTGATGTCTGCATCAGCCCTGAAGAGGTGAGTGGCTATGTTCAGGCCACCTATGTACCCTTTTTCCTAGATACTTCTGTGGTTCCTGCTAGGGCTGAGATTCTGAATAAGTATATGATTTCTCTGCTAACTTTCCATGTGACTATGTGATTTCTTTTCTCTGGGCCTCAGACTTTTCATCTATGAAACAATGGTAAATACTTGTAGCATAGTGCCTAAGGCACTTCATTGCTAACCAAAAGGCTTGTGGTTCAAACCCACTAGCCACTCCTCAGAAGGAAGATGGGGCAATCTACTTCTGTAGTGATATTGCCTCGGAAACCCAAGGAGGGGTCGCTATGAGTCGGGTCTGACTCGACGGCATATAACAACAACAACAACAGTCTGTCTCTCCCGAGATCTGATATGTGAAACAAATGAACTCATGGATCTGAATATACTTTCCAAAGCAGACAGGAGCATTACAGCCATTACATTACAGGCCATTGTAGGCCTGGAGCCCCAGCTCCCTACCACCACATCTCCAACCACAGCAAGCCACTCACTCCGGATCTGCTTCTTGATTTCCTTGGAGGGGTCCAGCCAGTTCTGAAAGAGAAGATAGAGTTCTTTAGGGGGAAGATGGAGAAGAAGGCCCAGATGGGGCTAGGGGAAACACTCCAAAATGGGCCTATCAACAGCTCCTAGTGGGGAGCATCCTTGCCTGTTGAGCTTTCCGGCACCTTTTCCTTGGGACTTGAAGGTGAGGGGAATAAAACCTGGATTCACCACAGGGCTTGGGACTTGGTGTCCCGGGGCTGTCACTGCCCTGAGGCAGCCAAGGTGAAGAAATCATGCAGCTGCAGTGGAACTGGTGGAAAGGAGGAAACTCAGGCAAGAGCTTCCCAAAGGTGGGGAAGAGGCATTTGGGGTGGAAGTGCCTCAGTGACTCCAGGCAACTCAAGCAGCATGGTAACAAAAAAAAAAAAAAAAACCAAATTCACTGCCATCGAGTCGATTCCGACTCATAGTGACCCTTTTTGAGTTTCTGAGGCAGTAATTCTTTATGGAAGTAGATTGCCCAGTCTTCCTTCCTCCTAGTAGGTGGTGGGTTTGAACTGCCAAACTTCTGGTTAGCAGTCAAATGCCTTAGGCACTATGCTACCAGAACTCCTTTAAGCAGCTAAATTTAAGCTCTCTAAATACCCATCTGGAGGTGACTTATGGGTCACCAAGAAAGAGAGGAAGTAACAGCCATGGGGAGTAGACTGAGGAGGGAGGCAAAGAACTGGGAGATGGATAGGGCTGGCTAAACTTTGAGTACATGCAAATAGTAGGTGCCTAATGAAGATCTGAGGACTGATGGAAGTCATGGGATGGGGCCAAGAGTATAGAGTCTACAGGAGAAGGTCTAACCCCCACAGCAACTCTTTCCTGCCCAGTTCTGGTCCTTAGCCCAAGTACCTTCTGGCTGTCAGCATCACAGAAGGTCAGGCCAAAGTAGTCCTTCTCCAGGAGGTTGAGGTGCTCACAGACCAGGTCAAACAGCACCTGGCCCCGGCCATGTTTCTAAAGAGGAGATTAGAGCTGCTGTGAGGTCAGAATACACCTTAGGGTGGGGCAGGGAGATACCCTATGCTCCACCAGGACAACTTGAGAAATCCCCCAAGAGTCTTACAGGGTCTAGAGAGGGCCTTAGCACTTCTGCCACCAGCCCCCTGACAAACACGCAACCCCCCCAACTCTGATCTCCAAGTCCAAAGGGATCCTGGGAGAGGGGGTATGTGACACTAATACTCAGCCCATCAACTAACTTCTTCCAAACTCTGCTGGGGTCCTTCCAGACCTTGGACTTGGCTGGGAGGAAGCTGGGATGGGGGTGTGGGATGTGACTGATTCTTCTTCCATTAGCAATTATAGGAGGCTAACTTTATCCCAAGGACCAGAAAATTAAGGCTCTAAGATTTGGGTATGAGGGGGAAAAAAGGCTTCCTGGAAATATGAGAGAAGCATGGGGAGGGGGAAGAGGAGGGACGGGGACTCAGAGTCCAAGTAGACTCTCCTTTCCCAGCCACTTCCCTCCCTTCCACTAAATTTGAATAAAATTAAGGGCAGCCCAGTCAAGAGTGTCACCCCTACCTGGCAGGTGGTGGGGCTTTTAACGAGGCTCAGGGGGCTAAAATCAGCCTCAACAAGATGTACCTTCCCCCCGATCCCATCCCTAACCAGGCTTTGTACCTCTCTGAACCACCATCTATTCCTGAGGGTGCAGAATGTCAAAATTCAGAACCTGCCTGGGTACTCCAGACGTACAAAGATGAGTACCAATAAATGGATCACAGGGCAGGGGGAATGTGAGGGAGTTATTACCCAAAGAGGTAGGGGACTCCAGAGAGAGAGAGGGAGAGAGAATGAGGTCCTTGTCAGGTCTGGCTAAGTCACCAGGGCCTGGGACCAGCCTGACTGTGGAGAGTAGTTTCAGGAAGTCAGCTAATCTCTGAGCCTGGTGAAGTCCATCAGAGAGAGTGGACCTAGGCTCAGGCAAACCCTCTATGCCAGGCTGAAACAGAGTCTTGGGGCAGTTTGGGTAGGAGGAAAAGGTAAGAAGGCATTTCTTTCTTTTGGCCCCGGAATACAGTAAAGAAAGTATTCACTCTGCAACACTTCTATAGAAGAAGCAAGCAAACAAACAAAAACAACCCAAACCAAACCAAACAAACAAAAATCAGCAGAGAAGTGGGACTCAGCCTCCCAAGGCTCAGAAATAAGGCACATCCCTTCAAAACTGAACACAGGTATTAAAAGGGCTCCCAGAAGGGCAAGTGAAGTTCAGAATTAGGGTGTGGTCTGAGTCTACATAGAAAAAGAAGACCATAAATGTGGGGCCAGATGGCCCACCCTAGAGAGGAAGCACCTGCCCTGGCACCCACAGTGGGACAGGCCCTTGCCACCAGGGTTTCTCTATAGCCTGGGTGAGTGCGTCTCCCGCCGGGCTGCCTCCCTACCCCTGGATCATACATTTATCATGGAACTCTCAGGTGACTTCTTTGGCCTAGCAACTATAGGTGGTGCCCTGGATGACTTATGGGGTTCACAAGAAAAGGAGGACCCTTCTTTCCACTCAAGAAATAACTGATTCTAGTTTAAACATCAGTTTCTGCTGGGTGAGATAGAAAAGCCCAGGTCCTAGGCCTGAGCTTGCTCACTGGGCTGCAGATAGTGCTTGGATGGTAGCATCCTTGCCAAGGTATGGCCACCCTGAGAAGCTTTTCCCTGGCACCAGCCCTGTGCCATGTCTAATTTTATTTACAATTGTAACAGTCCTCTCTGGCCATCAGTGCTGCCATCTGTACAAAGGAGGACTAGCCAGGTCATCTCTACAGGGATCGTGAATTCAGTCCAGGACTACATGAAGAATGGATGCCCTTTGGGCTTGTCCAGGCTGAGTACACATAGAAGCCTGCCCTGGTCCTCTGAGGCCAGCCAGCCAGGTGCTGAGTACTCCCCTACCTCCACCTCACACTCATACTCAGAGGCATCGAGCAGAGTGACCCGGCAGATGGCACTCTTATATTTCTTGGCAATCTTCTGGGGTGATTTCTGAGCCTTGCTGGGTGTGGTCCTCTCTGACAGGCCATCAGCCTCACCATAGTCCTTCTCTTCCATGTCTAGGCTCTGTAGGTTCAACCAAGGGAAGAGTTTGGTTAGCAAGCTTGAAACTATGGCCTTTCATACATATGAGAAGCAATAAGAAGGCAATTGGAACTGGATGGGAACCAAAACAAGAGGCACTAGCCTGCCCTCCAAAGCTGACAGGACAACCAGGTTGTATGGGTGGTGTATATGGGAGAGCCAGAGCTTCCATGTGCAATGAGGTCAACTTATGTGAGGAGTCCACTTCTTCCCAGGCACTGTAAGGTATCCCACAAAACTAAATTTGCCCAGTGGTCAGAGCTGTCTTGTCTCCTCAGGACAGTGAGTAAATTATCAGAGAATCCATCTGGTCTCCTCCTTGTCTCATTTGTCACTGGGTCCAGCATGAGGCTGGGAGTTTATAGACTGATCTAATGAAGGACATGGAGTCCGAGCCCTGCTCACCAGTCCTAACTCAGCCACTGACTCCCTCAATGACCTTGGACAAGTCCCTGCCCCTCTCTGGGCCTGTCATGAATTAAGGGGAGGTGGCTACTAAATGATTCAAGTCCCTTGTAACTTTAGGGTGATGAATTTTGCTCTGGGGTTATACTGGGTTTGCCAAGACAGAATGGGTAGGCTTAAAGGGTAGCAACATATATTTGAAAGAACACAGGTTTTAGAAATTAGACTTCTACTTCTGTCACTTTAAGGCAATGTAACTTTGGGTAACTCATTTCATGTTGCTGGACCTCAGTTTCCCCAACTGTAAAATGGGAAAATCAATAGCTATGTTCTTAGGTTTGAGAGAATTAAATATTAAAATCAACACAATGACCTCAGCACAGTACTCAGCCCCTAACAGCTCATTAGGAAACCTTTGTTCCCTTCCTTCCTCCCTCTTGAGAAAACAATGGGGCCCTAAGAACTGGCCCTGGCTGGGCAGGAAGGGGGATGCCCAATGCTGAGCATCCTCTGACAAGGGCAGTCATGGTGCTCGTGGCCACATACCTGTTCAGCAGGCCGAGTTTCCTGCTGGGGTAGATGCTTCTCATTGGAGTTGGCCTCTGGCTGGCCGTGGCCTGCAGGAGTCACAGGGGTAGTCACAGCAGCAGCAGCCTCAGGCTGTTGCGGGGCCTCTTCCTGAGCCTTCTTCACCTCAGAATCAGGGCCTGTCTCTGTTGTCATGGTGACCAGCACGCCTGCATTGGCATGAAGGAGAGCATGTGACAGGAGAGCGGGACGGCGATGGTATGATAGAGCAAAAGGGGCAGGAACCACATGCTGAGAGAGACAGATGGAGACAGACAAAGCCTCAGAAAGGAGAGAAGGAGGGAGAGAGGAAGTGAGGATGAGGAGAGAGTCATGCGGAGTGAGGTGTGAGTGGCAGCAGTGAAGTCACAGGCCCCCTTCCCACCCGGTGTCCACAGCTCCTCAGGGATCCCAGTCTCTTGGCCCAGATCTAGAATCTAGGCCCTTCTTAGGGATGTTGACAATTTCTCCAGAGAGCTCCACTCCCCAGGAGCTGAAGGGGCAGCCAGTGACCACCTCCAGGCAGGGCCCTCCACCAGGCTGTCTTTACAACCACAGCACCTGGCACACAGCAGCCCTTCAGTAAACACTGAGTGAACTGAACTCAACCAAAGAGCCCAGGGTTCCAGGCCCTTTCAGCACTGAACTCAAGCAAGCCTCTTCATGCCCCAAACCTCCATAATTGCAGCCCTGCTGACTTCACAGGGATGGTGGAAGGATGACTGCAAAGGGATAACCACGGGAAGGCACTTTTTTAAATGCACAGCCCTGATGATAGAAAAGCCATGAGAACTGGGCTCAGGCTGTGGGTCTGCCACAAATAGGGCAGTCACTTCACCTCTCTGGGACTTATCTGAAAAGTGAGGAACTTAGAGGAATTCTCTCTGAAATAAGCTATTCTCATCATTTTCTCCTTGGAGAAGGAGATGATCAAATTTCAGACAGAAGCAAGTACCCATTACCCAGATATTCTGTTGGAATAAGTAAGTTGAAGAAAGGGAGAGAGAAAGAGAAATAAAAAGCATGGTCCATTTTTTGTGTTCAAAGAACAAAACAATAAGCTCAACAACATATCCTTGGCTTTGTACACATACAGGAAAGGATCTGAAAGGTTACTCGCCAAACAGAGGCTTGTAATTCACAAGTGGGTGAAGGAAAAAGGAATTTCTCTAGGGACAAGGGAGGATAAAAGAGGTAGTAACTTCATTTCTTACTTTATACACTTTGGAATTATTTGTAATTTCTTTTTTTAATGAACATATATATTTTAAACAACAATTTGAAAAATAAAAAGAGGGAGGGGTAAAAATACCCATCTCTGCTGACCCCAATCAGTGCATCCTCAGAAAAGGGTTTGGAGCTGAAACTAGGGAAACAGAGAAATAGGGAGGGCCTTTCACCTCTGGGTCTAGGCTCTCCTTGAAATCTATCATATTAAATGAGAAGAGTCCAGATTAGACCGAGGCAGGTCTTCTTTTCCTGCCTCCATCCACCATGGGAGGCCTCCAATTGGCAGACGGACAGATCCACCTTGGCTACACATATGCTCCAGGCCCCCTGCTCCATGCTTCCTTTTATTCTTCAGTTTCTCTGCCCGGATTCCAGGGGGGGCTAGGCCAGCCCATAGAAAAGGGCAGTGGATGGAAAGTCAGGAGCCCTGAGTATCCCACTCAGCCACATGGGAGCTCTAGGACCCTGGACAACTCCAGAGCATCCTCAATCCCCACCAATGGGATAATGAGCACAATGCTTTGTAAACGGTAGCTCAGAGTACAGATGAGAAGGTTTGTTGTTACTGATGGTGCTCTGAAGAAGTTAGATCAGGTGGAAGGAAAGGCCTTGGTCCACATTGCTTCATCTCTATCCAGAAATGTTCTCCACTCATGTTACCACCCTGGACTTTATAGGTTTAACTTAAAGCGATACTTTATAAAGGCTCTCCATCACTTTCATTACAATAAGTGCCAACTGTGCCAAGACACAAAGCAACAAGAGCAGTCCAAGGAGAGCTCAGTAGGGGTCAAACTGAGACTTGTCTTTTGGCTTAGGATAGTTTCTAAGCCTGCACTTGAGGATTCATCAGTCATTATACTAGATAAGGCATATAGACCAAAAAAACCAAACTCACTGCCGTGGAGTTGGATCTGACTCATAGCAACCCCTCCTTGGGTTTCCGAGGCGGCATCACTATGGAAGTAGATTGTCCAACCTTCCTTCCAAGGAGAGGCTGGTGGGTTTGAACTGCCAGGCTTCTGGTTAGAAGTCACATGCCTTAGGCATTATGCCACCAGAGGTCCCATATAGGCAAGAACCCTTAAAATAAATGCCTACTTAATTTTGCTCAAAACAAAAAACCTAGGGAGGGGGAAGGATCCACAGTATGTTTTTTGCTGTGAGAAGCACAAGCCACACAGGCTCAGGGCCCAGCACAGGGGTCTGACACACCGACTCTTCTCCTCTACCTCAGATGGACTGGGTCTGCTTTCAGCCCACAATCTCTGAATCTTTCCAGGGCCTCAATCTTCTTGGAAGCAACCGGGAGAGCAATCTTAAATATCCAACTCCTCCCCAGCCTAGGTCTCGAGCGGAGCCTGCAGCAAATGTCTCATGCTTCCAGAACCACAGATGAGAGGAACTGCAAGAGTCTTTTGAGATCCTTAAATCTACTTCTTCTTCTTCTTTTTACAGGGGAGACCCAAAGAGCAAAAGAGACTTGAGTGATGGTCATTTCCTCAGATAGGTATTCTTTGGTTCCTCCCACTCCCTTTCCACCCCACATAGCCTCCTGACTCCTCATATCCTAACTCCTGGTCCATTATTTTTCCCACTGCACTTTGCTGCCTCAAGCAAAGCCCAACAAGATCTCCTCAAAGGAGAAGGCAGGCCAGAAGGGCTGAGATCCAAGGGATGGTATGAGCCACTGTAAAACCCCATGATCAGAGGCTGGTTAAACAAATGATGGTTTCTCCACTCTCTAGACAGAAAAAAAAAAAAAAAAAAAAAAAAGGGTGATGTAAAAAATGTCATGGAAAATATTTGAGTGAAAAAAGCATAAGACAAAACAGTTTGTTTAGACTGACCCTATTCAGATTTTTACGCAGATACAAAAAAAAAAAAAAAAAATCAGCAAAGTATGAACTATGGTTATTTCTAGGTGGCAAGGGAATAAGTCATTATTTTTCCTTTTTTTCTGTTTGGCTGTAGTTCTTGAGTTATCTACCATACTTGGAGATTCCATGAATGATTAAAAAAATTAGAGGTTAAAAATAATAATGTTTAATTAATTAGAAAGAAAAAGTAACATTAGTAATTTTTACATCTATGATGAAATCCTTCATTTCATAAATTCAGGGATAACAACATGGTTCTCTCGCTGGGCCACAGGAAACAGGCCAAGAACCCCGTCTTGTCTTCTGGCACAGCCTGCCACATAAGCAAGGTTCTCCTCAGACTCCAGGTCACTTAGCCTAGCGGAGCCTGCTGGATGGCCCTGCCATTAAGGGGACCCAGGGGGAAAACATATGCTGGTCCATACAGAGCTCACTGCTGAGATGGGAGGAAGATTCTCGCCCAGGAAACACTTAAGCATCCAGGCAGGACATGATTTAGCTTTGCCAGTGCATGTCTCAGGCTCTTCTTTCAGAAAAGCTTAGAGACCTGGTGATCAGTGGGGCAGGGAATTATCAAAGACAGCTTATAGGGTAGGAAGCAGAGGGTAAGGGGAGAGTTAGGTGTTGAGATAGGTGATGGCACAGAGGGCATTTGGGCTGAGTCACCATGTGGGCAAACATTCAGAGACGGGATTAAGTGGAGCTGTGCAAGGAATAGTGAGGAGATCCTAATATCTAAGACGAGAAGCTCTAAATGTAGGTGGGCTTCTACCAGCCAAGCAGGAGGTGAGCTGGGGAGATGTGAAGGGCTGAGGGTGATGTAGGCAGCCCTACGGAGTCAGAACTGCTACTTGCTGGTAAAGGATAAGACTCTATCACTGAGTGGCACTGCAAGGCAGGCCCAAGGGCTTTATACACAATTATCTCATGGGACCCTCGCAGGGCAGCAGGTAGGAGCCCTACTGCTCAGTAGCTAAGACCACAGGCTCTGGAGTCAGGCCAACCTAGACCCAAAGCCCAGCTCTAACACTTACTCATTCTGTGACCTTGGCAAGTGATTTCATTTCTCTGAGCCTCAGCTGCCTCTCCTTCCCTCTCAGGGTGGTGATGGAGACTCAGGAAATAACAGAAAGAGAGCACTCAGCATGGTTGTTGTTAGGTGCCATCAAGTCAGTTCTAACTCATGGTGACCTTATGTGCAACAGAGTGAAACGCTGTCTGGTCCTGTGCCACCCTCACAATTGCTGCTATATGAGCCCATTGTTTCAGCTACTGTGTCAGTCCATCTCATTGAGAGTCGTCGTCTTTTTTTTTTTTTTTCCACTGACTCTCTACTTTACCAAACATGATATCCTCCTCCGGGGACTGGTCCCCCCTGAGAATATGACCAAAGCACTAGAGATGCCATTCTCACTTCTAAGGAACATTCTGGCTGTACTTTCTTCAAGACAGATTTGTTTGTTCTTCTAGAAGTCCATGGTATATTCAATATTCTTCACCAACACCATAATTCAAAGGCATCAGTTCTGCTTCAGTCTGCCTTAGTCACTGTTTAACTTTTGCATGCATGAGGCAACTGGAAATACCACGGCTTGAGTCAGGTGCACTTTAGCTCTCAAAGTGGTATCTTTGCTTTTTAACACTTTAAAGAGGTCTTTTGCCCAACACAATATATTGTTTGATTTCCTGGCTGCAACTATGCAACCAATAAAACTACCCTAAGAGGTAGGCTCTATAATTACAGGCAGTAATGGGAAGCCAAGTGAGGAGTGGCCTAAGAACCAGAAGTTCAGTAGTGCCCAACCAGAATGGATAGACAAAGAGATGTTCTAAGACACAGAGGCCAGCAGGGCCAGACTGACAAGGGATTAGAAAAGCAAAAGGTCAGCCAGAGAAGTAAATGCTGACAGTGCCCATGCCAGCCTTGTCTGGAGGAAAAGGGCCCGAGAAGTCCCGGATGCCCGTCTGGTCTGGCCTGGGGCTGGTCCCAGCATGTTGTCAGCATCTGATAACCTTCAGCATTGCAACTACTGTCTGGCTTCCCTGGCTTGCCTTCCAGGGACACTAAGCTGCCTTCACATGCTGTAGCTTTCCATCTGGATGGCCTGCAGGGAGAATGTCCTACTCTGGCTGTGACAATATTCTCTCAGCCTTGGAGAGGTACCACTTATTAAAAATTAATCAACTGGCATCTGGTTTATACATCAGACTCTCTAACCAGGGTTAGCATGAGTCAGCATCTCTGAGTTCCAGAACCTCAGATTTGTTCCTTCTTTTCTTTCCCCACAGCCACTGTCCAAATCTAAGCCACCACCAGTTTGTGCCCAGATGGCTGTCCCAGCTTTCTCCACAATCTCCTTGTTGCCATGGGGGCCTTCCTAGAGTTTATTCTCATAGAACAGCCACAGGGATCTTTTCAAAACCCCAATGTATGTCTACTTTAAAAACTCCAACAGCTTCCCATTCAAATGAAATATAAACTCCCTATCAAAGCTACAGGTCCCTCCATGATATGACCTCTGCCCATCCCTCCACTATTAGCTCCCACCACTGTCCGTCCTCTTCCCCCAACCCCCACCATGACTGTTGGCCTGTCACATTGGCTTTCTGTCTATTCCTGTCATGGGGCTTCTGTCCTTACGGTTTCCTACATATGACAGTAAGCTCATCCACATCTTAATCTATATGACCTGTTACAGGTTGTGCCCCCAAAACAGATGTTAAAGTCCTAACTTCTGAACTTGTGAATGTGACCACATTTGAGGAAACAAGGTCTTTCTTTGAAGAACAATCAGTTCAGTCTTACTGAAGTAGGGTGGGTCCTAATCCTAATGCCTTCTGACTGGTGTTTTATAAAAGGGGAGGACACACATGGAAACAAGGTCACACAAGAGGAAGACAGCGCGTGAAGATCTATCTGCAAGCCAGAAGCTAAAAAAGACAAAGAAGGAAGGACCTTCCCCTAGAGCTGACAGAGAGCACAGGCCTGCCAAGGCCTGAATTTGAACTTCTAGCCTCCAGAATGAGAATAAGTTTGTTTTTCAAAGCCACCTACATTGTGATATTTTGTTGTGGGCAGCCCCAGGAAATGAAGACATACTCTTTAACCACTCTGTTTAAAGTGGGCCCCTCCCCCTATCTCTTTTTTGGTCATATCATGCTGGGATTTTTTCACAGCAATTCACTTCACACAAATGAAAATTATATCAATTCACTGATTTATTTATTCATTTCTATTCCTCTTCTAGAGTATAAACTAACTTCATAAAGATAAGAACTTGGTCTACCTTGTTTGCCATTATCCCCACGGCTTAGCACAGTGCTTGGTAAATAAATAACAACAAAACTAACACTGACAGTTTGCTATTTGCCAGGCACTGATCTAGGCACTTTATATCAGTTAATTCATTAGATCCAAATAATAACCTATAAAGTAGGTACTCTTAATGTCTCCTCTTTACAAAAGAAGAAACTGGAGCACACAGAAATTAAGGAACTTGCCCAAGATCATACAGCTAGTAAATAGCAGCACCAGGACTCAAACTCAGGGAGTCTGGTGACACATGATGGAAGTTGTATAAGTGGATGAATACATGGATGATAACCAAAAGCAAAAACAAAACCAAACTCACGGCCGTTGAGTTGATTCCGACTCATAGTGACCCCTCCTTGGGTTTCCAAGGCGGTATCTCTACAGAACTAGATTACCCAATCTTCCTTCCGAGGAGTAACTGGTAGGTTTGAACTGCCAGCGTTCTGGGTAGCAGTCAAATACCTGAGGCACTATGCCACCAGAGCTCCCTAGGAATGATAGGTGGAGGGAATACCAGCAAGGCAATTTCTATGTCTACCCAATTGAGGACCAGAGACCTGGGCTGCGTTCACCTGAGGAGGCTTTCTGGCTAGCAGCCAGCCAGCCAGCCTCTCCCAATCAGATTTTAAGCATTTGACTTTTCCACTCGAACTCCTGATATTATCATTCATATTTTACTGCTGAGGACCCAGTGGTTTAAAAACACACTGATTTGCTCAAGCTCATAAAGCTGGGCTAGATGTCTCCGACTCCGAAGCCCTTCCCATGACCTGCCATTTCAGCAGCCCTGGGGGATGTGTCCTGTGCTAAACTCTCCAAGAGGTGAGGCGAGTCAAGGAAAGACTTTCCAAAACTGAAAGAGATAAGTGCGCTGGGGAAGAGTCCCAAACTCAGAACCAGGACCACTGCTTCTTGTTTCACTGCTACTATTTCTATCTGATAGTGCCTAAGGCACTTGACTGCTAACCAGAAGGCTGGCGGTTCAAACCCACCAGCCACTCCTCGGAAGGAAGGTTGGGCATTCCTACTTCCGTAGTGATACTGCCTCGGAAACCCAAGGAGGGGTCCCTGTGAGTCGGGGCCGACTCGATGGCAAATAACAACAACAACATTTCTATCTGAAAGGAGCTTTGGTGGGGTAGTGCCCAAGGCATTTGACTGCTAACCAGAAGGTTGTCAGGTCATACCCACCACCCACTCCATAGAAGGAAGACTGGGCAATGTAATCTGATAGTTTCGGGCAAATCAATTCCCCTTTCTGAGCCTCAGTTTCCTCATTTGTCAATGAGGAATGTCCTCCCATTTCAGAGCAGGGTCATGTTCTAGATAAAGGATGAAAGGACCCTGAAACATGAAAGTTGAAGTTACACTAAATACAAAGGAAAGTACATTATATATGTTTATGAGAACCATAAAAGAAGCATGCCTTTGCACATATATGTGTAGTACAATAAAAAGACACACACAGCCACATGGCTCTGTGGTCATGAACAATCCCTTCCTAAACAGCAAGGCTGTTTCTTCTAAATCTTGGACACTGACAACTTTTGTCCAGGTATTCTTGGGCATTCTGAGCCAGAGAAAGAGATGGATAGTAAGCAACCATGAAACACCAAAAGACACCAAGCAGAAAGTGAGACCCTTCTGTTTCAAATGACATTTTCAATAATTACAGCTATCAAGATAATTTTTCTTGCTTTTGTGAAAGTCAAAGGGCACATTTTCCTGCAAGCATGCCTCCCATGCTCTTAGTCTCCATTTGCACTCCCAGATCCATGCCTTACATGACGACGTGGGGGAGGCTCCCCTGGAGCTCCCTTGTCTGCTGGCTTCTGGTTGAGTTTGGCCAATGGGACATGTTGACACGAAATCAGAGAGTGGAAGGAGAGAGAGGTCATGGTCCGTCTTCCCCAGATTCCTTCCCTGTGGGCCTGGCGGTGACTGAGCCCCAGGATAAAAGCTCCGTGCACAGCTCCAGCCATCACTGACCTCTGATAACACTGTTCTCTCTCTCTGTCAATTCAAGGTAAGGGGTGGCAAAGGAAAGATTCTTATTGTTGCTAGTTTCTGGGGCTAAATACTCCTTGTGGGTTCCCTTATTTCTGCCCAGACCTTTGTTAACTTCTCTTTAGTTGAAGTGAGTGAAATTCTGTTTTCTAGAATCTGCCTGATAGACCTTCTGACGTTAAATTTCTATACGAATCGGGGGGTGGGGGAGAATGGACAACCCTAGGAAGATGCAGTAAAGTCAAAGTGGTTATGGAAGACAAAATGGGACACAGGGAGACCTTAAGCGAGTCCCTTAACCTCACTTTACATCAGTTAACTCATTTGATCCTTATAATAACCTACAATGTCGGAACTCATACTGTCTCAGTTCCTTCATCTATAAGATCATGATGACCAGCTTCCATACTTCACAGTTTTCCTGTGAAAACTGAATGAGATCATACACATAAAGCACTTAGCACACACCCAAATCCATAGTTAGTGCTCAAGAAATACTAGAAGAAATATTAGATATTAGCTTTATTATAAAGTCTAACCTCTGAAATGTTAACAGTAATATTTCCTTGGGAAAAAAATTACAGATCTTTTTTTTTTTTTTAACTTTTAGGGAGTTTTTTGAATTTTCTAATTTTTCTACTCTAAATATGTATTCCTTTTAGAGTCAGAAAATTAAAAAAAGGAAGAAAGAAAAAAAATTAGGGAGGAAAAAACAAAACACAACAGAGAACCTATTATAGTGGATTCTTCCTTTCCCAGTCACTGGAGACGATGTTACTTCCCACAGGGATTTCCCCAGAACAGAACATTCACTTTCTTAAGTGACAATCACTCCGTGGACATGAATGAAAGGATGGCTGGCCTGTGATAAAATGCTGGGAAGGCGAGGTGCAGGCTGAGAGAGCTGCCTCTGGGACCTGGGCCTCTCTCCCAGCCAGGCCCAGGAGCAGCCCCTCGGCCACAGGCGCCTCTCAAGGGAGGCAGAGGAATCTAAAAGGGAGTGGGAGCAGAAGTCATTCTCTCTGGTGCTCAGACCTGTGCACGGCAGTGAGAGATGGCAATTTGTCAGAGGCTTCCGGTACCCATGGGTACTGCACTAAATAAAACCAAGCAATGTGAAGAGGCTGCCACCCGCCAGTGCTGGCTTCTTGCCCAAAGGTTTCACGTGCCACCGCAGAGTCACAGACTGATGTGCAGTTGTGGGTCGGGGACCATGTGACATGCCCAGAACTGCAGCATAAGAGCGTCAAAAAAAGGAGAACTGGGAAAAAAAAAAAAAGTAAAAAGAGAATTGCCTCCCACTTAGACCACACTGGTGATTGTGCAGGAGGCAGACTAAGACCTCCCCCATCAGCAGGGTACCCTCTGGGAGCTAGGCACTAGGCAGGCTGTTTTCCAAACTTCATCTCATTTGAGAGTTACAAAGGCCACACACAATAGGTGAGCTTATTCCCCAGGTCAGCTTGACTGACCAAGGTCACATGGCTAGCCAGTCTGAGCAGAGCCAGGACTAGGACCCAGGTGTTCTGGCTTGCAGTCCAGTATTTTGCTCCCTCAATCCCGCTACATCCCACAATGTCCTACTTGCTGTAAACCCTGTAACCAAAGCTACCGTCACTCTGGATGTACAAATAACAGCAGCGGTATCAACCCTCCCACGTGCAAGGTGCTATACAGTTTGTAAGATCCTTTCATAATCATCATTTCACTTGGACCTCATCGTTCAGACCTTGGTAGGAGGAAGCATGGAAAAGTGGTTAAGGACATGGGCCTTGAAGCCAGAGTTTGAATCCTGGCTCCACTGGCTTAGTGATCTTGGGCAAGTTACTTAACCTCTCTGAGTGCCATGTAAAATGAGAATAATATCCCCTATACATCAAAGAAGTAGCCCTGGTAGAATAGTGATTAAGTGCTTGTCTGCTAACCAAAAGGTTGGTAATTCAAACCCACCAGTAGCTCCATGGGAGAAAGATGTGGTAGTCTGCTTCCATAAAGATTACAGCCTTAGAAACTCTATGGGACAGTTCCACTCTGTCCTATGAGTAGCAATCAACTTGAGGGTAATGAGTATACATCAAAGGATATAATGAGAATTAAGCAAGGTAATGCACCCAAAGCTCACTCGGGAGTGTTTGGCACAGACAGGGTAGCTACTCCCTAAAGGACAGTGATGATGACCTGATCAGTAAGCCTCATCAGATGGACAAACTGAGGTCCAGAGAAGGTAAAGAAATCGTCCAAGGATCCTTAGGGTGTATAACAAAGTCCAGGCAGCAGCTTATAGTGCTTACAGGAGAATCTGAGTATCTCACAGATGAGCTGTCTACTGGATGAGCGAAAGAAAGGGATTTCCGGAGACATCTTCATCCTTTGAGGGTGACAGGGACAGCGACTCCTCCACACAGGCAAGCTCTCAGTTTCTGTGCCCGGCTGCAGCCTCCAGTGGTAAGAGAAGGATAAAGGGAAGGGAAGAGCAGCGCACCTCAATGGGCAACGCACACAGTCCACAGCATCTGACTTTCCCACACTTGATCTTCATTAATTGTTTAAATACTATTATACTTCTTTGTCAGTACTATTGGAACTGAGTAAAACCAGGAATAACTTTTACATATCTATCAATAGGGAGGGAGCTCTGGTAGCATAGTGCCTAAGGCACTTGCCTGCTAACCAGAAGACTGGCGGTTCAAACCCACCAGCCACTCCTTGAAAGAAAGATGGGGCAATCTACTTCCATAGTGATACTGCCTCGGAAACCCAAGGAGGGGTCGCTATGAGTCGAGTCTGACTCGAGGGCACATAACAACAACGACAATATCGATAGGGAACTAGCTACGTAAACTAGAATTTATCCACTAAAAAATTAATTACAAAAGTATTACCATATACTTCTTGTGAAATTTTTTAAGATAGATTCGTACTGACATGGAATTATATTGCTGTATAGTTAAGCGCAAAATTCAAATCTGTAAAATAATATGCAATTTATGGCCCCATCCTGGTTTGCATATATTTATGTATGGAATGGAATGGAACGCACTGCCGTCAAGTTGGATCTGACTCATAGCGACCCCTCCTTGGGTTTCTGCGGCAGTATTACTATGGACGTAGATTGCCCAATCTTCCTTTCAAGGAGTCGCTGGTGGATTTGAACTGCCAGCCTTCTGGTTAGCAGTCAAATGCCTTACGCACTATGCCACCAACATAGAAAATATCTGGGAAGGATACACACCACGCTGTTCTCACTGGTTACTTCTGGAGAGTAGAATTTTGGCTGAGGAGCCAGGAGAGAATATATTTCTGAATTATTATATCGTTTCATACATTTCCTTTCTAATTAAAATGAAAGAAAAACATAAATATAATATTAAAGATTTATTTTAATCAATCTTATTTACTTCCCATAATACGTGCTGTAACTCATTTTGTCTGTTCTCTTCCAATCTCTATGTAGATGTCAAATTTTACACCGAGTGCTCACAATTTTATGGATTCAAAAAATTAACATTAATTATATCAGAAATATTTCTATATTACTACATCATTATTATTTTTACGAGATGCTTTATTAGGGGTTAGTTACCATGCTAAGAGTTTGACATGCCTTAACTCATTCAGTCTTGATAATACTAAAAGCAGGTCCTTTTTTATCCACATGACATACAGGGAAATTGAGGGTTCAAATGATGAGTTTCTCAAGGCCTCAGAGCTAGTAAGAACAGTCCGCTGAGAATTCCTCCCCTTATTGCCCCACAGACACTGGATAGTGAAGGGAAAACAACGTGGAGAAGGGGAAGGAATGTATAGAGAAGGAGACCTGGGTCCTGGGTCTTATTAGCAACATGATGTTGGGCAAGTCAATTGCCCCTCTGCTTTGTTCCTGCATTCAATCTTTCATTCCATAAGCATCCGCAGATCACTGGGCTACCCTGCCCTCTAGGAGACTGTAGTCTAGACTCAATTCCTTCATACACAGGATCTAACCTCTGCCACACCGCCGTCACTGGGCAGTTGTAAGCAATGACATGAATAAAGGATACAAAAGAGTTTTGCAAGTGTGCAGCTCCATATACTGCAGTGGTATTTCTGTGGCTGTTTAACGGCTGCATATTATTTTATCCAGTGGATTTTCCAAAATGTACTCAATCATCATCCTATTGTTGGACACTTAGGCCCAATTTACTGCTATTATAAAGAAAGCTCTGATGGAGAATTATCCAAAGGAAATAATTCAGAAGAAAGAAACAGCCAGATGCACAAAGAAGATGCTGCCCAACTTTCCCAATGACTGAAGGGAGATGAACCCTTCATCTCAAACTCACCAGGCTTCAAACGAATGCATGACCTCTGTGGCCTTCCTGATCCAATGCTGCTCCTCCCCCAACCAGCCCCACTGGCCAAGGAGATATCTTAGTGCAGTTTCAACCTTCCTCCCTGGCCACCCTTCTAAGTCTACTTGGTTAATGTTTCCCCTGAAAGGCTAAAGTCCATCCCCTCCTTCTGGTTCATACAGTTGCCAGAGGCACCTTCTGAAAACAATTCTGTCCTGTCCCTCACCAAACCAAAAAGCTGCAATGTTCTCTGGAGCCTCCAGACTCAAATCAAGTTGAAGCACCTTAGCCTGACATTTAAGAGAGAAGGAAGCGGCGAGAGAACTAATGTTTACTGAGTTCCTGTAATGCCAGTGCTGTGCTTGGTGTTTTATGTAACGACAACCACAATATAATCGCAATGAGATAGACGTGTTCATCCACATTTTATCGATAAGGAAACTGAGGCTCAGACCAGCCAAGTGACTTGCCCAAGGCCACACAGCAAGTACACAGCAGTGCTGGCACTGGAACCTAGGTCTGTTGGAGTCTAAAGCTTCAGTGAAAGACCCAGACATAACCTGACTTTCTAGGTCACCTCCCAGCTCCCCCATTTACCCCTGCACCATCTGCTCCTTGCACACCAGACCAACACTATCCTTTAAATGCATCCCTATTTCTTTTCCCTCTGACCTGGGGGAGGAGGTACCCATTCCCACCACAACTATCAAAATCTGACATGGCCATCAGTGCCCAACTCAAAGGTCCTCATCTCCTTGAAGCCTTCCCAGATCACCCAAATAGGAATCCATGATTAACACATGCAAAAGCACACTCTACCTTGCCCCTTGCCATGCCTGTGTCTCCCCCCTTAAAGAGAGGGATGCTTCTGACCCCTTTCTACACCCCCAAAGACCACACGGGCCTGGCACACAGGAGGTTCTTAGGAAAGTGTTTATCAAATTGAACAAAGTTGAGTATAACCCCTGATAAGAAATTGCAAGTTGCCTGGCTATTAGGAACTTGGGTTCTGACCATACTGCTGGGTTTGAAATCTAGCTCTTCCACAACCTGGCTATGTAACCTTGGGCAACTGCCTTCCCCTCTCTAAACTTCAGTTCCCTCAACCGTAAAATGAGGAGGATAATAACACCTATCTTATAGGTTGTAAGGAGCTCTGGTAGCATAGTACCTAAAGCATTTGGCTGCTAACCAGAAGGCTGGAGATTCAAACCCACCAGCCACTGCTCAAAAGGAAGATTGGGCAGTCTACTTCTGTAGTGATACTGCCTTGGAAACCCAAGGAGGGGTTGCTGTGAGTCAGATGTGACTGGATGGCAGTGAGTTTGGTTTTTTTGGTTTTATAGGGTTGTATGGCAACTGTATGAGTTACACAGGTAAGCCCTTACAACTGTGCTTGGTATGTAATAAGTGTTCAATAAACGTTAGCTGTTACTGTTCTTATCCACAAGCTCCAGCCCACAAAGGAAGAAGTCCTACCTGTGTCAGCCTGCTCCCATGCTACCCATCTGTTCAGGCTATAGGGCTTCCTCTTCAGAGTCCTAGCTAGTGGTGCCCCTGCATTCCCACCCCTGTAATTTCTAGCCATTATGGCCCTTCCATATGTGACAGGGCCAGGTGGTAGGGACAGCTGATCTTCCCTGATAGTCAGTGGAAGCAGAGAGTCTGGAGCTTCCCCACATCTAGGGGACCCTGATCAGGAGACAAAAGGCCAGCCCCTTTCTTCCCCTATCCATGGACCCACAGTAGTATTCAGGCCATAGGTCCACCCCACCTCGCCAGACCCAACACACAGACTTCTCCACCTCGACCAGCTCTGGCATAACAATGAATTGACTCCACTGGACACCAGCCTGGTTCTCCCAGATACTACCCCAGGTGCAATGTCATGGGAAAGAGGGTCTCTGGACTTAGGCAGTCTGACATTTTCTAGCTGTGTGACCGCAGGCAAATTCCTTGATCTCTCTGTGCCTCCACTTCGTAGCTATAAAAAGTGGACAATAATAGGACCTACCAGATAGGGTTGCTATGAAATGATGCAAAGCATTTATCACAGTGCCTGGCACTGTGCTCAATAAATGTTGTCACTCTAATTGTGTAATCCTTGGTAGAGATTATCATTCCCTTTTATGAGACAGGGACACAGAAGCCCAGAAAGGAGCCTAAAGCAGTGTCCATGCTGTAGCTAGCATAGACACACTTTCCATCTCAGCCTGTTCTATTCAAGAGATTGCCTCCCCTGCCCTCTGGGGGCTCAGGCCCAGCACAGCCCTGGACACGCAGCATCCCATGGGTTCTGCACACTCCCAAGAAGGTCCAGGACCACTGGCTGCCCGTCCCCTCAGCTCTGGTCCATTATCTATGAGGCAGCCTGGCCTCTCTTCCTCATCTCTTGGGAGCAAGGGCTGGGAGGCTAATGTAAAGCTCCTCCTAAAGGGTAGGTAGCCTCAGGCTCCAGGCTATAACACCCAGCCCTGGGTGAAGTCCTACATGTGGAACAGCCAGAACGATGGGGAAGCAGGCACTTGGACGGCAAGAATTCCAGACCAAGTAATAGAAGATCTGGGTACATTAGTGCTGACTCAGTCAGTTGCTATGTGACCTTGGACAAATCACTTCTCCTCTCTAGGACTCATTCAATCTTGCCATATTTAGTGAGTGAGGTCTACGGGACCAAGTGCCATTCTCACGTTGAGGGTCTGTGAAAGCAAGCCTCCAAGAAATTCACAGAGATGAGCCTAGGGGGATCTGCCACATGGCTCACCCACTCACCCACTGCCATCAAGTCCATTACAACTCATAGCGACCTATAGGACGGAGTACAACTGCTCCATAGGATTTCCAAGGTTATAAACCTTTATGGGTAGACTGCCTCATCTTTCTGCTGCAGAGCCGCCTGTGGGTTTGAACCATCGACCTTTTGGTTAGCAGTCCAAAACTTTAACCACTCTGTCACCAGAGCTCCCTGCATCACATAACCCAGGGAAGGGTTTCATTGGAATAAGACTCCTTGTATTGACCCCCTCCAGGACTACCACAAGGTGCCCCTGAGATCCCAAGGACCACACTCTGTTCACCACAAAAGCTGTGCATGGGGTTGTCAGATAGGCATGACCTCAGGGTGGCCAGCAAAAGCCAGCTCCATCTCTGCAAAGAGCTGGCAGAGCCTCCCTGGTCCACGGTGGCTCAGAGAGGAGGCTGGCACAGGCTGCCTCTGCTGCAGGCTCCATCTGGAGGGATGGGTGGGCAGGCAGGCACACAGCCTATTCTCCTACCCTTGCCCAGGACAGGCAACACTGAGTCTCCCAGGAGCCTCTGAGGGCACCATCCCAGTTCCCAACTCTCAACCTGACCCAACTGCAGCTGATTCTGGAAAATTCCTAATACAAGAATGGGAGCTGGATGGAACAGCTGGACCCCACATGGCCCAAGAGAGGTCCTAAACCCAACCATTGTTCTACACTCTCACCTTAAGCGCAGGGGAGATGATATGAGGATCAAGGAGGCGTGAACACACAGTGGTGCTCTTTCCCCACCAATGTATCCTCATTCCAGGAGAAAAGCAAAGACTATGGTCAGCAGCTGACAGACCAGCAACTCAGCACTCCTACCTAGTCCTTACCCAGCCCCTGGAAGTCCTTATGGGCCACTCTAGGCCACAGCTCCCCTAGCCAGTGGCCTCAGCACCCAATAAATAGCCCAGTCAGTGTACTCACCTGCTTTCCCCCTCTACCTGCCCCCAAGACCCCAGGCTCTAGGGCGCTTCCATCTCTCCAAGTGTGAAGGTGTTAGACACAATCAGAGCATGTAAGACCCTTCCCTCTGATCAGTGGGGCAACCACTGGCCAGGGCACCACCCAGAACACACTACAGAAACCCTAGGACTAAGGTCCAGTCCCCCAGCTTTGGGGGACTTGGGAGGGAGGTGGGATGAGAAGGAAGCCCAGAGTGGAGAGAGATCTGTAACCAGAGGGTGAGGATGAGGGCAAGAACTTCCCAGCGTTCCAGCCTCCAGCCCAGAGAACGTCCTGCAGCATCTGAAGCCTGAACAGAGAGAACCAAAGAACCCTCCGCCTCCATGGGAGGCAGCGGAGTGACTCTGGAGAACAGAGTGGGCTAGCCACCCGAGGACCATTCATCCCCACAGCAAGCACCAGCCCACCACGTCCCGGCCTTTCTCACCAAGTCTCCGGGGAGGCTGCAGACGTGCGAGGTGGAGAGGGCAGTTTACTGCCTTCCTGCATATTGGCCAAGGGGCCAGTAACCCGCAAATCAATTCCTCCCCGCCTCACCTCCATTCCTCCCCAGGGGCTGAGGCTGGGCCTAGACGAACCCTCAGCGTCAGCCTCCAGTGCCACCTGCCCCTCCCCACGTACCTACCTGGGCCTGAGGGTCCCCATGTCAAGCAGGCTGGGCGAGGGGCCGCCCCCTCGGCTCCTCCGGGCCAGTAGGCCTCGGGGCGGGGCGGGCGCGCGGGGCCGCGGCGGG
>NW_006921607.1:12194476-12256888 GCF_000298275.1 Orycteropus afer afer | reverse complement strand
GCCGCGCGCTTGCCTCCTCCCTCGCGGCGGCCCTGCCCGCCTCCGCCTCCTCTCGCTGCCAGTCTCCCTTTCTCTCTTCTCTCGGTTCCCAAGCCACCCCCTCCCAGTCCGGGCCACCCTGGCAGTTCCCGGACCACTGCGGGACCGTACATCAGGAGCCAACTCTTATACCTCCGCTGTCCTCCACTCTGGCACTGGCCAACTGGGCCCCCCCTAGCTACTCTCAACCCCCTCTTGGGGGCTCAGTGGGGAGGATGAGGAGGAGGAGAGAAGAAGTGGGGGGAGGATCCCTGACTCAGAAGGGGTGACTCAGCCTCAGTGGGCCTCCCATCCCACCCCAGCCGGATACCCTCACCTCCCCTACAGCACACAGCAGGGCAGAACTTCCCCAGGACTCAGCGTTCTGCCCCCAACAAGGAAGAGGTATGTGCAATGTCACCTGAGAAATCCTCTGTGTGTATGTCTGTCTCCTAAGTGTGTAGGTCCCAGTGTCCACCTGTGTACCAGTGAGAATGACCATACATGTTACTAGCATTGAGTGTAAGTGCTTATTAAGGACTAGGCCTGTGTACAAATATGTTTGTTGTGTGTGCACACAATGAGAGTTTACACAGGCTCTGGGAAGGGCTGGGGGATGACCAAAGGGCCTATGGCACAGAGGCCATGGTTCCAAACCAAGCTAAGCCCCACTCCTGCTGCAATTCAAACCACCACACCTCCACCTCACTCAATCCACGGGCAAGGACCTTCAACCTGCAGAGGACTCCAGGAAGCAGAGGGCTGGATTCTAGCCCAGTTCTGCCAGTGGCTGCCACTGATGGCTTCCATTGGGCAAGTTGCTCCCTTGCTCTTGCCTTGGCTTGCAAAAGATGAAATGAAAGGTTGGACAGATCTATCTCTAGGGACTCTACTCAGTTTGTGGGGAAAGTAGAGAGAAGAGGACAGGCAACTCACAACATCATCTCCAAAAATCTCTACCCTTGAGTCCATATCTGCAGCCAGCATGACTACAGAACCACTCTAGCCCCTAAGCCTCTTGACATACACATCTATTCCTTCATTCTTCAAATAATTCCTGACTACCTATAATGTACTGTCCACTTTGCTAAGTACCATAAAATCCAGCACACTGGGAACCACAGAGACCAGAGCTGGAAAGTAGTCGAGATGTGAGTGGAGCTGTCCATCCCCCATGCTGCAATTAGCCTTGGTGCCCACCTCACCACTAGCATCCATTTCTACTGCCACACTCCAAGGATAGCCATTAGGGCCTTCCCCTCCCCGCTCCATCAGGACCTCAACCGAACAAGGCTTTGCCTTCTCCTCAGCTCCCCTCAAAGAACCCAAGAGCAACTGTGCTCCTCCTTTACCCAAACCAAGCATCTCTTCTCCAAGTTAAACACAGTGAACTCCTTCACCAGATGCTCCTAAGATACAGCCTCCTATTCTTCACTCCCCCTGCTACCCACTAGGCTCCAGGAGTGGTGAGAGAGCAGAGAAGCCAGTCCTTCCACCAAGTCCTTGAGAACATGCCCTCTCTCCATACGGGAGGCATCTCAAGGGCAAGGTGATAGACAGATCAGCCAATGACCAATTCACAGAAGGGGCTTTGGCAACCTTCCTCACAGAGTTCCTCTGTTGCCTTCCCAAAGCAAAACCAAATCACTGCCAATGAATTGATTCCCACTCATAGCAACCCTCATTGGGTTTCCAAGGCTGTAAATCTTTATGGAAGCAGACTGACTCATCTTCTTCCACAGAGCGGCTAGTGGGCTCGAACCACTGACTTTTTGGTTAGTAGCCAAATGTCCTTTGCCTTAGAACTCTTCATTCTCATTACCCACCTTCTTAAATTCAGTTCTTCCCGGGAACTCCCCAGAGAGTTCCATGAAGGTCCCTAGGAGTGTGGCCTTGGGCAAGTCACTTTGCCGTTCTAGGTGCTCTGTTTGAATTCAGTTCACTAAGTGTTTATTTAAATGAATAAGTGAAAGGATCAGTAAAACTTAGGAGGTACAACGAATGAACTTACTATTTTATATGCACATCTGCTAAGAAATTCTTGACTGCCTGCCTTAAAGTATTTTGATTATAAATGGATTCTCCATCTCCTCTGCTTGTTGGCCCTCCCAACCATGGACTCCTGTGGGCAGGAGACTCTGGGCTGCACGTCAAGGCCCTCCTCCCTCCTTCTAATTCAACTCTACTTACTTGGATCTTCCTCCCCTTCCTTCCTTCCCCTAAGCAAAAGCCCTGCCCACTATTCCCTGGGGCAGAGCCTCTTTCCCACCCCCCTCAGCCAGAAGGAGCCTCTCACTTTCCCAGCAGAATCCAGGCTATATGCCTGAAACCAAGGCAGGATTTCCAGACATCATTCTGGATTTATACAAAAAAAGCCCAATTCACTTCAGGTCAATGGGACCACAGAGAATTGGGTTTCTCTTATTAGTATCATTTTTTTCTATTATTATTTGACTGAAATTTCTATTAGCACTTTATAGTTTGCAAAGCATTTTCATATGTGGTCTTCACAGTATCTTATGAGCTAATATCCCCCATTTGATGAATAGGGAGGCTAAGGCCCAGAGTGGTAAGGGGTTTGCCCAAGGTCACACATGTTCAATGACACTGGCTCCCTGGAATGGACACTTTCCACCTTAGCCCACAACAACCCTTCCCAGAGAATTTTTAGGGATGGGGTGTGTACGAATAAGTAAGGGGTAGTCTCTGAAGAACATATGGCCCCTATAGGCATCAGTCGAAATCACTAGCCCAGTTACTTGGCTGCCTTCATTCCCCAGACAGGGAAACTGAGGCACGTGACAGGACCCACCCCAGGGCCAAGTCTCATGAAAGCGCTCATGGAGAAATGCCAAGGGATCCAGGAGAAAGAAGAGGCCAACAAAGAGGGGGCTCTTCAGTTCCCATAGCTCTGGATTCTGCTTCCAGTTCTGGCTCTACCACTTCTTTCTGTGTGACTGTGGGCAAGGTATTGACCTATCTGAGCCTCAGTTTTCTTACCCATAAAAGGGAGAACTTCTCCCAGTCCCACTCTGATACTGGGTTGCTATGAGGTTGTTGTTGTTGTTGTGTGCCATCAAGTCGGACCCGACTCATAGTGACCCCTTCTTGGGTTTCTGAGGCGGTATCACTACGGAAGTAGATTGCCCAACCTTCCTTCCGAGGAGTGGCTGGTGGGTTTGAACCATCAGCTTCTAGTTAGCAGTCAAATGCCTTAGGCAACAAAAAATGCTGGCAGAAGGAAGGTACAGGAAGACTCCATGAAGCCACCCTATTTTCTCTGCCCAGCCTCATCCCCTCCCTAGTCTGTCTAGGAGGTAGTAGAAAGTCTTTCTTCTTAAATTTTAACTGGAAGGAATTAGATGCTGCAAAAGGGCCAGGATACAGGAAAGCCTGGAAAGGGATGGAAGTAATTTGCTTCTCTGGCTGGGAAAACAGAGCATAGAATGGTCAGTCCCAGCCCCCAAGACCACTTAGTAGGGCAAAGACTGAGAACCAAACACAGCAGGCAGAGCCCCTCTGAGACCCTCCTTCATCCCTTGTATCTGTCAAATGAGTAAACCAAGGACTTAAGGAAAGCAGCCATTTGCCAAGGTCACCCACAGATAGTCAGGGGTCCCGTGACTCCCAGCCACTAGGGTCCCTTGGCTCCTGGGTGAGATGGGGAGCTTTCCCAGACCAAGGATTTAATTTCCATTCAGCAAGCACTGATGCTCACAGTGAGCCAGGCCCTGAGCACTGGGAAAGGAGAGAGGAATTAGACATAGTCCCTGCCCTTGAATTCATAATCAACCCAGTGGGGGAGAATAACACATAACCCAGTACATCAGAGGATACTATAAGATTAATCACCCCCATTTTCTGAGCACTCATTCTGTGCCTGGAACTAGACATGCATTCATTTATTTAATCCTCACACTTCTCCTGGATCAGTGATTAACCTCTATCACAGCTGAAGTAACTGAGGCTCAGAGGGGTTAATTACTTCCCAAAGTTCACCCAGCTAGTAAATGGCACAGCCAGGATATGAACGACAGGTCTGTCTGATACCAAGCCCTGAGCTTGAACCCCTATGCTCTTCCCAGGCTCCAGATTTGTGCTTTCCAATATGGTAGCCACTAGCCACATGTGGCTATGGAGCATTTGAAATGTGCTCATGCAAACTGGGGAGCTCTGGTGGCAAAGTGTCTAAGGCATTTGACTGCTAACCAGAAGGCTGGTGGTTCAAACCCACCAGCCACTCCTTGGAAGGAAAGTTGGGCAATCTACTTCCATAGAAATACGGCCTTGGAAACCTAAGGAGGGGTCACTATGAGTCACACATGACTTGACAGCAGTGAGTTTCTTCTTCTTCTTCTTCTTTTTCTTTTGCACAAACTGAGATGAGCTATGCAGTGGGTAAGTGCTCAGATGCTTAACAAAAGGTTTGAACCCATTAGCTGTCCCAAGGAAGAAACACGTGACAGTCTGCTTCTGTCAACATTGTGGCATTGGAAACCTTATGGGACAGTTCTACCCTGTCCTGTAGGGTTGCTATGAGTCAGAACTGACTTGATGGCAAGGGGTTTGGTTTTTATGAGTGTAAAATATATACTAGATTTTGAAAACTTATACCAATAAACTAAAAAAGAATGTAAAATATCTCATTAATAATTTTTCTATTGAAATGATACTTTAGCTGTATTAGTTTAAATTCTAAAAACATATTCTTAGAATTTATTTCACCTGTTTCTTTGTACTTTTTTAACATGGCTATTAGAAAATTTCCACCACTTGTCTGTCAGTTGGTCGTACTGTGGTGGCCTGCGTGTTGCTGTGATATTGGAAACTATGCCACCAGTATTTCAAATACCAGCAACATCACAATAAACAGTGAAAATACTGAAGTTGCAAGGATTTCCTTTTACTTGGATCCACAATCAGCACTCATGGAGCAGGAGTCAAGAAATCAAACGACGTCTTGCATTGGACAAATTGCTGTAAAACACCTCTTTAAAGTGCTTACAGACAAACAAACAAAGATGTCACCTTGAGGAGTAAGGTGCACCTGACTGACCCAAGCCATAATATTTTCAATTGCCTCATATGCATGCAAAAGCTGGACAATGTATAAAGAAAACCAAAGAAGAATTGATGCCTTTGAATTATGGTGTTGGCGAGGAATATTGAATATTGAATACCATGGACTGCCATAAAAATGAACAAATCTGTCTTGGAAGAAGTAGAGGCAGAATGCTCCTCAGAAGTGAGGATGGCCAGACTTTGTCTCACATACTTTGGGCATGTTATCAGGAGGGACCAATCCCTGGAGAAGAACATCATACTTGGTAAAGTAGAAAGTTGGCCTGAAAAAAAAAAGAAGGCGCTCAATGAGATGGATGAACACAGTGGCTGCAACGATGAACTCAAATATAGCAACGACTGTGAGGATGGTGCAGGACTGGGCAGTGTGTCATTCTGTTGTACACAGGGTCACCATGAGTCAGAACCAACTTGATGGCACCTAACAACAACATTACCAAAAGCAAACCAAACTCCCTGCCATCGAGCCAAGTCTAACTCATAATGACCTCCAGTGGGTTTCCTAGGCAGTAAATCTTTAAGGAAGTATATTGCCCCACCGTCCTTCTGTGGAACAGCTGGTGGGTTTGAATCACCTGGTGGGTCTGAACTGCCAACTTTCTGGTTAGCAGTCAAATGCCTTAGGCAGTGTGCCAGCAGAGCTCCTTTACAACCACATTAGAAATCTAAAGATTACAATATAAGTGGCTCACAACTGTGGCTTGCATTATTCCTTTTGGACAGCACAGGTTTAGCTATCTCAGGTCCTACCAGGTTCATGGGGCTCAGGAAAGATTTTCTGGAGGAGACGACACCTGAACTGAGCTGGGTTAAAGGGAAGGTCATGGAGAGGAGGGCATTCCAGAGCAAAAGAGCCGCAGGGCATTCTGGCTCCAGCCCCAGAGGGTAGCAGGGCCTGGATGGCTGAGCTCCAACCCCAGGCAGCTGTGAGCTAGCCCAGCCCAGAGGGAGCTTCTGCAGCCAAATTTTCCAAAGAGCGTGACTCACAGGCTTGGGAAGTTCTGCCTGACAAAGCTGTTTTCACTGATCCCTGGCACTTTCTGGAAGGCACCAAAGGGTGGCTATGTGTACAGTGAGTAGGCAAGGTGGACAGGTAGCAACCACCACCTGACAGGGACCTCCCCACTTCATCTGTCCCCTATCTCCTTGGCTCATTCTGTCTCCTTCAGGAAGCCTCCAGAAGCACTTCAGTCCCCAGGGACCTCACCCTCCCCTGGAACCTTTCAGGCCAGACTGTGGGAACCACATACTTCTGCATTTGGTCATATTCTAGAGTGGAATGATAATGATGCCTCAGAGCTGCACAGCCTGTTACACAGTACAAAGCACTATCCCATGTCTCGTGTAGTGAAGAGCCTGAGAGTAATAGTTATCTCTAGGGACAGGGTTCGGGCAGGGATGGAGGATTGTTCATTAGTACAGGGGCGAGGCCTTAACATCTCTGAGCTTTAGTTCCACACTCTGAAGGATGGGGATAATACCTATCTTAGAGGTGCTAAGATGATAACATGAGAGAATAGCCACAGGGCTTAGCATGCAGCATCAGCACTCCCTTCCTTGCCTTTGCTCCCTCCTCAAGAGTCCCTCAGGCCACCCAACCTGAAGGTTACCTCCCTTCCAGGAAGCCCTCTTCCCTGCCTCCTCCACCTGTCTCCTCTTCTGAATCTGAGTTGTCATGAGGCACTCTGGCCTTCCCTCCTCCAGTTCCTCAAAGGCAAGGTCCTTGATCCACAGCCAGGGCCCCTGTGCAGGTCTGGGCATCTCAGAGGTCCTCACACCTCAGTCTAGTGGCCAAAACTGATGCAGGTCCAGATGCCTGGTCACATGATGGTCTCCACTGTGCCCGTCTCAGAGAGCTGGCCCAGCTCTGGTCAGGGTATTCCTCAATAGAAGAGCCTTCAATGGGTTCTCATTCTCTGATGAAGCAACTCAAACCCATTGGTCTAACTCTCAAGACCCTTCACAACCTGACTCTTTTCAGCCTCATCCTCTATAGTTCCACATGGTCTGTCCTAGGCCCAGTGCAAAACAGCTATGCCCTGAGTCTCTGCTTTTGCACATGTTCTCTCCACTGCCCAGGAGCCCCTCTTTCCCTTTCCCACGGTCATTCTTCCAGGCATTCTCTAAGAAGTCCTCTTTGATCCCCTCCTCTTTACAACAACCCCTCCCAGCTAGAAATAACCTTCCTGCTCTCCTCCTCCCTTCTGCACTCTGACCTGGGTTGTGTGAATTGCCAAAGGGTTTTAAACTCTTATTCTGGGTGCTCTGGTAGCATAGTGCCTAAGGCATTTGATTGCTAACTAGAAGGCTGGTGGTTTAAACCCACCAGCCACTCCTCAGAAGGAAGATGGGGCAATCTACTTCCCTAGTGATACTGCCTTGGAAACCCAAGGAGGGGTCGCTATGAGTCAGATCCGACTCGACGGCAGTGAGGTTTTTTTGAGTTTTTAGTCTGTGAGCTTAGGGCAGGGGCCATGTTTCACTCTCCCCGCAGCAAGGGTCCAGCTTAGCACGCAGCTCATATATGTGGCATAGTAGATGTCCCTTGGGCCATCTACACTCCCAGAGCCAGAGGCCTGTGAGCAAGTAGGAGGTGGGCATTCACGCAGCATGTCAGGTCACTCCTGAGGCTGAGCTCTGCGGGCCAAGCTCCTCTACTTCAGCTACATTTCTTAATGCATCTCTAGGCTCCTGGCTGCTCCCTGGAAAATCAGCCTCCCCCAAGAGGCCTGAGAGCCATACTCCTGGGGCCTGAATATGAAAGATCTGGATTTATTCCCACCGGATACAGGTCTCTACCCAGCCTCCAATCAGGCACCTGAAGTGTCAGCCGAGGCTTGCATCATCACAGAATCACAGACTCCTTGCAATGGGAAGAGACCTTGGAGAGTATCACATAGGCGAAGTACAGTGAGAGGCAATGAGAGCCAGCTTTGTGTGCCTGTGGTCCTGTGTGCCAGAAGATGCTGCAACATCACTCTCAGTCAACAGCATCTTTGCAAAGAGCCTTTGAGTCCCCACTGCCTGCTGGCACTGTGCCTGGAAATTTCCCTACATTTTCAGTCCTAAAGCTCTTACTGTCCTTTAAGGCAGATGTTATGTATTCACCTTGATTTTACAGGGGAGGAAACTGAAGCACAGAGAGATTAAGCCACTACTCCAAGGTCACACAGGTAGTAGGTAGTGGAGCCAGGATTCAACTTCTGCCTCACTACCAAGCCTGTATTTTTCCCCACCATCAATCAGGCACACATTTGGGTCAACACAAATTTCCCTAGAGACACTGGCCATATTCTCTTTCTTCTCCAGGTGGTAGTTACACTAGTATGTATAAACTTAGGATCTGTGTACTTTTCTGTATTTATAACATCAATAAAGAAATTCATTTTAGAGTTTTTGTTCCATTAATAAATATATGATAGAGATTTTCAGAGTGTGAAATGTTCCTAGTATTAGAGTCTAAAGCTAGGAAGCAATTTCTTTGGTTTCTTTTTCATTTTAAACAGAGACTGGTCTGAATACCTCACAAACCCCCAAACCAGGCCCAGCAGAATTTCATCTGCAATCCATTGCTCAGACCACAAACATTTTTCTGCACTCACATTCCCAGCCCAGGTACTACCCAGCCAGCACTCCACTTCGAGAAGCTGGCACTGCTCTGCAGTCTTTGCAGCCAGCCTTCTCCTCATCCACCCATATGCAGGGACCAGACGGCTCGACAAGCCGCTACATCACCAGTTAATCCCAAACTTCACAAGGCAGCCAGGCAGCGATGTCTGGATGTTCCCATCTCCTCGCACCAGGCCACACTGGGTAGAGAACCGTCTGTGTGTGTAAACACAGCCTTCTGCTTAGGCGGCTCCTGCTGGACTCCCCTCACCAACTGGACCCTCTGTGGCTTTTATCTTTCTGCCCAAAATAAGCATTGGCTTCAGTGGTTCTCTAGGTAAGAGTCAGACTTTCACGGGAGCCTATGAGCATCCTGAGGACAGGGAACTTACATTATCCATCTTTATATCCCTAACATAACAGTGGAAAAGTTTAGGGGATTTATTGAGCTCCTCTGTGTGCTTGGGGAAGAACTCTCTAGAAAACAGTCATATGCTCCGATAGTTCACAGTTTAGTGGAAGAAATAAAATACCAACCAACTGCAATATAAGGCAGAAAGTAAAAGTTGTGAGAAACAAATGAAGTGTTTTGAGAGTTCAGAGGAGAAAGAGATTAGAGGAAAGCAGGTGTCAAAAAAGGTTGCAAGGGAAAGGTGCCATTTGAGTTCAGCATTAAAGGGCAGGGAAAAAGGGCAATTTAGACTGAAGAGATAGCAAAAATCAAGGCACAGGGGTTCTACAGGGTAGAATCAGGAAATGACCTCAAATGGCCTGGATCCTGGGGTGCTGAAGGGCTGAAGCTGAAAAGGTATATGGTGCCAATGGGAGCCCTGAATGACATACCAAGTGGTTCCCTGCACTAATACGGTAATGATTAGCCACAATGTGACTGTTTAAAGTAATTAAAAATGAATAAAATGTACAATTCAATACCTTAGTCACACTAGCCACATTTCAAGTCCTCAATAGCCACCTGTGGTTAGTGATTACCATATTGGATAGTGCAGATATAGAACATGTCCATCATTACAGAGAGTTCTACTGGACAGGGCTAGTAGACAGTGGCAGAGAAGGCAGAGGATTTGGGGCAGAGGCATGAGGTCATTGAAGCTGGGCTCTAGGAAGTTAATTTGTCCCTGGTGAAGAAGGGGTGACTAGAGGGTGGGCAAGGCCTAGACCAGAGAGGGAAACACAGTACTCCAGGTGAGGTCAACAATCGTTTCTCTTCCATGTAGTCATCTCTTCCTGTCAGTAGGCAGGATGGCAGATAGCAGTGGTTCTCAGCATATGGTCCCTGGACCAGCAACACCTAGGAACTCCTTCGTATGCAATTCCTCAGGCCCCACTCCTGACCTGCTGAATCGGAAATTGAAGGATTTGGGACCAGCAACTTGTGTTTTCATAAACCCTAAATGTGGGTTCATTACCTGGGCCAGCCATTTATTAGCCATGCTTCAGCTCTTTGTGCCTCAGTTTATCATAAGGATTAAAGGGGTTAATACATATACATTTCTTAGAAGAGGATCTGGCATGTAGAAAGTGTTCAATGAATATTAATTATCATTTTTAATGCTCAGTTTGTCATTTCATCTAAACTCCTTTGGTACAAAGTTTAATTCCTTCTACATACAAAAGACCATCACTGATCTCTTCCCATTAATTGTGATCTCCTGCCTGACCATCAGATCAGATTCCTATACCCACTCCCCCATACCATCCATCCTATTATTTTTTTGCCAGGTCCAGAGTGTCACTTTCTTTCCCAGAAGGGAGGAGTAATTTCTACCTCACAGGGGCATTCCCACCAGGGGGATAATGTCAAGGCACAAAAAACTAAAAAAAACACCTAACCTCACTGCCATTAAGTCAATTCTGACTCACAGTGACCCCCATGGGTTTCCAAGGCTGTAAATCTTTATGGAAGCAGACTGCCTCATCTTTCTCCCAAGGAGCAGTTGGTGGGTTTGAACTGCTAACCTTTTTGCTTAACAGCCCGATGCCTTAACTGCTACAGCACCAGAGCTCCTTCAAGGCACAAAAGATGGGTTTAGTTATCTTGAACCAGGCACCCTCAAGGGAGGAGGTCAAGGATGTTCCATGACCCTTCCTCTACAAGATGACCTGGAATAGGAAGGGCTAGATGTGACTGGAAGCCTCAAGCCTGTCCAAATCAGATCCATACCAGCCAAGAAGGCATAGAAAACAATCCCTGGGGTCCTTCCTACTGCACAACCAGGGGGCAGGAGTCTGATCAGAGAACCACCAGGGATGATGGTATCCTGTGGGGCAGAGGGCACTGGGACAGGCATCAAGAAATGTGGACCTGATCTTGGCTGTGAGATCTTGGGTAGTCATTTTCCTGTCTCAACTTCTATTTCTTTGCCTATAACATGAAGGGAGGAGCTCTGGTAGCATAGTGCCTAAGATACTTGACTGCTAACCAGAAGGCTGGCGGTTCAAACCCACCAGCCACTCCTCGGAAGGAAGGTTGGGCAAGCTTACTTCCGTAGTGATACTGCCTCGGAAACCCAAGGAGGGGTCGCTATGAGTCAGGGCCAACTCGATGGCAAATAACAACAACAACAACAACATGAAGGGGTTGGACTAGTATGGCCTGAACCTTTTATGGGTCATTGTTTCCTTTGAAAATGCAATGAAAACTCCAGAGTTTCTCTCTAGAAAAATATACATAGGTATGTGGGCAGGGACATATCTACATTGTTGTTGTTGTTATTAGGTGCCCTCAAGTCAATTCCAACTCCGCAACACTATGTACAACAGAATGAAACACTGCCCAGTCCTGCACCATCCTCACAGCCATGTTATGCTTGAGCCTATCCTTGTAGCCCCTGTGTCACTCCATCTCATTGAGGGTGTTCCCCTTTTCCTCTGACCCTCCAGTTTACCAAGTGTGATATCCTTCTCCAGGGACACACATACATATACACCCTTATAATTTCAGAGCTCTGGTAGCATAGTGCCTAAGGCACTTGACTGCTAACCAGAAGGCTGGCAGTTCAAACCCACCAGCCACTCCTCGGAAGGAAGATGGGGCAATCTACTTCCGTAGTGATACTGCCTCGGAATCCCAAGGAGGGGTCGCTACGAGTTGGGTCTGACTCCATGGCACATAACAACAGCAACAACAACAACATTATAATTTCAGGCATTGAGAGACTTTATGAAGGCCATGTATAGATCACTCCCAGAGTTCCTGGACATCTGGTTAAGAAATCTTGAACTAGATGGTCTGTAAGCATTCATCATTAGAAAGCAGCTGTATTTGTGTGTATTTTCTATCTAACTTTACATGTTGTGGTAGAGTTGATTCTGACTCATGACGACCCATGTGTTACAGAGTAGACCTGCTCCATTGTGGTTTTCTTGGCTGTAATCTCTGTGGAAACAGATTGGCAGGCCTTTCTTCCATGCCTTGCTGGATAGGTTCAAACCACCAACCAAAACCAAAACCAAACCCATGGCTGTTGAGTCAATTCTAACTCATATTGACACTATAGGACAGAGTAGAAGTGCCTCGCAGGGATTCCACAGCTGTAAACCTTTTTAAGGAAGCAGACTGCCACACCTTTCTCTTGTGGAGCAACTGGTAGGTTTGAATTTGCCTACCTTTTGGTTAGCAGTTGAGCACTTTAACCATTGTTAAAGGGCTCCTTCAAAGCACCAAAGGGGCCCTAAATTAACTATTTCACCAAAAAGGTAAAATTTGAAAGGGGACTTCATAGAATACAGTTGTTCACTGGCTAAATACTAAGCTTCCCTCCTAGAGCCTCTGTCATACTCTCTCCAAAGTCTCTCTCTCTTTGCTGCTCTCTCTCCCCTTGTTCAGCAGGGAATGAGCATATTGTCCTGAAAGACACCCCTGCCCCACCAGCTGTCTCTGCTGCTTCCCAAAGAGTAGACAGATTGTCCCCAGTTATGATAGGGTAGAAGAGGAGGAGCCTAGTCTGCTGCTTGTTCCCTACCCCAAATCCTTGGCTCAGAGACCAACCAATGAAGAGGCTCCTAGATGTCATCCTGTATATGCACATGTCACTGTATATGCACGTGTGCACAAGCACACACACACACACACACACAGAAACCCACGCATGTCCCCTCCCTTGTATAGCTATAGCCAAAAGGGCTGTGCCTCTAGACACCTGGCAGTGCGGTCACTTGGAACAGGCAAAGATTATTTTTAGAGGCAGAGTGACAGGATGGTGAGCAGTTCCACTCTCTCAGAGCCACTGCTGCCACCACCAGCTCTGATGAATCACTACCCATGACACGCACATACAAGTCTGTCAGCATGGCCAGAGAGGCTGTGCTAGCTTCTAGAATGAATGTCTTGGATTTGTGACCACACTGATCACACCAGGCTGCGTCCAGAATCACACCAGGGACAAGATTGCTGGGCTGGCCAGGGCAGCCAACCCAGTCCAATAGCCCAGCCCAAACCAGTGCACCTTCCCTAGACCAAGAGTCCAATGAAGATGGCCCAGGCCAGGCCTGCCCAGCACAGCCTACACGAGGTAAACCCATCTCACACAACACAATCCTGCCCCCACTAGGTCACCAAGGAGCCTCTCTCTGCCAGAGTCCCTTCAGAGTGGCTATTGATGTCTCTTCCCATCCCCAATCCATCCAAGTGAGCCTCCTGCCTCTCAGGTCACATCAGTCAAAGGCATTAAGAACCCAGTAACCTAGGCAGACTCAATGTAGCTATCAACTTGGCTGCTTCTTTCAGGAAGACTTTTTGGAAAAGGGCATACTAAGCCTTAAAAAGGAGCTCTGGTAGCATAGTGCCTAAGGCACTTGACTGCCAACCAGAAGGCTGGCGGTTCAAACCCAGCAGCCACTCCTTGGAAGGAAAGTTGGGCAATCTACTTACACAGTGATACTGCCTCGGAAACCCAAGGAGGGGTCGTTATGAGTTGGGTCTGACTCGATGGCACATAACAACAACAACAAAGCCTTAAAAATGTGCACAGCCTTTTTAACCTGCAATTCCTCTTCCAGGAATTTATCCTGAGAAAACGATGGGTATGCAGAGATGTAGCTGTGCTTGCCTGGCTACCACTACCAATAGTTCTCACCAGAGACACAACTGAAGGTCCCAGATAGAATGGGAAAAAATGTAGAACAAATCCACATTCCTAAAAAAGGCCAGACTATCGCCCTAAGATAAACTTTGAACTTGGAAATGAAGCTATTTCTGGAGGTCACCCTTCAGCCAAATATAAAATAAACAATATCACCCGTAAGTAATGTGCTACCTTAAACAATCAACTATATCAAACCAAACAGACAACATTTGCATAAAAGCAAAGAAGAAAAGGCAAGGAGGGGAAGGGAAACTAGATCAATATAAACAGAACAAAGAGAATGAAAATAATGAAAACTGTAACCAATGCCCTGGAACAATTTATATAAAAGTTGCTTGGATTCTTTGTAAGTTTTTTTTTGTTGTGATTTGGGTAAATATTTACAGATCAAATTGACTTTCCATTCAACAATTCATACACATTTTGTTTTGTGACATTGATTGCAATCCCCACAATGTAACAGCATTTTTCCCTCTTCCTCTTTATGTTTCTTGTTTCCATTCATCCTTCGTTCCTACCCCTTCCTGCCTTCTGAGCTTTATCCTTGGGCAACTGCTGCCCTTTTGATCTTGTATGGTTGATCGTTTTAAGGAGTGTGTCCCTCCCTGGTGTTACCATTCACCTTATTGAGTTGTGCCATGGGGTGAGTTCAGTTCCAGGCCAGAAGGGTGTCTAAGGGTAAAAACTGCTAAGTGGGAACCTAATTTGCTGTGTAAACGTTCACTTAAACACAATAAAATGTTATATAAAATGTTATCTAAAAAAAGAAAAAGATGTAGCTGTAAGAACATTTGTCTGAGGATTATATACAATAGTAATAATTGCCATTAATTTCTATGTTCAATAATAAAGGCTACATTATATAGTGATACATACATGAATATGCTGAACTGCTATGCGGCTATTAAAAATCATGCTGTAGATCTGTATGTTGCTATGTAATAATCTCTACAACATAATGCAAAGTAAAAAAAAATAGGTACAAAATAGTATATAACGTATGATCCAATTTCTATAAAATAGGCATGTTGTATGTGCATAGAAGAAAATTAAACTGGAGGAAATATATAAAAAGTTGTTTTATAATAATGAAATTACTTTTTTTTCTTGTTTGGGTTTTGTTGTCTTGCTTATTTTCTGGTATGTGTGTTTGCATACTCGTGCATGTGTAGATATTATTTTTTATATAAGAAAAACAACAAAAAAGACCCATTATCTCCACTTCACCCACAACTTCTGGCCTGAACCATATACAGCCTTTCCTGAAATCCCACTATAGCCTCCACTCCTTCAGCCACACTCTCTTGCGAACTCTCTCTGCCTCGCTGGCTTTGAACTTGGCTGTTCTACTCAGTTGTCCTGCAGAGTTTTACTAATTGTGGGCCCATTCACCCAATCTCCATAGTCCCTTGACACAGTCCCCCACAGTGAAAGCCCTCTATAGGGACCCCCCTCTCCACCCATGAATTTAACCCAGAAGGAGAATCCAATCCCCTTGTTTTTACAGTAAGGAAAAGAATTGTTATTATAATAAACATAAAAGAGGCAATGAATCCTCACATTTATACTCTGTCTTCCTTTTCACAGAGTACTTCATATGTGTCACTTACCTAGTCACAACAGCTTGGGAAGCCTGCATTATACCACCCACTGAACAGATGAGGAAACTGAGGCCCAGCAAGTGTAGCAGCATAGCACTTGCTAATAGTCACATAGTGAGTCGGGATTCAAATGCAAGTCTGACTTCCACATATAAGGAAGTTAAGAAGAACTGAACAGGTTTTACTGAGCCCATATTCTGAAGAGCCATGTTCCATGGAGCCACCTCCTCCCAGCTAACTTCACAGTTGCTGCACCATCCCCTGCCAGGATCCCACAAAGACCCATCTGGGGCCTTGTGCCCTGCATCCCCACACCAGGCCCATCACTCTCTCCCAGCTCTGGCAACTGGTCCTTGCTGCCTCCTCAGGTCTCCTAGCGACAAGACACCCTGCAGTGCTACTCTCTCCACCTCTGGGCTCTTCCACTGAGAAAGAGGGCAGCTGGCCAGCCTCTTATCTAGGTTGTGGCACCCACTCCTGGTGAACAGAGGGGAGAGGGAATCAGCCTGTATGGCCCCCACTCTGGGCCTACTCCCAGCTCCACATTTGGGGCACTGGTATTGGCTGCACTATCTGCTTCTGAGCTTCTGACTGTCTGCTGCTGACTGGGACAACAAAAGAAGCTGAATCCTGGGGCTTGAATTCTAGTCCATTTCGATTTATTTTTACATTTTTTAAATACATGGATTCTTCCCGCCAGAAAATTAATATTAAAAATAGAAATAAGAGCACTAGCAACAAAACTACTTTATTTTCACTCAGTCTTTACAACTACCCCCAAGATGTGGGTACTAGAATCCCCATTTTATAGACAAGAAAACTGAGACATAACTTGCTTAAAGATGCTAAAAGCTAATAAGTGGCAATACAAGGATTTGAATGAGTTTACCTGACACCAAAATACATGCTCTGTGTACTGCACCACAATGCATGTCATAGAAATTATCTGGTACCCTCCTATTATACAGATGGGTAAACAGCCCAAGAGTGGAAAAGGGCTTGTAACCAGCCATTTGCTTATTTACTAAGCAACTACTATATGTAGCATAATGGGCTGGTGCTGTGGCTGATGAAAAGTTTAAACTTCCACATTGTGAGATAAATGGGCTATGACTGTATGTTGATAATGGTTGAAACTGAGCAATGGGTTCATGGAAATTCATATACTATTCTCCGCTTTTATGTAGTGAGGTCCACTTGAGGAGCCAGAAGGGGCCCCTCTGCAGGCATAGCGGTTAACTCATTCAGTGGCTAACCGTAAGGTTGGTGGTTTGAACCCACCAGCCACTCCATGAAAGATGAGGCAGTTCTACTCTGCCTCACTCTGTATGTTTGAAATGTATGATAATAATTTTAAAAAGCTAAAATAAAGACAGAGAGTATGCACAATTCAAGTCTAGCTTAAACTCAGAAATCAGTCAAGTCATCCAGACTTAGGGATTTTTAGCCCTGATAATTATGAAGGTCAGGAAACGACAGTCCACTGGAACCTACTTAGTAGCCTCTCTTTCTTCCACTTTCTATAAAATGTTCTGCCTCTGTGTTGTTGCTGGGAAACCAGCAAGCAAGAAGAAGCCCCGTCTGGGCAGCCAGACCCTCTCCCTCCCACACTGGCCCTTCTGGGGGCTATCATGTTCCTTTCTTGGGGAGCTGACCCTCTTAGGCTGGCTCTCTGTGGATCCACAAGATGGTTGCTACATGAAGCAGAACGAGGTCCTGTCAGCTGCTGGGAGAGAGGGCAGCTATAAATCCAGACAGCTATGATTAGAAAGCAAATTACAGGCCTTGCACTGTAGGTTTCCAACTCACAAAACTTCCTAACAGTCAGAGGGCCTTTACTCAAGTTACTCAGAGTTTCCAGAGAGAGTAAACACATACAAGGCAGGAGAGAGGAGAAGAATGTGGACATGGTGAGAGAGGCAATACAGCCAAAAACCGAACCCACTGCCACCAAGTCAGTTCCAACTCATAGCAACCCTATAGGACAGAGTAGAACTTCCCCATAGGGTTTCCAAGGCTGTAATCTTTATGGAAGCAAACTGTTATATCTTCCTCCTGCAGAGCAGCTGGTGGGTTTGAACCATCAGTTAGCAGCCAAGTGCTTAACCACTATACAACTAGGGCTCCTTAGCAACACAACCAAAAATCAAAACCGAACTCACTGCCGTTGAGTCGGACCCAACTCATAGAGACCCCTCCTTAGGTTTCCAAGGCAGTATCACTATGGAAGTAGATTGCCCAACCTTCCTTCCGAGGAGTAAGCAACACAACAGAAGCAGAAAATTTGATAAATGGATGGAGAGAGAGAGAGGGAGAGGAAGAAGGAGAGAGACTGAGAGAGAGAGAGAGAGAGAGAGAGAGAGAGAGAGAGACCACTAGGAGGCAATACAGCATAATGGTTAAAAGCAGGGCTTTGTCTGCTACTGGAGCTCCAATCCCAACTCCACCACTTACTTCCTAGCTGTAAGACCTTGAGCAAGTCACTTAATCTCTCTGGTCCTTTATTTTCTCAGCTACAACTTGGGGATAATTCTACCTACCATCCAGAATGAATGTAAGGACTGAATGAAGCAATATATATCAAATGCTTAACACATTCTTGGCATTTGGTAAGCACACAGTAAATAGTAGCTTAAAAAAAAAATAGAAAACCCAAAAAAGTCAAAGACTAAGACGCAAAGTCATAGAAAAAGGGAGAGGTGAATAAGTGAGACCCACAGTGACAGACTGAACCAAAGGAAAGACACATACTTCACACGCACCCCCCCCCAAAGGCGCCAAGCATAAATGGATGAAGTCTTCAGCAAAGGTTTGTAGAATTTCCAGGGTGCTTGGGGCCCTGCTTTCTACCTTTAGTCCTGTCACCAGAGAGGCTGTTCTAATAATCTCTGAAGAACAGGCTTACAGGAGAACCTGGCCTCATCTTTCTTCTTCCCAGAATCTTCAAGAAAACAAGAAAAGACCCAAGTGTGAAGAGAAGTCTGCCCTGACAATAGAGACAGTGCTTCCAGGCAGGAGGAGCAGAGGCGTGTTCAAAGGCCCTAAATGAGAGGTAGGAAGCATTCCAGGCGGCAGGAGCCTCAGGTGTGTGGAAGGAAGGAAAAATGGTGAAAGCCTTCATCGACCACCTACTACACATTGTACCCACGATACACATGTTATCTCAGTCATCTTTTTTCAAAAAATGTTTTACTGTGATTTTGGAAAGGAAGGTTGGGCAATCCTACTTCCGTAGTGATACTGCCTCGGAAACCCAAGGAGGGGTTGCTATGAGTCGGGGCCGACTCGACGGCACACAACAACAACAACAACATACATATTATTCAGTGACATTGGTTACATTTTTCACTATGGATCAGTATTCTCATTATTTCTATTCTGGTTGTTCCGCTTCCATTATTCTAGCTTCCTTGCCCCCCCCCCCCCTTTACAGTCTCATCATTGGTCTTAGGTAAATGTTGACCATTAGATCTCATTTAGATGATTGCTTAGAGGAACACAGTACTCATGGGTGGTATTATTCACTTTATGAGCCATTCTGTCTTTTGGCTGATGGGGGATCCCTGGGAATGGTTTGAATTTGTTTGAAGGGTATTCTAGGGTGAAAGTCTCTATTGATCCAATAACTCTGGCCTTTTTTAGGAATTTGAGTTGTGTTCTATATTTTTCTCACATTCTATCTGGGACCATCTATTGTGCCCCAGGTCAGAACAGGTAGGTAGTGGGAGCTGGGCATCATCTAGTTCTTCTGGTCTCAAGGGAGGTGAGCCTATGGTTTATGTAGACTATTAGTTCTGTAGACTAGGTTCTTCTATGAGTCTTTGGTTTCCTTCTTTCTCTTTTGCTCCAGATGCATAGAGACCAACAGTTGCACCTCAGATGGCTGCTCACAAGCTTTTAAGACTCTAGACACTGCTCACCTAATGAGGATGTAGAACATTATCCTTATGTCAGTTGATGTAGCTGTCCCCTCATCTCAGTAATCTTTAAAATAATTCCATCTGACAGGTATTAATGTACTCATTTTATACAGAAAAAAAAAAATAAAGCTCAGATAGGTAAAGAAACTTATCTAAGGAAATACAGATGGTAAGTAGAGTGTAGAGATTCAACAACAGATTATTTTTCCAACCCAGGTGATAGTACCTAAGGCCAAGACCTTCCACTCTGGAGTTAGAACTCCAAAACTCACTTTACTCCTCGCTAGCTGTGTGATCTGGAAAAAAAAATTATTTAACCTTCTGAGCCTCGGTTTCCTTAACTATAAAATGAGAATAATCATAACATCTACCTCATGTCATTTTAAGAGAACTAAATGCAATATTGCAAGGAAAGTGTATTTCATGCAGTAATGAATACACACACACACACACACAAGTACCTTTTTTAATTCATTGTCTTTAGGCCTCTAGGCACCCTCATAGGCCCCTACAAGTACCCGCAGTGCTTGCTTGTGCCTAGCTGAGTCCAGTCCAGTCTTTGGAGCAAGCTACTGGCCAAACCCACACCCTTGAGAGAGCTAAGAGAGCCCAGGCTTGGCAGTGCCCTTGCTGCAGCATCAGGAACTGCCTGGAAATGACCTCTTCTACTTCTTGTTCTCAATGCCACAGCCTGGGTAAGTTATTCAGCAGCTGGTCAGTCTAAGCCAGTCTCCGTTCTCAAAAAAGTGAATGACATAGTATCAACCAGGGCTGCCAACTCATCTACCCATTAGCCTTTACCATGGGACCCCTTGCCCCATTGTACCTCTGAACAGGTGACCTGGGAACACAGAAAATCAACCCCAGAGGGCTTTCAGAGACCTTATCATCCCACCTCTCACCGTACAGATGGGAACATTGAAGCCTAGACTAACCAGGGGCCTGTGTAAGGTCATACTGTGGTGAGCAGTGGCAACACTAAAACACAACCTTGGGCCTAACTCTCTGATCTGTTGGTGTTTCCAATTTACTTTGCCATACAGCCACTCCTCAGAAGGAAGGTTGGGCAACCTACTTCCGTAGTGATACCACCTCAGAAACCCAAGGAGGGGTCGCTATGAGTCGAATCCGACTCGATGCCAGTGAGTTTGGTTTTGGTCTGGTTTATGTATGTATATGTGTGTGTATATATATATACGAGCCCTGTATAAACAGGACCTCTAAAAATTTAAAAAGGACTTGAACTTCTCCTCCTCTGCACAAGTCTTTTATATAAAGCAATAAGACTTAAGTGATAGAAAGAGAACTTACCAATTCAATTTTTTTTGTTTCAAGTTTAAGTTCCCACATTCTTATTGCAAGACTGATTCTGAGAGGTGGCCTTATGGGAAGGGCAAGGACTTTGGGCCCAGATAGACCTGGGTTCAAACTCCAGTCCCACCACCCCTTTCTAGTTGAGTAGTCTTTTGTTTATTTACATATTAGAAGACAATGGAGGGCAGAGACTAAGAGCTTGAGTTATAGTCCTAACTCTGCCACTTCCTGGTGGGTGAGTCACTTTACCAACCACGCTTCAGTTTCCTCTTCTGTAAAACCTATGTCATAGAGTCATTTGAATATCCACTGAGAAAAATATAAATATGCCAATCCCCGAAAAAACCAAACCCACTGCCATCAAGTCAATTCAGATTCATAGTGGCCCTATAAGACAGAATAGAACTGTACCATACGGCTTCCAAGGCTGTAAATCTTTACAGAAGCAGACTGCCTCATCTTTCTCCCATGGAGTGGCTGGTGGGTTTGAACCACCAACCTTTTGGTTAGCAACCAAATGCTTTAACCACTCAGTGTACTACTAGAGCTCCTTAAACATGCCAAGCACTCAATAAATAATTACTCAATGAGTTGTTATTGCTATTATTGTTAATGCTGTGATTGAGGTAAGTTGCTAGCAGGCATCAAGATGTTATCTGTCTCAAAGCTCTAGCTCTCTCAGTTTTACTCATGGAATCATAGTGTTAAAGTTGCCAAGGGCGCCATTTTATAGACAAGAGAACTGAAGCCCAGAGAGAAGTGACTTGCTCAAAGTCATGGAGCAAATTCATGAGAGAGTTCAATTAGAACCCAAGTCTCTTGATTCCTACTGATTTCCTTCCAGAAGCATAAGTCCTTCCTCTCCAGGCAGGTGTATTTGTGTATGGATTTGAGGAGGAAGATATCTTTCAGGCCCTAAATACCAGAGTGTAGCTGGCCTTGGCCAGAGCAGAATCGGAGCGATCTTGCCATCACGGTAGCAGGCCAGAAACAGGGTGGAGCCAACAGACCAGGCCAACTGGGCCAGCAGCCAAAGTGGCACCGTAGGCACAGCTCAGGGCCCTCTCACCAGCTACATAATAAAGTAATTACAGGATTAGGGATAAAATTAGTCACTTGTGTAATTATTTTGCTTAGAACAAGAACAGAAAGGGCCTTTTTTAAGAGTTGCTCCTTGGACCCTCCCAAGAGTATTCTTATAGGGATGCAGATGGCTGCACACATAGACCAACATACACACACAGCAGTTAAGGCAGTGCATGTAGAGGGCTGCTTGGCAGTGCCTCACAGAGGGTCCCAAACCTACCAGTCCTAACACGGAAGGCCAGAGGTTGTATCCCCTGATTTTTGTTTTATTAAACACCTTTGTTATACTATCACAGAGCATACTTCTTCCCCTCAGGGTCCCCCAACATGGAGAATCTGGTGGCAGTCCCCTGTGTTACTCTCCAACTGCAACATCCTAAGCCAGGGTTTCCCTAGCCTTTTCTCCATCTTGGCTGCTTGCAGTACAGTTTCAGCAGTATCTGTGTACCCACTAACCCAGGGAGACTCTTGGCACTGGCCAGTGTGGTAGGCAAAATAATGCCTGCCCTTCCCCCTCAAGACATCTACATCCCAATCTTCAGAATCTGTGACTGTTACTTTACATGGGCTTTGCATCTACACTTAGGTTAAGGTTTTGAGATGGATTATCCTGAATTACCCAGTGGGTTCAATATAATCACAGGGGTCCTTTCAAGTGAAAGAAAGAGTCAAAAGTGTGAAAATCAGAGAAGGAGATGTGACAACTGAAGCAGAGGTTGGAGTGATGTCATTCCTAGAAGGGGCGAGGAACGTGGACAGCTTCTAGAAGCTGGAAAAGGGGAAGGAATGGATTTGCCCCAGAGCCTCCCAAAGGAACACAGTTCTTGAAATTAAAAAAATTAAAACCTTGATTTCAAGCTTACCACTTTGATTAGAGATTCACAAGACCCATTTTTAGACTTCTGACCTTCAGAAATATAATAGAATAAATACATGTCATTTTAAGCCAGTAAGTTTGTGGTGATTTGCTACAGCAGCAATAGGAAACTAATAGAACCACCTAAGGAAGAAGCCTTACAGCCAACTTTTCCCCTGGGATCAAAGGCCCAGATGAAAGGCCCTCCTTAAGGGCCAGCCAGCAAGACTCCCTGGGGCCAGGATGTACCCTGAATGTACCTCTGGGGAAGAGGCCTGGGCTGGGGACCCAAGCTCTAATCCAGAGAGATACCTTTGGATACACAGCACCCATAAAAAGAGATGGCTCTGGGAACAACAGGTGAGGCCCTCACCTCATAGCTCCACTCCAGGGACTCAGCCTTCCAACATATTCTCCAACATAAGGACCCAGCCCCGTAAACCATACTAAACCCAGGGGAAGCCTGACATGAAGGAAAGAAACCGCCCAGAGTCTAGGACGCTTGGGTTCTGGCCTCAGCTCAGTCCCTGAGTCACTAGGTGGTCACAGAGCAGCTCCCTCTCTCTGAGCCTCCCCATCATCATCATAGCTCAACATGTATCTAGTGCTTGCATTGCATGATGGGGCTGTGTGTGTAAGCACCATGCTTTGAGTTGTGGTGTTGGTGAAGAATGCTGAGAGTACCAAGGACTGCTAAAAGAACTAACAAATCTGTCCTGGAAGAAGTACAGCCGTAATGCTCCTTGGAAGTGAGAACAGCCAGACTTCATCTCACCTACTTTAGTCATGTTGTAAGAAGAGACCATTCCCTGGAGAAGGATATCATGCTTGGTAAAGCAGAGGGTCAACGAAAAAGGGGAAGGACCTCAACAAGATGGATTGACAACAGTGGCTGCAATGATGGGCTCAGGTATAGTGAGGATTGTGAGGCTGGCACAGGACCAGGCAGTGTTTCATTCTGTTGTACATAGGTCGCTATGACAACGTAACGGCACCTACTGACAACAACAACATACCTTTACACGGATGACAAATCCTTGTAACAACTCTGTGAGGTGGCTCGTTCTCATAATGCCCATTTTATAGCTGAGGCTCAAGGAGGTTAATAGATGAGCTTCGGAGAACCAAGGCAGCCTAGCCCCACAGCCCTAACTCGATTCCCATCTTACAGTGAATGAGGAAGCTGGCCAGAGGATGGCCCTGAGTGGCCCCTATCTATGAGGAATGGACTGTACACATCTGAGAGAAACCAAAACAACTCCTGCCTGTTCTACCCCAGGATCTGGAGTTTAAAGTGGCATAGCAGTTTGGCAAGATTTATCAAGCGCCTGAAAAACATTCATAGTCTTTGACTCAGGAATTCCCCTCCTGAGACCCCACTCTCGGAGACATCCTCTGAAATACAGAAATACAGTTTATGCAATGTTCATTACAATGTTATTCATCATAGCAAAATCTGAATGTCCATCAGCAGAAAAATGAGTAGATCATACATGTATTTAATGCAATTCAGGTATCAACACAGAAGACTTAGGGTACATTGTTAAGAGAAAAATGAAGGACAGTGCTGAAGATGCACTCAGAGGACTATGGCTATGTAGGAAAAGAGCAAAGGAAAAAAGTTGGAGGGAAAAATGCCAAACCTCCAACAATACTCAAAGTAATTTTTTTCCTCTTCCTGTTTTCCAAAATCTCTGTAATGTGTTATAACTTTCATAATTTTTTAAAAAAGTATTATTGAAAAGAAAAAACAAAAACAAAACTCAATGAAGCCCTAAGGAACCCACAAACTGAGCAGTCAAGTTAAGAAGAGAAGTTAAGAAGGAGGGACAGTGAATGAGAGCAGGTAGAGAGGTAGCAAAAGCCAGAAAGAAACCGCCCAGAGTCTAGGACACAGTATGGTGTCGTGGAGGCCAAGGAAAGAGGTCAGTGTGGCCCAGGGAGATGCTAGTGACCAGGACACTCGCCCCTCTGCCCCCAACTGCATTCATAATGCAAACCAAGTGCTGAGAAAGATCTAGTGATTGACTCATACATTCTCCACTGAGGAGGCAGAAAGAGTACCCCCAACCTATGTCCACAGGAGCAGCATTTACAATACAAACTAGGCACCTTGGAGAAGCAATAACGCACCTACAATCATCCACTCCCATGAAGGTCCAAGCAAAACAGAGGAGGCCTCATGTAAAAGGGTCTGGTCAGTCTGGCTGGAATTTTCCTTTCTTTTTTTTTCTTTTAAACTTTATTGTGATTTGAGTGAAAGTTTACAGAGAAAATTGATTTTCTACTCAACTATTCACATAGTTTTGTTTCATGACATTGAATGCAATCCCTACAGTATAACAGCACTCTTCCCACTTCTTTCCTGTGTTTATCATTTCCATTTGTCCTTCTTTCCTTTCCCTTCCTGCCTTCTGAGCTTTATCCTTGGGCAAATGCTGCCCTTTTGATCTCTTATGGTTGGTTGAGCTAAGGATTGTGTATCTCCCTGGAGTTATTGTTCACCTGGTGTCTATTGTTTGGCTTAAAGTTGAGCCACCGGGTGCGTTCAGTTCCAGGCCTGAAGGGTGACTAAGGCCATAGTCTTGGGAGTTCTACCAATCTCTATCAGACCAGTAAGCTTGGTCTTTTTTTGGTTGGAATTTTCTAGTATCCTCAGTACTCTTTGGCCCATAACAACTCACCAATTCTACCACCTGTGTTTCCATAGAAAGCCACATACCACACATATACATATATGCACAGACACATACACACATATGCACGCACGCACACACACACTCATTCACTGGCTTTCTCCTTGGGCCCACCCCTCAGCCTCTTTAAGACCAGCCCCTTAGATTCTGTACCTCCTTGACGTAAGCAAACACACGAGCATGTCCAGAGTCACATTCCCATTCACATGAGACACGTGTTCACCCACCCACACAAATACAGCTTCTTTCTTCTGGGTACCTCCCTCTCTTCTCATCGCTGACCCCTGGCAAACCCGAACAAGGAGAGAAGGTCCCTCGGGAACTCGTGACTGACTTCAATGTTCCCTGCCCCCCACACAACACACCCAAGGCAGACAGTGGCTAAGTCCAGGCTGTTGTTTCTAGAGCCCAGAGGTAAGGGAGGCTGGGTTACAGAGTTAAACGCCAAACCAGGCTCTGGAGGGCAATGACCTAAGATGACAACTCTGACCCTCACTCAACCTAGTGAGTCAACAAGAAGCCAGGCCGAATCACAGCCAGCTGTTCCCCATTACACCCCCAGTCTAAGACAACTGACATCCCTTACTTCAGCCCACAGCCGAAATCTAAGATCATCCCTCAGATCAGCCTGTGGTTTGAGTGTGCTTGGCCACGACAAGGCCAGGACCAATTAGGCCACCTCCTTTCCTGCCAGTGAGCTCAGCCTCATTACTTTGCTCCATTTTCAGCTCATCTGAAAAAATCCTCATTTGAGGTCCCTGGAGGATTTTAAAAGTGTTATTCAAACATTAGCTCTGACACATGGCCTCCCCCACTCAGACATTACCCGCCCAAGGCAATACTTTTTTCTCCCTGCTTTCTGGCACTGCCAGGAATGAGCAGCATCTAAGGCCCATGAGAGACACCACAGGTCCTGCAGCCTATAAGCCCTCTTCACTCAGGAAGTTTCCCTCATCTCCCTCCCCTTTTTAAATAGAGAAAGGGACTTGATGTCTCTTGTATGCCAGGCATGTCATCTCACTCAACCTTCGCAGCAACCCTGTGAGATGCATTATTATTCCTGTGTTACGGATGTGGAAACTGAAGCCGAGCAACACTCCCAGGGTCATCTAGCCATCCTGTGGCCACAGCAGGACCGCTGGGCTCCAAGGCCCCCCTGACTGCCTGCACCCATCCCAGCACACTCAGCCGTCCGCATGCTGCCCCAGCCCTGCCCTGCAGCAGAAATCACTGACTTGATGGCAGTGGGTTTGTGTGTGTGTGTGTGTGTGTGTGTGTGTGTGTGTGGCTTATTATCCTGAGCCTAGATCCAGGTGGACAGGACACAATGAGAATAGAAGGGGCTGTGGGATTTAGGGCTTCTAGAACAGGCTTCAGAGAATTTACTACTTTCCTAGGGAAAAAAAGAAAACCATTCTAAGAGCTAGTTGCAGCCCCTTAACCTGACTTGCATCTTACAGGGGCACCTATAAGAGAGAACGTGTTTAGAGCCTAGCAAAGAGCCAGATTAGGGCTATAAAAGGTCAGGGAGGAGAGACTAAGAGGTGTGTAGTCAAAGAAGTCAGAGGTAGGAAGATCAGAGTTTAACCCAATTCCTTCATTTTTACAGGTAGAAAAACTAAGGCCTGAGGAAGGAAATGGACCTACTTAAGGACGAGAGGAATAATGTGGTTGTGTTAGGATTAGAATGCAGGTCCCTATTCATAGGTTAGCTTTCCTAGACCTAGAAGAATGAAGGTCTGGAGCAAATCCTGCCTTGGATAAATGAATGCGTGAATGAACTAGAGGACCCATCTACTCTAGATTTGAGAAGGTGACACAGAGACCTATGCATAGCTCCATGGGGACCCCAGCCTCATTCTAGTCTCTCAGCCCATGGAAGATGCAGGCAGAAGGGAGGCCCTTCCATTCACCAAAGCTCAAGCGCCACCAAGCCAATCAGAGCCTTGGAAGGAGGCAGAAACTTGGGTTCCCCTGGCAACGCAGACAAAGGCATCTCTTCAGCACAGCAATCAGCTGGAGTCCGGATGTGGACTGTATTCCACTCATCCAGACAGGGCTCTCCTCTCCTTTCCTCACAAGGAGGGGAACCAATGCAATTGCTTCAGTTTTAGCCTCCAACTCCCACTCATGTCTCTGAGCCCATCTTTGATGGGGAGAAGAGTTATGGGTGGGCTTCTAAGTTGGAGGCTGAGGGTAACAGTTTAGTCTTGCCAGGTATGTTGTGCCTCTGTATGGGACCAGAGGTCTGTGTGGATATCCATCCGTTCACCACCCCCAACTTCTCCTACAGAGTCAGGGGGAGGAGTGTCAGCCACAGAACCAACCACAGGAGAGCTTGTAGCTGGAAGTCAGGGGCCTGGGCACAAGCCAAGCTCTGACATCAATGTACAATTGAATCTTGAGAAAATCTCATTCTCTTTCTCTTGGGGCCTCAATTTTCTCCATCTGTAAAGTGGGGGGAGTGGGTCGGGTAATCTAAGACCCAAGGTTCTTTGGAATAACAACTCCCAGTCCACACTCACCAAAAAAAAAAATAATGGGGGCAGGGAGAGGCAGAGCAAACTCTCACATATCACTTTTGAAAAGTTGCCTATCCCCAGTTCAGTGCCCGGGAATACACAAAACATTCCACTAACTGGCAATAACTCTGTATACACTTTGAGGAGAAGGAAGAAAATCATACACACTCACACACACACACACACACACACACACACACACAAACCTGACAGAGTGAGAAACCGCTTCCAAATAAGATCCTCGGCTTTGACCACCTACCGGCCAGGCCACCACACTTTCTTTCATGTCCAATCCCTAGTCCAGAGGGGAAGAAGTATGCATAGTGTCCCCACCCTGGGCTGTTTTATCCTTAGAAACCAAAACCAAACGCACTGCCATCAAGTCAGTTTGACTCATAGCATCCCCTTCTTGAGTTTCCAAGGTGGCATAGTACCTAAGGCATTTGACTGCTAACCAAAAAGCTGGTGGTTCAAACCCACCAGCTACTCCTCAGAAGGAAGGTTGGGCAATCTACTTCCATAGTGATACCGCCTCGGAAACCTAAGGAGGGGTCGCTATGAGTCGGATCCAACTCCATGGCAGTGTGTTGGTTTGGGAGCTCTGGTGGCGTAGTGCCTAAGGTGTTTGACTGCTCACCAGAAGGCTGGTGGTTCAAACCCACTATCCACTCCTCAGAAGGAAAACTGGGCATTCTACTTCCATAGAGATATCACCTCAGAAACCCAAGAAGGGGCCGCTATGAGTCTTAATCAATTCAATGGCAGTGAGTTTAATATCTCTACAAAAGTTGATTGTACAGTCTTTCTTCCGAGGAGTAGCTAGTGAGTTTGAACTACCAGTCTTCCGGTTAGCAGTCAAGTGCATTAGTCACTAGAGAAGGAGTCAATCACTCAGAGATTTTAAAAGGATTTTCCCTCCAAGAGTCAAAACAAAAAGACAGGCTTCTCGGAATGCTTCCTAGTTCCCAGAAAAGTCAAACTATTAACATCAAAACCCACACACATTCTCCATGCTTTGGGCTCTATAATCCCTTCAGCCACCCTGGTGAGAAACCCTGAGTCATTCAGGATGCCCTTCTTTCCTTCCCACTCCCTTCCTCCACACCCACCCAGCATTAAGCTCTGTCCACCCTCCTCTTTGCTCATTCTCTCTTCTCCATCCATCACTCCCAAACTTAGGCTCACCATTTCTCACCAGAGTCACACCAACAGCCTCCCCATTGGTCTCCTGGCCTCCAGCATTTGCCCTTCTGATCCATCCTCCCCACTGCCAGAAATTGGATCACATCATTCCCAACCTAACACCCTATGGCACGTGCTGAAGGATCCGGACCTGCCTGCTGCTCCACTTTCTTTTCATGGAGTCCCCAGTAGGCAGCCCACTCTTGCCATCCAAAGCCCCTCCAGGTTCTTACCTCTGCGCTTTTTTCTTTGCACTTGTGCTGCTGGATGCCTGAGTGAAGGATGATAGTTCACCTTGAGTGAGTGCTCAGTGTGTGCCTGGTACTCTGCTAAGCCCTTCACATGCACTACCATATTTACCCTCACCATAAGACTCAGTGGCACAGTGGTTAAGTGCTTGGCTGCTAACTGAAAGATCAGCAGTTCAAACTCACCAGCCAGTCCATGGGAGAAAGATGTGTCAGTCTGCTTCTGTAAAGATTTATAATCTTGGAAATCCTATGGGGCAATTCTGCTCTGTCCTATAAGACTGCTATGAGTTGGAATTAACTCGACAGCAATGGTTTTGTTTTGTTTTGTTTTTTAAGATTTTATGAGGCAGGTACTAATCCCAGACTGTTTATAGAGTCAGAGGTGTGAATTAACTTGACAGAAGTCACACGGTTGATAGGAGGTAAAGTAAGATTATAAATCCAAACGGTATACCTGACTCTTAGGTCACTCCAAGTCTCTGTTCCCCAGAAACAATGCAATGGCAATGTGGAATGAGGAAACATGTTCTCAATTATGTCTCTTTCTTCCAGGCTTGTGAGAATGGCCTGCCTCAGAGAGGGACTCTAGAGAGTGCCCAGCCTGTCCTCTCTGAATTCACCCACCCCAACCCCTATACCACACAGCATGGCCTCTCCCCATACAGGGAGGGTCTGAGCCCATACTTCAGAAGTAGAGCATTAGAGTGACAGTTAATGGCCCAGCAACAACATCCAACTACTGTCTTTCAGACAGTCTAAACTATTTGGCCAAACATCAGAGATTGCCATAATCTGACACCAGCTCATCTTTTCAACCTTAATTGCCTACTGCCTCCCCTTATCCTGCACTCATTCATACTCTAGCCATAGTGAACACCCACTATGGATATTTACCAACCCTGCCATGTGGGATCTCACTAAAAGCTGCTGTTTACTAAGCACTATGAGGAGCCATGCCCTAAGCCAGGCACTCAACTAGCACTCTCTCATTCCCTACATCTCATTCATCCATTTATCCAACAAATATTTATCGAGTATCTATTATGGGCCATGCATTGTGAAGTCAAAAAATGAACCCGACATACAAAGAAAGGACCAAAAATCACCAACTGTGATAAGCATTAGGAAGTCATCAAGAGGCAAAGTTAGAGAGCAGCAAAATAAGGGGGGTATTTAAGGGGTCTGGCTAAGCTGAGATGTGAGAGATAAGGAATTAGGGCTGCAAAGAGCCAGGAAAGATCATTTTAAGTAGAGGGACCAGCAAAGGACCTGAGTTGGAAAAGAACTTGTTAAATGAACAGAGGTAAGATTCCTGTGGCTGAAGGAAATGACCGCTGAGAGATAGGGCTGAAGAAAAAGAGGCAGGGACTAGATCACTCAGGGCCCTGTAGGCCATGGTAAGGAGTTTAGATTTTGTTTTAAAGACAGAGGTAAGACGCTGAGGGAGGAGATCAGACTGGTGTGTTACAAAGATCCCTCTGGCTGTCATGCAGAAAGAAGACTTGAGAATATAGACAACATATGCAGAGTAACTGGCATAAACCTGGCACATAGTAGGTGCACAATAAATGATAATTTCCAATTTCTTCTCTCTCTACTCCCCATGCCAAACTGAAAATGTCTCTTTATCTAACGCCTATTCCTTCTTCTGATCTATACATTGCCACAAGCTAAATTTTTTGAGGTCATATGATCTAAATATGCATTACTGTTAGATAGGGAAACTGTGGTCCAGCAAGAGGAAACAATTTCCCCAGCATCACACAGTGAGGCTTCAGTGGGGCTGGAACTTTCCTGCCTTCCCTCCTTCCTCTGAACTGAACCCAAGTTGATCTGAAGGTCAGGAGGACGAGGCAGCAAGCCTGGGGCCTTCCCCCTGGGTTCTCCTTCTTGGAAAAGCTCAGAAGGCCTGGTTCTCAGGCAATTATGAACTGAGTTTAAGCAGGAGAGAAAACAGTAGAATGCTAGAGAAAACTAAAGTAACTGCTAGAGAAAGCATCACCTCTAGAATATTCTCCTACTTGAGCCAGAAAAGAGCAGATCACACTATAGAAAGAAAGCACTTTCAGTGAAGACTGGGTACTTCCTAGGTTATTAGCCAATCCCAGCAACCTCCCCAGGAAGCAAGCAGGAGCTGTGGCCTTCATTTTACCCACTAGGAACCTGAGGCCCTCAGTGTTCTATGACTTGCCCAAGGATACAGGCAAAATGGCAGAGCTATAATTAGAATCATGGAATGGGGTATCTGAGGATCACTGAGTCCAAAGCCCCATTGTATAGATGATGAAACTAAGGTCCAAGAAGGAAAAGGGACTTGCCCAAGGTCATATACTGAATAAGTGGCAGAGCCAGGACTAGTGGTCTAAGAGGTTTGTGCTTCCCAGCTCTGGTGGCATGGTGCCTAAGGCATCTGACTGCTAACCAGAAGGCTGGCAGTTGAAACCCACCAGCCACTCCTCGGAAGGAAGGCTGGGCAATCTACTTCGGAACAAATGAGTTTTTTTTTGTTGTTGTTGTTGTTGTTTAGCCCTTTTGAGAAAAGCAGGCAGAGGTGAGGCTGGGATTTGGGGTGGGGAGGGCAAGGACAAGGCAGCACTGCTCCTCAGGCCCCATCCCAGGTCCCAGCTCTCCCACTGTTGTGGGTGTGGTAGAACCTGCCAAACCAGTCCCTGTATCAGAGCCAAGCAGCAGAGCCCAGAGCTGCAGGGACATAGGTGAGGCTGCAGATGCCCAGAACTGGGTGGAGGGAGGACACAGAGACTCCTCCTCTGCCTGCCAGCCCAGGCCACATGGACACTGGCCTGCTGCCAATGGGTGCTCATAGCTGAACTGCTCTATTACAAGCATACCTCATTTTATTGTGTTTAATTTTATCAAGGTTTGCAGATATTACATTTCCTACACATTGAAGGTTTGTGGCAACCCTGCATTGAGCAAGTCTATTGATGCCATTTTTCTAACAGCATCTGTTCACTTCCTGTCTCAAAATGTGTCACATTTTGGTAATCCTCACAATATTTCAAACTTTTTCATAATACTATCGCACATTTAGTAGACTACAGCATAGAGTAAACATAACTTTTATATGTACTAGGAAACCAAAATATTCATGGGACTCATTTTACTGTGATATTTGCTTTATAGCAGTGGTCTGGAACTGAATCTGCAATGTCGCTGAGACAAGCCTGCACCAGGAATCAGGCACAGCCAGGACTCACCAGATCTCTTATTCCCATCTGGCACAAGAGCCTGCCTTTTGCTTCCCATGCCCCTCCTCTGGACAACTCACTCAGCAAATTAGTTGTCATTGTCACTAAGGCAAGAGACTAAGGAACCTCTCTGAGAAGCATGACAGGAGGCAGGAAGATGGAGCAAAATGACATGTAGACACAATTCCCCTCCCACAAGATGCAATTGAGGTGATGGTCAGATCCATGTCCCAGGTGTAGCTCTGGGATACTCAGCATAGACTTGGGAAAACCTCCTCAGTCTTCAGTTTCACCACCGTTCATATGAAGAGATAGGTCAACTCCATAGTTCAGGGGCCTTGAAGTTCTGCTCCCATCCCACCTTCACCCCACCATTCACCACCCCCTGCCCAAGGGAAAACACAGAGATTATACCCACCAGCACGGAGGGGACCCTGCTGGATGAGACTGCTTTGTTGGAACCTGTTCCAGTAGCACTAGTGTCAGCCAGGGAAGCCCAGGCCTCCAGGCCAGAGAAGGAGGGAGCTGATAATCCTTCCCAGCTTGTTCCTGGTGCTCAGAGTCAGGCTCAGCAACAACCCCCCAGGGGCTGCAAGACCTAGGGGCCAACTGCTAGAAGGGGCCTGTGGTATCAGCTTGGGCTCCTGTGAACACCTGACACATGGGCTAGGCAAGTGCCTCTTACAAATATCAGGGGCTATAGCTTCCTTCCTTGAGCAGACAGGGAGGAAGAGCCCCAAGGAGACAGAGATCAGTCTGAGGTCATACAGCAAGGCAGTGGCAGGGATGGGACCACAGCCCAGCCTGACCTCCCCCCGCCCCCATCCAGAGCTCCAGCACCTGCCACCACAGAGATACTTTTCTAAATTCAAAATCATGCATCCCACAGAGGAACTGAGACCCCTTCTCCTCACTTACTGGGAACTGCTGAGACTGGTATGAAGATCTGCTACCCAATGGCGATCATATCTTCACCTGTTATGTTTACCTCTTAATCCCAGCACTTGGAACAGTGGTAGCATATGGTAGGAAGTCAATGAAATTTTGCTGAATAAATAAAGACTCAATGGAGGAGCAACTGGAGGCAAAATCCATTTTTAGGCCCAGGCACTAAGATGGAGTTAGGGAAACAGGGAACAAAGAGAGAAAATATCAATCTGGTGGTATGGAGCTCAGAATCGAACCAGGCTCTGTTGGACAAACAGGGATGCTGTTTGCCCAGAGCTTCAGAAGCCCTGGGCCCAGAGGTAACAGTGAGTTTCCCTCACTCACACTGAATGTACAGACTTCAAGGCCTATGTGTGTGTTTCTGTGACTTGACAAGGCCACCAAAACAGTCACTCTGTCATTTATTCAGTCACTCACTCATTCATTCTCCAAAATTTGTGGAGTGAACATCAGAACGAGTGCCAGCCTTCCCACCCCCACTTCCGTGTCAGGGCTGCCAGCCCCAGTGGCTGATTTCCACAGTGCCTCTGACCAGGAGTTAAGCTCCCAAGGTGTGACAAGTCACTTCTCTTAAGATTCACAGGCACATTTGTAAAATGGGAATGGTGACCGCCTTTCTTGCCTCCCTTAAGGAGTACTCTGAAAGCCACATAAAGCGATGGATATGTGAACATGCTTTGTAAATAGTAAACTGCCAAACAGATATACCAAATCAAACCAAACTCACTGCCATCAAGTCAAATCCGACTCATAGTGACCCCTCCTTGGGTTTCCGAGGCAGTATCACTACGGACATAGATTGTCCAACCTTCCTTCCGAGGAGTGGCTGGTGGGTTTGAACCGCCAGCCTTTTGGTTAGCGGTCAGATGCTTTAGGCACTAGGCCACCAGAGCTCCCAATTATTAATAATAGTGTGACCTGCCCTTATCTGGCTGATCCCACTGAATTCTAATCTCTAGATACAAATTCTCATCATCATCATAATTGTCAACAACACAAGAACACCTACCAGTTATTAAGCACTCCATTTATAATGTCCAGTGCTATGCTTGTTACCTGCATTCTCTCACTTGAGTTCCATAACCTTTTCAGTGAGAACAATTTTTGTCTCATAGAGATACTATTATTGTCTCATAGAAAAATGAAGTCTCTCTTTCAAATTTTCATCGTAATTGGTGAAGCTGGGTCTCTCTGGGTGTGAGGCTCAAGTTCTTTTCCACTGCCAGAGCAAGAGCATGTCACCTTGTCAAAGGTCTCCTCATTTGCCAAAATCCTGATGTGGCCCGAACCTCACTTCACTAGCCCTTGCAGTAACCCACTGATTTTGTTGTCTCTGTTTGGCAAATGAGGCAACTGAGGCCCCAGGAAAACGTGGCAACCATGTAATTCAACTCACTGATCAAGAGACCAGCAGTACAAAGGGCTACAGAGATGGGCCACTCAGAGACACCTTGGAGGAAAGGTCTAGTGATCTCCTTAAGATTCAGCATTGAAAACCCTACGGAGCACAGCTCTACTTTGGCACCCGTGGGGTTGCTGTGAATCAAACTTGACTTAACAGCTACAGGTTTAACTGGTAGGGATTAGATGCAGATGGGGAAATTGAGGCCCAGAAAGCAAAAGGAACCTGCTCATGTCATTCATGCAGACCTTTCTTGAGACCTTCTCTAGGCCTGGTTCTCTACACCTGGTACTCTCTCCAGACCTAGCCAGAACACACATCTGAACATAGTAATGCTCACTATTCTAGTTTGATAACGCTGGCCGTACACTACTGCTAGGTTTTGTCCTTTGCATCCAGGGCTGGTTTAAGCTGGCAACTGACGCCAATAACTTTCCCAGTCTTGGTCTTAGTTTCCCCACTTACAAATGAAGAAACCAGCCTTCATCAGCAACAAGTTTTAGAGGCCAACACTATCTCCACAGGCCAAGACAGGAGCGAGGAGGACTACCTTGGTGTCTTCACTCCTTGCTGCCTCCAACTCCAAGGAGGCCTGGAGGCAAAACCAAAAACCAAATTCACTGCCGTGGAGTCGGATCCAACTAATAGTGATCCCTCCTTGGGCTTCCAAGGCAGTATCACTACAGAAGTGGATTGCCCAACCTTCCTTCTGAGGAGTGGCTGGTGGGTTTGAACCACCAGCCCTCTGGTTAGCAGTCAAATGCCTTAGGCATTACGCCACCAGAGCTCCCTGGAGGCAAAGGAGATGCCAACATTTTGACTTCCTGGATAAGACCAGTTGGGGGATGGCCCTGTATTTCTTTTCAAATAAGCCACATAATACATGGCTAGGGATTTGTCCCATGCCCTAGTTCAAAACCAAAAAACCAAAGTAAACTCACTGTCCTCGAGTTGATTCCTTAAAACTTTTGGGTTTCTGAGGCAATAAGTCTTTACAGAAGTAGATTGCTCCATAGATTACGCCATCTTCCTTCCATGGAGCGGCTGGTAGGTTTGAATTGCCAACCTTCTAGTTAGCAGTCAAATGCCTTAGGCACTGTGCCACCAGAGCTCCTTTCAAAGTTAAAAGGCATCCTCGTTTAAGCCTGCTTAAAATTCTCCTGTGATACCCAGCTCCCCACCCCCGACACCTCTATGCCCTTATGAATTAAAGCCAAGCCTCATCTTAGCACAGTATTCAAGGCCTCCAAGACCAGGATGGTGACAATCTGTCCTGCTCACTTTACCCCTTCTTGTGTCCATGTTCCATGTCCCTCCAGACCCAATCAGCTTTCATTTTCCTGGGAAGTCTACCTTGCTCTCCCCAGGCCTAGTCAGGGGCCCTTTGGCTACCCACAGCCCTTGAGCTTACCACCTCCCTCATCACCCTCTTACCACCAGCACCAACGATGCCACATTGCCAGTGTTTGGATCCTTATTCAACTCTCCTGCTACACTGCAAGCTCCTGGAGGACAGGGAGAAGTCTTGTCATGCTGATCTCAGCATCTCAGCATCCCCAATAGTAGCATAATTATAGAAGAGGCGATTGGTAAAAGCTCACTTACAAATCAAGGGTTTAAAGGGATAGCCATGAAAAGCTATTCCACCTTGACAAAATTCTAATTCAACCACCCTGGCCTAGTCACTTAATCTTTCCGGGCCCCTGTTTGTTTAGCAGTTAAATGGGATCATTCTTTTTGTCCTGCCTCTTCCTCAGGACTATTGCAAGCATTGAACATATGAGTGTGTTTTATAAGATGTTATACTCACAAATGCATTTATGTATCTACTCAACAAATGTCCCAGTTACTTTTTAATTGAGATGTAATTCACATAGCATAAAATTTGTCACTTTAAACTGTAAAATTCAGTGGTTTTTAGTATATTCACAGGGTTGTGCAACCATCACCCCTATCTAATTCCAGAATCTCAGTTTTCCTTCTTAGCAAGCTCCGAGTTGCAGCCCTTAATGCTTCTTAGGAACCCAGGGCTCCTCCTTGGTTTGGCCCAGATGCCACTTTTCTGGGAAAGCTCAGCGTGCCCCTAGGAAGAATTTCTCTGGGTAGAAGTGGAGCAAAACGTAGATACTCAGTGAACTCTGTGTCCCACTTTGAAACATACTTGTGGAGTTTTCTGGAAAAGAGGCCCTCCATATTAGCCCAGCCCAAGTCCAAGCTTTTTCCCAGCTGCTCTGAATATAGTGATTGTGCAGACCCTAGTCTCAGTTTCCCCATACACTCCCTGAGCAGCAGGATGAAACACATAACTGAGGGACCTTTCCACAAACAGCTAATTTCATCCACCTTGTCAGGGAAAAAAAAAAAGGTAGTCTGTTACCTCAGTGAAGATCGGCAAGAGTAATAGACGGGGGCTGGATTTGGAGAACCCTCAAATAAAGAACTGGAAATAAGGTTTTATTTTATAGGCCTCGGGAAGCCTAGGAACTCTGGTGGTGTAGTGCCTAAGGCATTTGACTGCTAACTAGAAGGCTAGAGGTTCAAACCCCCCAACCACTCCTCAGAAGGAAGATTGGGCCATCGACTTCTGTTGGAAACCCAAGCAGGGGTCGCTATGAGTCGGATCTAAGTCGATGGCAGTGAGTTTGGTTTGGTTTTGGTTTCAGGAAGCCTAGGAAGGTTTGAATTGTGGACAGGACCTGCACATACTGGGCTGGAGCTGAGAGGGAGTCCTGGAGGTGGAAAAGGACTGAGAGGCCAGCATGGAAGCTGTCACAACAGCTATCCGCATTGGATAAGGGAAAGAGAGATCAGGATTTCTAGACACTGGCCTCTAGGTTCTGCCATTCATTGGCTGTGTGACCTGAGAGAGGTCACTTAGTTTCTCTGTTAACTTGCCTACAAAATGAGAATAATGATACCCTCTCTGCCTTACTTCTTGCAGTTCCTAGGTAGTATAAATGGTTAACATGCTTGGCTGCTAACCAAAAGGTTGGTGGTTCAAGTCCACCCAGAGACACCTCAGAAGAAAGGCCTGGTGATCTACTTGCAAAAAATCAGCCATGAAAACCCTGTGGAGCACAATTCTACCCTGACACACATGGGGTCGCCATGAGTCGGAATCGACTCAATGGCAACTGGTGGGTTGGTCTTATCTCTCAGGATTGTAGGGAAAATCAGATGAAACGATGACTAGAAAGGCCCTTTGTAGGAAAAAAAAAAGAGGAAGAAGAAGAAGAACTTGGATGATAGCCCAGGTGTAAGCCAAGTGATGAAGGCCTTGAGGTAGAAGAACCTCCCAATGGAAGCACTCCCTTGCCGGTCTCTATCTCTTTTCCCTCTGTAGAAATGCTGGAATCCCTCCAAGAAGGATCAGGAAAATCCAGGGATGCCAGAGACATTTCATGGACGAGATACCAGACATCTGGGCTCTGTCTGGATGACATTCGTGAGGCCTGGGCCCCCAGAGACGGCCCACCTGGCTCTCAGGAAGGCAGTCAGCTAGGGAGAATGATCCATTATCCTGTTGGGGAGAGGCTGGGGAGTAGTCAGCGTAGCCAGAGGCAGCACTTCAGATCACTGCTGCAGGAGGAGGAATCAGTGAGCAGAACAGGGGAGGAAGGGCACATTCTCCTCATTGAATCTCCCACACTTACATCTATCCTCCAGGAGACAATGACACAGCAAATTTTCATGTGACAATGGTACCTATGAGATTGTTACTAAGTCATTTCCTCCTCTGGACCTCAGCCTGCTTATCTGTAAAATGGGGTAGTAAAGCCCCTGTACACTATGAGTCCAGCTCAATAAGTATGAGTCCCATACGTTCATGCTTTGAAACCGAGAGGGTTTCCTGGGCTAACATCATACTCTTTCCCCAATTTTCTTCCTGAATTGTTTTAAGAAAAATCAGAGGTACTTTTAGGGCAGAGCCCAGCTCTGACAAGGTAGTGGATGAGATTAGCAGGGGAAGTGGTGGGGAGTCCCCCTGTATGTTAGAGGTACCAGAAAGGGATAGAGAATACTATAACTCAACTAGGCTTCTGGAAACCATACTGGTCCTTTGAGCTCTGTGTTGTCTGGAGAAAGGTCTGACACTTGAAAAATGGACCAAAGGAAAGCACTTTTATGTGCATTCATCACCAGGAGGAAATGAATAAAGGGACCTATTGGTGCCCCAGTGCCCTTGTGCACTAGGACGATGGCTAATTTTAGGAGGTAATAGTGCCTTGTTGTTTGATCAAACACTGGAGGTTGCTGTGAAGGTATTCTGTTGATGTAATAAACATTTACAATCAGCAGATTCTAAGTAAAGGAGATTACCCTCCATCAGAGCGGGCCTGATCCAATCAGCTAAGCAAAAACTAAGGTTTCCAAAAGAAGGATTCTGCCTCGAGACTATACCATAGCTATCTTGCCAGTTTCCAGCCTGCCTGACCTACAGATTGAGGTCTTGCCAGCCCTCAAAATTGCATGAGCCAATGCTCTAAAAATAAATCAATTTATCTATTCATCCACCTATTAGGTCCCTGGATGGTGCAAGAGGTTTGTGGTCAACAGCTAACCTGAAGTTTGATGGCTTTAACCCACCCAGTTAGGCGCTGTGAGGGGAAAAAGGTCTTGGCAAGCTGTCCTGGTAAAGACTTCAGCCGAGAAAACCCTATGGAGCAGTTCTACTCTATAACACTTGGGGTCGTCACGAGTTGGAATTGACTTGATGACAAGTTTGTCTGTCTGAGCTTTGTATCTAGCAGTCTAACTGTCTATCTATCTATCTACTGTTGGTTCTTTTTCTCCAGAGAACCCTTACTAACACATTCACCATCCGATAGGGGCCTGCCCTTCTCACACCTGGGAAGAAAAGATGGAGGATCTGGGCACCTGTGATCAGCTAGACAAGAAAGAAGACAAGATGAAACCTCTTCACATCTCTGAATAGTAGATGAGAAGAAGGCTCCTTCTGTGGGGTCTGAAAGCACAATAAGATGTCTCCATTCCCAGTTCTTTAATTTTGGCCAGACTTAACTACCTCTGCTTCTCCTTTCCATGTCTTCTCTCAGGCAGCTCCCTCCTCTTTGAGAGCCCTCCCTGAATCTAACATCCAAATCCTAGCCCCCTTTAAGGCCAAGGTCAAATATCCCCTCCTCTAGGAAACATATTTGGACTACTGTGTCCCCTCCTCCTCCTCCCTTTCCCTAATCTCTCTCCTCTGAACTTCAGTAGCACTTTTCCCATCCCTCTCTGTTTTGGTTACCTAGCGCTGCTCTGAAAGAAATATACCACAAATGGGATGTCTTTAACAAACATGAGTTTATTCTCTTACAGTTTGGAGTCTTCAATTCCAAGTTCAAAGTGCCAGGCTCTAAGGGCTGGGTGAATATCCCTCAACCTTGGGCTTCAGCAACTGCCTCCTACTCCCAGCCCACTGGAGCTGGAGGCTCTTCTCCATTCAGGCAGCTGCTGGCTGCTGAGGCTGACAAACCCAAGGTCGACAAGTGAAAAGACACAGTCCCAGTATCACCAGGCAACACGGCAGGCCACTAATTCAAGGTCCAGAAAAAGTCCCAAGATCAGCAGGGCATGGCAGGCTGTTGAACAATGACTTGACTACGTGCAGGGTTCAAGCATGCCAAAAAGCTAGAGACCTTCCTCAAAGCTGCTGCTCACATACTGGAAACAGACCACATCTCTAAAGCAGCTACTCAGCTGCTCCGATAGATTCCACCATGGAGTTAATAACCAGTCTCACCATGGGGAATAACTACATCCAGCTGCTCAGTCAGCCAAGGTGACATACAACCTTAACTACCATCCTCTCCAATGGCAATTTGCACTAATGACTGTGTCATAGTCACACTTGCACACAGTGCAGTGCTTTCTGACAGACTCTGGAAGTAGGCAGTCCTGAGTTCAAACACCAGCTGTGTAATTTATTAGCAATGTGACCTTGGATTTATCCTCTCCAACCCTCAGTTTCCTCTGGAAAATGGAGGCAATAATAGTGATTACTTTGTAGAGTTGCAGCTACAATTAAATGAGATAAGGTGCATAAAGTGTTTACCACAAAGCTTGAAAGTAAGAGCTCAGTAATGTGACTTATTTGTTTTGGTGACCTTTTGGGAAGGTTTGTGAATGATGAATGATGAAGAATGAAATACCTAACACAGAGCCACACACTGGATGGGGATGGATGGGTAAACAAAGAGGCATATCTGTGCACAGCATAAGGAAGCCTTTCCAATAGGCAGAGTGGTACAATCTGGCCTTGGCTGCCTCTGCAGGTCATGAGCACCATGTCCCTGAAGCAGCATGTAAGTAGATACAGGATGGTCACTTGACCTATCACAGGCAGACTTAGTGGTATGAGCCTAGGTTCTGAAGCCAGATTCCTTGGGCTTCAATCCTAGCTCTTCTTCTTAATGTGTGACCTTAACTTAGCTGTGCCTCAGTTTCCTTACCTATAAAATGGAGCTAATACTCCTCAAAAAATGAAACACAGAACTATCATAGGACTCAACAATTTCACTTGTAGGAAGAGAATTAAAAGCAGGGACTCACATAGGTATTTGCACACCAATGGTCAATACAGCATTATTCACAATAGCCAAAAGGTAGAAACAACCCAAAGGTCCATCAAGTGGATGAACAAAATGGGGTATACCCATATAATGGAATATTGTTGTTGTTGTTGTTGTTATGTGCCGTCGAGTCGGCCCCGACTCATAGCGACCCCTCCTTGGGTTTCCGAGGCAGTATCACTACGGAAGTAGGATTTCCCAACCTTCCTTCCGAGGAGTGGCTGGTGGGTTTGAACTGCCAGCCGTCTGGTTAGCAGGCAAGTGTCTTAGCCACTATGCTACCAGAGCTCCTAATGGAATATTAGTCAGTCACAAAAAAAAAAAGAATGAAAAACTGAGACATACTACAATATGGATAAACCTTGAAAACATTATGCTAAGTGAAAGAAGTTAGTCACAAAAGACCATGTTATATGATTCTATTTATATAAAATATCTAGAATAAGTAAATGCACAAAGACTAAAAGTAAATTAGTGGTTACCATGAGCTGGGAAGGGAGAGGAATGAGGAGTTATTGCTTCATGGATATATAGTTTCTGTTTGGGATGATGAAAAAGTTTTGGAAACAAATAGGAGTGATGGTTGAACAACATTATGAATATAATTGATGCCACTAAATTGTATACTTTAAATTTTTTTAATTACAACTTTAAGAAATGGGGATAATAATAGTACCTACCCCAAGGTCATGAAAATTAAATGACATAATATATATAAAGGAATAGAACAAGGCCCAGCACACAGAGAGAAACTGAACAACCATTAGCAAAAATTATCAGTGTTAGTATTTATATTAACATTCCTGAACAGGAAGTTATGGCCCCGTGCAGGTCTGTGAGCTATTCTCCTGTGACCCAGGACCCCACTAGCATCCTAGCGTACTCCTGTGGGCCTGTCTGCCCAGCAGCCTTCCCATCCCTCTTCTTCTGGTGGTTTACGCTGTCCTTCCATTAGATACAGGAGCTCTGCCGGTGCAGTACTTAAAGCACTCAGCTGCTAACCAAAAGGTCAGCGGTTCAAACCCACCAGCTGCTCCATGGGAGAAAGATGAGGCAGTCTGCTTCCATAAAGATTTACAGGATTGGAAACACTATGGGGCAGTTCTACTCTCTCCTATACGGTCACTATGAATCGGAATCGACTCAATGACAGTGAGTTTGGATTTGGTTTCCATTAGATATATGGGTAGGCCCAGGACTTAGGCCCAGTCACTCAGAATATTCCTACCTCCTTCCCCAGCAATAAAGATTGACCCAACTAGCGTTCTTCCCTTGGATTGATATATAGATCCTAAAGAAAAATAGTTTCATCTTTCTGCTTAGGTTCTGTGGTGTAGTAAATTAACCTAGTGTGGGTTTTCTAGCCATAAGTCTTTGTAAATACCATGGTGGAATTTGCCTTGAGCAACTGAGGAGCTCCTGATTGTTAAAGTTATCCACCTGGGTTATTTCTGTTGCGATTGGCACAAAGCAATGTTCTGGGAAGTTCACTCTCTCTCAGGTGTTTAGAATTCTGATATTATGATTGGTTAGTTTGCCCACTCTGCCAGGCTCGAAAGGAGCCCTCCTAAAGGCAGAAGGAGTCTTTCAGACTGCTGGCTGAGGAAGACGTGCTGCTGAGAGACACACCACACACTCCTGAGAGACACACACTGCTGAGAAAGAGACACCGAGAGACACATGCTGCTGAGAGACAATGAGAGATATGCACTGCCAGGAAGAGAGACTATTCGTTGAGAGACAATGGGCTGAGAGAGACTGAGCATTGTTCCTGCACTTGAATTGTAGCCTGGTGCTTTCCTAATAAACCTCATAATCTGAGTTCTGTGTGGCCACTGCAGTGAATTATCGAAACCAGCACAAAGGTGGTGGGTGCTGCGGGAGGAATGGTTGGTGTCAGGGTTGATGAAAGGGCTGGAGAGAGGCAGCATGTCTGGCCTCACAGGAATAGGCCTTGGGCTATTGATGGTGATTCTGTCTTCCTCTTATGGGGTTAGAGGAGGTCAGAAGATGCGGCCTCCTTGCCTCTTTGGTAGGTTCCTAAGTTGAGATAATGGACAGCTACCTCCTAAAAAGGACACAGAGGAGAGACAAGCAGTGATGGGTGAGAAATGGAGAATCCTGGTGGTATTGAACCTCATTTAGTCTAAAAGGACCTGATTCTTCATCATTCAATCCTATTAACTGCCCCAAGATTCATTAAAGTTCTTTTTTGGCTTAAGCCACTTAGAGCTGAGTTTTTGCCATTTGTTCCTGAAAAAGCCATCCCCAATGGTACAGGTTCTAACCAAGAGAAGACCTATGCCGGCCACAGGCAGGGCCGGGAAGAAGCCAGTTTTATAACTGCTCCTGTACGTTCAGGCACAGTCTCTTTCATCTGAGTTGCAATGGACAGTTTGCAAAGCATGTTCTCAAGAATCACCCTGGCCCCTTACTCACCCTTCAAACCTGGAACTGAACCTACGTCTGGAATAACCCTTCAGCCAAACAACAGACAGGCCTATAAAGTGAATAATAGTAATTATAAGGCATGTATTACTCAGAACAATTAACTATATGAAACCAAAAGAGTGGCCCTTACCCCAAAACAAAGCTCAGAAGGCAGGAAGGGGCAGGAAAGAAGGATAAATGGATATGGGAACCCAAGGAGGAAGTAGGAAGAGTGATGTTACATTGAGGAACTGTAATTAATGTTACAAAACAAAACGTGTATAAATTGATGAAAGGAAAATTAATTTACTCTGTAAACTTTTGTTCAAACTACAAAAAAAAAAAAAAAGAATCACCCTGGCCCAGTGGTCGTTAGACACTGCTCCCCGGAGCCCTGGGAGTCTGCAGAAGATCTTCAGGAACAAAGAGCAGTAAGGAGGGCAGGCTACTGGGTAAACTGCCCCTAATTCAACTAGAGAAATATGTTATAAATGGTGATACATTGGTATTCTGCTGCTGTAAATGTTTGAGAAACTGTGCTGACACTCAGAAGAGTACTAGGAGCTGATGTGTATTTCCATTCCACAGAAGAGGAAATCAAGGCCCAGAAAGGGAATAAGATGAAGCCAAAGCCACAGAGCAATTAAGCATCAGAGCAAGAGCTTAAACGTGGGGCTCTGAGTTTGCAGTTCAGAGCACCTCCCCAAATGACTTCCACTGCATGAGGCTGTCTGCAAAAGCCTATCATCACCCATTTCCTGTCTCCTCCAGTAAACTGATGGTAGTTAAAGCCAAAAGTCTCATCTTTCTCGGCCCTGATTCGTACAGTGCCACCTGCCTCTGAGCTTAGAGGACTTCAGGAAGCTTCAGGAACTTGTGGAATAAATGTATGAACCAATCTCTACTTTCCCTTCCCCTTCCACACCATCTCTAACTACACACTGAGTTCCCGTCTCCCCCATCCGTTTGTCCAAATGTCAGGGAAAGGCCAGGCAGGCCCCCTCCTGGGAACTCCTAATCCACCTCTTGGTCCTGGCTGCGCCATGGCTGTGGACAGAGGATTCCTTGTTTCCAGCGCTTCCTGCCCAGAGATCTCCGTGAGGCCCATGTGCCGGCAGGAAGGAGCCAAATTGCTCCTTTTAACTGGAGCTAAAGTCACCCCACACACACCTGCGCCACCCCCAGGAGCAACATGCTCCCAGCCTTGTACCCTGATCAGTCTACCTGCCCCCAGCTGGGTCAGCTCTACCCCATCCCATAGCTCCTGCCCTCCACATACACAGCGCACACACAGAGGTCCAGTAGAGCAACATTTAACCAAAAATAGAAACCAGAGCGTTCTAGAATGGCAACATCTCAGCTCCAGCAACCGTGCTTTGCTAATAACACACAGTGACATCTGCATATTACTTTATGATTTCCCAATCAGCATAACTTCACGTCTCAGCTCCCTCACTACACTCCTGCCCTTCCAGAGGCACAGAACCTCAGAGTTGGAAAGGGGTTTTGAAATTCCCTGGGCCAGGGGTTTTCAAAGTATTTTGCAGAGCCAAGGAAGGGTTCTGTGGCACTGTCTGGGGAGACTGCTGGGGGGCTGAGGACCTAGCCAGTTAGGGTGCCCCAGCCCCACCCCAACTTTAAACAGTGCTGTAACTCTTTTAGCTGTTTTGTACATTGAGATTCTTTTGAAAAAGGGATTTCCCTGCTGGAAAGTTTGAAAACAACTCATTTAGTCTGATCCAACCTTCCCCCCACGCCCTGACCTGATCTTGTATATATACACGATAATGAAGGTCAACAGAAAGGAAGGCAGCTGCCCAAGGTCACACAGTAGTCAGTGTGAAACAGTGTGAAACATGGTCTCCCGAATCTAATTTATAACCTAGGAGGAGCTGAGCAAAAGAAAAAACAAGGGCTGCAGGCTAAGTGGATCCAGCTTCCAGGCCCAACGCCATCACTCGCCAGCCATGTTGGCATGGATATGCAATATAGGCAAAGCATGTGGTCTAATTCACAGGGGTACTTAATAAATGTACATTTTAGCCCCTACCTCAAAACAAGTCAAAACCAGGGAGGGCCCTAGGTATTAACCCCCTTCTTCAAATCCACAGAAAACCTGTAGCCTAGACAACCCACCCCCCACCTCCCAACCAGTAAAATGTATCCAAAGAGAGAAACTGAGGGCCTGGAAGACGGCTTTATCCAGCTTTAGCAGAAGAATAAGGCAAAGCCTTTATGACACTCACCCCTCCTCTGTCCACACCAGCTCCCTGGAGGTAAGGAGGTCAGTTAGGCACCTGGAAGGAGGAAACAGTGTTAGCTCCTCACAATGTGATTTCATGGACCCAGCATGGAGCTGGAAATTGAGAGGCTGGCATTTGACTCTCTGAGGAACCTTGGGGAAGTTGCTGAACCTGTTAAACAGAACGGCCTGTGTGACTGTACACAGAGAGCAAAGGGGAAAGTTACAAACATGAAGCTGAAGAGGTCAGCAGGGGCCAGGCCATGTAGCACCTTGGAGTCCAAGGTAAAGAATCTTTACTCCAGCAGCAATGGGAAAGCGCTGCTTTGCAAGCTAGAGGATGAACTGGAAAGGGGCAAGAACAGCCTGAGGAATCCAGGTAGGAGGTGGTTGTGATTGTCCAGGGTAGATATGGCCAGGCCTTGTGACCAGAGTAATGGCAGTAAAGGTACAAATATCTACTTTAGAAAATATCATGAGATATTTCACAGGAGGTATCCACAGAACTTGGTAGTGGGCTGGATTGGGATTAGGATGAGAGAGAATAGGGGCCCGCCCACCCCTCAAACCCTCCCAGGTCAGTCCAGGGGTCTCTAGCACCTAGGGGAAAAAAAAATACTCATTTCTCTTTCAACCTACCTCAGTCTCCCCATCTGTGAAATAAATATGATTGCACTTGGTGATCCCTAAGAATGGTTTGTTTGTTTGTTTGTTTAAGCATTAATCCCATGCTGGTTTAATTGACTCAGAGTATTTAAATCCCTTTTTAATCTTCTTTAAGTCCCAACTGCAAGGCCCAGCCTAGTATACAATGGGACAGGATAGTCAGAAGGAGAAGCCTCCGGATCCCTGGACTCATACTCTGAACAGTCATCTCCGAGTGGGTTGAAGTGTTTCCACTTCACAAGGAACACAAGAAGGTGGCAAATAGGAAGGCCACTGTGGGCTGGGGCTGGAGTAGCAGGAGCAGAAGCTGTGCATCCTAATGCCCTCTCTCTGCCCCCACTCCAGAGGCTGGCATGGGCCTCAGGACACTAAGACTCCAGCTCTAACATCAGTCACCTGGCAGGTACAGCCTGTCTCCCATCCACTGTTTCCTTGCACCCAGCCTAACCGTGGGAGGCCAGGGAGTGAGCATGCCTGGGAGGCAGTATATCCCACTGGTTATGAACTTAGGCTCTGGAGTCACAGAGAGCTGGTTTGAATTCTGGCTCCACCACTTTCTAGCTATGTGGCCTGGGGCAAGTCACTTCACTTCTTGAAGTTTTCTCATTTTGAAAATAAGAGTAATAAGCCTGTTTCCAGGGCTAATGAGAGGGTAAAATGAGATGATACATGTGATGAACTCGGCACAGTGCCATGTTACAATCATCTAAGAGGTAGCAGCTTCTGTTTACGGATGCAGAAACTGAGACCCCAGAAAGGGTACAACTCACTGAAGACTACTACAGTGGCAGCTGGGCGCTAGAGCATAAGCTCTTAACCACTAGGCTGTACGCACCAGGAGATCTGGTGGCGTAATGCCTAAGGCATCTGACTGCTAACCAGAAGGTTAGTGGTTCAAACCCACCAGCTGCTCCATGGAAGGAAGATGGGCAATCTACTTCTATAAAGATTTACCACCTCAGAAACCCAATGGGGGTTGTTATAAGCTGGAACCAACTCGATGGCAGTGAATTTGGTTTGGGTGTTTTTAGGCCTTACATATACTGTTCTTATTCCTGCTTTTAAGATAAGGAAATTAAGGCTAAAAAATGACAAGTGACTTGCCTAAGGAAGCAGAATCAGTAGCAGATGAGGGATTTGAACCCAGGTCTCCTTGATTAAAAAGCCCATGGTTGCCCCCATGGACATCCAGAAAGCACACATGCGTGGAAGAGCTTCAGACCTCAAGGCTCTTTAAACTTGGAACAGCGATAAATGCAAATCTGGGCAGATGGGGACCCATGGGTGGGTAAAGCTACCTTGAGAATAAACCAGAAGGAACTGATAAAACAAAAGCCTCTTTCTCAGCTGTCTCCTGGGACTGGGCAGGAGAGGAGGGGGCTGACAAGCAGGGACATCCATCCTGCTAGGGCTGAACTGAGGGCTGGATCTAAACAAGCAAAAACAGTTCCAGCTTGGCCACCAACATGCTGTCTCCCACAAACACATACACACTCAGGTCTCTGTTTCTTCAACTCAAGAATGAAACGCTTGTACTGAATGGTGTCTAGATCCCTTTCAGTCATATGAGACTAATAATAACATTTCCTCATAAGCTCCAGACTTCTGGTCAGGCTCTGCTCCCACAACCTCAACAAGGCAGCCTCTTGATGCTCATTCCCATAGCGACGCAATAGTGTTGGGAAGTCCTGCATTCAGGTTCTGACTGTATGGCCAGGTTACTTTCCTTTAACAGGCCTCAGCTTCCTCATCTGTAAAATGGGGGCTTATCTTTGCCTGACCTGAAGATTCAAGGGAAGATTCAAAATACACCAAAGGCAAGCCTGAGGGAGTACAAAATATCCCCAAGTCCCTATCCCAACTCCTTCCACCAAGTTCTTTTAACTCTTCCTTTCCCTCTGGCCCATGTCACATTCAGACAAATGGAACAACTGAATAAAAGCTGATGGATGCAACAACAGTACCAACAACCATCACAGCTAATACTGGACTGTTTACAATGTGCCCAACACTGTGCCAAATGCTTCATTTGCATTATATCTAAAGTAATCCCTTCAATCACTCAATTCAGTCTCAATTTATAGGTCATAGACTTAGGTTCAGGGAAGTGAAATGACTTGCCTGTGGTCACACATTAAGGCAGGGCATGGTCAAGATGAGAACCTACATGCTGACTATCTGTTTGACTTTGGAATCCCTGATTTTATCCTTGAGGCTACTGGGTGATCAGGGCGACACTCCTCCATAGGGTGTGGAGCTGGGAGGTTTGGGATGGGGAGGCTGAATACATCTGGCCTTCACTCCCTTGCCTCTAACCTCCCCACCCATCTAGCCTTTATACCAACCAGCTGTCATGGTGACACCATGTGCATCAGAGCAGAACTGTTGACTGCTAACCAGAAGGCTGGCGGTTCAAACCCACCAGCCACTCCTCGGAAGGAAGGTTGGGCAATCCTACTTCCGTAGTGATACTGCCTCGGAAACCCAAGGAGGGGTCGCTATGAGGCAGGGGCTGACTCGAGATGGCACATAACAACAACAACAACAACAGTTTTTTGGAAGCACATCACCAGTCCCTTGTTCTGAGGTGCCTCTGGGTAGATCTGAACCTCCAACCTTTTGGTCAGCAGGCAAGTAAATGAATTATTTGAACCACCTGGGGACTCCAGGCTTTGGCTTATATGGTCTTACATTATTATTTAAACATATCCAACTCAACTCTCTAGCTAGAACAGCACTGTCCTATAGAAATATAACTCAATCCACATACGCAGTTTAAGATTTTCCAGTAGCCACATTTAAAAAGGCAAAAAGGAACAGGTATAATTAATTTTAATAATATTTATTAACCCAACATCTCCAAAAATGATAATTTCAACACGTCATCAATTATAAAAAATCTTACTGAGAGATTTTACCTTCTTTTTTTAATACTAAGTCTTCTTCATCCAGTATGTATTTTGCACTGACAGCACATCTCAATCCAGATCTTAAATTTTCATCAAATGTATTTGATCTGTATTTAGATTTTTCACAGCTTTTACATGAAATCGTATACTCGCAAATTTAAGTTCCCAAACATAAACTTTTCAAGAAATGAATGAAACATTCCTTTTAAAATTTAAATCAATTAAACTTAATAAAATAAAAAAGTCAGTTCCTCAGTTGCACTAACCACATGTGGGTGGTATACAAGACAATACAGTCCTCATGGGTTGGTGGCCTCTTTGGTCCTAAGCTAGAGCTTGGCTTTCCAAATTAAAGTTAATGTGAATAGAATGGTATCCATTCAACAAACCACTACTGAGCCTAATGCTAACATCTACTTCTGAGACCTAGGAGCCCTAGTGGCACAATGGTTGAAGTGCTTGGCTACTAACTGAAAGGTTAGAGGTTCCAATCTACCAGCTGCTCCTCAGGAGAAAGAGGGGACACTTTACTTCCATAAAGATTTAAAGCCTTGTAAGCCCCATGGGGGCAGTTCTACTCTGTCCTATAGGGTTGCTATGAGTTGGAGTCAACTCCAAGTCAACGGGTTTGGGTTTGGTTGGTTCTGGGGCCTATTAAATTCACAATGATGGTGACAAAGGGATCACAATCCCACTGTTCAGAGGATGACACTGTGGTTCCTCTAGATGAGTTACCTGCCCAAGGTCATCCAGCTTTGACCCAGCCAGTCTTAGAAGCCTGAGCTCTGTTCCTAAAGCCTAAAAGGAACTGGCCTAGGGCTGAAGTTTCTAGAGGACGAAAAAAGCCTTTGCCATTATTTTCAGGGACCACTTTAGTCTGGTGAGAACAGGAAACCCAAAAAAAAGGCTAAGTGGGAAGAAGAGGAGAAAGGAATGACATGTACTGCGTTGAGTGGTGGTTCCTGTGCAGGGCTTAGACCACTGTGGCACCTATCTCAAGCTCCAGGCAGAAGGCAGAGCCAGCAGGGTCCATTGGCCACCACTGGCTACCTGCCCTCTAGGTGGATCCCTGAAGCTAGGCATCATTCCTCTCCTCCCCACCACCCAAGAGCACTTACTCAGAGATCCTTGGACCTGGGCCAGAGTCAGTACTCACCTCCCAGGGTCACCTCAATTGGAGGCAGGGGAAAGAGTCCAGAGGCAACCTGCCCCCGGGGAGGAATGGGTGAGAGGGCCCTGGAGGCAGATTCCAGAGTAGGGGAAAAGTGGCAGGTCCAAGCCAGAGAAACCTGGGTGGCCCCACCCCCCTCCTGGGGAACACAGCTAGCACTCAGCCCCCTCCGTCAGCTCAGCAGGGTGAAACTCTTGTCTGCTATTAGGTTTAACAATTAACTCTGATTGGTATCCATTTCAGCAGGAGGTAGTTTGAGCAAAATGTCCCATCTGGGGGGTAGGAGAATTTGGAAGGAAAGAGAGACTGGGAAGCAGGGAGGGGTTGATATAAAAGGAGAAAGGAATGGTTAATGGACCCCCTCACCTCCTTCCTTCCAATGTGGAAAACAACACTCTGTCTGTGCTAAAGGATGATGTCATAAGCTTAAGGAGGTCCAGGACTGTGCACGGCACATAGGAGGTACTCAATAAATATTTTTACTCAACAAATAAGGGGGCTGGGGTGAACTAGAATAAAATAAGCCACTCAATGAGTAGCCAAGTGAAAGGTGGCATAAGATGGCTTGCTCTAGGCAGGTCACCTCCTTGACCCCTTTCACCCCAGATCATGATTGAGATCAAGCTTGGTTGAAGACAGGATGCAAGGCATGCCAGGGCTTTGAAATCCCCCAGCCCTGGATGCCACTCTTGGCTTGGCCCTTCCTAGCTGCAACTTTGGGCAAGTGACCCAAGCTCTGGGAGCCTTTGTTTCTTTTCTCTTTGAAATGGGGATGGTGCCGCTTCAGCACAGGAATACAGAGCGCCAGGCCACAGACACTAGAACGCACCGTGCTGTTGTAATACTGCCATATCTCTCACTGCTTGGCAACAGCATCCTCCTCCCCAGCCACCTTCTGAATTCTCCCACATCCCACATACTCCCCTGGGTCCCACCTCTGTGGTCCTTTCTCCTTTTCCGAAAGGAAAGCCTGGAGTGATGGCTCCAGCCCACTCACATCCCACTCAACTGGAATCGCACACAAACCTTGGCAACAGATTGCTCCCACTTTGACATTTGCTTGTCATTTACATCTTCCTTGAGTTGTCGTGGCCCCCTCCTCACATATGTCCTTCAATCCCTAGCATTCACCCAGTCTACAGCCTACCCCAACTAGCACTGAACTCACTGTGGCCAGTTTGCTCAGTGTTCTTAGACAGGACTCCTCTCCTCTGAGCCTCTGCTTCTTACCTATATATAATGTGGGAGTAAGGCAGGGGGGAGCTCTGGTAGTGTAGTACCTAAGGCACTTGACTGCTAACCAGAAGGCTGGTGGTTCAAACCCACCAGCCATTCCTTGGAAGGAAAGTTGGGCAATCTACTTCTGTAGTGATACCGCCTCGGAAACCCAAGGAGGGATCACTATGAGTCAGGTCTGACTGGACGGCACATAACAACAACAACAAGGGGAGGGGTAATGGATTAAGAGATGGCTTCTTCTGCTGTCCTGCTCTGATATTCTGAGATTTCTGGGATCATTTTGCACTCCAACTTCAGACATACCAGGGTCCAGACCCAACTTGGGCCAAATAAACAAGCAACCCTGTCACCATGGGATAGACTCTGAGGCCAACCCACCTCCAGCCACTCTCAGCTCAAGCCTGAGCAGAGCAGAACAAAGCCCCTCCCTGCTCCTGATTAGCAGCCTCCATGCTTCTCCAGTATTCCGCCATGAAGCCCTAACTTTCCTGCCCTACATTTCCAAGTTCTCTCTAGCTCAGAGGTGGCATCATGAGCCACCACTCCCACAAAAATTTTTTTGAGGAAAGGGCAAAACAAAAGCTCAAAACTACCCCTGCATGTGGGGTGCTGGCCCTAAGTCCCTCCTGTGTGGAGTTTATGGAGCTGCCCCTGCTTCTATTCTGCTCTTTCCTTCCTATCCACTGCCGCTGCGTTGATTCCAAGTCATAGTGACCCCCATAGGGTTTCCAAGGCAGTAAATCTTTATGGAAGCAGACTGCCTCATCTTTCTTCCCTGGGGCAGCTGGTAAGTTCAAACCACTGACCTTTTGACTAGGAGCCAAATGCCTTACCACAGCACCACCAGAACTCCCTGCATTCTTCCTACAACTCTGCAAATATGCACTCCACGTTCCCATCTCCTGGTCTTAACTCACCTCTGTTTCCTCCATAGGGGATATGTATCTCCTCACCTCTTTCGTTACTCCCTCCTGCTTCATGCCTATGCAGCTCAAATGTCTCCTGGAGTCCACACTGATCTCTCACTCCTCATGTCACTCAGCCATGTCTGCCAGATGGACGCTGATTCCTCACACTGGAGACTTACCTCCCCTACTTGACTTTAAGACCCTGCAGACCAAGGAGCTCCTGCGAAGACTTTTCTCTGTATCCTACCCCTCAGCCTCCAGCACAATGCTCAGAATACAGTGGGTATTTACTGAAACAACAGCAATAATAATAACCATTAAGTGAAAAATAACGCATTGCAAAGACCTTGAATAAGCAAAGCACTATTTAAGAAGAACAAAGGTCTCACATTCCCAGATCTCAAAACCTACTACACAACCACAGTAGTCAAATCAGCCTGGTACTGGTACAACAACAGACACACAGACCAGTGGAATAGAATTGAGAACCAGAAATAGATCCATCGACCTATGGCCAGCTGATTTTTGACAAAGGGCTGAAATCCATTAAATGGGGAAGAGATGGTGTCTTTACCAAATGGTGCTGGCAAAACTGGATATCCATTGGCAAAAAAAATGAAACCAGATCTGTACCTCACACCATACATAAAAACTAACTTCAGATGGATAAAAGACTTAAATGTGAGACCTAAAACTATAAAGTTCCTTAAGGAAAAACTAGGGGCAAATTTAGGGGCCCTAATTTATGGGATAAACATACTGTCAAGCATAACCTAAAATGTACAAACAGCTGAAGATAAAATAGATGAATGGGACCTTCTAAAATTTAAATTTTTATGTGCATAGAAAGACTTCTCCAAAAGAGTGGAAAGAACCTACAGATTGGGAAAATATATTCAGCAATGACATATCTGACAAGAGACTTAGCTCTAAAATTCATAGAAAACTCCAACACCTCAACAACAAAAAGATTAACAATCCAATTTAAAAATGAGCAGAAGATATGAATAGATACTTCACCAAAGAGGATATTCAGGCAGGCAGCAAATACATGAAGAAATGCTCATGATCATTGGTCATCAGAGAGCTGCAAATCAAAACAACAATGAAATACCATCTCACATTAGCACTAATGGCAAAGTTCAACAAGACAGAAAATAACAAATGCTGGCAAGGATGTGGAGGGATTGGGACTCTCATACACTGCTGGTGAAACTGTGGAATGGTACAACCGCTGTGGAAAGCAATATGGCGATTCCTTGAAAAGTTGGAATTAGAAATACCATTTGAACCAGCCATTCCATTACTAGGTATATACCCTAAAGAAGTGACAGCCAGGACAAGAACAGACATATGCACACCCATGTTCATCACAGCACTATTTACAATGGCAAAAAGATGGAAACAACATAGGTTCCCATCAAAAGAAGAATGGATAACCAAACTATGGTACATACACACAATGGAATATAATGCAACACTAAAGAATAATGTAGAATCTGCAAAACCACATAACATGAGTGAACTTGAAGGATATTATGCTGAGTGAAATAAGTCAATCACAGAAGGACAAATATAATATTAGTTCATTATTGTAAAAAGTCAAGGAAAGGTTTCTATATAGAAAGAAACTTTTCTTTGTTCGTTACCAGGAGTGGGAGAAGAGGGGAGGGAACACTGTAAAAAAAAAAAGCATTGATCCATGGCACTTTAGTTTTATGTATTTCACTGTACATAAATTATGTTTCAATAAAATGTATTTTTAACAAAGAGAAATAATGAACTGCAATAATTTATTGGTCATTTTATTCCTTACAATGCCCACATCTTCACATTTTACACACATTTCAATTACTACTCCCAATTCCTCAAATAGACTTGTCATCCCTACCTTTTTTTTTTTTAAGGTGAGAAGACTGAGGCTCAGAGAGGTGAAGTAACTTTCTCAAGGTCACACAGCCAGGAAAAAGGCAGAGTCAAGACTGGAATTTAAGTTCTTACCCACTTCCCTACTTGGCCTCCCTCCAATCTAAAAATAAACAAGGGGGTATGTGAGAAGTCATGGGCTGCCCAATGACAAGGCTGCAAGGACTCCAGAGAAACCATCCCAGCCCAGAGCCAGAGGCAGATTCTGCAAATAAACCTTAATAACTCTCTATTGAGCACCTGCTCTGTGCAAAGCCCTGTCCTAGGCACTGGGGAGCAAGCATGAGACTCATCCTTGTGCTCCAAGAGTGCCAACCCAATTAGGGAGACAAGCCTAGTCCTGGGATAAAGCTAAGATCAAGCACAATTGTCCCCAGAGGGGAACAGATAAGGTGCAGGAAATGCAGAGGAGAGAAAGACAAATTCTCATTGTGGGGGTGGGGGTGGAAGGGCTCATAAGGCTTTGTGGGACAGAGGCTGGCATCTGAGCTGAGTCTTGAAAAGTTAGAGAGGATTTCAATGGAGACGGGGGAGGGGGGTGGCATGCCTGGCCAGGAGCAACAGAACAAGCTGGGGCATGTAGGTAAGTACTGGGCATGTCCCAGGGCCTTCAGGAACCACATTCTCCAAGCACCGCCCCTTGGCATTGGCACCAGGTGCCCAGCTCTGGAGAGAGGTCACTTTGAGTGTCCCTAGACTCACAGGCACCTCAATCATTTATGGTGAATGAATATGGAAAAAGAGAAGGGCTGTTACATTAGGGTATTAGGGCCTGGGCATGTGATTAGACAAGAAGGACTCGAGGGGCCAGAATCCAGGCACTGTCCAGAACCTCTCAAGATGCTAATGGGGGTGATGCTACCAGGGGTGGGTGAAGTGAGGGAAACAGCAAGGAAAAGGGCAAAGAACGTGCTGAGCACAAGAGACCCGGCTTCCAGAACACAGGTCAAAGCTGCAAGGGACCTGTCCAACCTTCACTTTACAGCTGGAAAAACTGAGGCCTAGAGAGAGGAAGGGATTGGTCCTCAATCCCTCAGCACCTTCACAGCAACACCATCAATGTCCTGAGAGGTAAGAAATCTTTCTTCAGTGCCTGGCTTGGCCACTGGTCCCTGGCGATGCTTCTCCTGAAGGGAGCAGTTCTTAAACTTTTATGGGTCCTGACTCAAAGACTTAGATGGTGGCTGTGGATCCTTTCCCTGGGCAATGTACACTCTTGGAATTATGTATGCTGTTTCAGAAGCTCACGAGTATCTGAAATCAGTGTTCTCCAAGGAAGACCAGGGAATGTGTGTGTCCCAATCACCTGCCAGGGAGCCTGTTAAAACCAGCTGATCTCCAGGCCCTACCAAGGGCCAGACCCTCCCATGCAGCAGCTGAATTTGAATCTCTAGGGTGAGTCCTGGGAGAAAGTGTTTTGTAGCAAGCTCCCTTGTGTTGCTTTTATGAAGAACAAAGTTTGAGAAGCCTTGCCTTAGCGACCCTAGGAGGTAGGGGTGAGGGTGAGGGGCACTGACTGGCTCCCCCTTTCACTGTTTTACATATTGAATTTCTGCTTGGTTACCTAGGAAGAGTGAGCTCTGTAGCTATAAGTTGGTTTTTTTTTTTTAATTGTGATTTGGGTGAAAGTTTACAGAGCAAATTCACTTTCCATACAGCAGTTCACACACACGTTGTCTCATGACATTGACTACAATTTACGCCAATGCAACAGCTCCCCTCCCACTTCCTCCTGATAGTTACCTCTTCTTGTGTCCATCCCTCCAGGCACTCCTGCCCCATGAACTGTCTCCCTGTGCATAAACAGCCCTACTTTCTCCCATGATTGTACTCTCCAAGGAGTGTATCTACCTCAGGTACATGTTCAACTCATATGCCTGTCTTTTGTTTGGCTGGAAGCTACAGGTGTGGGTTCAATTCCAAACCTGAAGAGCAGCTAGGGACCATAGTCTCAGTGGTTCCACCAGGCTCTAGAGACCAATAAACCTGGTCCCCCCCCCTTTTTTTTCCAAATGATTTTGTTCTCCCTCTATATCCAGGATCTCCTACACAGACCCCCCCATGAGTGGCTGACAGTGGTAGCCGGGTACCATCTAGTTCTTCTGGTCTCACAGTTGTATAGGCTGAGGATCACATGGTGTACTAGTTGCTAGGACTAATTGTTTCCATGAATCTTTGGTTTTCTTCATTCTCCTTTGCTCTGGATAAGGAGAGACCCATGGTTGCATCTAGATGGCTGCTTGCAAGCTTTTAAGATCCCAGTCACTACTCGCCCAAGTGGGAGATGGGACAATGTTTTGTGTAGTATGTTATGCCAATTGAGCTTGATGTCCCCTGTGACTATAGTCCCGAGCTGTGGCTAGAAGTTTTAAAGCCACTGCTTCTTAGTCCCTTCTGGTTAAGCCATTTAAGCTAGGTTGACCAGATAATGGTCACGAGGCTCAACAAGCTGATTGCAGCTGCCCAGATTCTGAAGTACTCTGCGATCAGCAGCCAGGTCTGGGAGGGAGAAGTCTGGGTTGAGGGCAAGGTGCTGAACTTGGGGTAAGCGGAAATTTTTCTATCAACCTCAGCCTACAGGCTCCCCCCTTCTCATTAGGCTGTCTTACTCTGGCCCTCAGGTCAGCTCTGGGTTCCTACTTTTCTTTTTTTAGCAGAAATGTACTCCTGAACCTGGGTCTTCTAAACCTCTGTTTCTTTCCCTCTTTCCTCCATCATCAAATCTGACAGCATCTCTGGGGACCCAAGAACCCTTATGATGAGACAAAACTATCACTCTTTGGCTATTCAAGATAATCCACAAAAAACTAAGGTGGCCAGTGACAAAACAATAACATGGTAAAAAGCAAAGTGCCTTCAGAACTACCCTGTCACCTTCCCCAGATAAGCCTCTCTCTCAGGTGAGCAGCCGCCTAGAACCGGTTGGGCCCAGAGCCTTGGCCAGCCCCAGGTCAGTTCCTGAGGAGACAGCAGAATGCAAGAGTCCTGGATTTGACACCCTACTCTCTGAGCCAGGGATTTGCTCTGTGAATTTAAGTCCATGCCTACTGTGGACCCCCAAATGCTCTCACAGGCACCACCAGAAGCACTATAAGAAAGACTCAGGAGCACCTGCTAGATTTGCACAGGCCTAGATTTAAATCCCAGCTGTGCTGCTTGCTGGCTGACGACAAGATAGGCCTTGAGTAATCTCAGCCTCATTGGATTAAGGATTAAAAGACATAAAGTATGCAAGGTGTTTAGCACAAGGCCTGGCATATGGTAAACCAATAAACATAAGCAGTTGTTTATAAATCCCCATGGTGAGCCTCTTACAAGGAAAGTTCTAGGCTTTCTAATTCTTGGGTGGCCCAAGAAATCTCAAAAGCATCCACGGGAAGTGGGTCTAGAAGCTTTATCTGTAGATCTCTAATCTGGGAGAGAAGGTAGAGAAAGGGACAAGGGGAAGGTAGGGAGAAGGGAGTGGAAGAAAATTGACAAGAGGCCAGAGAAAAGGAAGGGAAAATCCAGGGGGCAGGGAGGGGCCTCGCTGCCACACAGCTGGGGGGAAAGAAAGATGATTTAGCTGAAGCTGTCAGGACAGGATAAGGCTTCTCTCTTTTCCAGAGCCTTCCCAAGGCTTAGAGGGACACAGCCCACTGAGATGCACTTCCTGGCTGTCAAAAGGGACACCGAAGCCTTGGGTTACCTCCAGGTAACCAGCATGACTCCCCACGCTGCAGCAGCTCAAGGTGGCCTCCTCCCATGGCAGCAGGCAGAGGTGACCACAACCAGGCTGAGAACAAAACGACCTGCCCTTTCCATCGGAGGAAACACTGCTAGTCACTCAGGTCCTAGGAAACCCTTTCTTGGGATTCTGATTCTGACTTGGCAGGACTCTTCCCACTGGGTCCCCACCTGGGCTAGTGCCGTGCCCTCTCCAGCCTCTCCCAGCCCCAAGCTCCTGCTTCGGGGGCTAAAGTTGCAACTCAGGAAAAAAGGACTGTTCAGACCAAACAGGAGCCACAAACAATGTGTGCTAGTTGCCACTGATGAGCTATGTGACCTTTGGGGTGTCACTTCTCTCTGAGCATCAGTTTCCCTCCTTCGGCTACTGAGAGCAATGACAAAGGTCATCTCTAAGTTTCTCCCAACGGCAGCTACAGTTCACTGGATGTCTTTGAACACAAAAGGGCAAGGGACTCGCCTCACCTTGGAGAGAAGAGTGGGCTAGGCTGGGTTCTGCCGAGAATACAGTTGATGTGGCAACTGGCCGAGGGTTATTATGACAACGACAATTATAATTAAAAACCACAGCAACAAACCCTTAAGCAATTTACAAAAAGCTTTCTCATTATCTCCCGGGATTCACAATCTGGTGGGGTAGGTTGGCCTGGATGATGATTATTCACATTTGATAGATGAGGAAAGTGAAGCAAAATTAAGTGACCTGTCCTAGCTACTAAATAGAGAGAAAGGGGAGCCAAAGAGGAAATAATAATTATTGAGTGCCTACTGTGTGCTACCTTGAGACATGTGCACATATGCTATCTTTTTTTTTTTCAATTTTTATTGTGATTTGGGTAAAAGTTTACAGAACTAATTCATTTTCCATACAGCAGCTCACATACACTTTGTCTCATGACACTGACTACAATTTCTCACAATGCAACAGCTCCCCTCCCACTTCCTCCCCATAGTTACCTCTTCCCTGTGTCCTTGCCTCCATGCACTCCTGCCCCTTGAGCCATCTCCCTGTGCATACACAGCCCTTCCATTCTCCCATGATTGTTCTCTCCAAGCACTGTATCTACCTGATGTAAATGTTCACCCCATATGCCTGTCTTTTGTTTGGCTGGAAGCCACAGTAGTGGGTTCAATTCCAGACCTGAAGGGCAGCTAGGGGCCATAGTCTCAGGGGTTTCACCAGGCTCTATCAGACCAACAAAACTGGTCTTTTTTTTTTTTAATGATTTTGGGTTTTGTTCCACATTGTTCTCCCAGTCTATCCAGGATCTCCTATATAGATTCCCCTCCAAGTGGTTGACAGTGGTAGCCAGGTAGCATCCAGTTCTTCTGGTCTCATAGTCATATAGGCTGAGGATCGCATGGTGTACCAGTCACTTGGACTACTTGTTTCCACGCGTCTTTGGTTTCTTTCATTCTTCTTTGCTCTGGACAAGAAAAGATCCATCATTGCATCTAGATGGCCACTTGCAAGCTTTTAAGATCCCAGTCGCTACTCACCAAAGTAGGACGTGGAACAATGTTTCTGTGCAGTATGTTATGCCAATTGAGCTTGATGTCCCCTGTGACCACAGTCCTGAGGCCATAGGTCCAACTATTTGCTCCCTCTGGGTAGCTGACTGTGGCCAAGAAGTGACTACAATCTTGTCCCTTGTCAGCTCTACTGTATACTTGGGAATTCTTAAATACACTTGTAGAAACACTGTCTGCGAAGCCTATATGTGGGTCATGGGGACACCTCCCCCTGCCTAGACATACTTGATCATTCAGCCTGTCCACCTATCTATCCACCTGTAGATCAATGCTTGCCATCACTGACAATGTAGTACTGTCACATATGCTGTCTTGATGCCACGGTCCCCATTTCATATAAGAGGAAACCAAGGCTGAGAAGAAGCAACTGATTTACCCTAAGATTTATGGCTGTTTCATTGCAAAATATGCATTTGGACCCGGGCTTGTGGGGCCCCAAGGCTTGTACTCTTTTTCCAGCTTCCTAGTGCCTAAGGCACTTGACTGCTAACCAGAAGGCTGGTGGTTCAAACCCACAAGCCACTCCCCGGAAGGAAGATTGGGCAATCTACTTCCGTAGAGATACCGCCTCGGAAACCCAAGGAAGGAATCGTTGTGAATCGAATCGACTGGACTCGACAGCAGTGAGTATGCACTTTGGGTGGCAAACTCAGGACTCTCAAACTCTAGGTTTTAGATCTCACTCAGAGCATCATTAGGCAGCCTTGGAGGATAAAGAAAGTGACAAGAAAGAACTCAAGGGCCCCCGAGAAGTCACTCTCACCTCTCCCCCTTCCCAGCTCATTTGGCCTGAAGCCAACCCGCTTCCTTCTTCCGCGTTCTTGGTCTCTATCCACCCAACTGGATGATCCTTCTTGGTCTCCCAGTCAGTAGTCCTACCCGCTCCCTCTCACATCAGGCTAGCCCCTCCTCTACCTCCACCTGGTGAGCTGTGTTTTTGAAATGCAAATTTGATCCTTCCGGGCTGCCTTAACGCTCTTCCCCAGCTCCCCACCACCAGTGGGACTGATCAAGCTCTGCTGTACCACCTTTTCTCCAAGTCTTATTCTAACCACTCACCCCACCTGTTCACACCACTCACCACCCTCTGTTCCAACCACATGCAACTATTTGGGGTTCTCCTAACAAGCTATGCTACCTTTGTGCATACCGTTCCAACTACTTAGAACATAAAAGCCAGCCCCAACGCCACCTCTCTTCTCCATGAAGCCTTTTTTTCCTCCCATAAATAGCCACACCCTGGCACCTGGTACATTGTCCTGTGGTACTTTATCTTTACCCCCACCCCCAGTCTGGGAACACTGTGTTGTATTCATTTGTTTCTAGGGCCCAACAAAAAGACATTCAAGAATATTGAAATGAATTACGGAGTAGCCATAACAGTAATAATACCTAACATTTACCAAATATTTATTACATGCTCAGCACTGTGTTGAGCATTCCATGTATGCCATCTCATTTAATATTCAAAATAATCCTATGAAACAGATACTATTATTGACCCTGTTTTACAGGTGAGGCAATAGAAGCTCAGAGATGAAGTCAGTTATCCAAGTGTACCAGCTAGTCTGTGGCAAAGCCCAAATGACCCGAGAGGGACCAGGTTTGCTGGTCTGATAGAGCCTGGTGGAACCACTGAGACTATGGTCCCTAGCTGCCCTTCAGGTCTGGAATTGAACTCACACCTGTGGCTTCCAGCCAAACAAAAGACAGGCATATGGGGTGAACATTTACACTAAGTAGATACACTTCTTGGTGAGAACAATCATGGGAGAAAGAAGGGAGACAGTTCAGGGGGCAGGAGTGCATGGAGGTATGGACACAGTTAAGAGGCAACTATGGGGAGGAAGTGGGAGGGGAGCTGTTGCTTTGGGGTAAATTGTAGTCAATGTCATGAGACAACGTGTTGTGTGAACTGCTATATGGAAACTGAATTTGCTCTGTAAAGTTTCACCCAAATCACAATTAAAAAAAAAAAAAAAGACCCAGAGCCATTGCCAGTAACAACTAGTAGGTATGCCATTCATCCCAAAACCCTCAATTTACAGAAGAGGAAACAAATAAGAGAGGGAAAGCAAACTTGCCCACAGTTGTGTAACCAGGCTTAGACCCAGATCTTCAGTATCCTCATTCAGTGCCTGACCCCACTTCTCATTCTTGCAGGATCCTAATCCAGGAAGACACAGAACACAAACTAGGCTGTGTCTCCTGCCTACTCTACACCCAGAATGTGAGTGCTCAAACCTATGACTAGGGAATGCAGTTATTAAAAAAAAAAAAAAAAAA
>NW_006921607.1:12190856-12194376 GCF_000298275.1 Orycteropus afer afer | reverse complement strand
CTGCTCGACATCTCGTATGCCGTCTTCTTATTAAAAAAAAAAAAAAAAAAGACAACTACATCTACTTCAGTAAAGTTGGAGGTCTGCTTAGATATTAAATGTCATAGCTTGAGGGGATACTTTGAGTATCATTTAGTGCCAGCTCCCATTTTATAAATCTATTCATTCAATAAATTTGTTGAACACCAATCATGAGGTAGGCACTGTTCAAGGCACTAGGAAAACTGATAAGGAAGTTCCTGCCCAGATGGCATTTACTAGGGGGAGGAGACGGACAATTAAACAACTAACAAGTTAATGTATAATTACAAATTCTCATAAGCACTATGAAATATAGGGAACAAGCATGAAGAACACACAAAAAGAAAAACTAACTTAACCTAGGGAGTTGATGAAGTACCCCCTAAAAACGTGACTCAAATTGAAATCTGAAGAGTAGGTATTAACCAAGATAAGAAGGAAGGGAAGAGTGTGTTAGACAGAGGGAATAGCATGTGCAAAATTTTTAGGGCAAAAGAGCTCTTGTGCCTTGGGTGAATTAAAAGGCCAGAATGGCTGGTTTCCAGAGAGGTGAGCAGGGTCTGAATCCTGCAGGGCCTTGTAGGTCAAGGTAAGGCTTGGAGAACCTGGCCCAGAGCAGGTGCTGTCAAAGTGTCATTGCATCAATCAGCAAAGGAGTGATGATCACAAGGAAGACCTGGGACTTGAAACCAGAATCCCTACCTCCCAGGGCTGGACTTCAGGGCTACTTCAGGTAAGTAAGTGCAAAGGATTCAGGGGAGACTCTCCAGGCATTTCTGGGATCATGTTGTAGGAGGTTCCCTACTCTACGTCTACACCCATCTTGAACTCTACAGGGCATCAAAATCACCTCTGTTAGTTAAAATACAGATTGCTGATACAGAGTTCCTGATTCAGTAGGTGTGGAGAGAGGCCCAATAGCTCTGGTGGTGTAGTACCTAAAGTCATTTGACTGCTAGCCAGAAGGCTGGGGGTTCAAACCCACCAGCCACTCTTCCGAAGGAAGACTGAGCAATCGACTTCTGTAGAGATCCCGCCTCAGAAACCCAAGGAGAGGTTACTATGAGTCAAACCGACTCAAAGGCAGTGAGTTTCATTTTTGCTTTGTAGAGAGGCTGGAGAACTTGTACTATCTAAGTTCCCAGTGACCCTGATGCCGCTACAGCTGGTGAGGCAACCACACTTTGAGAACAACTTTGAGGCTAGAGTGTATGTGTGGGGTAGGGGATGGGGACCATGGCCAGGAGTCATTAAAGCTAGACGGGTACTTTCCTAAATCTGTGTAACAATGAGAAAAACTCAGAGCAAGGGAAGGGGCCTCAAAGTCTAGCTCACCCCCTGTTCAGCCAGCAAACTGAGGCTTAAGGAGTTTATACACTTTCACACAAGAGAGGTGCAATAAAAATGCGTTGGATGAAACAGAGAAACACATAAAGACTAAAGTCAAGAGGAAACCCCTGAAGCAGACTCCAGGGCTCCTAAGCTCTAGGCCAGTTTTTCCCGTCCTGGGAGAAAAAAAGCGGGGGCAGGTAGCAAAGCCACCTTCCCCAGGCTCTGCTGCCTTTGGCAGGAAAACATATCAAGAATTGCAGAAATCTTTTGTTGGCTCCCAATCCTAGCACCCATCCACCCTCCTTCCTTTTACACTCACAGTTCCCTCCCTTTTCCACTACAATTCCCATGTACTTCATCCTGGCAAGTCAAACAACATGGGAAGGTTATAGGAAAGAAGAAATGGAACCAAGGAAGAATTCTTACACTTAGATATCCTTCTCCCCAACAATTTCTTCCTCCTGTAAGATTCTCAGTTTCTCTATATCCTGGTATGTCAGTCCAACCCCTAACCTACCTACATTTCCGTACCAGCATCTGAAACACACAAAATCAGAGGCTAAATTTCAAAACTACCTTTCCACTCCATTTTTCTAAAACAGAGTGGCCCTGGACAGAATTTTTCTATTCTATTCTAGTTGGCAGCAAAATGCCACTTGTCTTGTAAACCCACATGAACAGACGCACTAATATACAAACAGCTATATGTTCATAAAAACAAAAATACCAGAACTTATAAAAACGCATACACACATACACAAAGAGATAAGCTATCCACTGATAATACATACCTATGTACCCAAATGCAGAGAGAAACATAGGGACACACACATGCCCATAGACCACACATCTAGAAACACATGCACACACAAATACATGGGAAAAGGGGTACAGACACACCCAAAGGCATCCCTCTCAAAGTAGAAAGGTTTCCCAAGGGGAGATTCCTTGGAGTTGGGGCTGGCACTTTTAAGAGAGTGGGTCTCCCTCGTTCCCGGGCAGCTGAGGTGTGACTCTACCCACCCGAACTCCTCTCTGGGGAGATGAAGTGGGGGAGGTGGGGATCTGGTGAGGCCCTATTCCTCCCTGGGGCACAGTCCCAGGGCGCAACAGGAAATGGATCCCTCATCTGGCTGGGTCACTAGCCTGGGAACCACTGCTCCGTTCCTCCTTCTTTCTTGCGCGCGCGCGCGCGCGCTCACACACACACACACACACTCACACTCGGCCCTTCACACGCACACATCACACATCACACATACACACACCCTAGCTTCAGCAAGACACGCCCTCCGCTCTAGCTCGGCCAGGACACGGGCTCCGCTGTCAGCTCAGTTCCTTCTGGCCCCTGGGGTGTGGCCGCCCACCTGCCAACAGGGAGTCTCCGCCCGTGGGGGCGCCCTGCCACCCACCGCCCGGGCCAGGTGCCCGGTTCCCAGCCACCGCAGCGCCTCGGCCGCGGTCCCCACCCTTTCCTCCCAGCAGCGCAGAGACAAAGCCGCACACACGCACATGGGGGCTACGCGGGGCTACGCGGGTGCACATACGCCCTCACACGCGCACACACGGGGAGTCACACTGGCGCGCACGGCGACACACACACACACACACACACACCCTGCCACAGGCTCCAGCCGTAAGCGAAGGCACTGGCACACACCCTCAGCCAGATGTACACACTCAGCTACACATTCGGACACACCCCATTCAGACACATTCATGGATAGGCACACGCAGACACACACATCCTCACCTAAATACACACACACCACACAGTCCAGCCTTGCGGCGACATACAGGACACACACCCACACACTGAGATGGGTGAACTCGCGCGCGCTCACACACACCCAGCACCCACTTGCACAGATCCACGAGTACACGCGCGCTCACACCCGGAGACTCTCGGATCTCGACACGCATACCCACGGCAGTACCCACGAAGCAAAGCCCAGGGTTCCTGGCACTGGCGCCCGCCCCCCGCCTTGATGGCGTCCCCCCTCTGGAGTATGCTGCCCGCCTGTCAGTCCTCAAGGATGGGGGTCAGAGCCCGCAGCCCACGGTGATCTCCCCCCAGGAGCTCAGACGCGGTGGGGCCTGCAGGGCCCAGAGGAGGGCGGCGAGGGCGGCTAACCTGTCCGCGGCGGCGTGGTTTCCGGGCGCTGCC
>NW_006921607.1:12177788-12190436 GCF_000298275.1 Orycteropus afer afer | reverse complement strand
CAGGCCGGGGGCGAGCGGCGGGACCGGGAAAGGAGACCGCAGCCCGGGCCTCCGCACTCTGCTGGTCCCAGCCGGGTGGGCTCGCACCCCTCCTCCGCCCGGGTCCCCGCCAGCGCCGACCTTGGCTTTCCCTGGCTGAGACGCCTCTGCTCTCTGCCCTGTGCCCCGGGCTAACCCCGCGGCCAGAAGCCCAGCTCGCCTGCCAGTTCTACCTCCACTCGGACCTGGCCAACGCCCACCAGCCTCCCCACCGCCCTCCCATTGTTCCCGCTGCCAGAGCCCCGGGAAAATCGCGCCGCGCTTTCCAGTCCCCGTCTCAGGTGGCAATAACCTCTGGACTCTCGGGGCTTTCAAGGGCTGAGCCACTGGTTCTGGGACCTCTAAGCCAATCCTGCACTGACCCTATACACCCAAAGTAAAGGGCTTTTCCAAATTAGGGTCACAAACACCACAGGGCCCTTATAGCGGTTCCTTTAGGTCCTGTTTTGTGTACAGACTGAGGCGCTGAGAAAGGAGGGACTAGCCCAAGTCCAGCAAGTCCAAAAAAGCAGGCGGAGAAGGTAGGGCACAAAAGGTATTCCCATTCCATAGATAGAGAAACTGAGGGAATTCAGCACACACATACCTCCGTGTACCCCCTGCGTGGAGTCCTGGGGCAGGACTAGGCCCTCCAGAAGTATATTGGGAATAAGGAGCCTGGACAGCCTTTGTTAGACATTGAAGCCAAAGATGGTGGGGAAGAAGGCCTACTGTGTGCATGCACTTGCTGTGGGTTTTGATGGAAGGCAGGACATATGTGAAGGCCTACTAATTGCAAGTTAAGCCCTAGTCTGCTAAAAGAAAGGTTGGCAGTGGGAACTCACCTGGTAGGGAGGGAGACTTACAGCCTAGAAAGCTCTAGGGGGACAGTTCTAGTCTGTCACATGGATTCACTGCAAGCCAAAACTGACTTGACAGCACCTAACATCAGGAGCTCTGGTAGCATAGTGCCTTAAGGTACTTGACTACTAACCAGAAGGCTGGTGGTTCAAACCCACCAGCCACTCCTTGGAAGAAAGGTTGGGTAATGATATCACCTCAGAAACCCAAGGAGGCCAGACTCGATGGCACGTAACAACAACATCAATAAAGGTAGGAGCTTTTTCACTTACTTTGTCTCACTCACTTAGCCCTGACCACAATCTCATGTGGCAACTGTGAGAATTATCCCCATTTTGCAGGTGAGAAGTCTGCTTTAGGCCTGCCAGGTGTGGCTGTACACTCAGGTTCTTCACAATGTACCACACCTCGGTATAGGATACTAACTGCTGACTGAGCAGCTGAGAATATCAGAAATCAAGGAGAGGAGGCCTCTCTGGGGTCTTGAAGGACTTAAACTAAGAAGAAGGTAGAACTGAGGAAACAGAAGTCCCAAAGCAAAATTAAGCATGACTTGTCCGGGGGGTGGGGAGGAATTATAATAATCAATACTTAGAACTTGTGTTATTGTTGTTGTTGTTAGGCGCCATTGAGTTGGCACAACAAAATCAAACACTGCTCAGTCCTGCATCATCCTCACAGTTGTTGCTATGTGTGAGCCCATTGTTGCAGTCACTGTCAATCCATCTCATCATTGAAGGTCTTTCTCTTTTCCACTGACCAACTATTTTACCAAGCATGAGGTCCCTCTCCAGGGACTGGTCCCTCCTGATAACACGTCCAAGGTATGTGAGATGAAGTCTCACCAGTCTCCTTTCTTAGGAGCATTCTGGCTGCACTTCTTCCAAGACAAATTTGTTCATTCTTCTGGGAGTCCATGGTATATTCAATATTCTTCACTAACATGGTAATTCAAATGCATCAATTCTTCTTTCATCTTCCTTATTCATTGTCCAGCTTTTGCATACGAGGCAATTGAGAATACTATGGCTTGAGTTAGATGCATTTTAGTCCTGAAAGTGACATCTATGCTCTTTAACACTTTAAAGCAGTCTTTTGCAGCAGATTTGCTCAATGTAATACATTGTTTGATTTCTTGACTGCTGCTTCTGTTGGCATTGATTATTGATCCAAGTAAAATGGAATCCTTGACAACTTCAATATTTTCTCCATTTATCATGCTGTTGCTTATTGGTCCAGTTGTGAGGATTTCTGTTTCCGTTATGATAACAACCATTAGCAAAGGCTGTCAACTTTGATCTTCATCAATAAGTGCTTCAAGTCCTCTTTACTTTCAGCAAACAATGTGTTATCTGCATATTTAAGGTTGTTAATGAGTCTTACTCCAGTCCTGATGCCATGTTCTTCTTCATATAGTCCAGCTCCTCAAATTATTTGCTTGGCATACAGATTGATAATATAGTGAAAGGATACAACCCTGACATACACTTTTCCTGATTTTAAACCACACAGTATCCCCTTGTTCTGTTGAAACAACTGCCTCGTGGTCTATGTACAGGTTCCACATGAGCTCAATGAAGTGTTCTGGAATTCCCATTCTTCACAATGTTATCCATAATTTGTTATGATCCACACAGTTGAATGCCTTTGTAGAATCAATAAAACAAATAAATATAAAACATAAAACCATAAAAGAATACTACTGTCTAGTATTCTTTGCTCTCAGCCAAGATTCATCTGACATCAGTAATGATGTCCTCATTCCACTTCCTCTTCTGCTTGAATTAGACCTAATGATAATTAATTTGTTTGGAGCTCTTACTAAAGTCAAGCACTGTTCTAAGACCTTTGCTTGCATTAACTCATTTAATCCTCATAATAGCACTGAGATAGAGGGCATTCTTATCTCCACTTTATGCATTAGGAAACTGAAGCACAAAGATATTACATAGTTTGTAATGTAATCCTGCAGAGCCAGGATCCAAACCAGGAAGCTGATTCCTAATCCTGCACTTTTAACTACTGCAGGCCAAAAAGCAGCAGCTTAAATATCAGGCAAAGACATTTAAACTACTACCTCACCCACCATACTATGATTCTATTTGGTTGGTGTCTTCTGTCTCTCTGCGGATATCCAGTGGCCAGCACAGGGCCTGGTATGTGGGCCTAATATGCTAAATGACTGCACGATTGAGACATTGGGGCTGGAGCTATGTGCAGGTCTCTGCTGCAGTTCTTTCTGCTCAACTGGGCAGTTTTATCAGTGGTTAAACATGAAGCAGAGGAAGGCATGAAGTGTTGATCAAATGTACTGTTGAGTTGAGAGGGTCAGTGAACATTCTGGAAATCAGAATTAGTTTCTAAAAGAGCTTAGCTGCCTTGGAGACTAAGCTGGAACTAACAAGATAAGGTCTTCCCTTAGATCTCAACCAGAGCTGTCCCACAGAACTTTCTGTGATGACAGAAATGTCCTAAATATGCACTGTCCAATATGGTAATCTTTAGCCACTTACGGCTATTGAGACCTTGGAATGTTGCTGGTATAGTTAAGGAACTGAAATTTTAATAGCCACTATGATTAGTGGCTACCATATTAGACAGCTCAAGTTCAAACCATCAAGTAGCCAAAATAGAGGATAAAAGGATATAGTTTAAGATTATTTTCAGTTCAAATGACTTAAAGGTTTGAGCTGACCTCAAACTCAACAATGCAATGTAGAAAAAAAGGAAGAAAGGGAAAGAATGAAGGGAGGGGGGAAGAAAAGAAGGAAACAGTATAAGTGATGTGTGGTACCAACAGAAACCAGTGGTTAGACCAGCTTTGTGCTGCCCTGGATGGACCACAGCTTGACGACAGAGCTCAGCTCTGGGCCTCACACTCTACTCTGAAGGGGACACTACTACACTGGAGGGTATCTAGGGAGGAGACCAGAATGTTAAGGACTTGGACACCATGTTACATGATGAATGATTTAATTAGCCTGGAGAAAAGAAAACAAAAGGAGGATGTGATGGTTGTCTCCAAACATCTGAAGGCCTGTCATGTGGAAAGGGGAAATGATTTGTTTCTTATTATGTAGATCTAATAAACAAAACAAATAATTCTATATAAGCTAACCCCTAGGCCACAAGCTGAGGGAAGGAAGGATTAATGTCTAATTTATCTTTTTGTTTCCCTCAGCACCTAGTCTATACAGGATCTGGCCCATATCACAAATACTGACTAGAAATTGGCTACCAAAAAAAAAAAAAAAAAGAGCTAAAACCATTGCTATTGAGTTGATTTCAACTCATGACACCCCCACGTGTTACAGAATAGAACTGTTCCCTATGGGTTTCTTAGCTGTAATCTTCACAGAAACAGTTTGACAGGCCTTTCATCCATGAAGCCCACGGCTAGATTTGAACAACCAACCTTTAGATTAGCAGCCAATCACAAACCATTTGTGCCACCCAGGCTTCCAAATTTGCCAGCTGAATGGGAACGGAAGAATTCCATATGGCTCCAGTGGGTAGACATTCAGGGGGGCAATTTCAGCTCATTATAAAGAACTCTCTAACAGCTGTCCAGGGAGCTCTGGTAGCGTAGTGCCTAAGGAATTTGACTGCTAACCAGGAGGCTGGCAGTTCAAACCCACCAACCACTGCTTGGAAGGAAGATTGGGCAATCTACTTCCATAGAGATACCACCTCAAAAACCCAAGGAGGGGTCGCTATGAGTTAGATCTGACTCAATGGCAGTGAATGCATTAACATCTATCCAAGAATGGAATGGGCTACCTTGAGAGTGATGAGCTCTCTGTCAATAACCGTATTTAAAAAAAAAAAAAAGTAGGTCTTAATTTTGAAGTTGAACCAGAAACCAGGTGACTCCTCAAGTTGAAAAATCAGTAAGTTCTATTAGGAGGAGATAGACAAGATCAAGGCTGTGCTTTGGGAACAATTAGTTGACTATATGTATAGAACAAATTGATGGAGAAGGACCAGAGGCAGGGAGGACCAATTAGGAACCACTGCAGCAGTCCAGGAGATAAAAGAATAGCCTGGAGTGGCAATGGTAATGGAAAGCCAAGGACAACCATGATGTGAAAGGAGCAATGGCACCAGGCTGAGCATCAGGAACCACAGGTTCTTGTCCTACCTTTGCCATTAACTTATTGTGTCATCTTCCCTTCTCTGGATTTCAAATTCAAACCCACCAGCCACTCCTTGGAAGGAAGGTTGGGCAATCCTACTTCCATAGTGATACTGCCTCGGAAACCCAAGGAGGGGTTGCTATGAGTCGGGGCCGACTCAACGGCAAACAACAACAACATCTGTGGAAAGCAAAATGATCTCCAAGGTCCCTTCTAACTCTGTGAATTCTGTGTATGGAAAAGAGATTGTGAAGGATAAGTGGGCTGTATTATATTAGAAAGCCTTTCTAAGCTTCCAAGTAGCAATATCATTATTATTAATTACTATTATTTAAAGACAGCCTTGCCAGTGATGACTGAATTAGTGGGAGGAGCCAGGAAAGAGTCAAATGGGCTTCATTTATTGTGGAGAGGGTGAGGGGCAGGGGCCTCTGACTCTTTGGAAGGGTCAACTAACCACTCTACTCCTCCCCTAAGAACTGTGAAGACAAACAGTGTTCTGTGTCCTGTCACCTAGTGAACTGCTTCCTCATTCCACTGAGCCACACCCCATACTTGGCTAAAGAAAGCAACCAGTTCTAGGAAAGGTTAGATAGACTCTGTCCTCCTTCTTTTAATGTTCACAAAGGAGTCCGAGTCTGGTAACTCCTTTCCTTGAATAATAAGCTGTAGCATCCCATATAGAAATAGACAACATTATTGAGTATTTACTATCTAAGGAGTTCTGGTGGTAGTGGATAAGGGATTTGGCTGCTAACCAGAATATTGGCAGTTCAAACCCACCAGCTGCTCTGCGGAAGAGAGATGAGGCAATCAACTTCCATAAAGATTTACAGCCTTGTAAACCCAATGGGGGTCGCTGTGAGTCAGAATTGACTCGATGGCAGTGAGTTTGGTTTTTTGGTTTAAGCACTCTTATCTACTTAATTTTCTTATCCTGGGAAGTAGCTATAATAATTATACCCACTTTATAAATAAGAACATCACGGCTCAGGGAGATAATTCATAATTTATCATTTGCTCACAGTCACATAGCCTGTAAGGGGGATTCAAATATAAGTCTATGATTTCAAGGCTGCTTTCCTAAAGGATTCCCATCCTTTACTGTATATTTTTGTAACAATTTAGGGAGGAGGGGAAGATCTGTATTGTCCCCAATTTACAGCTAGGCAAACACAATCTTTGAAAAGGTTAAATGAAATCACTTGGATAAATTAATGAAAAACCAAAAACCTAACTCAACTGCCATTGAGTCAGATCCAACTCATAGCGACCCCTCCTTGGGTTTCTGAGACGTATCACTACAGAAGTAGATTGCCCAGCCTTCAAGGAGTGGCTGGTTAGCAGTCAAATGCCTTAGGCACTGCTCTACCAGAGATCCTTAAATTAGTGACGTCTCCCAACATATATAGTTCAGTGTTCTTTCCACTTCCCTGTCCTTTCATATAACTCAGCAGTGTTCTCCTTCTTCTGCACCTTCCAGGGTGGCGGGTAGCAAGGAAAGGATTTTTACTTGTCCTTTTCATGGGGCAAGGGAATGATTTCTGAAGGACCAAAATTAATTCTCCCTCTCCCTCACTCCCTCACCACTCCCACCCCCACCCCACCCCCAGCCAGGGCCTTGTGGTGCTGAAGGCTTGCACAGTGAGTCATGTGGTGCTGACCTGCCAGAGACACCAGAGCACAAGGTGCTAAGCGGAGTTTAAAGGGTTGGAAAAGTAGGTCAAGTGTTCTCATTCCCAAGAGCACAGCCCAGTTGCAGCTGGTGCCCCTCTACTCATCTCATCTCAAAATACTGCAAATATTTAGGAAATACTGTGCAAAATCTTAGGGGCAGAGGGGACACAGTGACAGATCAGAATGGGCCCCCACCTTTCAGCAGGGATGAGACATCAGTACAAAGTTACACACATACAAAGAGTGGTGGGGACACATGGTGACTGATTTCGAGAGAAGCTTATTAAGAAGTTAGGATTGGAGACTTAAAAAGTGAGTTCAGCATACAAAAGAGGCAGAGAAGGGACTCCAGGCTGCAGAAAAACATATGCAGAAGCCCTAAGACTTAACTATATTCAGACACCATCTAACAGGCAATAGGGAGCCATGGAGGGCACTATGGCTTTGGAAAAAGACTGAGTTTGGATCTTGGCTCTGCCCCTTCCCAGCTGTTTGATCTTGGACAAGTGACTTAACTCCTGTGGTAGTTGTTGTTGTTGGTATGTGCCGTCAAGTTGGACTCGACTGATAGCAACCCCTCCTTGGGTTTCCGAGGCAGTATCACTACAGAAGTAGACTGCCCAACCTTCCTTCCAAGGAGTGGCTGGTGGGTTTGAACTGCCAGCCTTACTGGTTAGCAGTCAATGGTAGAGTTATTATTATTCCTAATTATTTGCTCTTCCCCTTCCCAGTAATACAACTATACATCTTAGCCAGTTGCCATATGACATGGGTACCTTCCAGAGGATAGAGTACATTTCCCCAACCCATTGTTGAGCTTGATCATATTACAAACCTTGGCCAATGAACGCTGAGCTGAGGAGGAGAAACTTGAAGAGCCATTGCATGTTCCAATCTAAAATCTTACTTTTTTATCTCTGTCACTGGAATGGCATATCCTGGATAGAGGCTGTACCTTCATCCTAGATCCAGAAGTGAAAAGACACGTGGGGCAGAGCCGCATCCAACTCACAAGTGCCCTACAGCTGCAAATGTGTAATGTGAGTGAGAAACCTTTGTGCTTCTAAGCCACTGAGGTTTGGGGGTTGTTTGTTATCACATCATAACTTAGCAAATGCTGACTGATATACCTTGCTACAGTGTGGGTGATCTCAGTAGTGCTTACTTTATGGAACTATCATGAGGATGAAATAAGATTATCTCATGAAAAATGTATAGCCACTTCATCATGGGTTTGTATTATAAAATGAGCACTCTGCCCATTTATTTATGAAATTTTAATATATGACAGACATGGCATGTGAAGTGGCAAAGGATGAATTACTTACAAAATGATACTGAGCAATTGGTTATACATTTGAAAAAAAAATAAAACTTGATTCCTACCTTATAGAATACACAAAAATAACTTTCAGTTGGATTAAAGACCTAAATTTAAAGAACAAAACTTTAAAATATTTAGAAGTAACGAAAGAAGAACATCTTTAGGACCTCAGAGTAAGTAAGGATTTCAAGACACAAGAATCACAAATCTTAATGAAGAAAACTAAAGATGCATGGAAACAATCAGTCTAAGGGCCTAGTGGACCATGCGAACCTCAGTCTGTAGGACCCTGAGATAAGAACTAGATGGTGCCCGGACCCCACTGTTAACTACTCAGAAAGGGATCAGTGTAGAAGGTCCTGGGTGGAGTGGGAGAAAATGGAACCAAAACTCAAAATCATAAAAAAGACCAGGCTTAGTGATTTGATAGAGAATGGTGAAACCCCCAAGACTATGGCCCCTAGTCACCCTTGGTTCTTGGAAATGAACTTACTCTCATGGCTTCCAGCCAAACAAATGACAGGCATATAAGGTGAATATTTACACTAGGTAGGTACACTCCTTAGAATATCAACCATGGGAGATCAAAAGGGCATTATTTGCACAGGGAGATAGCTCAGAGGGCAGAAATGCATAGGAAAGAAGGCACAGGGAAAAGGTAACCACAGGGAGGAAGTGGGAAGAGAGCTGTTACATTATGGGGACTGCAATCAATGTCATGAAACAAAATATGTATGAACTGTTAAATGGAAAATGAATTTGTTCTGTAAACTTTCACCCAAATCACAATTTAAAAAAAATGAATTGACCCATGTTACTTTAGTTTTGCGTATATCACTGTACAGAGATTATATTTTAATAAAATGTTATTTTTTTAAAAAAAGAATCACAAATCTCAATTGAAAAGAACTGATATAGTCAATGACATTAAAGCAGAACTTCTGGGCAAAGTACCATAGACTCAGGGGACACATACATCAATTGGCACAACATAGTTCATAAAAACAATGTTCTACTTTGGTGAGTAGTAGCAGGGGTCTTAAAAGCTTGTGAGCAGTCATCTATGATACAACTATTGGTCTCTTCCTGTCTGGAGCAAAAGGAGAGTGAAGAAAACAAAAGACTCAAGGGAACAGTTGGTCCAAGAGACTAATGGACCATATGAAACACAGCCTTCATGACCTTGAAACCAGAAGAACTACATGGTACCTGACTACTTTTGGTAGTTAAGTTTGTATGTCAACTTGGCTGGGCCTGGTTGAGTAGCTGGGCAGCTGGAATGTAGTATTCCCCATGATGAGACTGGTAATCAACTCCATGGTGGAATCTACTGTGAAAAGCTGAGTAGCTGCTCTAGGGATGTGGTTTGCTTCCTGTATATAAGGAGAAGCCTTGGGGAATGGTCTCTAGCTTATGGCACACTTGAACCCTGTGTGTAGCCATGTCGTTGTTTGGCAGCCTACCATGCTCTGCCAAGCTTGGGATTTTCAATGGACTTGAATTAATGGCCTAGCATGTGGTTTGGTAACATTGGGACTGTACCCTGTTACGTGTCAACCTTGGGCTTGTCAGTCTCAGCAGCCTGCAGCTGTCTGAGTGAAGAAAACTTCTAGCTTCAGTGGGCCAGGAGTAGGAGGCAGAGCTGGACCCCAAGGTTGAGGGGCTTTCACCCAGCTCCTAGAGCTTGGCACTTTGAACTCAGACTTAAAGCCTCCAGAATTGTGAGAAAATAAACTCCTGTTTGTTCAAGCATTCCATTTGTGGTATTTTCTGTTAGAGTGGTGTAGAGGTAACCAAAACACTACCACTACCAACCACTCTGTCTTGGATCAAAACAGAGGGTCCTGGACAGAACAGAAAAAAAATGTAGAACAAAAAAATCAAATTCACAAAAAAGAATAGACTTACAGTCTGACCGAGACTGGAGGAACCGCTGAGACTATGGCCCTAAAACATCTTTCTGACCTGGAACCAAAACTGTTCCTGGAGACTGCCTTTTAGCCAAATACACCGGCCTATAAAATAAATAACAACACCCAAGGAAGGTGTTCCTTAGAACAATCAACTATATGAGATCAAAAGGACAACATTTGCCCAAAAGCAAAAATAAGAAGGCAGGAACGGGTAGAAAATCCAGAAGAAAGGAAACAGGAAACCCAGTGCAGAAATGGGGAGAGTGCTGATACATTGTGGGTAATGCAATCATTGTCATGGAACACTTTATGTAGAAACTATTGAGTGAGAAACTAATTTGCTCTGTAAACTTTCATCTAAAGCACAATAAGATATATATTTTTTAATGCAGAATTTCTGTTTATCAAAAGATGCCATAAAGAAAAAGAAAAAGAAGCCACTGACTGGGAGAAAATCTCTACAATGCATTTGACTGACAAGGGCGAGAATCCAAAAAATATAAAGAACTCTTGGACCTAATTTTTGTTTCTGTTTTTCCTAAATTTTATTTATTTATTTCTTTTGCTGAGAATATACACAGTAAAACATATACCAATTCAACAGTTTCTGTATATATAATTTAGTGATACTAATTACATTCTTTAAGGAGCTCTGGTGGTGTTGTGCCTAAGGCATTGACTGCTAACCAGAAGATGGTGGGTCAAACCCAGCAGCCACTCAGCAGAAGGAAGCCAAGCAATATACTTCTGTAAAGATTTACTGCCTCAATAAAGCCATCTGATCCAGGAGTGTTTTGTTGTTGTTGGGAGGTTTCTGATCATTGATTCTATCACTTCACTTGTTATGGGTCTGTTGAGACTATTTCCTCTTGAATCAGTTTGGGTAGGTTGTATGCTTCTAAGAATTTGTCCATTTAATTTAGGATATCCAGTTTGTTGCCATACAGTTGTTCGTAATATTCTATCATAATTCTCTTTACAGACAGTCCCCAGGTTCCAAACTTCAACGTATGGACAACTTCTACTTGCCTTTTAAACAGATTCTGCCGTGATCAATGAAGCAACACAGGAATAGACCTGAAGTTTTACAATTTGGCAGATTTGTCATGGTAACTGGAATAGAAAAAATTACAAGTTGAAGCCCTAGAATGAGAAACTCAGCAGAGGTGTAATAAACCCTTTCAGGAGCCTGATGTGTGAGACTGGATTATTACTGGCAGGACTGTAGGAGAATGACACACATTCAAAGTTACACTGTAGACCACCATCTTTGAACAGGGCAGTGCTGCTTCGGACTGTGCTCAAATCCAAGGGCAAGAGATTTGACTGTTACGCAATGTGTATACGGCCCTTCTGAGGGAGATTAAGTTTCTAGCAAGGCTTCAACCTTTAACTTTTCCTATTCGATCTCTGCAGTTCACTGTAACTCTAAAAATTTGGGTCTGTTCCAGTGACACTTCCTCAGCCATTACTGAACCGGGGAGAACCAGTTCAAAGTCCTGACATATTCTTGAAGACACAGAGACAGATCTCATTTGTAACCCAGGGACTGCCTGTATTTCTATTGGGTCAGTTTTAATGTTCCCTCTTTCCTTTTTATTTTGTTATTTTTATCTTTTCTCTGTCAGTCTAGGTAAAGATTTGTTAATTTTATTGATCTTTCCAGAGAACCAACTTCTGGTCTTATTGATTCTCTCTATCATTTTTTTTTTCCAAATTTATGTATTTCTGCTTTGATCTTTGTTGTTGCTTTCCTTCTGGTAGGTTTAGGCATAGTTTGCTCTTCTCTTTCTGGTTCCTGGAGTTGTCAAGTTAGGCTGTTACTCTGAGATCTTTCTTCTTTTTTTATATACGCATTTACTACTATAAGTTTTCCTCTAAGTACTACCTTTGCTGCATCCCATATGTTTTGGAATGTTATGCTTTCATTTTCATTTGACTCTAAGAAATTGTGATATCTTCCTTGACCTATTAGTAGTTTAACAGTGTGTTATTTAGTCTCCATAAGTTTGTGCATTTTTAGAGGTTTTTTTCTATTATTGATTTTAGCTTCACTCTGTTGTGGTCAGAGAAAATATTTTGTATGATTCCAATCTTTTAAAATTTATCAAGACTTGGCTTTGTGACCTAAAATGTGGCCTATTCTGGAGAATGATCCATGTGCACTAGAGTAGAATGTATTCTGTGCTGTTTTTGGGTGGACTGTTCTATATATGTCTGTTAAGTCTAGTTGTATTATAGTGTCATTTAGGTCCTTTGTTTCCTTGTTGATCTCCTGACCTACTTTTTAACAATTGATTCTTAGGTAAGACACCAAAAGCATAAGCAACAAAAGACAAAATAGATAACTTGGGCTTCATCAAAATTAAAAACTTTTCTGCAGCAAAGGACTTTATTAACAAGGTGAATAGACAATGTACAGACTGGAAGAAAATTTTAGGGAATCATATATCTGATAAGGGTTTAATATTCAAAATATATGAAGACCTCTTACATTTAATAAAAGACAAACAACACAATCAAAAAATGCACAATTTGAAGAAACGTCTCATCAAAGAAGATATACAAATGGTCAACAAACATATGAAAACATGCTCAACATCATTAGTCATTGTTATTGTGTGCCATTTAAACAATTCCAACTCATAGTAACTCTATATGACAGAGTAGAACTGCCCCATAGGATTTCCTAGGGTCTAATCTTTATTCCAGGAGCTCT
>NW_006921607.1:12172476-12177603 GCF_000298275.1 Orycteropus afer afer | reverse complement strand
ATAGTGATACTGCCTCGGAAACCCAAGGAGGGGTCGCTATGAGTCGGGTTTGACTCGACGGCACATAACAACAACAACAACAACAACAATCTTTATTGAAACAGATTGCCAAGCCTTTTCACCCACAAAGCTACTAGTAGATTCGAACTGCTAACCTTTTGGTTAGCAATCAATCTCTTAACCATTGTGCCACCAGGGTTCTTTCATTAGTTATTAGAGAGATGCAAATTAAAACTACAATGAGATACCCCTTCACCCCCATTAAAAGGGGTATGATTAAAAACAAATAAAAAAACCAGAAAACAAGTGTGGAAGATATGGAGAAGTTGGAACTCTCATCCAATTGCTAGTGAGAATACAAAATGGTATAGTCACTGTAGAGAAGAGTATGGTGAGTCCTCAAAAAGTTAAACATAGAATTACCATACAATCAACAATTCCAGTCCTAGGTATATACCAAAAAATTTGAAAGCAGAAACACAAAACAGATACATGTATACCAATGTTCATTTGCAGCATTATTCACAATAGCCAAAAGATGGAAACAATCTAAGTGTCCATCAATAGATGAATGAATAAACATATGAGTGGAATATTATTTAATCATAAGGAGAAATAAAGTCTTGATACATGCTACAATACAGATGCCCCTTGAAAACATTATTTGTTGAGTGAAATAAGACATGAACAAAAAAACAAACTCACTGCCATCAAGTTGATTTGACTCATAGCGAACACTCCTTGGGTTTCCAAGGTGGTATCTTTATGGAACTAGACTGCCCAATCTTCCTTCTGAGGAGTGGCTGGTGGGTTTGAATCACCAGCCTTCTGGTTAGTAGTCAAATGCCTTAGACACTATGTCACCAGAGCTCCCAAGTAAGACACAAAAGGACAAATATTGTATGAACCACTTATATGAAATATCTAGGATAGGCAAATAAATAGAGACAGAAAGTAGATTAGTGGTTATCAAGGTTTGTGGGGGAAGGAGAGTAGAGAGTTATTGCCTAAAACAGGAGCTCTGGTGGTGTGTAAAATTTCTGTTTGGGGTAATTGGTACTGTCTCTCTTTTAGTACCCTAGTGAGTGTGAAGTGGTATGCACTATACATTTTTGATGTATCTGAATTATTTTGTAATAATTTTCAATTTATTGTTTAATAAAGAAAAACCACTGGGATGGCTGGTGTGGAGGAAGAATGATGGGGATGGAGACAGAGACCAGAGGAGAGTGCTTTAGATGTCACCTAAAGAAAGAATTAGGCTGGAGCCCTTCTTAGGCCAACAAAAATCTCAGAGTAGAATCAAACAGTACAGACTGTCATCTCAGAGCAGTTCTAAAATGGGGCAGCTTTTCTGGGAACCCCCAAATCCTTTCCCTCATGTAAGAGCCAAACTGCCATTGAGAAACTATCAGAAATTGACATTAGACAGGCCTGATAATTCAGGGAAAACTTAGTCACTGGGTGATTTGGGACCGGTCCCTTTCTTTCTCTGACCTAAGTTTCCTAATCTATGAAGGATTTCGAGTCAACAGTCTCTTTTCGTCTAGTACATGCTAGGATTTTATAGAGATGGGTCCGTGGTCCACTGTTGAGTAGAAAGAAATTCCTAGGATCAAGGTTTTATGGAGAAAAAGCTTTCTGGCTTTTATTTTCTAAAAATAATCAAGCTGAAAGATATGAGGAAAGAGGCAGAAGGTATTTTGATCCCAAGGATATTTGTGCTTATGAATATAAATGTTGTATTTAGAATTTAGAACCAACATCAATGAATTTTTAAGGCAGTTTTTTTTTTTTTTTCCCTGGGGGAAACTCCATTAAGCAAGTTTAATTCCTTGATCAATTATCTTTATGGCACAATTAAACTGAATCTAACTTTATCCATTTTTCATTTCAGTGAAAGTATTTTCACTGAGATCCATTCTTCTCCAAGAAAGCTTTACTAGAAAAATCAGTTAATCAATCTTTTTTTTTTTTTTTGGTCCATTTAAAATATTTATTGATATGGCTACTGTGATTTGAAGCTTCTTTTTTAACAAGTCTAATTTTCCCCAGGTCAGATTCGAGAGATGTAAATTCTGTCCAAAAACATTTGATTCTTCTGACAATTTCTACCCTGTGCAATTTTAGGTCATATTCATTATTTCTATCAGTTCTTGTATTAGTTCCCTAATACATAGTCCAGGTTCTCAGATTATTTGCTCAGCATACAGATTGAATAAGTATGGTGAGAGGATACAACCCCGACACACTCCCTTCCTGATTTTAAACCATGTAGAATCCCCTTGTTCGGTTCCAACGACAGCCTGTAACAAATTACCAAAACTTGGTAGCTTAAAATAACATACATTTATTCTGTCAGTGTTCTGATGGCCAGAAGTCCAAAATTAGAATCATTGGGCTATGCTGTCTCTGCCAATCCTAAAGAAGGATACATTGCTTGCCTCTTTCAGCTTCTGGTAGCTGCCAGCATTCCTTGATTTATGGCCATATCACTCAAATCTCTGCCTTTTGTGGTCACATGGTCTTTTCCCCTTCTGTGTGGTCACATTTCCCCCACTTTGATAATCCAGAATAAATTCCCCATGTCAACATCCTTAATCACATCTGCAAAGTCTTTGCCATGTAGATGAAACATTTAAAGATTCCAGGGATTAGGACCTGATGTATTGGAGAATCATTATTCAGCCTACAACAGTTCTGTTCATTTTAGATTAGATAAAATACTGAGTTTTATTCAGTTCTTAGTTTATCCAAAAATAATCCTGAGCAATTACCTTCAGATATTCTGGGATTGCTGAATTTGTTTAGGATTCATCTACTGTGTTGCTGGAGGCTGGGAAGGAAGCAAGGTGGTGTATATTACACCTCAATATAAAGAAAACAAAAATGCTCACAACTGGACCAATAAGCAGCATCACAATAAATGGAGAAAAGATTGAAGTTGTTAAAGACTTCATATTACTTGATTCTACAATCTGGTGACTGGAATGCAAAAGTTGGAAACAAAGAAGAATCACTGGTAGTTGGAAAATACGGCTTTGGTGATAGAAATACACTGGAGATTACATGATAGAATTTTGTAAGACCAATGACTTATTCATTGCAAATATCTTTTTTCAACAGCACAAATGGTGGTTATACACATGGACTTCACCAGATGGACTACACAGGAATCAAATTAACTACATCGGTGGCAAGAGGTGATAGAGAATCTCAGTATCTTCAGCCAAAACAAGGCCAAGAGCTGATTGTGGAACAGACCATCAACTGCTCATATGTAAGTTCAAGTTGAAGATGAAGACAATTAAAAGAAGTCCATGAGAGCCAAAATATGACCTTGATTATATCCCTCCTGAATTTTGAGACCATCTAAAGAATAGATCTGCTGCATTGAACACCAAAGACTAAAAACCAGAGGAACTGTGGATGACATCAAGAACACCATCCATGAAGGAAGCAAAAGGTCATTAAAAAGACAGGAAATGAATAAAAGACCAAAATAGATGTCAAAAGAGACTCTGAAACTTGCCCTTGAATGCAGAGTAGCTAAAGCAAATGGAAGAAATGATAAGATAAAAGAGCTGAACAGAAGATTTCAAAGAGCAGCTCAAGAAGACAAAGTCAATTATTATAATGAAATTTGCAAAGACCTGGAGTTAGAATATCAAAAGGGAAGAACATATTTGGCATTTTTCAAGCTGAAAGAACTGAAGAGGAAATTTAAGCCTCAAGTTGCAATATTGAAAGATTTTTTTTGGGTAATATATTGAATGATGCAGGAAATATCAAAAGAAGATGGAAGGAATACAGAGTACCAAAAAGAATTGGTCAATGTTCAACCATTTCAGGAGGTGGTATATGATCAAGAACCAATGGTATTGAAGGATGAAGTTGAAGCTGCCCTGAAGGAACTGGTGAAAAACAAAGCTCCAGGAACTGAGAGAATACCCACTGAGATGTTTCAACAAACAGATGCCATGCTGGAGGCACTCACTTGACTATGCCAAGAGATTTGGAAGATAGCTACCTGGCCAACTGACTAGAAGTGATCCATATTTGTACCCATTCCAAAGAAAGGTGATCCCACAGAGTGTGGAAATCATCAAACAATATCATTAATACCATACACAAGTAAAATCTTACTGAAGATAATTCAAAAACGGTTGCAGTATATTGACAGAAAACTTCCAGAAATGCAAGCTAGGTTCAGAAGAGGACATGGAGTGAGGGATATCATTGCTGATGTCAGATGGATCTTGGCTAAAAGCAAAGAATACCAGAAGGATGTTTCCTTGTGTTTTATTGACCATGCAAAAGCATTCGATTATGTGGATCATAACAAATTATGGATAACATTGAGAAGAATGGGAATTCCAGAACATTTAATTTTACTCATGAGGAACCTGTACATAGAACAGGAGGCTGTCATTTGAACAGAACAAGGGGAGACTGCATGGTTTAAAATCAGGAAGGGAATGTGTCAGCGTTGTATCCTTTCACATATTTATTCAATCTGTATGCTGAGCAAACAATCTGAGAACCTGGACTGTATGAAGAAGAATGTGGCATCAGGATTGGAGGAAGACTCATGAACAACCTGTGATACACAGACGACAAAACTTTGCTTGCTGAAAGTGAGGATGACTTGAAGCATTTACTGATGAAGATTGATGACTACAGTCTGCAGTATGGATTACACCTCAATATAAAGAAAACAAAAATGCTCACAACTGGACCAATAAGCAGCATCACAATAAATGGAGAAAAGATTGAAGTTGTTAAAGACTTCATATTACTTGATTCTACAATCAACACCAGTGGAAGCAGCAGTCAAGACATCAGACGACATACTGCATTGGACAAATCTGCTGCAGAAGACCTCTTTCAAGTGCTAAAAAGAAGAGCAAAGATGTCTCCTTGAAGACTAAGGTGCTCCTAACCCAAGCCACTCCTCGGAAGGAAGATGGGGCAATCTACTTCTGTAGTGATACTGCCTCGGAAACCCAAGGAGGGGTCACTATGAGTCAGGTGTGACTCGACGGTACATAACAACAACAACAACAACAACCCAAGCCATGATATTTTCAGTTACCTCATAGGCATGTGAGAGCTGGACAATGAATA
>NW_006921607.1:12165004-12171881 GCF_000298275.1 Orycteropus afer afer | reverse complement strand
GTGCCGTCAAGTCGGACCCAACTCATAGCGACCCCTCCTTGGGTTTCCGAAGCAGTATCACTAGGGAAGTAGATTGCCCCATCTTCCTTCCGAGGAGTGCCTTAGCCACTATGCTACCAGAGCTTCCCCTATATGGGACAGAGCAGAATTGTCACATAGGGTTTCCAAGGCTGTAAATCTTTATGGACGCAAACTGTCTCATCTTTCTCCCATGGAGCAGCTGGTGTGTTTGAACCACCGATCTTTTGGTTGGACAGGTACAGAACTTACATAGGTTTTATGTAGCTAAAAGCAGAGAAGGGAGACCAGTTCTCTGCTTCTAGTGGGACAGAATCAGCCAGCAGGTAGCGTGGCAGGAAAGACTTAGATTGGATATCAGGAAACCCTCCTGAGAGTTCTCTCACAACTGTAAATGAGAGAATCAGATCAGTAGTTTCTAATACTCCACCCACTCTGACAGTACTTAACTCTGCTGCTAAAAAAACAAATAAGAGTTCACATTTGCCTAGTGCCTGCTGATAGTGTGGCACTGTCAAGTGCTTTTTAGCATTAGTTTTTTTCAACCCCATGACTCCATGAGGTTGGAATTACTAGCCCCATTTTACATATAAAGAAATAAAGGTTCGGATAATTTACCCAAAATCCCAGATCTAAGAGGTAGCAGTTGAGAACCAAGGCCAAACATGTCTGACCCCCTGCTAGGCTGTCCCTTGGAGGTACTTCTCCCAACATTATATCAGGCCCCAGAGATGGGGCTGCTGATACTACCAATCTCCAGAAGTTTGGCTAGAACCTCTGCCCATCAATCTTCAAAGCCCTTTGCAAGTGCTCACCTGCTCTTGTAAATTGCTCCAGCATCCATTCCCCAAGTGAAGTGGCTGCCACCCTGGCAGAATAAAGAGACTTGGCCAAGAAAGGGAAGCCCCTTTTGGCAGAGGTGTGATCCTTTGTTGTTTTGAGCTCTCTGACCTAGAATGGACAGAACAAAACACAAACCAAGTTACAATGGAAGGGCACACTGGTGTGGGTAAAAGATCTTGTGCCTAGGTTTATCAGAGGGCAGGCTGGAATAATTTCCCATCAGTGGCTTGTCTTGGGACCTCCAGTCCCTTCTATCCCTTGGTTGTCTGATTAATTTTCCCAAAGCACAGCTCTAACAAGGGGCCTCTCCAGCCCAAGAAACAAGTCTGAACTCCTTAGTTTAGTTTGAGGCCCTCCATGATGCTTCTCTCTCTCTGTTTCTAACTGCTACCAATCTTGTACAGATCCATAGCCTACTCACTGCTCCCTGTACCTTTCTCTCTTTTGGTAATAATTCCTCCTTTTCTTTGGAGAACGCTTTGCTCACACACAGTACCTGTATCCTCCAACAGGATCCATCTTCCTGGCTACAGAGATTAATTCAAGGGTGGGTGTATGACCTGAGCTAACCCCATCACAATGTTCTGTGGGACTTTTCTGTTAGATGCAGCAGCTGTCTCACTTTCTTCTGATCTCACATTGCTCTTATATGCTCTCTTAGAATGCCTAGCACTTTCTGCCTGTAATACAGTGATTCATATATTCCTCAGAAATTGTCTCAACTCCTACTTTCTCCAAGTACTCAACTTTTTCAAGTGCTCAATTTTAACAAGTATTTACTGACTACCTCTTACACACAGGGAGCTCTGGTGGTATAGTGCCCAAGGCATTTGACTGCTAACCAGAAGGCTTGGGGTTCAAACCACCAACTACTCCTCGAAACGAAGATTGGGCAATCTACTTCCGTAGTGATACTGCCTTGGAAACCCAAGGAGGGGTCACTATGAGTTGGATCTGACTCGATGACAGTGAGTTTGATTTTTTAGTTTTCTTACACACAGACATTTTGTTATACTCTGGGGATACGGAGTTGGGTAAGATATAGTCCCTTGTTGAATGGAAAGATGAATGAAAATATTCTTCTGGGCCTTACCCAGTTTACCACTGGGGATTTGAGCAGAAGAAAATAATAGAAATAGAATAAAGTCCAAAGTCTTTATCCTGGTATTCAAGATCTTCTACAATCTAGTTCTAATTTTTTCTAGTGCCTACGGCATTTGACTGCTAACCAGAAGGCTGGAGGTTCAAACCCACCAGCCACTCCTCAGAAGGAAGGTTGAGCAATCTACTTCTGTAGGGATACCACCTTAGAAACCCAAGGAGGGGTCTCTAGGAGTTGGATGTGACTCGACAGTCGTGAGTTTGGTTTTTGTTTTTTTGGTACACATACTCTTAAGGAGCTCTGGTGGTGTAGTACTTAAGACATTTTGGCAGCTAAGCCAAAGGTCGATGGTTCAAACCCACCAGCTACTCCACAGAAGAAAAATGAGGCAGTCTACTTCCATAAAGATTTACAGACCCAATGGGGTTGGCTATGAGTCAGAATTGACTTGATGGCAGTGACACACTCTTATCTCCAGCCAAATGGAACTGTTTATTGTACTAGAACACCTTGAAATGGCCCTATTTGTGTGTGTTTGCCCAGTCTGTAGTCTTCTCTCACAATCTGTTTCTTCCTGTTTTCCTCTTCCATTAGTACCTTCCTTATTTGTAGTAGTAGTACCTTCCTTATTTCTCCCTCCTTCCTTTTTCCTGCTTCCACTGTCTCTCCCTTCCCTCTTCCTTCCTTTTTGTTCTCCCTGAGCTCTCTTGACAATTCCTTCCCTCTATTCCACTTACCTCTTAAGTTTTCTATCTTTTTTCCCCCTGACCTTTTCCTTTTCTGCCAGAGCCCTGTCAGTGACCTTCATAGATAGGGCACAGTTCCCATCCCCTGGGGGCAAAAGATGGGATAAGGCAAATGTAAATCAAGCAGCTTCTAGATCTAGTCACAAGGAGCCTTAGAGGGGGGCGGAAAGGAGAGAAAGAGGTAAAGGTGGGAAGGGAACCTAAAGGCAGATTAGAGGCTGCCTAGCGACTGCTGGTGAATCAACAGACAGCATCATGTCAGTTATCTACCTCCGAGCCACCCCCAGCTCCTTCCCTTTTCCTCCCTGTGATCATAGAATTATGAAAAATCAGAGCCATAGAAATCCTTGAAATTCTTCTAAACTGCCTCCATATCCTACAGCTGGTAAACTGAGGCACGGCTAAGGAAAATGAGGCCCAGAAAGGGGAAGCCACCAGCTAATGCCACCCGGCAGTCAGTGGTTCATCAGGAACTGGAATCTCAGACTTCCTGGCCTCGCCAGACCCATGAGTGCCCTTTCCTGCTGCCTTCCTTTTCCTGTTCATTAGTTCCTCCTCCCTTGCCCTGACTCCCAGCCCCAGGCTTGAGTTTACAGGGAAGGATTCCCAAGAAGTGTAGCGATACATGAAGTAGGAGCAGATGGGACAAATCACCTCAGAATGGCTGACCCTAAAGCCTAGGGGCTTATTAGGTAGTGGCAGGGATAGTAAAAGTGTCAGTCTGGCCTGGAGGAGGACCAGCCTCCTCTTTGGGGAGTTCTGTTATAAGCAGCCTCCATTTGGTTAAGGAGCTCTCTGCTTCAGTAGATCATCCTAGCAGGAACTCTCCTCACCTTCCCAATCTAGCTGGCTGCCTGGAGGCTCCACCACCTTACCTCATCAGCCAGTGGATTTAAAGCAGAGGCCACTCATGTGCAGGATGGTCCAAGGCTGCTGGTGGAGGCAGCTGAAGTGGGGGGGTGGGGGTGGAGGAAGGGTTTCCAGCAGCTCTGCTTTCAGCCCGGCTCCTCCACTCCACAAAGGGCCAGTGTCTGAGCACAGAGGGACCCGGAGAGAGGCCTTCCAAGGTGCTCAGTCACAGGGCCAGGTTTCATCATGCTGTGCCTCTGGGCCAAGTACACATCAGGGTAGGAGCAGGCCCAGCAGTTCCTGCAGACAGCTTCTGGCTCCAGGCAGGTTCAATGGCATCTTCACTCAAGGGTTCCCTCAGACAATAAGGAGGGCCAAGGTCATTTGCCCAATATTATTGATGCAGAAAAGTATTGGGGATGAGGAACTGGCTCTATCTTAGTCCACGTCCCATTGTGCAAGGAGCAAAGAATCATAAGGAGTAGGAGTTATAAAATAAATTCTAAAATGAGTTCAGAGGAAGGAGAGAGTTCTGTAAGCTGGAAGTCAGGAAAAATTTCCTGGAGAAAGTGTATTTAAGCTTAGCCTTGATGTTTAGGTAGCGTCTCCACAAATGGATAGCAAGGAGACATTCCAGACAGAGAAGACAGAACAAGCAAGGTGAAGACTCTGGAAAGAAGGAACATTGGGGGTCAATAAAGACATCTATCTGGCTGAAATAGAGAACTATATTGAAGAGGGGTGGGAAATAAGGCTAGAAAGTTTTGTAGGGAGCTGAACCACAATTGATCTTAACAGCCAGGCTGAGAAGTCATCATAGTTTCTGAGAAGGGCAGTGATGGGGTTAAAGCAGAATTAGAGAAAGTTTAGGCTTATACTTTTGTGAAAGAGGCCTTATATCGAGCCTTAACCCTCTGGATAACCGTGGGCTAGTTATTATTGCCTCTCTCTGGGGCTCGATTTCTTCATCTTTAAAATAAAAGGATTACATCAGTAGATCTTGAAGTCCTATTCCATCTCTGAAATGTAAGGATTCTCTGATGAGGCTACATGGACCATACAGAAAGAATGTGGAGATGAAAGGCTAGAAAGGCAATCTGGAGGCTGTGACCACACCCCAGATGTCTCAGGGCTGCCTTTCTGTGGTGAATCATCTGCCCAGAGCTGCAGGATGTCATCCACTGCCGACCCCATCTGCCACTGTGCTAAATTTGTTCCCCCATTTTTTAAAAATTATTTTGTGACTAGAACATAAACTCACTGTTATCAAGTTGATTCCAACTCATAACAACCCCCATCGGGTTTCCAAGGCTGTAAATCTTTATGGAAGTAGATTGCCTCATCTTCTCCCACAGAGGAGCTGGATTCGAACAGCCAGACCTTGTTTAGCAGCTGAGTGCTTTAACCACTATGCCATCAGAGCGCCTAGAAGTGAATATACATACTGCAAGTTTTAAGTCAGAAAAGGATGTATGTATGGTAAAAATAAGTTTCCCTCCTTTCCCTATCTCCAGCTACCCATTCCTTTTCCCACTGTGAGTGGTATCTTGAGTATCCTTCCAGAGATAATCCATATCTACATGAGTCTGTACCTGTATAAAGATGCTATAAAGATTCTTTTTCTTTAGATAAATGAGAGCATACTAGACACACTGCTCTGCATCTTGCTTTTTTAATTTGGAAATTCTGGAGATTTTTTTCACCTTTTTTATTGTGGCAAAATATATGTAACATAAAATTTGACATTTTAACCATTTTTAAGTGTACAATTATATTCACAATGCCATGCAACCATCACCTTTATCTCTTTCCAAAACTTTTTTATCACCCCAAATGGAAACTTGATACTCATTAGGCAATAACTCTCTAGATCCCCTCCCTCCAAACCCTGGTAACCGCTAAGCTACTTTCTGTTTCTGTGTATTTGCTTGTTGTTAGTTGCCATCAAGTCACCCCAACTCATAGTGATCCCATGTACAATAGAATGAAACACTGCCCAGCCCCGCACCATCTGCACAATTGTTGCCATATTTGAGCCCATCATTGCAGCCACTTTCTCAATCCATCTCATTGAGGGTCTTCCTCTTTTTCGCTGACCTTCTATTTTACCAAGCATGATGTCCTTCTCCAGAGATTGGTCCCTCCGATAACCTGTCCAAAGTTTTTGAGCTGAGATCTCACCATCCTCCCTTCTAAGGAGCATTCTGGTTGTACTTTTTTCCAAGACATATTTGTTCGTTCATCAATCCCTGGTCTATTCAACATTCTTTGACAATATTTTCACTTCGAGGATGGAGATGTGCCTGATCTAAGCCATGGTATTTTCAATCTCCTCATATGCATGTGAAAGCTGGACAATGAATAAGGAAGATCGAAGGAGAATTGATGCCTTTGAATAATGATGTTTGGCAAAGAATATTGAATACTTTTGCCTATTCTAGATATGTAAGTGGGATCATGCAATGTTTGTCCTTTGTGCCTGGCTTATTTCATTTAGCATAATATTTTCAAGGTTCATCCATGTTATTGCAGCATGTGTCACAACTCCATTTATCTTTATGGCCAAATAATATTCCATTTTGTGTATCCGCCACATTTTGCTTATCTCTTCTTCTGTTGATGGCCATTTAAGCTGTTTCCACTTTTTGGCTTTTGTGCATGATGCTGCAATGAACATTAGTGTGCACGTATGTGTTTATGTTCCTGCTTTCAATTCTTTTGGCTATACACCTTGGAGTGGAATTGCTGGGTCATGAGGTATGACCTTAAAGGATTCCTGGGTGGTGCAAATTGTTAAACACTCGACTACTAGCTGAAAGGTTGGCAGTTCAAACCCAGCTAGAGGTGTCTCTAAAGATAGGCCTGGCAATTTGTTTCCAAAAGGTCACAGTAGCCATGAAAATCCTATGGAGCCATCAGTCCTACTCTGTACACACAGGGCCACCATGAGTCAAAATTGACTCTATGGGAAATAACAACTAGAAGGTAATTCTGTGTTTAACTTGTTAAGGAATTGCCAAACTGTCTTCCACAGCAGATACACCATTTTATATTCCCACTAGCAATGAATGAGAGTTCCTATTTCTCCACATTCTAACCAACACTTGCTATATTTCATTGTTTTTGTTTTTTTAATGGCCATCCAAGTGTGTGTGAGGTGGTATCTGTTGTGGTTTTCATTTGCATTTCCCTAATGAGTAATGAGGGAGCTCTGGTAGCATAGTGGCTAAAAGCATTTGACTGCTAACCAGAAGGCTGGCGGTTCAAACCCATCAGCCACTCCTCGGAAGGAAGGTTGGGCAATCCTACTTCCGTAGTG
>NW_006921607.1:12158003-12159509 GCF_000298275.1 Orycteropus afer afer | reverse complement strand
TAGAGTCTGCAAAACACCGCATAATATGGATGAACTTGGAGGACACTATTTTGAGTGAAATAAGTCAATCACAGAAGGACAAATATAGTATTAGTTCATTGTTGTGGAGGGTCAAGGAAAGGTTTATATATGGAGGGAAACTTTGTTGGTTGCTAGGGGTGGGAGGGGAGGGGAGGGAACACGGCAAAAAAGATGCATCGACCTATGCCACTTTAGTTTTGTGTATTTCACTGTACATAAATTATATTTCAATAAAATGCATTAAAAAAACACAAAACACTGGAAGCAGAAACTAAAGGACAAGGACCTTCCTCCAGAGCCAAGAAGAGAAAAAGCTTCTTCCCGTATAGCCTGCACTCTGAATGTGGACTTTTAGACTCTTAAGGTGTGAGAAAATAAATTTCTGTTTGTTAAAACCACCCACTCGTGGTATTTCTGGAATAGCAGCACTAGATAATGAAGACATACATGGTTTAGCATATAAGGAATGTGTCCATGGGCTACATCTTGAATTGAAACTATGTGCTTAAGCTCTTCACATGATGATACACAACATTTTAAGGCAATCATAATTATACCTATTATGCAATTGGAAAAATCAAGACACAAAGAGATTCAATGTCTTGCTCAATGCCACGCAACACTTACGTAGTAGAGTCCAATACGGACAGTCTGACACTAGATCCAACACACTTAATCATACTAGTGGTTCTCAAACATTATTAGCATTACCTGGAGGGCTTGTTAAAACAGATTACTGTGCCCTACTCCAAGAGTGTCTTATTCAGTTCATCTAAGGTAGAGCCTGATAATTTGCATTTATAATGAGTTCCCAGGTGGTGCTGATATTTCTGGTCTAGAGGCCACACTTTGAGAACCACTGCACTCCCATCCCAGCAGCCTCCAGGCATTGCCATGGCAACGGTGGGAACCCTGCCCAGCTGGCAGATGAGTCTCAAGGCTCTTAACCCTCCCCTGAGCCAGCCAGCTGTGCAGGTAACCCAAAAAGAAAATAGCTAGTCCTCAGCACCAGGTCTAGACAGATCAGAGTTGAAGGCCTCTTGAAGTCCATGAGTCTAAGCTCCATAAGGGTAGGGTAAAAGCCTAGTACAGTGCCTGATGTGATGTTATTGTTAGGTGTTACCAAGTTGGCTCTGATTCATAGTGACCCTGTATACAAAAGAATGAAACACTGCCCAGTCCTGTATTGTCCTTACAATCATTGCTATGTTTGAGCCCATTGTGACATCCTCTGTGTCAACACATCTCATTGAGAGTCTTCCTCTTTTTCCCGACCCTCTACGTTACCAAGCATGATGTCCTTCTCAGGGACTGCTCCCTCTTGATAACATGTTCAAAGTACATGAGACGAAGTCTCACATCCTCACTTCGAAGGAGCATTCTGACTGTTACTTCCAAAACAGATTTTTTGTTCTTCTGGCAGTCCAGGGCACATTCAATATTCTTCATCAGCACCATAATTCAAATGCATCAGTTCTTTCTGGT
>NW_006921607.1:12145027-12157208 GCF_000298275.1 Orycteropus afer afer | reverse complement strand
CAAGATCCATCTGACATCAGCAATGATATCCTTTATTCCATATCCTCTTCTGAATTTGGCTTGAATTTCTGTCAGTTTCCTCTCAACATAGTGCCACAATTATTTTGAATTATCTTCAGCAAAATTTTACTTGTGTGTGACATTAATGATATTGTTTGATAATCTCTGCATTCTTTTGGATCACTTTTCTTTGGAATGGCACAAATAGGGATCTCTTCCATGACTCAATAACTACTCGTTGAATGAATGAAGAAGGTACAAGTACTTCAGACAATTTATTGCTGCCTCTTTTTCCAACCCTCTGGGAGCCCTTGCCCTGGAGAAGCCCCACTGCCCATACTGGCTGAGATCCAATCTCATGCTGTTGGAGCCCTTGGGAGCTGAGCTGTTCATTTCCTTCCATTCCTCCCTTGGCTTATTATGAAATCAATAAGGCAGCCAGGTTGCTGTTATTTATGGAGAGAAAGCATATTAGAAATCAATCAAGATAAGCCAATCCAATGCTCTCATTTTATCATTATTAATAGTAGTTATAGTGCATAGCATACATATACAATTGACATGCTTTCTTTTTCATTCCCCCTCCAACCAATATTTCTTTCCCCTTTGTTCTGGGGGAAGTCATTCCATCTGGTTTGTGTGGTCGGCCATACACATACATTAGCTAAGGGAAAGATTTACATTCAAGAGAAGATCTGAGGTCTCCAGACATCCTTTCTGCAGAGTAGAAAGGTACTGAAAGAGATTTTTCCCAAACAGAGGAATGAAGGATTTTCAGGGTCACATACTGTTGTTCTGAGGCACCCACACATCAGCTCAACTACTGTTGACTGTTATAGAATTACACCAGAGGCCCTGAGGCCCTAGCTGCCTCTTCCCCGACCAAACGCCTTTTATAATGGCTTCTCACCTGGCCTTGGGTTTTGCTTTTGCTGCCTGCTTCACTCTCATCTCTCTTGTCCTGGGCTCCTTTCCCTCTGGTACCCTCACTTTGGGCCCCCCCAAGGCCTAGACTTGTAGCTGAAGATGTCCAGGTCCCAGGCCCTCTACAAGTTAACACCTCAGAAGCCAGAGCTGAGTAAAAGCAGTGAAAGAGGACATAAGTCAGACAGGAAATTTCAAGAGCCAAGTCAGTCAGATTCAGCTGCACTTCTGACAGGTACTCTGATTTACCCAACACTTACTGAATGTCTACTGTGTGTAGGACAAATGCAGTCAGGTAAGCAGAGGTGGCCAGCCATCACTTCAGTCAGGCTGAGTGGGTTAAACAAATGTGGCCAGACACAGATGCTGTCAGTCTGGCAGAGCCAGGCAGTCAGACATGGTCAAGAAGGGCAGTCAGTGAATTCAGTCAGAAAACAGTCAGTGAGAGGCTGTCAGACTGGAATCAGCCAGCAAGCTGACTTGAGCATGTAGTCTGGCAGATATGGTCAGTCAACTGACCCAGCCTCTCAGATACCCAGTCAGGAAGCTTCTGCCAGGCCCAGATGTAGACAGCAAGGGAGACTCAGTCAGCTAGGGTAGTCTGTAAGTCTCCAGTAGCCAGCCAGGTTCTGTCATTCAGACAGGTGGACTCAGGTTCAGATCTAGTCAGAATTGGTCGGTCAGTCAGTGAGAGGTGGATTTAATCCATTAAGCAAAGACGTGGTGAAGCAGTTAACAGTGCTCCATCAGCCAATGAACTGTGGTCAGATACGGCTTGTCAAGCACAGATGGAGTCGCGTCAGATACTGTTAGGCAGACTCGGTCAGACACTGTCAGGCACAGATGCCATCAGTCAGGTATGAGTAGTCAGTCAATTGTGGTCCTTCAGACATTCAATCTCGCTCTGCCAGGCGCTCATGAAATCTGTGGCCAGTCAGACACAGCCAGGCACACTCGGATTATCAGACAGTGATGGAGTCTGTGAACAGTCGGACACGGTCGGTCGGTCAGACGCAGCCCGGCAGGCCCAAAAAGAACCAGTCAGAGCGCCTTAGCCCGGACATACAGACCTGGTGTAACCTCCCTCCAAGTGGAGCATAGGCTGGAGGCGGGGTCTAGTTCCAGTCGGGAGGCTGTTCCGGGGCGTGGTCTCGTTCCGGACCCTAGCCTCGTTCGCGATTTGGACCTCGTAGTGGGCGGGCCCTCATGCTGGGCCCGGCCCCGAGGACCCAGCCCCTCCCACCCCGGCAGCCTATGGGCATTGCCATGGTAACTGCGGGAACCCTGCCAGCTTGCGGAAGCGTACAAAGGCTCGCGGCCTTCACTGCGCCAATTAGTCCCCGCCTTCCCGGCCCCCAGGTGCCCTAGCGCTTGCGGGTTAGAGGTCTGGGCCCTTAGGAGCTGGTGGATTGGATGGGCTGCGCTTTGCACGGCGGTAGAGTCACCTCTATGGGCTGGCACTTTTATCATCCGTTTGTGCAGATGGCGATGATAGGGAGACGAGAATGGCTCACAGAAGGCTACCCAGAAAGACAGTGTGACAGAGACCCAAAACAGAATCTCACCGTGACTCTGCACTGTCCCTCAGAAGCAATCGAAAGTCAGGGGGTATCAAGGAGCAAGAACACAGCCCATGCAATGATGTGTTTAGGGTACTATGGACCTAATAAAGAGAAGGGAGCGCACTCAACTTGTACTAAAAGCTTCATATACAATATTTCAGTTGAGCCTCACATTATTCCTTTGGGGTTCTATAATGATTCCCATGCTACAGATGAGGAAACAAAAACACAAAGGGTTTTGGTGACTTGTCCAGGGTCACTAAGCTGGGAAATGAGTGATGGCAAGATCACAAACCAGGCAAGCTAAGTGATGAAGCTAGCATATGGACCCTCATCACACCCTCTGCCCCCTCCTTGTAACCTCCTGAGGGCAGAGCATGAAGCCCTATCCTTTCAGCAAGCCTCTCTGGTCTGTTCCAGAATATTCGACCCTATGCTAGGTGCTGTGGTACACGGGTCCTATAAGAGACCCTACTTCAAGGACTTTGCAGTCTAGACTAGAGCACTCAGAATGAGATACCAGAACCAGGAGTCTCATCTGAATTAGGGGACAAAGTAAGGGTTTGTCTCAGAGGATTTGGAGAAAGGGAGATTTATGAGACTAGAGCAGCCAGGGTGGGAGCCCATCTGAAGAACTGGGTGGACTGTTGCTGGGAAACTCCATTAGCATGGCTTTTAGTCCAAAGATCTGTGATCAAGTTCCAGCAATTTCTTCCAGGGGTTAGACACACATCATAGGTCACAAACACAAATGACTTGAGGGGCCAGAAAAATTATAAAAACAGTCAAGGGGCACACTGGCAAACATGTCCCATCTAAAAGGGGCATCTGTCTCTCTGCTCCTTCCAATTCTGTCCTCAGATACTCACCATCTCGTGTCCTCTAGTTGGGTGATGTTGGCTAAGTCAATTAACATCCAGTCTCAGTTTTTTCATGTCTAATGAGAAGAAAAACTTCAGCTCTATCTCACAAGTGAAATATTATGGGATAAAACATTTTTGTATGTAAGAAATGTGATGTGAACTGTCATGTACTCTATGAAATGGAGGGTGAAGGAAAGAACATTGACCACACATCTGCTGCACAACTACTACAGAGTCTACAGGAATTCTGACAGCATCCTTCTGAGGCAGGACTCTTGTACAGATGAAGAGAATGCCCTTGAAGGAGTACTTACCCAAGATTGCAAGCTTAGGTATGGTGGAGCCAGATAGAGAATTTAGGATTGTCTGGTGGTGTAGTGGATAAGGCATTTGGCTGCTAACTAGAAGGTCAGCAGATCAAACCCACCAGCTGCTCTGCAGAAGGAAGACAGGGTGATGTGCTTCAGTAAAGATTTATAGCCTTAGAAACCCAATGGAGGTCGCTATGAGTCAGAATCAACTCGATGGCAGTGAGTTTGGGATTTCTTAGTGTAGTCTGACTTCTAAGCACAGTTTCTTGCCATCAACTGTTTTGCAAAGTATGGGTCAGGTCCTGCTGGTTGCATCAAGATAATTTCAAGTGGAACCCAGATGAGCATTTATTAAGATTTCACTTTGATATATATTAGGAGGGAGCTCTGGTAGCATAGTGCCTAAGGCACTTGACTGCTAACCAGAAGGCTGGTGGTTGAAATCCACCAGCCACTCCTCGGAAGGAAGATGGGACAATCTACTTCCGCAGTGATACTGCCTCAGAAACCCAAGGAGGGGTTGCTATGAGTCAGGTCCGACTCGATGGCACATAACAACAACAACAACATATATTAGGAAAGCATATAACTAGCACACCAAATAGGTGATTTTACAAATGCTGCTGAGGACAAGGCTAATGTGGCTATGGTTGTGTTAAGTGAGTCATTTGTAAAAGAGGTATTAAGTAAAAACTGCTACTGGTGGTACACAGATATGAAGGAAGTTGTTAAGAGGATTTGGGAATGATTCAAGTTTGAGAAATTCTGAACTAGGACAGAACTGAGTCCCAACTTTAAGGGATAATGATCAAGATGAGGTTCATGAGCCAACTCTCTGGGACACAGGCCCCCACAATACACCCAAACCATTTCCAGTACCCTGCTGCCAATCAGGCCAGCCTCAGTGCAGATGTGCGCTGATGTTGGTGACAGTGGAACTATGCATGCCCAGGGCTGGATGTTGCTCTGTGTTGTTTCCAGAGTAAGCTATGTGGGTGGCTTGCAGCTCAGCACATTCCTGCTAATGAGCTTGGAGCCTTTGGCCTAACAAACACCATTCTGTGTCACAGTCCTGACATGATATTTCCCGAAGAGATGTGCTAGGGAGGCTCGTTATTTTTACTTGTTTTTCCTACCTCATCCGTGATCTGAGACAGGCACAAGGGACACGGTGCAGTCAATAGTCAAACTGGCTGTACCCTGGCTCAGAGTCTTGTCTGGGGTGCCTGGGCATGCCTCCTACACCAGCTAGAGATGTGCAGAATTGAATTTGAGCATTTAGATTGGTCCACTCTGCCCCAGTCCTGAGCCCTAACCCAGGCCCTGAATCTGCCTTCTGATTGAGCAGTGACACCCCAGAATCTTTGACCTGATCTGAAATAGAAACCCCTTCAAGAAAGGAATCTTTTTTATTTCCCTGCTTCTAGTGTGATTTGTGGGTAGCTGCAGGCTGCTGAGTACTCAGGCCTCTAATTCCTCTTAGGGACTCTAAGTCAGGTCTCTATGTCTCCTTCTTGGGGAGCTCCAGGGTCAGAGAACCTGGTTTATCCTGAGAATTAGACAAATTACATAACTTTCTCTGAGCCTCAGTTTACTGTCTGTAAAAAGAAGATAGCTATTTCGCAAGACTGCTATGCAAATTAAATGAGATGATACAGTTAAAGTGCTTAGCACAGCGCCTGGCCCATACTAAGTATTCAATAAATTAATTTGTTTAACAATTATTAATGCCTACTGTGTACTAGGCACTGTGCTGGGTGCTGGAGATACAGGGGAAAATAAGAACAGAAAATAAGGTAGTAAATAAATAAATAAGTTGAAACATATAAAACCAACCCAGTACCTTGCATATAAGAATTGCTTAAAAATGGTTATTAGTAATAAGATAATGGGATATCATGATGAATGAATGAAGTAGCAAATAGTAGTAAGTAGAGTGATGTGATGGTAACTGGAAGAGGTCTCCTAGAGATAGGGAGGTCAGGAAGGCCCCTTAAAGAAATAATATTAGAACTCAGACCTTGGATGAGAATAAGCTTAACCTCACCAAGAGCTGAGAGAAGAGCCCTCCAGATAGAGGGAACAGAATGTGCAAAGCCCCTAAGGTACAGACATGCTTAGAGAGTGGAAGGCATAGCAAGGAGTTCAGTGTAATGACAGAAGGAAGAGTGGTTTGAGATGACATTAGAGAGGGAGGTAAAAGGCAGATTATGGAAGGCCATGGTAAGGAGTTTGGATTTTAAGTCTGATGGATATTCACTCAAGGTTTAAATAGGAGAGTAGCAAGATCCAATCTCTGATTAAGAATTAACTCTGGTTTCTGTTGGGAGAATGGATTATAAGCAGGGAGTAGTAGAAACAATCAGGACAACAATAAAGAAACTAGTAGAGCTATCCATATGAAAGATGCTGCTGGTTGGACTAGTATATAGATCAACATTGTCCCACAGGACTTTCTGCAATTAGCTACTGCAGCTACTGGCCACCTGTGACTTTTGAGCATTTGGAATGTGGCTAGTGCAACTGAGAAACTGAATTTTTAATTGTATGCAATCTTAATTAATAAAAATTTAAATAGCCTCACGTAGTTAGTGGCTACTGTATTGGACAGTAAGGGAAGTGGTTGTATTTGAAATATATTTCAGGGGCAGATAAGACTTGTTGATGGTTGGGAGGTGGAGAATAAGAGAAAGAGAGAACTAAAGGAAACACCTAGTTTTTTATTTGTGAACTGAGTGAATGATACTGCTGTTTGTTGATTTAAGGAGGAGCACCCACCAGCCACTCCTCGGAAGAAAGGTTGGGCAATCCTACTTCCGTAGTGATACTGCCTCGGAAACCCAAGAAGGGGTCGCTATGAGTCAGGGCTGACTCGACGGCACATAACAACAACAACAACAACAGGCTTTGGAGAGACAGCAAGAGTTCTGCTTTGTACAAGAGGAGTTTAAGATACTGTTGGAACATCCAAGTAGAGATGCAAAGTTAAAAGCCAAATGTATACAGTATATGTTTGTCATCATCATCATCTCAAGGTTCTAAGGACACCAGCCTGTTTTGCTGCTTAGGAGGTGGGGAGCTCAGAAAGAGGAGTAGAAGCTCCAAATTGAGCCTACCCTCCTCCTCATCTTAGTTAATGTGCCATCAACCCACCCATCCATCTAGTTCTGGGGTTTGAAACGCTTGTGTGCTTCATGGTCCCGCCCTCTTCCATCCAGATACTAAGATTCTTCCTTCGAAAAGATAGAAACATTGATCTCATCTCTTTTCTACTCCTGTAGCTGCTGCCCAGGTTCCTGCCCTTGTCATCTCAGTGTGGACTAGTGCCCAAGGGCCCTCATCTTATTTCCCCTTTTTTCCTCGTTCCAGCAGAGGGGTCTTTCTGAATGTAGGATTTCCCTCTGGGATTCTTATATGGATCTGCATCAGATGTCTTAAGCCTTGGCTAATTATCTTTCTTTTCCATTTCTATGATTGTACCCAAACGGGGGAAAAAAATCAGAAGGCTCCACAAAGTCTAACCATTGACAAGAACGTTAATCGTGGCATTAATTATAAAAGTTAGAAACATAATTCTCAACCTCACCTTAGTTGACCTGTTAGCAATGGTAAACACTATTGATAACGCTCCCTTGAAATGATTTCTTCACTTACTTCTAGGACACCACACTCTTTTGGTTGCTGTACTCCTCTGGACACTCCTGTCTCCCTTTGCTGGTTTCTCCTCATCTCCCTGAACTTTAAACAATGTTTAAAGCCCTCAGACCTCTTCTCTCTTTGTATTCTCTTGGTTATTTCACGAAGTCTTATGATGACTCCCCGATGTATATTTCCAGTTCAAACTCTTCCCTGAGTGCCAGACTCATAAATCCAACTATTTGACATCTCCACTTGAATATCAAACAAGCATCACAAACTAAGCATGTCCAAAATGAACTCCTGATGTTCCCCAAAAAACTTGGTCTCTCCTATCTCAATTAATGGTAACCTTCCTCCTTCCCTTTCTATGCCCCAAAGCCTTAGAGTCATCCTTGATTCCTCGCTTTGTTTCACACATCACACCTGGTCTGTGAGCAAATTCTTTCCATTTGACTTTATAATTGTTGTTGTTGTTGTTAGGTGCCATCGGCTCTGTCTCATAGTGACCCTATGTACAACAGAATGAAACACTGCTCAGTTCTGCACCATCCTCATGATATTTGCTATGCTTCAACCAATCATCACAGCCACTGCATCAATCCATCTCATTGAAGGTCCTCTGCTTTTTCACTGACCTTCTACTTTACCAAGCATGATATCCTTCTCCAGGGACCAATTCCTTCTGACAACATGACTAAAGTACATGAGATGAAGTTTGGCCATTCTCACTTCTAAGGAACACTCTGGCTGCACTTCCTCCAAGATAGATTTGTTTGTTCTTCTGTTAGTTCATGGTATTCTCAGTATTCTTCACTAACGGCACAATTCAAATGCATCAATTCTTCTTTGGTCTTCCTTATTCATTGTTCAGCTTTCACACACATATGAGGCAGTTGAAAATACCATGGCTTGCGTTAGGCATACCTTAGTCTTCAAAGTGACATCTTTGCTCCTTAACACTTTAAAGAGGTATTTTGCAGCAGATTTGCCCAGTGCAATACGTCATCTAATTTATTGACTGCTTCTTCCATGGGCGTTTGATTGTGGATCCAAGTAAAATGAAATCCCTGACAACTTCAGTCTTTTCTCCATTTGTTGTGATGTTGCTTATTAGTCAAGTTGTAAGGATTATTGTTTTCTTTAAGTTGAGGTGTAATCCATACTGAATACTATAGTCTTTGATCTTTATCAGTAAGTGCTTCAAGTCACTTTCAACAAGCAAAGTTGTGTCATCTGTATATCACAGCTTGTTAATGAGTCTTCCTCCAATCCTGATGCCACGTTCTTCTTCATATAGTTCAGCTTCTCAGATTATTTGCTCAGCATACAGAGTGAATAAGCATGGGGAAAGGATACAACCCTGACACACATCTTTCCTGATTTTAAACCATTCAGGATCCCCTTGTTTTGTTTGAACAACTGCCTCTTGGTCTATGTACAGGTTCTTCATGAACACAATTAAATGTTCGGGAATTCCCATTCTTCATAATGATATCCATAATTTGTTATGATCCACACAAGTCAAATACCTTTGCATATACAATAAAACACAGATGTTTCGGTCTTCTCAAACTCACTGCCATTGTGTTGATTCCGACTCATGGCGACCCCCATTGGGTTTCTGAGTGGCAAATCTTTACGGAAGTAGATTGCCCAGTCCTCCTTCCACAGAGTGGCTAGTGGGTTTGAACCACCAACCTTCTGGCTAGCAGTCAAATGCCTTAGGCACTGTGCCCCAACAGTTCCTTCGATCCTCTAGTGCTGCTCTAACAGAAAATACCACAGATGGATGACTTTAACAAACAGGGAACATAGTTAGGAAGCTAGAAGTCTGAATTCAAAGTGCCAGCTCTAGGGGCTGGACAAAGGCCCCTCAACCGTGGGCTTCAGCTCTGCCTCTTGCTCCTGGCCACTGGAGCTAGGGGTATCTCTTAACTCAGCTGCTGGCTGCTGAGGCTGACAAACCCAAGCTCAACAGGTAAAATGCAAAACCCTAAAATTATCAAGCAACAAGACAGGCCACTACTTCAAGTCCAAAAATAGTCTCAAGATCGGCAGGCAATATGGTAGGCCACTGAAATGGAGACTCAGCCAAATGCAGGATCCTGATGTACCAAAAGTTCAAGACCTTTCTCAAAGTGTCTTCTTATATATTGGAAGCAGACCACATTCCTAAGGGAGCTACTCCACTGCTCACAGCAGATTCCACCATGGAGTTGATTACTAGTCTCATCTTGGGGAGCAACTACATCCACCTGCCCAACTACTCAAAACCAGGCCCAGGCAAGTTGACACATAACCTTAACTACCACAACAGGTAAATATCTTTCTGGTATTCTTTGCTTTCAGCTAAGGTTCATCTGACATCAGCAATGATATCCTTCATCCTACACCCTCTTCTGAATCTGGCTTGAATTTCTGGCAGTTCCCTGTCAACATACTGCTGCAACTATTTTTGAATGATCTTCAGGAAAATTTTCCACCACTTGTCTGTCAGTTTGTCATACTGTGCTGATTCATGTGTTGCTGTGAGGCTGGAGGCTGTGCCACTGGTATTTCAAATACCAGCAGAGTTACCCATTGTGGGCAGGTTTCAGCGGAGCTTTCATATTAAGACAGACTTGGAAGAAGGAAGGGGCCATCCACTTCTCAAAGAAATGGCCAATGAAAACCATATGAATAACAGTGAAACACTTGTCTGATATTACTGGAAAACTTTATGAATAGCCCTGAAACACTGTCTGATATACCAGAAGATGAGCCCCTCAAATCAGAAGGCAGACAAAATTCAACTAGGGAAGAGCTTCCTCCTCAAAGTAGAGTCAACTTTAATGATGTAGATGGAATAAAGCTTTTGGGACCTCCATTTGCTGATGTGGCACAAGTCAAAATGGGAAGAAACAGCTGCAAACATCAATTAATAATCAGAACATAGAATGTGCACATTATGAATGTAGGAAAATTGAAGTTGTCAAAAATGAAATGGAACACATAAAGATTGATATCCTAAGCATTAGTGGGGAGCTCTGGTAGCATAGTGCCTAAGGCACTTGACTGCTAACCAGAAGGCTGGCGGTTCAAACCCACCAGCCACTCCTCAGAAGGAAGATGGGGCAATCTATTTCCGTAGTGATGCTGCCTTGGAAACCTAAGGAGGGGTCGCTATGAGTTGTGTCCAACTCGATGGCACACAACAATAACAACAACAACAGGAATTAGTGAGCTGAAATGGACTGGTTTTGGCCATTTTGAATCAGACAATCATATGAGCTACTATGCTGAGTGTGGTAGGTAAGGTTATATGTCAGCTTGGCTGGGCATGGTTTTGAGTGGCTGGACAGGTGGTGGTAGTTATTCCCCATGATGAGACTGGTAATCAACTCCATGGTGGAATCTGTCCTGAGTAGGTGAGTAGCTGCTTTAAGGATGTGGTCTGTTTCCCATATATAAGGAGAAGCTTTGGGGATGGTCTACAACTTTATGGCACGCTTAGACCCTGCATGTAGCTGAGTCTTCATTTAACAGCCTGCCATGTTTCCTGCCAATCTTGGGACTGTATCTGAACTTGAATCAATGGTCTGCTGTGTGGTTTGATAATATCGGGACTGTGCCTTTTATATGTTGACCTTGGGTTTGTCAGCCTCAGCAGTCAGCAGCTGCCTGACTGAAAAGAGAGCCTCCAGCTTCAGTGGCCAGGAACAAGAGGCAGAGCTAAAGCCCAAGGTCAAGGGGCTTCACCCAGCCCTTACAGCCTAGCACTTTGAACTTGGACTTCTAGCCTCCAAAACGGCAAGAGAATAAACTGTTTCTTCAAATCATTCCACCTGTGGTATTTCTGTTAGAGCAGCACTGAGGTAACCAAAATATTGGAAATGACAAATTGAAGAGGAATGGTGTGGTATTCATCATCACAAAAAAATGTTCCGAGATCTATCCTGAACTACAATGCTGTCAGTGATAGGGTAATATCCATACGCCTACAAAGAAAACCAGCTAATCCTACTATTACTCAAATATACGCACCAACCACCAAAGCCAAAGACAAGGAAATTGAAGATTTTCACCACCTTCTGCAGTCTGAAATTGACCAAACATGCAATCAAGATGTATTGCCCATTACTGGTGATTGGAATGCAAAAGTTGGAAACAAGAATCACTGGTAGCTGGAAAATATGGCCTTGATGATAGAAATGACACTGGAAATTGCATGATAGAATTTTCCAAGACTGATGACTTATTCATTGCAAATACCTCTTTTCAACAACATAAATGGTGGCTATACACATGGACCTCACAAGATGGAATACACAGGAATCAGATTGATTATATCTGTGGAAAGAGGTGATGGAAAGCTCAATATCTTCAGCCAAAACAAGGCCAGGAGCTGACTGTGGAACAGACCATCAATTGCTGTTATGCAAGTTCAAGTTGAAGTTGAAGACTATTAAAACAAGTCCTCAAGAGCCAAAATATGATCTTGATTCTTTCCCACTTGAATGTAGAGACCATCTGAAGAACAAGTATGATGCATTGAACACCAATGACCGAAGATCAGACAAAGAAGATCAAGACCGAAGATCAAGATCAGATCTTGATGTCATGCGGTATGACATCAAGAACATCATACATGAAGAAAGTAAAAGATAATTTAAAAAACAGGAAAGGAAGAAAAGACCAAAATGGATGTCAGAAGAGACTCTAAAACTTGCTCTTGAACAGAGAGTAGCTAAAGCAAATGGAAGAAATGACAAGATAAAAGAGCTCAACAGAAGATTTCAAAGAGCAGGTGAAGAAGACAAAGGCAATTATTATAATGAAATGCAAAGACCTCAAGTTAGAAAATCAAAAGGGAAGAACATGCTCAGCATTTCTCAAGCTGAAA
>NW_006921607.1:12128278-12133785 GCF_000298275.1 Orycteropus afer afer | reverse complement strand
TTCCACCTCCTACTTTGGCGAGTAGCAACTGGGATCTTAAAAGCTTGCAAGTAGCCATCTAGATGCAACAATGGGTCTCTCCTCGTCCAGAGCAAAGAAGAATGAAGAAAATCAAAGATTCATGGCAACAATTAGTCTTAGCGACTGGTACACCATGTGACCTGCAGCCTATATGACTATGAGTCCAGAAGAACTAGATGGTGGCTGGCTATCACTTCAACCACAAAGTGAGGGATCTATGTAGAAGATCCTGGATAGAGGGAGAACAATGTGGAACAAAACTCAAAAATCATTTGGAAAAAAAAAAGGGGGGGGGGGACCAGGTTTGCTGGTGTGATAGAGCCTAGTGGAACCACTGAGACTATGGCCCCTAGCTGCCCTTCAGGTATGGAATCATCCATACCTGTGGCTTCCAGCCAAACAAAAGACAGGCATATGAGTTGAATATTTACCTTAGGTAGTAGATACACTCCTTGGAGAGAATAATCATGGGAGATAAAAGGGCTGTTTATGCACAGGGAGACAGCTCAGGGGGCAGGAGTGCATGGAGGGATAGACACAGGGAAGAGGTAACTATCAGGAGGAAGTGGGAGGGGAGCTGTTGCATTGTGGGAAATTGCAGTCAATGTCATGAGACAAAGTGTATGTGAAATGCTGTATGGAAAGTGAATTTGCTCTGTAAACTTTCTCCCAAATCACAATTTAACAAGAAGAAGAAGAAGAAGAAGGAAGGAATACACAGAGTCACTGTACAGAAAAGAATTAGTCAATGTTCACCCATTTCATGAGGTTGCATATGATTAAGAACCAATGGTATTGAAGGAAGTATTCAAAGCTGCACTGAAGGAATTGGCAAATAACAAAGTTCCAGGAATTGATGGAATACCCATTGAGATATTTCAACAAACAGATGCCACTCTGGATGCACTTACTCATCAATGCCAACTAATGTGGAAGACAGCTACCTGGCCAATTGATTGGAAGAGATCCATATTTGTGCCCATTCCAAAGAAAGGTGATCCAACAGGATGTTGAAATTATTGAACAATATCATTAAAATCACACACATCTGAAATCCTGTTGACAATAATTCAAAAATGGTTGTAGCAGTATATTGACAGGGAACTTACAGAGATGCAAGCTGGATTCAGAAAAGAACATGGATCTTGGCTGAAAGCAAAAAATACCGGAAAGATGTTTGCTTAGGCTTTATTGACCATGCAAAAGCATTCAATTGTGTGGATCATAACAAATTATGGGTAACATTGAAAAGAAATGGAATTCCAGAACACTTTATTGTGCTCATGAGGAACCTGTACATAGACCAGGTGTAATATTTTGGCTCTTGTTTTAATTGTCTTCAGCTTCAACTCGAACTTGCTTATGAACAATTGATGATCTATTCCACAGTAAGCCCCTGACCTTGTTCTGACTGATGATATTGAGCTTCTCCATTGCCTCTTTCCATGGATGTAGTTGATTTGATTCCTATGTATTCCATCGGCTAGATCAACATGTACAGTGTCTGTTGGTGTTGTTGAAAAAAAGGTATTTGCAATGAATAAGTCATTGGTCATGCAAAATTCTATTATGCAATTTCTAGCATCCACCACTTGTGTCTATCAGTTTGTTGTACTGTAATAGCTTGTGTGTTGCTGTGATGCTGGAAGCTATGCCTCAATATTTCAAATACCTGTGTCACCCAGGCAGGTTTCAATGGAGCTTTCAGACTAAGACAGACTGGGAAGAAGGAGGGAGTCATGCACTTCTGAAAAAACTGGCCACTGAAATCTTTATGAATAGCAATGAAACACTGTCTGATATATTACTGGAAAACATTATGATTAGCAATAAAACACTGTCTGATATAGTGCCAGAAGATGAGCTCCTCAGGTTGGAAGGCACTCAAAACACAACTGGGGAAGAGCTGCCTCCTCAAAGTATAGTTGACTTTAATGACATGGATGGAATGATCCTTTCAGACTTTCATTTGCTAATGGAGCATAACTCAAAATAAGAAGAAACACCTGCAAACATCCATTAATAATCAGAACATGGATTGTATGAAGCATGGATCTAAGAAGATTGGAAGTTGTCAAAAATGAAATAGAACACATACAGATCAGAATCCTAGGCAGTAGTGAGCTGAAATGGACTGCTATTGGCCATTTTGAATCTGACAATTATATGGTCTACTATGCTGGGAATGACAAATTGAACAATGACTTCACATTCATTGTCAAAAAGAATATTTCAAGATCTATCCTGAGGTACAGTGCTGTCAGTGATAGGATAATATCCATATGCCTACAAGGAAGACAAGTTAATACTACTACTATTCCAACTTACGCACCAACCACTAAAGCCAAAGATAAAGGAACTGAAGATCTTTAGCAACCTCTGTGGTCTGAAATGGACCAAACACGCAGTCGAGATGTACTGATAATTACTGGTAATTGGAATGTAAAAGTTGGAAACAAGAAGCATCAGTAGTTGGAAAATATGGCCTTGGTGAAAGAAATGATGCCAGAGACCACATGATAGAATTTTGCAAGACCAACTACTCATTCCTTGACCTTACAATTCATCTGAATTTAACCATTTTTTTTTTGTTGTTGTTGTTGCTTTTGTTACCATCACTCTGGTACAGCCACTATCGTAATTCACTTAGATGACTGCTATAGACGACTAACAGGTCTCCTTGCTCCTACCCTCGTTCCCTCCCCTTCAGCTTTTCCCCACACAGCAGTTTAAAACTCTCCAGTGTCTTCCATTTTACTTAGAATAAAGAAACGCCAACTTCCTTTTTCTGCCCCTCACCCTACCTGACCTGGTCTAACTCCCCCTCTTTCGCTGCTCTTTATGCCTCTTTGCTGTTGCTGGAGCAAACCAAGTCCGTTGCTTCAGCTTTGGAACCTGTTGCCCCGACTGTTCCCCTTCGCCAGGAAGTCTCTTTCATGAAAACATCTCAGGTGTGCGTGGCTCATTCCCTCACCTGGCTCATGCCTCTGCTCAAAAGTCTCCTGACCACGCTCTACAAAATTCCTCACTCACACTTCATAGTCTTCTTCCTTGCTTTTTATTTCTCTCATGCACGTTCGCGATTTGCCCTTTTATGCATTTAAAGATGTTGTTTAGTCTATTTTTCCTACTACAATGTAAATTCCAAGGGGGTAGGAATTTTGTCCTTTTTCTGTTTTCACTGCTGCATCCCCAAGGCTTAAAACAGTGTGTGGCAAACTTAATAAATAGTTGGTGAACGAATGAATGACTCAAAGCTTGGAGAAAGTCGCCATGTCTAACAATGGGGGAGTAACGGAATCCAGAAATACTGAGGATCGAGGATTTCTGCAGCCTGTAACAACTGGAGAAGGGCAAGCCAGGAGAGTATCCTTGCCCAACGTGACGTGTCCCCCAGCCTACCGCAACGCCCCATCCCAACCTTCGGAACCTTCTAGTCTCGGAACCTTGGTTCGCGGGCCCAGACAAGGAGAGCACTTCCGGTGCACGCACTTGTCTCGCCAGCTTAGAGAACTGCCAAGTCAGTTCCGGCAGAGATCGCGGTGAGAAGGAGAGCGTGGTCTGAGGCCCCGGAGGCCCAAGGGCCTCCGGGCCCTCCAGGCCCTCCCGCCTTGCGGTGGGTTCCAGCTGCAGCAACTGCCCTGCGGAGATCCAGAGACCTGCGGAGACCCGGAGCCCTTGCGGCGGCTGCCCATTGGATTGGCCTTGAGGCAGGGGCTAACCCTCACGCCTCCGTGACCAGATGGCGGCTACGGAGGCCTCTCCCAGCGCTCACTCCTGTGGCCACCTTGTCTCCTGGCCCAACCATGCGGGTCCCCCGCGAAATCCCCGCCAAGTCGCTGAGGTCGCGGCGCTTTGGGGCGGCGGGCGTGGCAGGGGAAGAATGGCCGCCACTCTAAAGCTGCGGTGGAGGGCCATTAGGGGCCTCACGGCCCGAGAAGGCAGGCCTAAGTGGACGCAAGTCCAGCCACCTCTTGAGGCCATGGACCCTGCAGGTTCGTGAAGCCGGGACCTGGGGTGACATCTCTCAGTTGGACGAGATGCCACCTCTCCGGGATAAAACCCTTAACGGGCCGGAAAGTGAGCGGACCTCTAGACGACGGGTGGAACGGTTAGCGGGCCTTCGCACGGTTGGTAGTACTTCTATCAGACGTTGCTATTGGAAGAGAGACATGGTAAAAATAACGTACCACATTTGGCCAGTAAGAAGTGCCCACCACCCTTTGAGAAGATTTGCTGGCCGTTTATAGGCCTGTGTATTAAAATATGAAAAAGCTGCTCTCAACCTCTCCCCCAACCTTTTAAAAGAAAACTTTTGTTACTTCTAAACCTTCTAGATGTAAAGAGCTCGCTGAAGTAAAATAAGAATTAGGAAATTACACGTCTTGGAAATGTCCAGGAAATATCTTCTGGAAATGACTTTAAATGGAATTGTTAGACCACCTCTAGAAACGACATCAGGAGTGACACGCCCACGTTTGTTCAGTGGATTAGAGGAAATGGAGAAGGCCATGAGGAAGAAGAGAAGGTGGTTCTGTGCCACACTGGTCATACTTAGAAGACATTACCATATTATAACCATTGTTCTGTGTGTACATTTTATTCCACTACTGTATATATAGTTGACAATAAGAAGTACGTTTTTTGAAATAATCTAGTCTTCTGGGATGTTCTTAAGTGCCTGATACATGTTAAAAGTAGAGGTAGTAAAAGAACATTTTGTAAATCTCCTTTTGTAAAAATTAATATGAAATATATTGGGTTTTTTGTTGTTTTTTTAATGGTCAAACAACCTCTTTGGACAGTACACATTGCACTTGTGCACTGGTTCTGGGGAGGAGGGAGGAAAAGGAAGTGCAAGAAGGCCCTATACCAGTGTGTTTGTAGCCAGCGAGGCAAGATTAACCATTGTCCCTTATATTTGTGTATTTTGTTTTACTTTTCTGTGTATATAGTGTATATAAAGGACAAATGAGTCATAATTTACATCTAGTCTTTCTAGATGTTAAAAGAGGTTGCCAGTGTATGACAAAAGTAGAGTTAGTAGACAAATACATTTTGTGTTAAAATTCCTAGGAAAGATTGTCTTCTGAAAATTTGAACATTATAGCCCAGTGGATTAGTGGAAGAAAGAGAGAAGGGAAGGTTTTAGGCTAGAATGTTCATATTTAGAAGACACTTTCAGAGTATAACTGTTGTTACATGTGTGCAGTTTATTCAAACTGTAACTAATATGCTGTATATATAGTGGACAAACTAAACCCTTATTTGAAACATCTAGTTGGTCTAGATGTTTAGAAGTGTCCAACATATGTTAAAAGTAGAGGTAGTAAAATATCACTTTGTACATATCTTTTTTCTAATGTTCATAGGAAATACTGTCTTTGGGGAATGAGGTTGTTAAACCACCTCTGAGCAGTAGTTAGTTAGTGTCTGTACTTGTTCAATGGTTTGGAAGAGGTGGGAGGTAAGGAACTACAAAAAAA
>NW_006921607.1:12122131-12125456 GCF_000298275.1 Orycteropus afer afer | reverse complement strand
CTTCCTTATCAAGTCAGTGTAGTGTATTCTTGGTTGACAAAATACTCATGGCTTTGGGACTTTGAATTGGCAAATATTCATGATATGTGAAAAAAGCATGAATCCATACTGTGTGACCTCAACAGCCTAAAAATGTATGCTCACTTGTTTATATACATACATAGGATATAGAAGGACAGTCAAATTATAATCATCAAGATTATTTTGGATGCCTTTTGTGTGCTTTGCTTCTTGTTCTTTGCTTTTCAGTTTTCTCTAATGCACATGTTTTAAAAGTTTGAAAAGAAAAAAAAAAATGTTATTTACCTGCATGGAGTCCCCCTTGCTTGTAGAATAAAGTTTGCTTGTTCACACCTCTTCTTGCCTGGACTCTGAGGTATTTTTGAAGTTTAATGTCTTACCATTGCCAATATCTTAGCCCCACTGGGTGCTTTCCTCTTCTTAAGGTAATGCACTTGGTGGCTCTGTACTTTGCTTATGTTACGCCTTCTGCTGGTGGTGACCTTCCCACAATTTCTCACTTAGCAAAAATTATTCAGAGTCCTAATTCTGGTTTCTATACACTCTTGCCTCTAAGAGGCTGACACCCCAGAATTAAAGTGCCAGAACTGACTGTCAGAAGTTTCACCCTTTGCCTTACAGCCACTACTTGTGCCTCATATATAGAATCCATCTGTACTGTAATTGTTACCTGAAAGTCTACTGGATTGAGCTATCAATCTAATCTCTAACCATAGGAAGTAATACAGCTGACATGTAGAGGTGCTTAGGAAGTGTCTGATGAATACAAAATAAATATACCTTCTCAGATTGATTGAAGTATGACATCACTGAGCAGTAAGAGCCTCCCACACTAGAAGTTCCTATGTGGCTAACCAGACCAGGGTGTATAGGTCAGATGTCGCAAACTCACCTCCAAATCATATGCAGGATATTCTCTAGTAGAATACCACAGGGGTTTTTATAGCCAACTTTGAAGTGAGACTTAAGAGCAATTGGTCTCTGAATGCTGTTGGTATAACTTGGGTGGTGGGAACAGATGGAGGAGGCCCTTTCAATTGCCTCTGCAGTCCAGGATCAGGCCTGAGTACCCAACAGCTCAACAGCTTTGCTGTTGATGTCCTTACAAAGATCATAGCGTTAGTGGGTTGAGTTGGGCTCAGAGAGGCAATTATGCCTCAAATCCCTGACCTGAGGAAGGGAGGGACCAGTGTCCACTCAGGTCAATGCACTTGGACAACTAATCCCAGGCTGGGAGCCATCTGCAATCCCCAAATACACTAGAGCTAGAGATAAAAACTGAAGGAGGGCCTCCCCTGCAATTTAAGGTGGAATCACCCATTAAGGCCTTAACTCGGGCCACTCTGTTTCATTTCAATTCTGTAAACAGCTGTTATTTGGAGATTTGAGTTTTGAGGCAGGTCCTAGAGAGGCAGAGGTTCTTCAGATTCCATAAAGAGCTAAGAGACAGCTGTCAAACAGTCCTGGTCCACCAAGGCCCATGGGATTCTTCGACTAGCCCTGAGTGGATAGAAGAGGAAAGTGAGGTCCAGGGAAGGGACAAGCCCTGTTGAGACCATACCTCATAGTTAGCTGTTTTGTCAGGGAAAGAGAATAGGGAGTCAGAAGCCTCAGGTCTAGTCTAAGTTCTGTAACTGGCTGGGGAATGTTGGTCAACTGACTCCCTCTGGGCCTCAATCTCATCAGTAAAATGAGGCATTTGTTCTGGCTGGTTGATGAGATATGTCTCTCCAAATCAGATGCTGGCCCTTTCAAAGCCACAAGTTTCATCAGTAGCAGTGCCAGACCAGAAGTCCGTTAATTCCATACACTACTAAAATGAACCAGGATCCTTAGAGAAACGGCTAATTTCAGGGCTAGAACAATGGAAGTAGAAGATGGTCCTGGGATATTTTGTATCAGAAAGCAAGAAAGTGCTTGAAAAATGATGAGGACACGTCAAAAGGACACAGAAGCCAGCTTAAAGTGGTTTCTACTCGCCAAGTCTGATAATTTGAGCATCAAAACAGAAAAATAGTAATCAAAAGTCAGGCCTCCTCTGACTACCCTTTACAAATTAGTAAACTCCCCACCTCTATTCCCCCCTCACCCTGGTTTTTCATGTCTGTGTTCTTTTACCACAAATCCAGGCAAAGGAGCCCAGGTGATGTTGTGGTTAAAGTACTTGGCTGCTAACTAAAAGGTCAGTGGTTCAAACCCACCTGATACTCTGAGGAAGAAATACATGGAAGTCAGCTTCTGAAAGGATTTCGACCTCTGGAACTCTATGAGGCAGTTCTACTCCATCCTCTAGGGTCATTAGGAATCAAAATGGATTTTTTTTTGTTTTGTTTTTTTAGTTACAATCTGTGGCTAGTGAAGACTGTTGGATATCTGGGTGTAGAAGATTTCTATCATTATACAAAATTCTATTGGATAATGCTGGTATACCAAAATTCCATTTTGGGGTAAAAATAATAAATACAGAGATAGATATAGATAGGTGAATTTTGGAAAGGATATACCAAAAATCAAAAAACAAAACCCACTGCCATCAAGTTGATTTCGTCATAGTGACCCTATAGGAGAGAGTAGAACTGCCCAATAGGGCTTCTAAGGCTGTAAATCTTTACAGAAGCAGACTGTCACATCTTTTTCCCGTGAAGCAGCTGGTAGGTTCAAACCACTGACACTTTGGTTAGCAGTCAAGCATTTTAACAAGTGCACCACTACGGTTCCTTCAGAAAGGATATATACCAAATTGCTAGATTATCTCTGAGGATAAGATTAGATGGGTGAGGTAGCAGAAAATGTTTCAAATTGAGATTTGGGAGATTAAAATATTTTTTAGAATTTTTCAAATATTTGCATCTCTCTATATAATACCAGTGAAACACCTTCTGACATATTACTGGAAAACTTTATGAAGAGCAGTGAAACACTGTCTGATACAGTGCTGGAAGATGAGCCCCTCAAATTGGAAGGCACTCAAAGCACAACTGGGCAAGAGCTGCCTCCTCAAAGTAGAGTCAACCTTAATGATGTAGATGGAGTAAAGCTTTCAGGACCTTCATTTGCTGATGGGGCAAATCTCAACATGAGAAGAAATAACTGCAAACATTCACTAATAATCAAAATATGGAATGTATAAAGTATGAATCTAGGAAAATTAGAAGTTGTCAAAAATGAAATGGAACACATAAAGATGGATATCCTAGGCATTAGTGAGCTGAAAATGACTGGTATTGGCTATGTTGAATCTGACAACCATACAGTCTACTTTGCCAGGAATGACATATTGAAGAGGAATGGTGTCACATTCATT
>NW_006921607.1:12119447-12121099 GCF_000298275.1 Orycteropus afer afer | reverse complement strand
GAAACCAATTGACAGAGAGACAGAAGATAATCCTGGAGCCTTGAGCTTTGAAAGGAAGTATACAGAAGTGGATCAGGCACCAATTAGTGGAAAAACCTGAATGAAAACAGTCTTCATACTCGTATGAAGATGGTCAGAGAAGTGGACTGTCAGCTACTCTGACAGGACCAACAACCTGAATATTTCCAAGTAGTGATGGGACCTGAGAATTGACCTAAAGATCAGCCCTGGTTGCCAAGGGCTACAGGGATGACTGGCTGGTGGCCTATGACTAGGAAGGGAAACAGCAAGGAGGGAGACAACCTGAGCTGTGGACTTTCGGCTGTCTGGAGGATGCAGCCATTTTGATTGTTTACAAGCGGTGGCCATTTTGGATACTTAAAGTGACCAAGGGTGCAGCCATTTTGAATCGTTACAAGTGGTGGCCATTTTGGATATTTAAGTGACCAGGGGCACAGCCATTTAGAATCTTTACAAGTGGTGGCCATTTTGGATTTTAAAGTGACAGCACTCTCATTTGGATTCTAGGGACCTAAGAATAGGCTCTGTTTGCCAAGGACAGCAGAGACATAAGGGAGGCTGACAATGGGAAAGGAGACTAGTGGTGAATGCATAAGTGCTGCCAACTAGCGAATAGAGGAGCACAACACAGTACCCTGCTTACGTAAATAATATACAAAGAAAACAAAAATCATGGGCAAGTCACTGCAACATACAATTACCAATTAAATATAAACACAAAAATGTCACAATGCCTTGGAGACAACAGAGCATCACAGTGCACACAAAGAAGATAAAGCAGGAGAAACAAGGGACTAGGATACAGACCCAAAAAACATCCCAGAGGAAGACGCGGCATTGGAACTCCCTGAAAAGGAATTCAAAAGAATTATATCTAGGTATCTTCAATGAATTGAGAGACAGATCAAGGAAAACACTGATAAAATTGAGGAAGACACAGAGGAACTGCTAGAACAGTTTCAAAAGACAATACAAGAAGAAAATGACAAAGTAAATAAAAAATTAGAAATGATACAAAATCTACACATAGAAATGCAGAAGATTAATACCAAATTTTTAGAAATAGATAAGACATTGAATGGACAAAGGAGTAGAATTGAATCAATGGAAGACAAAATTAATGAGATTGAAGGCAAATACCTCAATATTTCTTTAGAAAGTGATCAATCAGAAAAAAGATCAAAACAAAATGAAGAAAACCTTTTCATGTGGAATTTCATCAAAAGGAATAACGTATGTGTAACCAGAATTCCAGAACAGGAAGAGACAAATAAAACCACAGAGAAAATTGTCGAAGATTTGTTGGAAGAGAATTTTCTTAGTATGATGAAAGATGAGAATTTACCCATTCAAGAAGTCAACTTACCCCAAATAGGATAGACCCAACAAGAAAATCACCAAGACATACCATCATCAAACTCACCAAAACCAAAGACAAAAAAAAAGAATCCTGAAAGCAACTCAGGAAAAATGAAAGTTACCTACAAGGGGCAACTGATAAGACTAAGCTTGGATTTCTCAGCAAAAACCATGCAGGCGAGAAGACAATGGGATGGTATATATAAAACCCTGAAAGAGAAAAATTTCCAACCAAGAATTATGTACCCAGCAAAATTGTCCCTCAAATATGA
>NW_006921607.1:12116693-12117862 GCF_000298275.1 Orycteropus afer afer | reverse complement strand
AAAAAGGGCATTAAAAAGACAGGAAAGGAAGAAAAGACCAAAACGGATGTCAGAAGAGAGTCTGAAACTTGCTCTTGAATGGAGAGTAGCTAAAGCTAATGGAAGAAATGATGAAAGAACTGAAGAGAAGATTTCAAAGAGCAACTCAAGAAGGCAAAGAAAAGTATAATAAGGAAATGTGCAAAGACGTAGAATAATAAACCAAAAAGGAAGAACACACTTGACATTTTTCAAGTTGAAAGAGTAGAATAAAAAATTCAAGCTTTGAATTACAATATTGAGGGATTCTATGGTCAAAATACAGAATCATGCAGGAAGCATCAAAAGAAGATGGAAGGAATATACAGAGCCATTGAAAGGAATATACAGAGCCACTGTACAAAAAAGAATAGGTCAGTGTTCAACCATTTCAGGAGGTAGCATATGATCAAGAACCAATGGTACTGAAGGAAGAAGTCCAAGCTGCAGTGAAGTAATTGGCAAAAAACAAGTCCCCAGCAGGCATAGGAGTTGAACATTTACCTGAGGTAAATACACATCTTGGAGAGAACAATCATGGGAGAAAGAAGGGTTGTTTATGCACAGGAAGACATCTCAGGGGGTAGGGGTGCATGGAGAGATGGACACAGGGAAGAGATGACTGTCGGGAGGAAGTGGGAGGGGAGCTGTTGCACTGCGGTGAATTGTGATCAATGTCATGAGACAAAGTGTATGTGAACTGCTGTATGGAAAGTGAATTTGCTCTGTAAATCTTTACCCAAATCACAATTTTTTAAAAAAAACAAGTCCCCAGGAATTGATGGAATACCCATTGAGATGTCTCAACAAATAGATGCAGTGCTGGAGGCCAAGAAATTTGGAAGACAGCTACCTGGCCAACCTTCTGGAAGAGAACCATATTTGTGCCCATTCCAAAGAAAGGTGATCCAAGGTAACAATCAGGAGGAAGTGGGAGGGGAGCTGTTGCATTGTGGTAAATTGTGGTCAATGTCATGAAACAAAAGTGTATGTGAACTGCTGTATGAAAAGTGAATTTGCTCTGTAAATTTTCACCCAAATCACAATTAAAAAAAAAAAAAAGAAAGAAAGGTGATCCAGCACAATAATGTGGAAATTATCAAACAATATCATTAATATCACACACAAGTAAAATTTTGCTGAAGATCATT
>NW_006921607.1:12114480-12115613 GCF_000298275.1 Orycteropus afer afer | reverse complement strand
ACAATGAATAAGGAAGACCAAAGGAGAGGTGATATCTTTGAATTGTGGTGTTGGTGACGAATACTGAAAATACCATGGAGTGCCAGAAGAATGAACCAATCTATCCTGGAAGAAGTATGCCAGAATGCTTCTTAGAAACAAGAATGGCCAGATTTTGTCTCACCTACTTTGTTCATATTGTCAGAAGGGACTGGTCTCTAGAGATGGATATCATACTTGGTAAAGTGGAAGGTCACAGATAAAGGGTAAGGTTCTCAATGAGACAGAATGACACAGTGGCTGCAGCAAGCATAGCAAGGGTTGTGAGAACAGTGCAGGACTGGACAGTGTTTTGTTCTTTTGTACAGAGGGTCCCTATGAGTCAGAGAAGACTCAATGGCACCTAACTACAACAAGAGATCTATATACCTACCAAGCAATCTATATTTTTAAAAGCATGTTTAGGAACTACCTGATGTTGTCAGTGAAGTTTTGAATGACCTTCCCTGTGATAAAAATCTATAGAAGAGGAACTTAAATTTTATGGTTCTACCAATAACACTTGAAGAGGCAAACAGCTCATATGCTGCCACCTGCTTCACCAACCTAAGGCAGGATCTTGCTCTTACCTAACATAACTCAAGAGTCCCCATCAAACAAATGGTCTCTAACTTCAGTAGGAAAGGCTGCTATTAAACTCTAGGAAGAACTTCTTGACAGTATCAATTTGTAACGCTAAAGCCAAGGAATAATAGAAGGCTGAAAATGTTGAAAAAAAGCAGCACAGGTTTCAATTCTGGCTTTTCGACTAAACAAGCAGTGTGACAGAGGACAAGTTACTTTACACTCAGAGCTCAAACTCTCATTTTTAAAATGAGGATAATATCAACCTTGTATGAGTGTTATGAAGTGCCAAGTGTTCTGTTCTTCTAAGAGCTTGATATGTAATAAGTCACTTCATCCTTAAATTCCATTTCTTCAAATTGTCTAAAAACACTCCTATGATATCCACTCCCAAATGTGCTTTTTCTGTAGCCTTTCCAATCTCAGGAGATGGCTACGCCATCCTTCCATTTGCTCAAATCAAAATCTTTGGAGTCAACCTTGGCATCTCTCCCTCATTCCTCACATTCGGTCCATCAGCAAATCCTCTC
>NW_006921607.1:12101232-12107103 GCF_000298275.1 Orycteropus afer afer | reverse complement strand
TAATAAAGAATAATAGTAAAAAGGACAAAATTAATAAGAATAACAGTAGTTTTAAAGCAGACAAAAACAAACAAACTAAAAAACAGAAAACAGAAAAAAAAAAAAATCAGGGCAGGGCAGAGCAGGGCACCCAGTCTCCATCTGAGCATGCAGATTGGGGTGGAATTCCTGCCGGCCTAGAAGATGGGTGTAAGTGAGGGATGGTTGCACCTCTGTTCACCAAGAGGGTGTTGGGTATAAGAGTAACAAGGGGAATGTCGCACCTTTCTAGTCGTCCAGGTCCAGAATGTCCTTGAGGTTCCTGGCAAGTTGAGCCTGTTCTTATGTCCCTGGAATCTAGGAGAACACTATCACTTTAAATATCCAAAATGGTCAAACCGCTTGAAAACATTCAAAATGGCTGTGTACTCCGGACAGGCAAAAGTCCACAGCTCAGCCCGCCTTCCTCTTTGCTGCTTCCTCTTTTATTCACCAGCCACCAGACAAGTCTTCCGTGCAGTCCCTGGCTAGCAGGGCTGATTTTGAGGTTAATTCTTAGATCCTACCACCACTCGGCAATATTCAAGCTGTCTGTGCCGTCAGGATCACTGCCAGACCGCAGTTCTGTATGTCTCCTTTTTTGTGTTTTCAGGCAAATTCTTCTGCTAGGTGAAGTTTAGTCCACTTCTATATCCTTCCCTTCAAGGCTCAGGGGTCCAGAATTATCTTCTGTATCTGTGTTAATTGGTTCCCCTTTTCTTTGTTGAAGAGGGTCTGTGCAGTCTTTCTGCCTATTCTGCCATCTTACTGGAACTCCCACACTAGCTTTCTCACTGAGCATGATATTTGAACATTCTTCCCCCAGATATCAGCACGGCTGATTCCCTCACTTTCTTACTCACCAATGCTAGATTCTTGGAGGCCTTCTCTTCCCTTAACAAATTAGTAAACTCTATCCACGTCCATCCCCTTACCCTGGTTTTTCTTGTTTACTTGTTTCTTGTCTGTGTTCTTTTGCCACCAATCCAAAATGAAAGCTCTTTGAAGCCAAGGACTTTGCTTGGTTCAGTGCTGTGTCTCCAGACCTGGACTAGCTCCCTCTCCCCAGAGCATCTCTCCTGGTGGAAATGTGCTGGCTGCATATATCCAGATTTTAGATTCAGTGCTGCCAGCTCCTATGAGACTCCCTATTTGATAGAGATGCTCAGGAACCTGAAGGGATGCAAGAGAGGGACAGAAGACAACTACTGGTGTAAAGGGAGGAGGCGATGGGGAACCCACAAGCTTTAGGGTTCTTCTCTTAAAGAGGAAGAGGAGCTAGTAATCATCAAAGCTGATAATGGAGCAATGTGCAAATGCAGAATTATTCAATGGTGAAAAGTTTTTACAGGTGCAACTCCCCCAGCTACTTTGATGTTAAACTGAGAAATTCCCATGCTCAAAACCCAATGCCATCAAGTTGACTCTGACTCACAGTGACCCTACAGGAGAGAATAGAACTGCTCCGCAGGGTTTCCAAGGCTGTAAATCTTTACAGAACCAGACTGCCTCATCTTTGTTCTGTGGAGTGGCTGGTGGGTTCGAACCTCTGACCTTTTAGTTAGCAGCCAAATGCCGCACCTCCAGAGCTTCTCATCCCATGCTTAGGACCCTTCGATTTCATGTCTGTGAGCAGAGCTGCCCTCCCTATTGGTCTGCAGGGCTCATGGCCCTACTACAGTGAAACCTACGAGAGCCAGAACTCAATGGGACTGCCTTGTTTTTCTGGGTCCTGCAAATTTTCTGCCTTTGACAAGTTGCAGTCTTACTACTTATCTTAGTTATCTAGTGCTGCTATAACAGAAATACCACAAATGGGTGACTTTAACAAAAAAATTTATTTTCTCACAGTTTAGGAGGCTAGAAGTCTGAATGCAGAGTGTCTGCTCCAGGGAGAGACTTTCTCTCTCTGTTGACTCTGGGAGAAGGTCCTTGTCTCTTCAGCTTCTGCTTTCTGGTTCCTTGGAGATCTCCCTATGTTTTGGCACCTATCTTACCCCATCTCTACTTCTCTCACTTGTTTTAATCTCTTTTATACTTCAAAAGAGATTGACTCAAGATATACCCTACACTAATCCTGCCTCATCAACAAAGACAACCTATTCCCAAGTGGGATGATAACCACAGGCATAGAGGTTAGTATTTATGACACATATTTTGGCTGGACACAATTCAATCCATAACACCACTCTTCTATTGCTCTCTACTAATGGAAAATATTTTGAGTTTTCCTTCTCGGACAGGTTTCCACCTTCCACGGGTTCTGGCTGCTGGTTTTACTCTATCTGCACCATTTTGTCCCTAGGTGCTCTCTCTTCCCACTCCTTGCATCTGGTCTCTAAGAGTCAAACTCTGAATTAGGTGCTTAATTTAACCTTCATGCCTTTAGGCAAATGATACTTTGATTATCCCCATATTACAGTTAAGGAAACGGAGATAAAGAGCAGTCACTTACTAAAGTCACACAGCTGGTCTGGGGCAAAGCGGCAAAGCCCCTGCTCTTCACCACTACCCTAGGCTCTGTGAAGTCAGTAAAACTCACACAAAAGGACAGGAGAGGGGCTAGCTTCCTTGGGAGGAGGCTTCCAGAAGACTGATAAGCAATTCCTCTCCATCACCACCCTACACAAACCATAAGCTGTAAAGTTAGGACAGGAAGAAGGATTTCCCAACAGTAACTACTTAAGATAAAAATCTGCTCTCAGGGAAGGATATGGTCTGTTTCTAACCATTGAAATCTTGTTAGGGCTTAAAGGTCATGAGTCCACCACCTCCCTCCATGTAATAAGCCTTCAACAAGGGAGCAAGGCTGGAACCACCGCTCTAGTTACCAATGTGGTACCAGATGGCACATGAACCCGGGGGTGCTGCAGAGTATGGAGAGGCAGACACCTAATTTAAGGCACCCTCAGAGAAGCAAGGGGCACAGTAGATTGGGTAGGAGGCAAATATAAAAGAAGGATGCAAAGATAAACTTACCCAGCATCTAAGGTGAGAAAAACTTTGTTACTCTCCTAAGGAACTGAGCAGATTCCTCCTCTTCAATAATGATACGTTTCTCTTTTCCTTGACCATCAGGGATCTCAGAGCCAGGTTTTATAATCACCGTGGCTAATGCTTATGCATGCTGATGTCCCCCATTTTCTTCTTGGTCTTCATTGTCTAATTGCTAATGAAATACCATGTTTCCTTTTACACTCTGGATATATCAGAGAGCTTACCACCAAATTTTAAAATCAATTATCACCTAATGATAAAAGTCAATTAGAGTTACTACTTATGCATATCCATATTGTTGTTGTTTGCCGTCGAGTTGGCCCCGACTCATAGCGACCCCTCCTTGGGTTTCTGAGGCGGTATCACTATGGAAGTAGGATTGCTCAACCTTCCTTCCGAGGAGTGGCTGGTGGGTTTGAACCGCCAGCCTTCTGGTTAGCAGTCAAGTGCCTTAGGCATTATGCTACCAGAGCTCCCGCTGTAACTTTTAGTCTTTTTTATTTTGAAATAATTTCCCACTTAAAATGGCAAGAATGATTCAAAGAACTCCTGAATACTCTTCACCCAGATTCACTCATTGTTATCATGCACAGTATTGTAGTACCCTGCTACATTTTATCATTTTGCTATATTGACTTTGCCATTCCTTTTCTACATCTACATATTATATTTTTCTAAGTCATTTGAAAGTAAGTTGAAGACATCATTTCCCTTACCTGCCAAGTACTTCACTGTGTATTTCCTGAGAACAAAGAGACTGCCTTACATAAACACAGTACAATGATCAACATCAGGACATTTAACAGTAAGACAATGACATTATCTCAGCCACAGTTCATTTTCAAATTTCACCAAGGGTATCAATAATCCATTTACTTTTTGATCTTGATTTTCTGTTAGTGATAAGAAGGCTTTAGAAGTAGAAAAGAAGAGTGAAACAAGACAGGGTCTGTCACCCTGCATAGCTCTAGAGGTGGGATAAGGCCTGAGGAACCCCTGATAGATTCCCTACATTTCACTGGTAACAGTAGTGGCGCTCCAGAAAGGGAAGAAGCCTGGCTGAAAACCACACAGCACATACCTTCCCACCCTGCCCCCAGATCTCACAAGTGTCTGTCCCCAGGGCTGAAGCCCTCAGCCTTGCAGCAGCCAGTTGGGGGAGTTGTCAGCTGCAATGCTGCTTCTTGTATTTCCTAAGGGAACCAACCATCTACAAACTCTTACTCTAAACCTCATTGAGTGTTCTGAACTAGTGGTAACGAATTCTACAACTCAGCACATTTGTAGTTAGGTCCCTTAAGTCCCCAAATAGCAGAATGACCTCTAGATGTACTATCCTAAAAGTGCTGCCCTATGACATAGCCCTTCAGAGTAGTGAAGTGACCCAATTTACTTCTCAGACTTTGCATAACAGGAAGGTAAGATTTTCCCCATAGTTATATGAAAGGAACAGAGGTCTTAAAGAATGCTTTTGCTTCTAACCCCAGGATGGGTTCTTAAACACTTTCCATAACAAATTCTGGCAATATCTCCTGTGTTTATTTTTCTAGTGGGTTATCTCATTTCTGGGTTATTGCTAAGGGCTATCTATCTCTTCAGCTCCAGTGGCCTGAGTGTGCCTCTCTCCAAAATATGATTGTGCTTATTTACATATGGAAAATCATTCCAGAGGGCAATTATGTTCTCTCCAGCAGTCTCAGGGTGTGTGTACAGATGAGTAACAGTGGTGTACTGCAATGCTGATTAACTAGGAGAGTGCTAGGGTGTGGTGAAAGCACATGGATTTCCTGGAGCAACCACTTGGTGATCCAGTGAGCTCAGTTAGACAAGGCCCTGCCTCTCTGCCCCTCATGCTCCTCCTCTGTCAAATGGGAATAATGCCATCTAGTGGCCAGGGAATATTTTCAGGATAAGTGATAGTCTCTGTATTGTACCTGGCACACACTGGACATTTACTACACAAACCTAGGCCTTTCTCTCTTGTTCCTTTCACACAGCAAATCAATAGGGCTACCTGGACCCTTGGGTCTGTGCCCAGGTGGCCATAAGGTCATTTGTAGCACTGAAAACATAGTTTGTTGCTAATGCTTGTGCCTAGGGGTGTCATGGAGGAGCTCTGGTAGCGTAGTGCCTAAGGCACTTGACTGCTAACCAGAAAGCTGGCAGTTCGAACCCACCACTCCTTGGAAGGAAGGTTGGACAATCTACTTCCGTAGCGATACTGCCTTCGAAACCCAAGGAGGGGTTGCTATGAGTCGGGTCCGACTCTATAGCACATAACAACAACAACAAGGGGTGTCATACTTGCTTCTTCTGAGTAACTTTCTCCTCTGCCTGATTCTGAAAAAGCCTGTTTCTGTTGCATGCTCTGTGTTGCACAGTGCAGGAGGTAGGTGGGGAGGAGGCGGTGACCTTGAGAAGCACTGCTTTTCTTGAAGCTCACTACCTGGAAGTCAAGCTCGGCTTCCACACACTTGCAAGCCCACAAGCCCTCCTCGCATTGTCCTTTCCATTCTTCCTTCAAACAGCATCCCAACCCCACAATTCATGTTGACCCTTTAGTGACCCACCTCTGCTCTCTCTCTCCAAGGTTGGCTTCAAATTTTACATTAACCACATTTCACTTGGTGAAGAGGGCGGGGGTTGGGGGAGTTGTCAGCCAGGCCTCTCCCACCTTAAAACTCTCAACAATGGCCTTTTTCACTGACTGTGAGAGCTCAGCCTTCCAAAGCCTCCATTTCTTACTCCATTGAAAAGGGAAGACAAACCCAAGAGATTCAGCAAGTAAACTACTAGAACTAATTAAGAGATTTAGCATAGTGAAGCATACAAGATCAACATACAAAAATCAGTTGA
>NW_006921607.1:12081637-12096567 GCF_000298275.1 Orycteropus afer afer | reverse complement strand
CAAGTGTTAAGAGAGGCAGTGGCCCCCCACTGCTGTCTCCAAACACCTCTCTGGATCCACAGTTCAGTCCTCCAGGCCCCCCACTCCAAGCCTCACAACTCCCATGTTGGTCATTCAGTAAACATGGTGGCAAATCCAATGTTCTTTATTGGTTCTAGACAAGGATCCCTGCATTCTTATACTGAGGCAGGAGTTCTTGGATTTTGGGCCGGGGTGCTGTGATACGCTGGACAATCCTCAATGGGGGGAGGTATTTTTGGGGTGCCATAAAAATGGGGTAGTTAGGTTTAGTGTTCTTGCCAAGGGTAGACAAATTCAGGGTCACAGACTTAAGATAGTTGCGCTCTCTCTTCTTGGGTTGTTTAGGGATGAATGGCGGACATTGGCGAGGCTCCACCAGCAGCTGCATTAGGTCACTCCGAAAGATGTTCCAGCTGTTCTCCTGGAGGAAACACTGGCACAGTTCTTCATCACTGAAGGGCAGACACAGATGCTGAGTTTCCCACATTAATTCCTCTCAGTTCCCCGCCCCTCCAACCTGGCCTCCTGCCACTCTTTCTAATCCCTAAAGACCCTGTGCTCTGTTTCACCTCGGTGCCTTTTCCACAACTCATCTCTTTGCCTCCTTTACCATTCCAGAAATATCTTCCTTTAGACCTGCACTATCCCATGTAATAGGCACAAGCTACGTGTGGCTACTGACTACCTGAAATGTAGCCAACATAGATTGGAGATGTGCTGTGAGTGTAAAATACATACCAGGTTTCAAAGACGTAGAGCTAAAAAAGAATGTCAACTATCTCAATATTTTATATGGATTACATGTTGAGATGATAATATTTTGCACATATTAAATATAGTATTCAAATTAATTTCACCTCTTTCTTTTTTTACATCTTATAATGTGGCTTCAGAAGATTTAAAACTACATATGTGATCATTAGTCATCAAAAAAAAAAAAAACTCACTGCCATCGAGTTGGATCCAACTCATAGTGACCCCTCCTTGGGTCATCAGTGAATGCAAATTAAAACCACAATGAGATACCACTTCACACCCACTATGATTATAATTTAAAAATAACAAGAGCTGTTGAGGATGTAGAAAAATCGGAATTGCATTGCTGGTGGGAATGTTAACACGGGACAGCCTCTATAGAGAATAGTCTAAATTACTTAAAAGGTTAAACATAGAGTTAACATATGACCCATTAATTCCACTCCCACGTATACACCCTGAAGTATTGAAAACATGTATTTACACAACAACTTGTTTAAGAATGTTCTTGGCAGTATTTTTATAACAGTCCCCAAATGGAAATAACCCAAATATCCATTAACTGATGAATGGATAAATAAAATGCAGTATATACATACAACAGAATATTTTTGGCAATAAAAAGAAATGGGGGTTTGATGGTAGCATAGTGGCTAAGACACTTGCCTGCTAACCAGACGGGTGGCGGTTCAAACCCACCAGCCACTCCTCGGAAGGAAGGTTGGGCAATCCTACTTCCGTAGTGATACTGCCTCGGAAACCCAAGGAGGGGTCGCTATGAGTCGGGGCCGACTCGACGGCACATAACAATAACAACAACAACAACAACATGCATGTACCTTGAAAACATTATGCTAACAAGCCTGACCCAAAAGATCAAATATTATATTATTCCATTTATATGAACTGTACAGAATAGGAAAATCTACTGAGAAAGAAAGCAGATTGATGGTTGTCTAGGGCTGGAGGAGGAAGACTGAGGGAGAAAGGAGAGTAGCAGCTAAAGGGTTTCTTTTTGGGGTGATGAAAATATTCTAGAATTGATTGTGGTGATAGTTGTACAACTCTGTGAATATATTAAAAACTATTGAATTGTATGCTTTAAATAGGTGGATTATATTTCAATAAAGTAGATATTTTTAAATTACACATGTGGCTTGCATTATATTTCTAGTGGACAAAGACACCGCAGGGCCTTGCTATGCAAAATGTGAACAGGAGACCTGGGAGCTTGTTAGCAGTGCAGGATTGCAAGCCCCACCCAGACTTGCTGAATCAGAATCCGCAGTTTAATAAGAGTCCAAGGTGATATACATTATAGATGAGCATCAGAATCATCTGGGTCCTAGATAAATACAGAGATCCCAGGACTCCTTTCAGGCTTCCTGGGTCAAAATCTAGTCACAAGGCCCAGGAGTTTAATTTTATTAAGTGTCCTGGTGGTTCATTCATTCTCTCATTAAACAAAGATTTACTGGCACCTGCCATGTACCTTGAGCTGGGAAGACAGTGTGAACAACACAGACATGGTCCCTTAGGGCATCTGCAGGTAGCCAGCACCAGTCTGGGTACTGTGTTTGGGAATCATGAACAGGCAACTCCCAATTGTCCTTTATGAATTAGCTCATATAATAAATTTCTGAGAATCTTTTACTAGAATCTCACAGGGCCATTTCTTCCTTAAGACTACCTCAGGCTTTAAGCACTTTATTCTTATCAACTCATTTAATTTTTAAAAGCACCCTATTTTACAAACATGGAAACTGGGTTTCAAAAAGCCTAAGAAACTCACCAAAACTTAAGAGGGGGCAAACATGTGATTACAGATTCTTAGGGGATGGTGTATTTGTTTAGACCCACAAAGTTAAGATGGGCAAGATGCCCTGTCACCTCCTGATTTGATGGCATCTTGATTTCCTGTCGACTTTTTCACTAACAGAAGTCACTTTTCCAGAGACTCAGCTTTTTTTTCAGGGATTTCATTTCCAACACCTTGCCTCGTCTGAGCTGAGTTTTATCTGTCCCTGTAGCTTTCAAACTTTAGTCCATTATGCACATTACCTCCAACCCCAGAGCAATACGAACATCAGATCACACTTTGTGCTCTCATTTTTAGGATCCTCTTCATTTTTGGTCCTTGGGGGAATGCCCTTAGTTTCTTGTGAACTCAGTTGTTCATTAAGTTTTATATAGTATTTCCTGTGTTTTGTAGGGGGTGAGTTTTTTGGTTGTCTAGTCCATAGTATTCACAGGACAGGTGTCTGCCACTGTTGTGTGAGTTTTGGGATGTAATTTCTCCTTTTCTGGACCTCAGAGTACACATTTAAAATATGATGGATTTGAGTTAGATGATGGATACGTTTTCTGCTTACATTAGCAGTCTAGAAAAACCATGAGTTCAACGATTAATGAATACGACAGAATTCCATCTGTTAGCAATATATATGATTGCAGCAAAGTGCTGACTGAGCAGAATGGATGCCAAGTACCCAAACATCTGCCACTCTCATATCTATGTCAACATTTTCTGAATTCCAATTCAATAAATATTAACTGATACTCACCATGTGCCAGCTATTATGCAAGGTATAAGTCTCCAAATTCCTTTTGTAAATAGGTGGGTCTAAATAGCTATTTTTCTGTATTGGTAGTACTCAGGAATCAGAGAATCAAAGAAGTGTGTCATCTTTGAACTGGAAGGAAGCTCCAGTTATTTTCAACTTTTCTCACAAAACTGCTCCAATCTTGGCCATATCCCCATTCCATTTATTCTTTAATCTATTAATGATTTTTCTTTAAATCTGTTCATTGCATAGATACTTATTTTAGCTTTGTCCTAAACAACAAGATCTAGCAAGTCATGAATTTAGGAAACTAGTCAAGAATAAATATATAACTGTTAACACTAAAAATGTGAATTGCATACTACCTACAATCATCTTGCAAACGTTTCATACTTTGGGAAGCATTGATTTAGTCTGATGTCCTTGTTTTACATATTGGAGCTAAAGCCCAGAGAAGAGAAATGATTTGTCCAAGATCACGCAGATCTCACGTCAAATTCTTGTCTGTGCTTATTGGACATCGCTACAATAACCTGCAGATCTGCTTGCCTTTACACATCCTCTTTCTCTACCACTGGAATAACTCACTTCCTACACCTTCTGGAAGAATCATGTCTGATTATAAGAACAGAAAAAAGGGAGGAAGCAAAACTGTGCAATCAGTATGATCTCCATTATGAAAGCTATATATGCATGAATGATACTGTTGTAGTTAAATTTGTGTGTCAATTTGGCTGGACCTGGTTGAGTGGCTGGACAGCTGGACATAGTTATTCCCCATGGTGAGATCAGTAATTAACTCCATGGTGGAAACTACAGGAGCAGCTGAGTAGCTGCTTTAGGGATGTGGACTGCTTCCAGTATATAAGAAGCAACTTTAAGGAAGATCTCCAGCTGATGATACTCTTGAACCCTGCATGTAGCTGGGTTGTTGTTCAGCAGCCTGCCATGTTACCCTGCCAATCTCGGGACTTTTAAAGAAGTTGAATTAATGGTCTGCCATGTGGTTTGGTAATATTATAACTGTGCCTTTTCACTTGTTGACCTTGGGTTTGTCAGCCTCAGCAGCTAGCAGCTGCCTGAGTGAAGAGATGCCTCTAGCTTCAGTGGGCCAGGAGCAAGAGGCAGAGCTGAAGTCCAAGGTCGAGGGGCTTTCACCCAGCCCCCAGAGCCTGGCACCTGGAACTTGCACTTCTAACTTCCAAAACTGTAAGAGAATAAACTGCTGTTTGTTAAAGCCATCCCATTTGTGGTATATTCCTGTCAGAGTGGCACTAGGTAATCAAAACAGATACACACATATTTGGTACATACTCAGAGAAAAAACAGTACTAAAAGGAAATAAACAAAATGCTAACTGAGATTGCTGAAGGATTGCAAATGATTTGGGCTTTCACCTTTTTTACTGTTGGGCATTTTCCAGTTTCCGCAATGAGTTGCCCCATCATTTGTTCATTCATTCAACATTTATTGAGCAACTACCATGTGACAGATGCTATACAGGGTGCTAGAAATGAGAGGCATATAAAGCACAATCCCTGACCTTCATGAAACAATTACCAAATATGGCGAAAGAGCTACAGAAACAGATAACTATAGAACAATGGGGTAAGAAATGCTCCTTAGAAGCGAGATTGGTGAGACTCTGGCTCATTTACTTTGGGCGCAGTAGGAAAGACTGTTGCTAGAAAAGGACATCATATTTGGTAAAGCAGAGAGTCAACAAAAATGAGACGGATTGATACAATAGCCTAACAGTGGACCCACACATGTCAATGATGATGAAGATGATGATGCAGGACTGGGCAACGTGTTGTTCTATTACAGGATTGCCATGAGTCAAATCCAACTTGATGGCAACTAACAAGGACAAACGGTCAATGACAGAACTGTATAGAGTATTATAAAACCAAACCCAAACCCACTGCCATTGAGTCGATTCCAACTCATGAAGACCCTACTGGATTTCCAAGGAGGTAAATCTTTACAGAAGTAGATTGTCCAGTCTTCCTTCCATGGAGTGGCTGGTGGGTTTGAACCACCAACCTTCTTGTTAGCAGTCAGATGCCTTAGGCACTGTGCTACCAGAGCTCCTATATAGAGTATTATGAGTGTGCAGAAAAGGGGTATTTGTATCAGTCTGGTCAGACCGAGAGGGTTTTCCAGAGGAGATGAACCTTAAAGAACGGTTAGCAGTTAACCAGAAGAAAAGGGGCAGGGTTGAGGGATGACATTCAAGGCAGTATTGACAGAGGCAAAGTACTGCAGGGTCCAGGAGGCAATGTGCATGGGATACTAGACTGGGTTAGAGGTGGCAGGAGGTATTGCAGGGGGCCAGATTAAGAAGGGCCTGTTATGTGTCAATGAGTTTAAACTTTATCCTGTAAACCATGAGATACCACTGAAAGGTTGTAAGCTGGAGTTTAACATTGTCAGATTTGGGTTTTAGCAAATTCACAATGCACAGAAAGGATCTAAAAGGGAGGAGACTGCAGCAGGGGGACCATTGGTAAGGCTGTTACAAGAGTCTAGACTGTGGGTCCCAAACCAGGGGGTTGGAGACATGACACCTTGGAGGCTGTATAATTTCCACTGGGTGTGGAAAGAAACTAGGAGGATTTCATTTATATTTACCTTTGCTTTGTTTTTTAAAAATAATCTATTTTTGTATGTTTTATAAGGAGCTCTGGTGTCATTGTGGTTAAAGCATTCAGCTGCTAACCAAAAGGTCAGTGGTTCAAACTCACCAGCTGCGTCACAGGAGAAAGATGAGGCAGTCTGCTTCTGTAAAGATATACAGCTTTGGAAACCTTATGGGGCAGTTCTGTCTTAAAGGGTCATTAAGAGCTGGAATCAACTCAATGGCAGTGGGTTTTTTTGAGTTTTTTAAATATATATATGTTTGGCACATAACAACAACAACAACAACATATGTTTATATACATACATACAAAAGGGATAAATACTCAAAGACTTATTAGTAATAGTATAAGATTAAACAGTTTTGAGATCACTGGTTTGTGCACTAAATTAATTTTTACATAAAAAAATAAAGTTACTAATTGAAAAATAGGCAGAGGACATAAAGAGACTTATCACCAAAGACATTCAGGCAGCCAACAAACACATGAAAAAATGCTCATGATCATTAGCCATTAAACCAAAAAACTAAACTCAGTGCCAAGTCGGATCAAGTTGGATCCAACTCATAGCGACCACTCCTTGGATTTCTGAGGCAGTATCACTACGGAAATAGATTGCCCCATCTTCCTTCCGAGGAGTGGCTGGTGAGTTTGAACCGCCAGCCTTCTGGTTAGCAGTCAAATGCCTTAGGTGCAAATCAAAATAACAATGAGATATCATCTCACTCCAGCACTAATAGCAAAGTTCAACAAAACAGAAAACAATAAATGCTGATGAAAGTATAGAAAGACTGGAACCCTCATATATAGCTGGTGGGATGTAAAATTGGGCAACCACTGTGAAAAATGGTATGGCACTTCCTTAAAAAGCTGGAAATAGAAATACCATATGACCCAGCAATCCTACTGCTAGGTATATATACTAGAGAAATAAGAACTGTGATACAAATATATATATGCACACCTATATTCATACAGCACTATTCATAATAGCAAAAATATGGACACAACCTAAATGCCTATCAATGGATGAATGGATCAATATACACAATGGAATACTACACAACATTAAAGAACAATGGTTAATCATAACATGGATGAACTCAGAGGACATTATGCTGGGTGAAATTGTTATTGTTGTTGTTATGTGCCATTGAGTTGGACTCGACTCACAGCGACCCCTCCTTGGGTTTCTGAGGCAGTATCACTATGGAAGTAGATTGCCTAACTTTCCTTCTGAGGAGTGGCTGGTAGGTTTGAATCACCAGCCTTCTGGTTAGCAGTCAGGTGCCTTTGGCACTATGCTACCAGAGCTGCCTGGGTGAAATCAGTCAATCACAAAAGGACAAATACTATATGAAATCACAACTATAAAAAGTCAAGGAAAGGGTTTCACACAGAAAGAAATATTCTTTGGTGGTTATCAGGAGTGGAAGGGGAAGGGAGGGTAAACCACTAACTAGAGGACAGACACATTTTAACTTGGGTGAAGAGGTAGGCAATATACAAGAAGGAGGAGGTCAACACAAAATGATCAAGGAAAGGAAAATGTTGGGAGGAGTACAAGAGTTAAAGGCAACAGTTGTTGTTATTGTTGTTATGTGCCGTCGAGTCGGACCCGACTCACTAATTCATACACAATCCTGCAATAACAGTAACAACAATAATGATAATCTATGAGTGGATACATGGATAGGCACACAGGCTGAACAGGTGTGGAAAAGAGAATATCCATGAATATGTATAGGTTTGGCACAGGATATTTCTACATATGTATTTATAAACAAAACAAACAAACTCACTACCATCGAATCAGTTCTGACTCATAGCAACTCCCATTGGGTTTCTGAGGCAGTAAATCTTTACGGAAGTAGCTTGCCCAGTCTTCCTTCCTCAGAGTGGCTGGTGGGTTTGAATCGCCAACCTTCTGGTTAGCAGTCAAATGCCTTAGGCACTACACCACCAGAGCTCCTTTATGTATTTACAGATGCTTAAAATGTATCTATGAATATAGTAAAGCATACAGGGAGCAAAGTTATAAAAACTTATTAGCCATAACCAAAAACCCTGAAGGAGTGAGTCACTGCACCTTGGAACTCAGGACCATAGTCTTGGGGGAAATGGAGGTCAATTGGCACAACATAGTGCACAAAGACAATGTTCGACAGCCTGCTTTGGTGAGTAGCAACTGGAGTCTCCAAAGCTTCTGAGTGGCCATATAAGGTGCAACTATTGGTTTCTCCCTGTCTAGAGCATGGAAGAATGGAGAAAATCAAAGACACATGGAAACAATTAGTCCAAAGAACTAATGGATCACATGATCCTCAGCCTTTAGGACCCTGAGGCTAGAAGAACTAGATGGTGCCCAGCTACTACTACCAACTGCTCTGAAAGAGATCACATTACGAAGTCCTGGACAGAATGGGAGAAAAATGTGGAATAAAACTTAAACTTACAAAAAAGACCAGGCTTACTGGTCAGACAGAGATTGGTGGAACCACCAAGACTATGGCTGTTGGTCACCCTTTGGACCTGGAACTAAACTCACTCCCATAGGTGAATTCTCAAACAAAAGACAGGTCTTTAAGGTGAACAGCTCTACAAAGGTGCACACTCCTTAGAACAATCAACCATCAAGATCAAAAAGGCAGCATTTCCTCAAGGCCCAAGTTCCAAAGTCAGGAAGGGTTAGGAGAGGAGGAGGAATGGAAATGAGAAACACAGGCAGGATGTGGGGGAAGTGATGTAACATTGAAGGGATTACAGTTAATGACATGAAACAAAACGTATGTGAATTGTTGAATGGAAAACTGATTTGCTCTGTAAACTTTCACCCAAATCACAATAAAAAGTTAAAAAACAAAAAAGTTTCATTATAAAAGCGGTAACACACTGGACATTTTGGAAACCATGAAAAAGTAAAGGAAGAAAAACACTTGAATCTTTCAAGAAAGGTATTTATCTTTTAAAATTATGTAAGTCATCATTACTAAACATTTGGAGGATAAAAGATTAAAAAAACTCAGAATGTCACTATTGACACAACTCTTAAAGATTGTATCTTTTTTTTTCTTCTTTACTAAAGCAATACACACTCATTGCAAAAGCAATTAAACAAGAGAGGACTATAAAACATATGACAAGAAAGTCTTCTTCCATGCCACCTTCCAGAGAGAATGACTATTACAAGTTTGGTAGTACCACAGGTATTATCATTTTTGCTCAGTTCTTTCTGTTTTTCTCATGTAGAATTTTACAAAGGTGTGATCATAATATTTATACAATTATGTACCTTGCCCTTTTTGTGTATCATTGTATGACCCTTTTTACGCTGTGGCTATAGAGCCTTTAAACATGATTTTCAATGAAAGTCTATTAAGAGAATGGACCATAATTTTCTACATTATTCCCTTAGTGTGACATGTGTGGGCTGTTTGATCAGTTTTCTCTCTATAATGAATATGGCTGCTACAAACATCTTAATGCATATAGATTTCCCCATATTTTGCCAATATAAATTCAAAGAAAGTGGATCATTGCCTCAAAGGGTAGGGACAGTTTGATGGCGCTTGAAACGTAATACTAAAATTATTATCAAGAGGTTTTAGCAAAAAAAAAAAAAAAAAAGTTGTTTAGCCAATTTATAGTGTACCAACAACTACCAGATTCATTTCACCCTCACCAGCAGTAGGTATTATCATTTTTTGTTATTTTCACTAAATAATAGGAAAAAAAAAAATTTCTTTTACTCTGATGGAATTTGTGCATATTTTCAGTACTAACCTGGGGTATTCAATATGGTATTTGGACAACTTTTCTCTTGTCTTGTCGTCAATCAAGTCTTCAAATTTTTCTTTTCTCACCCGTATCATCTCAGTTCCCAGACTCACCAGGATCAGGGGTCGCTTGTCAAGTTGAGTATCAGGAAGGGAGATCTGGTGAAGGCCCTACAGAAAAGAAGTCACAGAAAGTTAGATCTCAAAGACCATCCAGTTCAATCAGGTTTTCTAGATGGGAAAAATGAGACCCCAAACAGAAGGTGAACCTGTCTGGGCTACTCAGAAAGGTAGATGAGAAGGCCAGGGCTTCTTTCACTACATGGTATCTCAATTCTCTGACTTCTGCAATTAGAAGAGCCCCTAAGGCATTTCACCCACTGTCCTATCTCCCCATGCTTAGGCTCTACTCCAAGAACCTTACTTACACAAACACCCTCCAGAGATTAACATTTTACATGTGTCTCAGTTTCCTGCGGCTGCTGCAACAGAGTATCACCAACTGGGTGGTTTATAACAGTAGAAATGTATTGTCTCACTGTTCTGGAGGCTAGAAGTCCAAATTCAGGGTCTTGGCAGGGTCATGGTCTCTGCAAAGATTCTAGGGGAAGATCCTTCCTTGTATATTCCAGCTTCTGTTAGCTCCCTGGTCAGCTTCCTTGGTTTATGGCAGCGTAACTCCAACCTCTACCTCCATTGTCACATGGCTTTCTTCCCTCTGTGTCTCTGTGTCTCTTCTCTTTTTATAAGGACACTAGTGATACTGGATTAGGGCACTTCCCACTCCAGTATGACCTCATGCCGACTAATGACACCTGGAAAAACCCTCTTTCCAAATAAGATCACATTCACAGGTCCTGGGGGTTAGGACCTCACCTTGTATTTTGGGGGGGACACAATTAAACCCAAAACAAGTTTTCCCCAATGTCTAATCTCACCCCTTTTCTTTTTTTTTTTTGCTGTGTAAGCCCATTTTCTCTTCCTTGGGACCTATGACAAAATTACATTGCTAGCCCTCCTCTCCTCCCAGCACCACAGAGTCACTTCCTACTCACAGAGACCCCATGTGTGTCAGAGTAAAACTGTGCTCCAATGGTTTTCTTTCTTTCTATCTTTTTAATTGTTATTTGGGTGAAAGTTTACAGAGTAAATTGGTTTTCCGTTCAACAATTCATACACATTGTGTTTTGTGCCATTCACTGCAATCCCCACAGTCTAACAACACTCTTCCCTTTTCTTCCATGTGTTTACCATTTCCCTTTGTCTTTCTTTCCTATCCCTTCCTGCCTTATGAGCTTTATTCCTGGACAAATGCTGCCCTTTTGATGAGTGATTGTTCAATGAGTGCATACCTCCCTGTATTACCGTTCACCTTATAGTCTTGTCTGTCTATTGTTTGGCTGAAAGTGAAGCCATGGGGGTAAGTTCAGTTCCAGGCTTGAAAGATGTCTAAGGTCCATAGTCTTGGGAGTTCCACCAGTCACTATCAGATCAGTAAGCCTGATCTTTTTACACAATTTTTAATTTTGTGTCACATTTTTCTCCCACTCTATCTGGGACTTCTTATTGTGATTCCTTTTAGAGCAGTCAGCAGGATTAGCTGGGCACCATCTAGTTCTTCTGGTCTCAGGGTCATGAGGCTGGGGTTCACCTCTATAGGATTTTCAGTGGCTGTTGTTTCTGAAGTAAATCACCAGGCCTTTCTTCTGAGGCACCTCTGAGGTAAATTTGAAACACCAACTTTTTGGTTACTAGTTGAGTGCACTAATCACTCGTCACCCTGGGACTCCTCTTCTTCTTCTATACCTACCCTTTTATAGGTCTTCCCCCATCCCCATCCTTTTCTGCAAGTCTTTATTCACAAATGTGTATCTCCACTGAGCCTCAATTCTTTTTTTTTTTTTTTTTAATACCTCAGACTTCAGCAGCCACTGACCCTCCCCTCCACAGCTCATGTGGCTACTCCTACTCCTTGGCTTGGATTCACTCTTGTTAAAACTGTGAGGGATGTGGAGATCAACAAGCATACCTACTTATTTTAGAGAAGTTAAGTCCCTTTTAAGAAGCACCCAGAGATGGAGTGGAGTTGGCTTAGACCCCTTGTTGCTAGACTCCTAATCCAGTGCTCTCTCTTCAGTCTCTCAGTTATTAATCAAGACTCAGGCAGGGAGGAAAACACAGCCTCCAATGCACAGCTGCGGTCATCCTGTACCTTGTTCAACCAATCCTCAAGGACGAGCATGCCAGGATTCTTTCTGCTTCAAGCTTTGAAATTGCTGTTCCTCTGTCTGAAATACTCTGCTGCCAGATCATTCCACAGCTTGTTTGTCAGTCAGGTATTAGCTTAAATATCACCTCCTATGAGCAGCCTTCTGTGACTATGCCATTTAAGGAAGCTCACATCCAACCCTCTTTCTATTCCATTCGAATTGCAATTTGCAGCTTTCTAAATATTTGCAAGTTTACCTGTTTGTTGTCTGTCCCCCAGCTAGATCATAAACCCCATGAGGGCAGGAATGATGTCAGTTTACTGGCCCACACCAGTACCTCATGCCATGCTTGAAGTACAGTAGATGCTTGAGAAATATCTGCTATAACACAATCCACAAAGACAATGTTCTACATCCTACTTTGTTGAGTAGTGACTGGGGTCTTAAAAGCTTTTGAGCGGCCAACGACGGTGCAAATATTGGTCTCTCCCAGTCCCAAGGAAAAAAGAATGAAGAAAATCAAAGACACATGGAAACACTTAGTCCAAAGGACTAGTGGACAACATGAACCTCAGCTTTCAGGAACCTGAGACCAGAAGAAGTAGATGGTGCTTGGCATCACGGCCAACTGCTCTGAAAGGGATCACATTAGAAGGTCCTGGATAGAGTGAGAGAAAAATGTAGAACAAAACTCAAAGTCATAAAAAAAGACTAGGCCTACTGGTCTGATACAGACTAGTGAAACCTCTGAGTCCATGGCCCTTAGTCACCCTTCAAGTCTGGAACTGAACTTACTCCTGTGGCTCAGCTTTTAGTCAAACAATTGTTGTTGTTGTTGTTGTTGTTATGTCCCGTCAAGTCAGACCCAACTCATAGCGACCCCTCCTTGGGTTTCCGAGGCGGTATCACTACGGAAGTATCTTGCCCAACCTTCCTTCCAAGGAGTGGCAGGTGGGTTTGAACTGCCAGCCTTGATAGGTCTATAAAGTGAACAATAACACCAGGAAGGTACACACCTCCTAGAACATCAACTATAAAAGATAAAAAGGGCAACATCTGCCCAGATATAAAGCTCATAAGGCAGGAAAGGATAGGAAAGAAAGACAAATGGAAACAGTAAAAACAGGGAGGAAGTGGGAAGAAGGGTGCTGTTACATTGTGGGGACTGCAATCAGTGTCACAGAACAAAACACATATGAATTGTTGAACGGAAAACCAACTCGCTCTGCAAACTTTCACACAAATCACAATAACAAGTAAAAAAAGAAAGAGAAAAGGAATATCTGCTGAATGAATGCTCAGAGTCAGAGAACCTTAGCATTGACAGCTTATCCAAGTGAATTTCCTCATTTTCAGATGAGGATACAGATTCAGAGAGGTGAAATGATTTGTCCAAGGCCATTCAGCTAGCTAATTAGAAGTAAAATGAGAATAAGACCCTCTATCTGTCCCCTTCCTTCTGCCCTGCTCATGGCTCTGGACACCTGTCCCCCTTCAGAGCCTGCCTCCAGCCCAGTTTTGATCACTCCTGAGGCCTCAGCCTGATGGTTCCCTGGAGAAGTCTGGCTCCCCTACACACCTCCTGGCTCAGAACTTGGGTCTCTCTACTCCAGGCTTTGGCTTCTGCTATTTGCAGGGCTGACCCAGCTCCACATTCCAGCTCCCAAAAGTGAGGAAAAGGTGATCTACTCTCTGGTAGGTAAATACAGTCACAGGTGTTACTATTCATTCTCCTACAAATGAAGCTAGGGCTTTGAAAACAAAAAGAATGGAAGTTTACCAAAGGCACAGCATGGAAACATCCATAGACATTTTCTTTTCTTCTTCCACTTTTTATGTATTTATTTTTAATTGGTAAGTTTTTGTTTTTTGCCTTCCCCTTCATCCAAGTTAATATGTGTCTACCCTCTAGTTAGTGGGTTACCCTCTCTCTGTCCTTCCCACTGCTTGCAACCATCAAGGAATATTTCTTTTTATGTGAAAGCCTTTTCTTGACTTTTTAATATAGTGGTCTCATAATATTTGTCCTTTTGTGATTGACTAATTTCACTCAGCAAAAAATACTTTAATTTCATCCATGTTATGGCATGTTTCACGGATTCATCGTGTTCTTTAACATTGCATTGTATTCCATTGTGTGTACATACCATAATTTGTTGAGCCATTCATTCATTGATGGGCATTTAGGTTGTGTCCATCTTTTTACAATTGTGAATAGTGCTGCAATGAACATGAGTGCGCATGTACTTGTTTGTCATGGCTCTTATTTCTCTAGGATATAGATACTAAATAACTTAGTATATACTGAATATATACTAAGATATATTCTTAGTAGTGAGATTGCTGTATCATATGGTATTTCTATGATTCATAAACAAAATGAGCTCAGTACAGAAAATTATATGGAACAAAGAAATCAGCAACACCGCAAAAAAGCACATAACAAAATGACAGCAACAAATTCATACTTGTCGCTAATTATACTGAATGTCAATGGATTAAATGTACCACTCAAGAGACAGAGAGTTGCAGACTGGATAAGAAAACATAACCCATCAATATGCTGTCTACAAGAGATACACCTTAGAGAGACAGACAAAAAATAGACTAAAAATCAAAGGTTGGAAAAAGATGTATTAAGCAAATGGCAACAATAAAAGAGCAGGAGTGGCAGTACTAATTTCTGATAAAATTGACTTTAAGACAAAAACCACCATACAAGACAAGGAAGGACATTATATGATGATTAAAGGATTGATTGAGCAAAAGGACATAATAATAAATATCTATGCAACCAATGAAAGAACCCCAAAATACATAAACCAGACTCTAACAGAACTCAAAAGACAAATAGATGACTCCACAGTCATAGCAGGAGATTTTTTTTTTTTTTAATTGTGATTTGGGTGAAGATTTACAGAGCAAATTCACTTTCCATACAGCAGTTCACATATACTTTGT
>NW_006921607.1:12074226-12078877 GCF_000298275.1 Orycteropus afer afer | reverse complement strand
GCATCTCTCTAATAGGAGCTCTGGTAGCACAGTGCCTAAGGCATCTGACTGCTAACAAGAAAGTTAGTGGTTCAAACCCATCAACTGCTCTGTGGAAGCAAGACTGTGCAATCTGCTTCTGTAAAGATTTACCACCTCAGAAATCCAATGGGGGTCACTATGAGGCAGAATTGACTTGATGGCAGCATTTATTATTATTATTATTATTATTTAAATGGATAATGATCACAAGCATTTCTTCATGTGTTTGTTGGCTGTCTAAATTGGGTTATTTGTCCTTTTGTTGGTAAGGTGTTAAAGTTTCTTCTAAATTTTAGAGATTAGCCCCTTTGTCCTATATGCTGTTGCCAAAATATTTTTTCCCAATGTGTGGGTTCTTTTTACTCTTTTGGTGAAATCTCTTGATGCACGTAAGTGTCTAATTTTTAAGTGGTCCCAGTCATCTATTTTGTCTTCTGGTCTTTGTGCATTTTCAGCTATCACAGGCATTTTCTTTAAAGGAGTCATGTCAATAAATATTTGTTGAGGACTTTCTATGTGCTGGGACCTGTGAGGTGAATAAGACAGCCAGGTTCTTGCTCTGAGTATCATTCAAAGCCTTCCAGGACTTCCCAGGTCCTACAGAATCAAGTCCAAACACTTATTCCAGCATTCCAGACTACTTATAATACAGCTTTGTCATTTCTGCTCTTACACAGCCTCTCCATCCTGCCATCTCCAAACTGAGCATCTTCCTCCCTGTTCTTCATGCCTCAGCTCTGCCCAGAGTGCCTGAGTATTCCCAGTTCCTCCATTTGGATGTGCATGTGGCTACACTGATGGGGTCAAGTGCCTGTCCTCAGGCACTTGGGTTCAATTTTGAGCACTTCACTTTGAGAGAAATATTGACAAACTGGAATGAAGTCGACAGTGAGAAGCCTGGAAACAACATCACATGAAGAGAGACTGAAAGAGTGGAAGATATTTTGCTTGAACAAGAAAATAATTAATGGAGTATTGGCACTTTGCCTGGTTTCCGAAGTGCTGAATGAAAAAGAAAACAGCATTCTTCAAATATCTAAGGGGCAACACATGACAAGTTGATTTCTTAATTTGTTCTGGGGGCTGGGGCAGGGAGGGAAGAAGGGAGCTAAATAAAAGTTGCAGGAGACAGAGTTACTGATAAAAGGAAGGACTTCCAAGAGCTTGAAAACATTCAATCAGCACTGACTGAGGGCCAGGCTAGGGGGCTGTGGCTCCCAGATGACTTTCCTGCCTCTGAAGTCACACAGTCCAGTGGGGCAGGAGCATTAATAAGTAACCGTAACCCAGATAAGAAGGGTATATGGAGGACCTGGAGATACCATAACTAAGAACAGCTGAAAAGGCATGGGTGGGAGAACAGGTTCCCAGATGCACGGTGAGCACATGAAGGGCTTCAGAAAGGACAGTCCTTCCCAGGGCACAGGGAGACTCATTCCTACTCAATACAAAACCCTCTTGTCCACTCCATTTCTGCCAACTCCCATCTGCTCACCTTGAAACTCAGTCAAGAACTCATCACATAGCTTCAATAATTACCAACTCATGGCCAAACTTGTTTAACCCATACTTCCCCTTCCACTACTGGGGGTTATTATTATTTTTTAATTGATTTTATTTATTTTTTTTTAGAAGTTTTACATTTACAGAAAAATTGAGAAAATAGGATAGAAAGTTTCCATACATCCACACTCAGTTTCCCCTATTATTAATATCTTATATTACTATGATACCTTTAATACAATTAATGATATAATTGATGAACCAATATTGATAATTATTAACTAAACCCATAATCTATTAAGATTTCTTTATTGTTTACCAATGTCCTTTTTCTGTCCCAGAATCCTATCCAAGACACCACATTGCATTAAATAAGCTCCTCTTTTTTGTGATAGTTTCTCAGACATTTCTTATTTTTTGATGATTGTGACAGTTTTGAGCAGTACCGGTTAAGTACTTTGTAGAATGCCCCTTAATTGGCATTTGCCTGTTGTTTTTCTCATGATAAAACTAGGCTTATGGGTTATGGTTATTTGTGTTGTTGGGTTATTGTTATTGGAAGACCACAGAGGGGAAGTGCCATTCTCATGACATCATATCAAGAGTACGTATTATCAACATGATGTATCACTGTTGATGTTGGTCTTGTACACTTGGCTGAGATAGCGTTTGTCAGGTTTCTCCCCCGTAAAGTTACTCTGTTTCTCCCTTTCCATACTATACTCTTTGGAAGAAAGTCACTATGGGACTGGGGAGTTATATTTCCTCTCCTTGAGGGCAGAGCATCCCTATAAACTATTTGGAATTCTTCTGTATGGGAGATTCAGCTCTTCTGCCCAGTTTATTAATTTACTCGCTAATTTAGTTATAGAGTGACGTCATCTCTCTGCGCGTCGCTTACAACTGCCGGTGGCGGTAGCCGCACCATCACCCTTTGCTTTTGTAAGACTGGAGCTCCGCGAGGAACATGGCGCCGTCTCTATGGAAGGGGGTGGTCGGCATCGGCCTCTTTGCTCTAGCCCACGCCGCCTTTTCCGCTGCGCAGCATCGTTCTTACATGCGGTTAACAGAAAAGGAAGACGAATCACTGCCAATAGACATAGTTCTTCAGACACTTCTGGCCTTTGCAGTTACCTGTTACGGTATGGTTCATATCGCAGAGGAGTTTAAAGACATGGATGCTACGGCAGAACTGAAGAATAAGACGTTCGATACGTTACGGAATCACCCGTCATTTTATGTATTTAATCATCGTGGTCGAGTACTGTTCCGGCCTTCGGATGCAACAAACTTTTCAAACCAAGACGCCTTGTCCGCTAACACGTCACTGAAGTTAAGAAAACTCGAATCGCAGCGTCAAGATTTTTACAAATTGTAGTAAGAGGACAAGACAGAGTTGGGTTACTGGAGTTTGGAGTAAAAAACACTCCCCCTCTCCCCATTGGTACTTCTATTGATCTTTTAGACGTAATAAAAACAGAATCGATAGACCTTGTTTGTACACTGTTAATTCAATATAACAAGTCTTTCTTCATACAGGGATTTTTTTTCTTTTTTTTTTATTCCATTTAAAACATATACACATATTTTGTAAGTCACTCTTTTGAATATATGTCTTTGGAAAATGTTGATGGGTTTTGTAACTTTATTTTCTTAGATTTCTTTTCTTTTGCAGTACAGCTTTTAGGATCCTTTTGAAAATATGTGTGACAACTGTATCTGGCAGCATCAACTACAGGAAAATGGTCTTCCAACCCAACAACAAACGGACTTTACTAAGAAGGCCAAAGTGGTGATTTATCAGGTTTTCTTATGCCCCCTAAAAAGTGGCTCTTCTTCAGCAGGTACTAGCCAGTTTTTAATTTATCTATGACTTCTCACCCCACCCGCTCCCATATACCGTCGCACATCAGCAGTCTTGTTTTGTCACTTCTGAGGTTCTATGTGTGAAAGTGAGCAATTTTTATGTCAGAAATTTTGTTTTAACAAGTATATTTAACAAATTCAACTTCCTGTTGTGTTCCCTTTGTTTTTCTGTTAAAAAAAAAAAATGCCCTAATTATGTAGTATAAGAACAATTGAAGACAGACCAAAAAGACTGTTCATGATGTAATTATGTTGCCTTTGTAGAAGAGTAGTAATCACTAAGGAAAACCAATCACATGTCCTTAGCCAATTTAACTTATTTAAAACCTCTGTCAGCTTACTGCATACTAAACTAGTGAATTTGGAAAATAAACAACACTTCTCATTAATCTGAAGTCAGACTTGAAAGGAACTGGGCCAAATAAGTTCTAAATATTTGGAACTAATATCTTAAAAAAATTAAAATCATTTAAGAAATTGTGTAGTTTCTGATTTAGAACAAGGTGAGCGTTTTCCATCTAAAATGTATGTTGCTGAAAGTGAGGATGAGGATACAGAGTTGAATTTTTTTTTTAAGAAATATTTAGTAATTTTACTTTTAGGGGAAATTTGGCTAGCACTTTGATCTTCTGAGGGAGCTCTGGTAGCCTAAAGCATTTGACTGCTAACCAGAAAGCTGGCAGTTCAAACCCACCAGCCACTCCTTGGAGGGAAGATTGGGTAATCTACTTCCCTAGTAATAACTGCCTCGGAAACCCAAGGAGGGGTCACTATGAGTCGGAGCCGACTCTACGGCAGTGGTTACATTGTGTTTTTGTTGATCTTCTGAAAGCTCAACATTTTTTTGTAGAACAGATTTCTTTTGCTGAATTGTTTAGGTGTAAAGGTAGTAACTAGAAGCAGGTTTGAAAAGGAAACGTGTTTTAGGAAGAGTCATATGATGCCTTTATACTTTATGTACTTTTTCCCATTGAATGAACCTCAGCTCTTCTGTTCTGCCTGGTAAAGCACAACCCCAAAGCATGAGATTGTTTAGTCATAGGTGGTAGTGATTGTTTTTCCAGCCCAGTCTGTCTAGAATACTGAGTCTGCTCTCTAATGAGAACAAAGTTAGAAATCTGCTAATAACTGAAAATAATTCAGAAATTAATTAAGATGTGAAATCAGGGGTTTATATGATTTTTAAGTCAAAATGTGTAAGAGACAAACTTCTTGTGTGTGTGTGTGTGTGTGATTTGGGTGAAGATTTACAGAGCAAATT
>NW_006921607.1:12057269-12072421 GCF_000298275.1 Orycteropus afer afer | reverse complement strand
AAGTGTCTATTCATGTCTTCTGCCCATTTTTTAATTGGATTGTTTGTCTTTTTGTTATTGAGGTGTTGGAGTTTTCTATAAATTCTAGAGATAAAGAGCCAAGGTTCTTAAGTCAGGCTTGTCTACCTCTTCTTCAAGTATGACTTGATTTGGAAGAGCCCCTTGTTTTTGTCTTTTTTGGGACTGTTTCCTTTCCTTAATTTTTTTGGTAACTTTATTGAGATATGATTCACATACTTTACAGTGCACCCATTTAAAGTATACAATTAAGTGATTTTTAATGCATTTACTGTTGTGCAACCACCATCAATTTTAGAATATTTTCATCACCTCATACCCATTACCAGTTATCTCCCCTTTCCCAAGACCACCACTCCCCAGCCTTAGGGAACCTCTGATCTACCTTTGGTCCCTAGAGATTCACCTGTGGATTAATATAATATATGTAGTCTTTTGTGATTTGCATCCCAAATAGGGTTTTACTGTATGAGGAGTGAGAAGTTTTTCTCATCTTGAGAACTGTTACTGCTGTGAAAGGAAGTAGTTGGTAAATCAGTAGATCAGAAAACTGTTACTGCCTAACAGTTTTCTCAGTAAATCTTATATTTTTCCTCATAGACAAGCATTCATGATAAAATATTTTGGCCAATCTCTGAAATGGATATTAAAGTCTTCCCCTGGCAATTCAGGAATGTATTATTGGTAAAAATGATGCCAAATAATTTGGCTAATAATTGACATAGCAGTTTTCAGGTAGGTCTGATTTTGCTAGCAGCTTTATACCTTGAGCCAGGTGAGCCTGTAAAACAATTTTTTTTTAATGCCTTCCATTGAATTTCTGCTGTCTTTTTAAGTATGTATCATGGGACTGAAGGTGAACTGGGCACAGAGTAACTGCTAAATGAATCAAGTACAGAATTAAATTTACAGTACCCTGAGGTGGTTCATTACTACCTGGGGTAGTCTAAAAATGTAACAATGTGAGCTAGTTAAGCCTGTAGTTAACTATGGCTTCAGTGATACTTGGGAGCTCTGGTGGTGCAGTGCCAAAGGCATTTGACTGTTAACCAGAAGACTGGCAGTTCAAACCCACCAGCCACTCCTTGGAAGGAAGACTGGGCAATCTACTTCCGTAGAGATACCACCTCAGAAACCCAAGGAGGGGTCACTATGAGTCAGGACCGACTCAATGGCAGTGAGGTTTTTTTTTGAGTTAGTGATGTACTTACTATTCAGGTATATACTATTCAAGGAACTCTAGAATAGAGGAGGACTCACTTCTTAAATATTTAGGGAACTAGACTAATGGTTCACCTGATGAAAATGTACCTAGGTTCATTTGAGACCGAAACTGTAACTTCCTTATTATTGTTTCCTAAGCATTGTGGCATATTTTTTGAGTGGCATGACAGTATCTTCCTGGTTCTCTGTGGTCTGTTTCCATGATGTAGTGAGTAGTGCTTATTTTATTTATTGGTGTTTACTATGAGCATCAGTGCCTCTAACACCAAGCATATTTTTTGGATATGTTTCCTCTCTTTAAATGACCTTGCCTTGTCCAATAAATAAATGGTACTGTCTCACCCTGAAATTTTTTTTTTTACTTATATCAGTATGGACTCACTGATATTTTATACTTTAGATATATTAGTTTATTTATTTTGTTACTCAAATTTGCTCCAGCTTTGGCCATTGGGAGCTATTTCAGTTGGCTCTTTGTCCTTTTGACATACCTCCATCAATATAGGGTTTTTATTTTATTATTGTTTGTAATTAATTTTTTTGAGCACTTCCTTACTTTTTGGCACACTAAATGATACAGGCACTAGCTATTTCTCCAAGGAACTCTGGTTTCTTTTATTGAAAAATGGTATTAGAAGCCAAGATCCAGGAACTAAGTGTGCTCATTGCTATGGGGATGTCATTTGTTTTAGACCCTGTTAGCTGATAGAGCAAAAAAGACATGTGTTAATTCTAACTTGTACATATACACATATCCACAAAGATTTCTATATGTAACTATCTCTATGTTAAGCTAAATGTGAGTTCATACTGATGTCTCCAACTCTAATCCATTACCATATGGATCATTCTACCCTCCTTCCCTTGTTTATCTGTAAATTTATACTCCAAAGAGTGAGAAATCTGGTTCCCACTATCTGTCATTCATCTATTTAATTGTTTTGATCCAGTATACATGTATAGCAGTATCAGAATTGTTAACGTGTATGCACTGTGGGAGCAGTTTGATCAACCAGAGCATAATGCTTATGTACCATCTCCTTTGCCTTTAATCCTACAGACTGAAAAAAAAAACCCACTGCTGTCAAGTTGATTTCAACTCATAGTGACCCCCGCTGGATTTCCAAGGTGGTAAATCTTTATGGAAGTAGATTGCCTCATCTTCCTTCTGCAGAGTGGCTGGTGGGTTTGAATTGCCAACCTTCCAGTCAGCAGTCAAATGCCTTAGGCACTACACTACCAGAGCTCTTTCTTACAGACTCGACTCATTCTTAAAGTTACTTAGGCTAGCATCCTTTTTCTTTTCCCCTTCAGTGAGGTTGTTCCATGCATTTGTATTACAGGGAGATTCTCTTGCCACAGTCTTCATTCCTTCCTGGGATACCCCAACCTCCTAAATGATTAATTAATTTATTTTTAAAAATCACATACATTAAGGTTTGTCCTTTGTGCTGTAAAGTTTTATGGGTTTTGACAAATGCATGTCTTGTATTCACCATTGTGGTGGATAGAATCATTTTATGCTCCTAGAAGTCCCCTGTGCTTCACCTATTCCTCCCAACCCCTGAACCCCAAACCCTGGCAACCACTGATCATTGTATTGTCTCTATAGTTTTGTCTTTTCCAGAATATCATATATTGTAATCATATAATACCTAGCTTTTCTATACCAGCTTCTTTTACTTTGCAATATTCATGTAAGGTTTCTCCATGCCTTTTTTGTGGCTTGATAGCTCATTTCTTTTTTATTGCTGAATAATATTCTGTTGTATGGATGTAGCACAGTTTGTTTATCCATTCACCTTTCCATGTGAACTTTAGAATCAGTTTGTGAGTATCCACAAAATAACTTGCTAGGATTCTGTTAGGATTGCACTGAACCTATTAATCAAGCTAGGAAGAACTGACATCTTACCAATATTGAGTCTTCCAACCATGAATATGCAATAAATCTCCATTTATTTAGATCTTTTTTGATTTCTTAGAGTTTTATATATTTATTCATATAGATCTGGTGCATTTATTTTTTTTAGATTTATACTTAAGTATTTTAATTTTTTTGTGCTATTATTTATGGTATTGTGTTTTTAATTTCAAAATCCAGTTGTTTATTGCTAATAAATAGGAAAAATGTAGACTTTGCTATAGTCACTTATTAGTTCCAGGAGCTTTTTTGTCAATTTTTTTGGGTTTTCTACATAAGACAGCCATGTCGTCTGCAAACAAAGAAAGTTTTATTTCTTCCTTCCCAATCTGTATAGGTTTCATTTTCTTACTGTACTAGCTAGGACTTCCAGTACAATATTGAATAGGAATGTGGCCTGGATTATTTTAAAGGAATTCCTAGATGTCCTATCATTTTATCTGTAGATATGTCCATATGTAGCTCCTAAGTATAAGGACTCTTTTAAAAAACATAACCACAATTCCATGATCAAAGCTTTAAAAAGTAGTAATATTCTTTAATATCATCAAATATTTTGTATTTTTAACCTTTACTCTCATTACTTAACACTCCCAGTCTTTGATATATCATGAGTAAGAGTATCTTGGCATACACTTACCACAATTTCTCCTTGCTCCACAGTGTGGATCTTCATGTAGGTCCCCACTGCAGCCTCTTTTGCAAGCCGACCAGTCTCGGTATCAATCACAGAACATTTGACCAAATGACCACGCCTGGATCTGCAATTTGACAATTTGTTAAAGAGAACTCATCTGTAACACAGTCAGTTCATGAGGCCCTTGATAACCACCCCTCACTCTTACACCCTGTGACCTTGCTGTAATTGCTTATACCACAGTCTTCCCTCCTTGAGGTATCTGCACCTTCCCACAAGGTTAAAAAAAAAAAAACCAAACTCACTGCCATTGAGTCATTTCCGACTCATAATGACCCCCCCTTTGGGTTTCTGAGGCAATAAATCTTTACAGAAGTAGATTGCCCAGTCTTTCTTCCATGGAGTGGCTGGCGGGTTTGAACCGCCAACCTTCTGGCTAACAGTTAAATGCCTTAGGCACTATGCCTCCTTAAAAAAAAAAAAAGAAAAAGAAAAACCTCACTTGTCAAGTCAGATCTGACTCATAGCAACCCCTTTCTGGGTTTCTGAAGCAGTATCACTACAGAAGTAGATTGCCACTCTTCCTTCTGAGGAGTGGCTGGTGGGCTTGAACCCCCAGCCTTCTGGTTAGCTGTCAAATGCCTTAGGCAGTATGCCACCAGAGCCCCTTAATCAAGCCCTGGGAGAGACTGACTGTGTTAGGAATTGGAGAGATTTAGTAGGGAGGAGACTTGAGAGGAAGGAACTATTGCTCCTTTAAACACTGAAGGGTTGTTACATGGGGAAGTTGGCTGACAGATCTCACACAGCTGAGCCAGACATGATGGGTGAGAAGCCTAGGCTGCCAGAATTAAGCTCAACATAAGGAAGGAATTTCTAACAGAGCTGTCTGAAAATGCAACAGACTATTTTGCAAAAGAGTGAGTTCTGTGCCTCTGGGGACACAGCAGAAGTTGGGGCTCTTCTTGACAGGAAAGCAGAGAGGAGGTGGAATTCATGGATTCATTCATTTTTACAAACAGGTTTCCTTCCTGTACATTGTTCACGTTGGAGTTAATTTTACCGCAAGTAATCTGTTATGCTTTCTTTGGTCTCTGCCCAGGTAGAATGAAGAGGCAAGCTATGCTATTTGGATTAGAAGTGGGGACAGGATTAATTACCAGTTGAGAATATAGCTGGACTCACCCAACACATATATAAAGTTTGCCTTAATTCCTGCCCCATCAGGACATGTGCAGGGAGTGTCATCATTTTTCTGTTCTGGGTCTAACCTGTCTCTTCTTCCTTACTGAGTCAGAGCAGAGACAGTGGGCATCAAGTCTGTTCTGTCTCCAGCTCAGAAGAATGGGGGTTGGGATTTCAAGCCCTGGATTCCTTGGAAATCATATCCCATCCAGAGGAAAAACAACTCAGAAGTCCTGGGCTGCTCACTGTGAAGGCAAGCAGCCTGAAAGCGTTAATGGGCAAAGAGGCACTGGGACAACGTGGGGATTGGGACACTGATCCCTCTATTAGTAGCATTATATTTTTATTTCAAATTTAATGGGAAGGTATCATGCTGCCCTGGCATCAACATTGAGCTGCCCCTAGACTGGTTCTCACTGTTGTCTTTTCCTGCTCCTCAGCCTTTCCAGGAAAGGCAAAAGTTCAGCCTTTCATGTGCATCTGCCTCATATTAAGTCATGATAATTGTACCAGATAACACTGCTGAGCACAAAGAAGCGGCTCATTTTTTAATCCTGGCTCTTTCACTTTCTACCTCTGTGACCTTGAGCAAGTACTTAATCTCTCACCGTACCTTGGTTTCATTTGAAAAATGGAAGTCATAATCGTAGTACTTAAAGGGTTATTGTGAAGATTAAATTAGATAGTTGTGTACTAGGCACAGAGGAAGTATTCCACATATATTAGCAATAATTATATCCCATTTAACCACTAACTTATAACAACTCTGAGACTTAAGACTGTGATTTACACTTAAGGAAACTAAGGCTCAGAGAGGTCAAACCCCTTGACCAAGCACATAGAGCTTAAAAAAGGAGCCATGCCAGGATTAAACCTGGGTTAGACTGACCTCAAAGCCCAGGTTCTTATCCACTATGCTGTAACTACCTCCTTCAGATAGGTAGAATTTTCTGAAGAAGCTCAGAGTCAAAAGCAGCCAGTGATATACAGACAGACAGAATTTCAGAGCTGTAAGGTTCACCTAGCCCCTTCTTGCTCCAATTGGTGGTGGTGGTGGTGGTGGTTATGTGCTGTCAAGTCAGACCCGACTCATAGTGACCCCTCCTAGGGTTTCCGAGGCGGTATCACTACGGAAGTAGATTAAGAAACCACCTAAAATGGTTCTACCTAGAACCTCTCTAGGCAAACCTATACTCACACCCTACCCTTTGGGGCTGACCTGTGTCTGCCCCCTGTGCCTTCTTGGCATCCCTGACATTCTGCCTTATAAGTCACATTCCCCTTCCCAGTCAGAATCTGGACCCTTCTTTCTGCTAAGAGTTAACTAAGCTTACTTGATCTTCGAGCCAAAGGTCTTTGGAAGATCAGTCATTGAGGTGTGACTCATACTGCCGTTGGTCCCCTTTTGCTCCCAGGCCTTCTGGAGATGTAGAAGTTTCAAAAAGCTGAAGTCCTGTACAGGATATGATTTGATCTGGAATTCCTTAAATCTCTCCATAGGAGAGGGTTCTGTTAGAGAAAGCAGAGGAAAACACATTCATGAGTCTTCGCATATATGAGGTGGTGGTGGTGGTGGTGGTGGTGGAGACATCGTAGATACCTGGCCTGGCTAGGCTGGTGAAGGTACACAGGGGAATAAATAAGAAAAACATTTTGGTCTCTATGTATCGTCTCTTACTGCTAAGCCTTGTGCTAACACCTTTCTGTCTGTTTCTTTCAGACAAATGTGGGTAGCCTCATTTAAGAGATGAGATGAGGAGCAAGAGTTTAAGTCAACTAGGAAAGCGCTGAAGCCTGGATATGAACTCATGTCTATTTGATTCAAAGCTCCTATCTTTCCATTAATAGATCACATGAATCTGGGCCTTCAAACTGGGATGGGGGGAACAGCAGTAAAAGACAGTAAATGGAAGACTAGCTATAGAACCTTGAAAAGTCACATAGTCTTTTGGAGCCCTGATAGGCCTGTTGTAACTGCAAATAAAGTACGTGATATGCTAGTACAGTGCCTGGCATAAAATAGGCCCTCTATGAGAGTTATTAAAAAGATATTGAAGGGAGTACTTGTCAGAAATAAAAAGGAGCAAACCACTCAAAAACACTATGCTGAATAAAAGAAGGCCAGAAATAAAAGAGTATATATTATATACCTAGAATAGGCAAATGCATCAACAGAAAAGTTCATTAGTTGTTACCAGGGGTTTTGGGGAACAGTTTAAAGTAATACTGCTGAAGAGGTACTGAGTTTCTGCTGGAGTGACAGAAGTTTTAGAAATGGATAGCGATGATGGTAGCGTAACATGGTGAATGTAACTAATGTCAGTGAATTCTACACTTAAAAATGGTTAAAATGGCAAACCTTTTGTTATATATATCTTACTATGATTTCTAAAAATGTATGTATAGTATTATTCCATTTATATTAAATCCTAGGGAAAAATTAACCTATAGCATTAGAAAGCAGATCAGTGGGGTAAGGAGTAAGCGGTGGGGATTGCCTGGGAAGGGGCACAAGTGAACCTTGTAGGTTGTTAGAAATGCTCTCTAACTTGATTATAGTGGTGGTTACATAGGGTTTAAATTTGCCAAAACTCATCAAACTATACATTCAAAATGTATGTATTGTATGAAATTATATCTCAGGGAGCTCAGGTGGCATAGTGCTTAAAGCATTTGACTGCTAAGCAGAGGCTGGTAGTTCAAACCCACCAGCCACTCCTCAGAAGGAAGACTGGGGAGTCTACTTCCATAGAAATACTGTCTTGGAAACCCAAGGAAGGGTTGCTATGAGTCAGATTCCAATTGATTAGTTTTTTTTGTTTTTTTTTTTAACGCTGATTTAAAAATAGATCTCCATTCATTCAGTGATTAGCATTTGAGTATCCACTAGATGCAGGTGTGGTAGTAGAACTGGGAATACAAAGCCTCTCCAGAGTTTATGTTCTAGCACGGAAGACAGATACTCAATCACCATTTCAGATTCAGTTATATGATTTCAATGGGGTTAAATACCACAGAGCATTCCTGGCTGGTGCAAATGGTTAACACACTCAGCTGCTAACAAAAAGTCTGGCAGCTGAATTCCACCCAGAGGCTCCTCAGAAAAAAAGGCCTACAATCTACTTCTGAAAAATCAGTCATTGGAAACTCTATGGTGCACAGTCCCACTCCGACGCACATGGGGTCGCCAGGAATCAGAATTAACTTCATGGCAACACAGAAAAATACCACAGAAGTACAGGGTACTTGGATGAGATATAATGGGAGATGGAGAATGCTGATCTAGCACGAGAAATCAGGGAGACTTCTACTTTTAATCTAAGATCGGAAAGAAGAAAAGAGCTGGGGAAAAAGAATTTGTGAAAGCCCTAAGTCAAGGAATAAGTGGCCACACAGGGGAACCTGAAGAGTGAAGATGAAAAGGCTGAAAAGCAGGAGGCTGGAGGAGTGGGCAGGAGCCTAATCTCACTGGGCCTTGTGGCCGGTTTCCACAGCTGGCAGAAGGAATCAAATAATAGATGCTACCAGGTTCCTCTTACTTTAGATTTCTAAGATAATCTGGGCTGCAAACTGGAAGCAAGACAGGACCAGGTACCCCTGCCATGTTGCCAGCTGTAGGTGGGACTTGTGGCTTACCAAAGATGTGGGTCTTCAGAGGTTTGTTGTACTGGAACTCCAGATGCTGCCAGATCCACTTGTAGTATGAAGGGGAGTTTCCAAGGTCGATCAGCCTCAGGACTTCACAGCTGCCCTGACACATCAAGGAACACACAAAAAAGGATTAATCCCAGAGGCTCCAGGTTTCTAGGCTTTGAAGATAAACTCTTTATTACATCTTATCCCACTTTGTTTTACTTAATTAAAGTGGTTTTAGGTTCTTTGTTTTCCCATTGTCAAAGTGTTATCTACTATCTTAATAAATTCAAATAGCTAACGAAAACCAAACCCCAAAGTCAAGCCTGTTGCCATCAAGTTGATTCTGATTCACAGTCAGACTCTACAGACTGCTGGGTTTGAACCAACTTTTTGGGTTAGCAGCTGAGAGCTTAATCACTGCAACACTAGAGAACTAAAGAAACACGAGAACTAAATACAATGCTATTACTGGAGGGGGCGGATCACCATTGGGATCATTATTGGGACAATGGGTGAAATTGATTTTGGACTATATATATATATTATATTGATGTTAAATTTCCTGATTTTGATCATTATTCGGTGGTTAATTTCTGATCTTAGAAAATAATTACTTCACCCAAACCAAACCAAACTCATGGGCATCAAGCCAATTCTGACTCATAGGGTTTCCAAGGCTGTAAATCTTTATGGAAGCAGACTGCCTTATTTTTCTTCTATGGAGCAGCTAGTGGACTCGAACCACTGACCCTTTTTGGTTAGTAGCTAAATGCCTTAACCACTACACCACCAGAGTTTCTTTAATTACTTAAATATATAGAAGTAAATTTGTATGATGGATGTTACTTAATCTCAAATGATTCCAGCAGAAGAAAATACATATATTAAAGCAAATGTGGTAAATGTTAATAATTGGTGAATCAGGGCTACATTTATACTGGAATTATTTGTAATATCTTTGCAACTCTTCTATAAGTTTGGAATTTCCCAAAATTAAAAGCTAGAAAATATTCAAACCAAACAAAAGAAAACAGAGAACACTAAAATTATAATAAGCATAATATACTAAAATAACTGGTAGCAACATGTAGTATTATTTCAAACTCTTCTCTATGAACATATAAAATGTATATACAGTATATATATTTTTTCATAAATGAGTCCCTTTATGTAAAACAGACTCATAAACTTTTAAATTCAATAATATACCAAGGACATCTTTTCATGTCAAATAATGTAGCTCTATTTAATAGTTTTAAATAATTGCACAGTATTCTATACCATAATTTATCTAAAATTAAAAATAAATATTCACTTGATCAAAAGAAGTCAGACAGAAAGACCACATACTACATGATGCATCTCATATGAAGTTCAGGACCAGGTAAAAGTAATTGTAGTGACAAAAGACAGAACAGTGATTACCTTTGTGCCTAGGGGTGGATTTTGTCTGGGAAGGGGCAAAAGGGAGCCTCTGAGGTGCTGGAAATGTGTTTTATCTTGATTTGGGTGATGGTTATACAGTTTATATAGATGTCAAAATACATCAAGCTGTAAAGTTTAGATTTGAGTTCTTTACTACCTATATGTTATACCTCAATACAACTTTTTTCAAGATTAACACTTAGCTGTTTCTAATTTGTCAGTATAACTCTGATTTTTTCAGGACAACAAAGTCCCTAATCAAAAAAACTCACTACCTTCCCCACACTGTCCTGCAGTAGGGTGGCAGTGACTCAGTTCTGTCTAATGACATATAAATGGAAGATTGCTGGATTAAACTCCCAGGGAAATTTTGTTGTCCTTCTCCCTTCCCTCTGTCTGAAACTCAGCCATGATGGTTGGAGGTAGAACAGCCATATTTCAACCATTAGAATGAAATCCAGACGCTACGGATGATGAGTGAAGAAGCCAGAAAGGGCCTGTGTTCTTGATGACTTCTAGCCCTGGCCGCTCAATTCTAGACTCCTTATTCTATGAGAAAAGAAGTCACTATTCATTAAGCCACTGCAGTTGGTTTTCTGGGACCTACAGCAGAGAGTATTGCTATCTAATGGTCTTGTACATACATCCAAGTGCCTATAGTTCACAAATGTTCAAGTTCTCCTCCTAAGCACATTGGCAGGATTTTCCTTTTCCACCCTTTAAATTAGGGCATGGCCTTCTAACTTGCGTTAGCCAATGAAATATTAGCAAAATGACTTGCAACACCCTGGACAGAAGCTTTAAAAGCTGTTGTTTGATTTGCCATCTCTCCTCTCCTCCTGATCATGGAAGCACAGGTCAAGACAGTCTTTAGTGGCCTTGGTCTCTCAGTGACCACAGGAACAAAAGTCCCTTTGCTCAGGTGCTATGATCAAATAGTGTGAGATTTGAGAACTGTTTATCATTACAGTATAACCTAGTTTATCCTAACATATACCCATGTTTGATTATCTCTTTGGGATTAATTCCTAGAGATATGAATGTCTTAAATTTTGATACAAACTGCCAAACTGCCCTCCAGAAATGTGATGTAAATTTACACTCTGTAACAGTGTAAAACAGGACCTGTTAGAATATTTCCTTGCCAACACTGGATTTTCACAATCTTTTCAATCTTTGTTAATGGAATAGGAAAGAAAGATAATTTTTCTTTTTGATTTCATATCTTTATAAAATCTTGCCTTTCTTCAGGGGAAGCTCTAAGAGACACATTATAAAGGGTTAGAACTCAAGGCAGATTACTGTTGAAGAGAAGGGAAAAGAGAAAAGAATGCCCACTTAATAAGTCCTTATTATGTGCCAAGCATTGTGTTTGGAGCTTTATTCAAATTCATTCAACAAATATTTATTTATCGACTAGGAACTGTGGCAGGCGCTAGAGAGACACAGGCAAACAGTTTACTCTTGGAATATCTCTAATAGGTTTTTAACTATATTTGTATCTGTGGAGAAAACAGTTTTACCATACTGTCCCCAAAAGATTAACTGTTCAAAATGAACTGATTATGGACATTATTTGTTTGTGATGTCAACAGGAAATCATATTTTCCAATTTCAGGGTCCTAAGGAAGCCCTGAAATAGCACTGATGGCACAATGGTTAGGCTCTCAGCTGCCACTCCAAAGGAGAAAGATGTGGCAGGCTGCTTCTATAAAGATTTACAGCCTTGAAATTCTTATGGGAGAGTTCTATTCTATCCCATTGAGTCTATATGAGCCAGAATCAACTCCACAGCATTGGGTTTTGCCCCACCTGCTGCTAATTTCGCCCTCTAGTGTTAATGTGAGTAAAGTACAGAAGTCAGGACAGACTAGCCTCATTACCAAAGGGCAGCTCAAAGGCTCTCTAACTTAACTCACTGCTGTTGAGTCAGATCTGACTCGTAGTGACCCCTCCTTGGGTTTCCGAGGCGGTATCGCTATGGAAGTAGATTGCCCCATCTTCCTTTCGAGGAGTGGCTGGTGGGTTTGAACTGCCAGCTTTCTGGTTAGCAGTCAAATGCCTTAGACTACGCTACCAGAGCTCCCTCAAAGGCTCTGGCTAGGAAGAAAATAAATATGAGTTGTTGTTATGTGCCATCGAGTTGGACCTGACTCAGCGACCCCTCCTTGGGTTTCCAAGGCAGTATCACTACGGAAGTAGATTGCCCCATCTTCCTTCCGAGGAGTTTGAACCGCCAGCCTTCTGGTTAGAAGTCAAGTGCCTTAGGCACTAAGCTACAAGAGAAGGAAAAAAAAAAAAAAGCAGTCCCTTAGAGGGGGCTGGTGCTCATGAGCTCCAGCCAGAGTGGACTATGCCAGAATGTAACCTGGTGTTGTCTGATCTTCCAAATTTTCAAAAGAAGCCAGAAATCTGAACTTGCATGTAAAAATCTTCACAGTAACTATTAAATCAGGGACAAACCCAACCCATCTACAGGCTGGTTGAGGGCCATTACCAGCTGCCACTTTGTGACATCTGCATTTTTTTTTTTTTTTTTTCAAAAGGAAGTCTGAGTACTTCTGCTTTAGAATCACCAGGGACACTTAATGAAATGCAGATCTCAGAGTGGAGGAACCAGAATCCTTAGGGTGAGCCAGGAATCTGCCTTTTGAAGAAGCATCTGAGATGTTTTTTATGCTTCCCGTTGAAGACTCTTTCCTTGATCAGGGATTCTCCAACAACTTAGTGCACATCAGAGTCCCTGGAGGGAAGTATTGAACCCTGCTCCTAGAGTTTTGGATTTGATAGGACATTGTAGGCCTCAGAATCTGCATTTCTAATGAGTTGCCAGATTGTTAAAGCAGAAAGTTTTATAATGTGGTCACATCACTTTTACAATATTTATACTTTTTTTTTTTTTAAAGTGATCTGGCATCAATAAGACTCAAGAGCCAAATATACAATTTAAATCTGCATCTGTATGTAAATAAGCATGTATATGAGCTCCTAGAGCAGGAACTGCAGGATCCTGTTTGTAATATATAACTACGTATCTTTAAATACAGAGCAACCCTATGAAGGAGGCAGGCCAAAGTGTGTCTTTTGTGCTTTATAGTGTTAAAAATAATCAAATTTTAATAAATTCAAACAAGGTTTATTCTGAGCAATTATTCTATATGTATAAAACCAAACCCACTGTCACTGAGTCAATTCTGACTCCTAGCGACCCTACAGGACAGAGCAGAACTGCCCTATAGGGTTTCCAAGGCTGTAAATCTTTATGGAAACAGACTGCCTCATCTTTCTCCCATGGAGAAACTGCTGGGTTTGAACCACCAACTATTTGGTTAGTAGCTGAATTCCCTTCACCATTGTGCCACCTTACTAGGTTTGATCTCCCTAGCTTCCCTCCCTCCCCACCAGACATCTCACCTTGCAGACAAACATAACAGTGGCAGACTCTACAAAGTCTTTTGAGATCACCTGGCCGAAAGAGAACTTCTCTACCTTCCCCATAGTGACCAGCTTCCAGAGTTTCTCTTTGGACCAGGACCGAAACAGATCCATCTTCCTGAAAGGGGAAAGCTTGTTAGAATTCATCACCCTCCATCCATTGATCCCACAGCCTCTGTTACTCTTGCAAATGCCTGGGCTGAAAGATTTCACACATGCTTTCCCACTGCCTGGCCTGTAGCCAGTCCCCTCTCCTGTCAGCACCTTTGCTCATCTATCTACCCTTCTTCTCTCTTCCAGTCCTGCTCCCCTCTGTGCTTCTCCTCAGATACATCTGGCATGATCCAGCCTCTGTGCTTTTCTCATCTCTGCTCCATCCCATCCTTCCTTGTACCTTGTGGCTCACTAGTCTCATTCCAAGGAAAGAATAGGTGGTTCCTCACTTTCACTCACCGCTGTGTTCTGTCCCTTCCTCACTTTCACTCACCGCTGTGTTCTGTCCCCAGCCAGCAGTCCTGGCACTGCCTTTGGTTTGTGTAGCTCGTGCCTGCCTCCCTTCACCCTGGTGGCTTCAAATACTCAGCTCAAGGCCCAGGAGATGTAGGATCCAGACTCTTCTCCTTTTGCTTGGTTGCTCCCTGTAGATAATGGCCCATTCCTTGATGGCCACCCCTTCCTCTGACCTTGTATACCACCAGTTATGGATTTGCCTTCCCTCACAAGCAGCTCCAACAGATATCAGCATGATTCAGGCCTCAACAGGGGCACTGAGTTCAGTTCAGGACACCAAAGGGGAACGCCATATCCAGAGGAGGAAAAGAGTCTGGAGTCACAGGAAGGAAAGCAGGACACCACAGGAAGAGTGCTCACTGTGTGCCAAGCACTGGGCCACCAGGGCTTCCAACCAGTTCATTCTTGCTTGATCTACTGAGAATTTGCCTTTCTACCCCAAATATAATGAATCAGAATCTATAGTTTAATCAGAACCCCAGGAGATCCCCATAAGAATTAGCTGGGGTCTGTAAGAATCACCTGGGGATCTTGTTAAACTGTAGATACCTAGAGTACAAAGGCAAAATCTCAGCAAGGGTTTGAACCAGAATTGAACAGATCTGAAGCTCTGCGGGCCACACCCTTCCCCTCTCATCTTACTGGATCCTTACTAGGACCTTGGAAGATAGGGTATCATCATTCCCATTTCATAGAGCAGGAGACTGAGGCTCAGAGAAATGATCTATCTCGGATCACGTCCTTGGTAAGCCTGACAGCTGAATCCAGGCCTATTTTCCCACTGTATGAAAAAATGAACTACTCCTCCCTTAGGACTAATTCCTCCTTCCCCCTTTTCCAGGCTCCATCTCCTTTATGAAGCTTTCTCCTCAGCCCTGACCCAGAGAAACCAGATGCCGCTTGTCCATCTCACATTCTCTACAGCTGTACAACTCTACAACCTGTGTTTACAGTGTAGGTTAGATAGATAACTTCCTTTCAGTGTAGATACTTCACTTGATTTTTACTCTTTCTCATAAAGATGAGTAACTAAAGAATAATTAAAAGACATTTAGTTTCTATATGCTTATATGGCTTTTTTTAAAAAAAAAAAAAAAAACACTTTTATTGTGGTGAAAAGATACACAACAAGACATTCACCAATATAACAATTTCCAT
>NW_006921607.1:12049207-12057169 GCF_000298275.1 Orycteropus afer afer | reverse complement strand
CTTTCTCCTCAGCCCTGACCCAGAGAAACCAGATGCCGCTTGTCCATCTCACATTCTCTACAGCTGTACAACTCTACAACCTGTGTTTACAGTGTTGGTTAGATAGATAACTTCCTTTCAGTGTAGATACTTCACTTGATTTTTACTCTTTCTCATAAAGATAAGTAACTAAAGAATAATTAAAAGACATTTAGTTTCTATATGCTTATATGGCTTTTTTAAAAAAAAAAAAAACAAACACTTTTATTGTGGTGAAAAGATACGCAACAAGACATTCACCAATATAACAATTTCCATATTTGTAGCTCAGGGACATTGATGACATTTTTCATGTTGTGCCACCACTATTGCTATCCTTTTTCCAAAATAGTCCATCACCATTAGCATATACTCAATGCCCCACAAACAGAAGCTTCCCCTTTCCCCCTCCCTCCTACCCTTGGTAACCACTAATAATCTTTGGTTTCTCTCTATATATATTTTCAACCTATCTAGGAATTTTCCCTTCCCCTCTCCCATCCCAAGTAACCAACAAAGTAAGTTTCCTTCCGTGTATAAACCTTTTCTTTACATTTTACAATAGTGGACTGATACAACATTTGTCTTTCTGGGATTGACTTATTTCACTCAGCATAATGTCTTCCAAGTTCATCCACATTATGCAGTGTTTTGCAGATTCTATATTATTCTTTAGGCTTGCACAGTATTATTCCATTGTGTGTATGTACCACAGTTGGGTTATCCATTCCTCCACTGATGGACACTTAGGTTGTTTCCATCTCTTTGCTATTGTGAATAGTGCTGTGATAATTATGGCTATGTATATATCTGTTCATGTTCTGCCTCTCACTTCTTTAGGATATATACCTAGTAATAGGATTGCTGGATCAAATGGTATTCTATTACCAATTTCTTAATGAATCACCATACCAATTGCACAGTGGTTGTATCATTTTACAGTCCTACCAGCAGTGTATGAGATTCCCAATCTCTCCATATCCTCACCAGCATTTGTTATTTTCTGTGTTGTTGAACTTTGCTATTGATGCTGGGGTGAGATTATACCCTTATATGGCTTTTCAGGTGAACAAGTATCCCAAGGCAAAAAAAAAAAAAAAGTCTTTTGTTCTACATGAATTCTACTTTTTGATCATTAAATATGGTACCCATAAGTAAGGTGCTTACTTTTCTGACCTGCAAAGCTTCCAATTATTATATCCTGTTACTCATTTATTCACTATTTATTTTTTGAATAAATAGTGGTTCTGGCACTATGATAAGAGCGAGATTACAGTAACAGATCTCCTACCACATTGCTTACTATCTGATGGGGGAAAAAGTAAGGAAATGATTATGTGATCAAAAATTACAGTCTGTTGAACAACATGACGAACATAATTAATGTCAATGAATTGTACATGCAAAGATGGTTAAAATGGTGAATGTTTTGTTATACACATATTTATAGAAAAAAAAAAAACTAGTTTGGATGGGGGCTCTAAAGAAACACAGGGTGCTATAGAAACATATGGTGAGATACTCTCTCTATTCTGGAGTGGGTTTAGTTAGTAATGGTGAGGCCCAGGGACTTCTGAACTAGACATTTTGGGCACAAATCCTGGCTTTGTCATCCTGAGCTTTGACTCCTTCACCTATACATTTGGGAAAAGAAGAAAAATAACCTCATGAAATGGAATAAGAGATTAGATGTGACAAGTAGTACGAAGTGCTTAGCACCCTGCCTGGCCCGGTAAGTGCTCAATAAATGTTAGCTATTTTTCTCCCACAAAGAAATGATTTTTGAGCTGAGACCTGGAGGGGCAGTAGGAGTTTGCTAAACAGAGAAGGGATGGGTACAGAAGAGTATTCTAGGCAAAGAGAACAGCACCTAATATGTTTTCCACCAGGTCTAGGACAAAGTCAAGTGCTTAATAAACACATGGTGAAAAATAAAAAGATGCTGAGTGAAGGTGGAGTTACCTGAAAAATTCAAACCGATACTGAGCATCCTTTTCAACTTCCACATCCAGCTTATTAGCAAAGAAATCTTCCTTGTCAACAACTAAGAACTCTGTTTCTTCCATACAGACCACAGTGGCCCTCCTTACTGAAGAACGCAGAAGAGCCATTTCCTATAGGATAAACAAGGGCATGAGCAAGCGAGAGGTCACCTCCAGCTTCCTGCTCAAAGGCTTGCAAGTTTCAAAACCTGCTTCTATCTCCCCTGAGGTCTCTCCTCCCCAGACTGCAGTCCCCTGGCCCCCTCTGTGCTGCCTGCTCAGTCTCTCCTTTTGTGGGTCCACTCCTCCCTTTTAACATGCTCTGGTGGTATAGCGTCTAAGGCATCTGATTGCTAACTAGAAGGCTGGCGGTTCAAACCCACTGGCCACTCCCCGGAAGGAAGGTTGGGCAATCTACTTCCACAGTGATATTGCCTTGGAAACCCAAGAAGGGGTCGCTATGAGTCAGATCTGACTCGATGGCAGTGGGTTTTCTTTTTTGTAGAAAAGAGACAACAGGCCTGAATGAATAAGAGGAGAGGAAGCCAGAGAGATATTGCTGTGAAGTCAATGCATTTCTAAGGGGTTATGCTATTGTGTGCCATCAAGTCAATTCCAACTCGGAGTGATCCCATGTGACAGAGTAGAACTGCTCCATAAGGTTTCCTAGGCTGTAATCTTTATGGAAGCAGATTTTTACAGAAAGCCAAGTCTTTCTTTTGTGGAGCCACTGGGTGGGTTCAAACCACCAACCTTTCAGTTAGCAGCTGAGTGCTTACCACTGTGTCACCAGGGCTCCTTCTAAGATGTTATGAAGGGGAAATACTCCTTAAAGATCACAGATGAAGAGGATAGCTTTGGACATCGCCTGGTCCAACTCCTCTGGCATTAGATATAAGGGCTCTGGGGCACATAACAAGGCAGTGATTTGCATAGTGGGTAAAGCAAGACTGGGCCTGATCAGGAGCTTCTTGAAGGAGTTCTTTCATACCTCCAAACCACCCCAGGAAGCCAGGCTTTTCCTCTTATTCTTACCCCAAAAGAGCAGCCCTTTTCTAGCACTGTTGGGTATGGGTCCAGGAAGGCGCTGCTGCCATCCTCATCCTCGGTTACTGCGACCTTGCCCAGGTAGATGAAATAAAAGCTGTTACCCTTCTGTCCCTTCCTGATGATCACTCGTCTACGATCAAACCTGGAAAAAGACCATGGCCAGTTGATCTGGTAGTAACACACAGGGTGATCTATGTTAGAAAGAGATCTGGACTGGTTGTGCTCTTTGCTCTAAGCACAGACTTAGAACAGAAGGGACCTCAGAAGAGCTCACACTCAGCCCCATCAAGCCTGACCCCTTCACTAACACCTATCCAATCACCCACCGCTATTAGAATTAAGCTTCCTGAGGGCAAAGCATTTGTCAGTTTGGTACATTGCTATATGTACTCAGGCACATAGTAAATATTCAATGAAAATTTGTTGAGTAAACAAATGAATAAACATTGAAAGAAATGTATGAGTTAGTAGACTAGCTACTGATTAAGAATATTGGCTTTACAGTCAGACCAGGTCCAAATTCTGGTTCTGCCCTTTGCTGTGTGATATTTGGCAACTCTTCCTCTCCTTGAGCCTGTTTCTTTGTAAAATGCAGATAAGCATACCTAGAAAGCAATGGATAAATGGTCTTATCATGATCCCCAAGAGCTCACTATCCAACTGAGCACTCTCAGGGTAGAGGTGACTAGGCCCAGAACAAAATGAGATTTAGTTTTTAAGCTCAGAGGGATGTTTCTGAATTTCAAATGCAAGTTAAAATCTCATGTCTTACAATATTTACTCATTTCCTTCCTTCATTCAATAAAATAAATATCAATTATATCTGTCGGTCACAGGGATAAAGGACACAGACTTTATTCTCAAAGTTATGGTCAAGTGCAGGATGTAAATAAGGTTTAAAAGAAAAGCTATAATAGAGGTAAGCAGAGGCTAGTTCAGGAGCACAGAGAAGGGGCCTTTAACCCAGGTTAAGAAGGCCAGAGAAGGCTCTGGGGTGGTATCTGAAGTAAGTTTTCCAGTTGGACAAAGAGATGGAGGAGTGTCTCAGGCAAGACATGTCTAAAGGCACAGAGGTGACAGGAAACATGGCATATTCAAGGAATAACAGTAAGCTTCATCAGAGTGGCAAATGGGGATGGAAATGGGGAGAGAGTTAGGGAGAAAGGTTAGGGAAGTGGTAGGAGAGAAAAATCAGCTGGATCGCCAGTAAGATGGTGGAATAAGCAGACAAGCTACACAGACCCTCTTCAACAAAGAAAAGAGAAACCAATTGACACAGATAGAGAAGATAATTCTGGAGCCCAGAGCTTTGAAATGAAGGATACAGAAGTGGATTGAACACTAATTTTTAGAAGAACCTGAAAAAAAACAGTGAATAAGGAGACAAATGGAGTTGTGGGCTGTCAGCTATCCTGACAGCACAGATAGTTTGAATATTTCCAAGTAGTGTTAGGACCTGAGAATTAACCTAAAAATCAGCCCTACTCACCAAGGACTTCATGGATGACTGCACTGGTGGCTTATGACTGAAAAGGGAAACAGAAAAGAAGGAGACAAACTGAGCTGGGCACTTTCAGCTGTCTGGAAAGTGCGGCCATTTTTAATGTTTACACGTGGTTCAGCTATTTTGGATACTTAAAGCAACAGTGTTCTCATTTGCATTCCTGGGATTTAAGAATAGGCCCCGCTTGCCAAGGGCAGCACAGACATACGGGAGCTGATGACTGCAAAGGAGATAGGTGATGAGTGCATAAGTGCTGCCAACTAGTGAACAGAGGAGCACAGTACTCTACTTACTCAGATATATCCAAAGAAAACTAAAATCTTGAGTGAATCATTCCAACTTACAATCACCAATTAAATATAAACACAAAAATGTCACATTGTTTTGGAGACAAAAGACCATCACAATCCACACAAAGAAGCAAGATAAAGCAGTAGAAGCAAGGGACCAGGATATAGATCCAGAACACATCTCTGAGGAAGAAGCAGCATTGGAACTCCCTGATAAGGAATTCAAAAGAATTATATTTAAGTACCTTCAATGGATTGAGAGACAGATGAAGGAAAACAGTAACAGAAACAGATGAAGGAAAACAGTGACAAAATTGAGGAAAACATAGAGAAAACCCTAGAACAATTTCAAAAGACAATACAAGAACAGAATGACAAAATAAGTGAAACAAAATCTATAGATAGAAATCCAGAAGATTAATACTAAATTCTCAGAAATAGATAACACATCAAATGGGCAAAGAAGTAGAATTGAATCAACAGAAGACAGAATTAGTGAGACTGAAAGCAAATACCTCAATAGTTCCTTGGATAGGGATCAATTAGAAAAAAGATCAAAACAAAATGAAGAAAGCCTAAGGTTCATGTGGGATACTATCAAGAGGAATAACCTATATGTAATCAGAATTCCAGAAGAGGAAGGGACAAATAAAACCAGAGAAAACTGTTGAAGATTTGTTGGAAGAGAATCTCCCTGATATGATGAAAGGTGAGAATATATTCATTCAAGAAGTCCAATGAACCTCAAACAGGAGAGACACCTCCCCCCCCAAAAAAAATCACCAAGACATATCAACATCAAACTCACAAAAATGAAAGACAAAGAAAGAATCCTGAAAGCAGCACGGGAAAAACGAAAAGTTACATACACTGGTGAAAAGGCAATGGGATGGTATATATAAAACCCTGAAAGAAAAAAAATTCCAGCCAAGAATTATATACTCAGCAAAACTGTCCCTCAAATATGATGGTGAAAATGAGAGATTTCCAGATAAGCAGAAACTAAGGGAATTTGTTAAAACCAGACCAACCTTACAAGAGACCCTAAAGGAAATCCTTTGGACAGAGAACCCAAAATGGCAAGTAACACTAGACCATTAACATGCATGATGACATAACCCAGAAACCAATGCAGTTATGGAAGTATCCAAAGTAAATAAGCTTACAAGATTGTAAACAGGGAACCAGAGACATCAATTTGCAAATGAGGACAACTGCAAACCAAAAAGAGGGAAAAAATAGTGTAGTTACAGAACTTCTAAATGGTAAAGAAGATAGACTGAATTGTTCCAAACTTGGGAAGATAATTATAAATCACAAGGTAACTTACAAGAAAAATGATAAACCTTCACATCAAAATAAAAAAGAGGAAAAACAAGGATATTTAGCAAATGCTAAAACAATAGCAACAAAAGAAGTGATAACATGATTCATAAACCAAATGAGCTCAGTACACAAAATTATACAGAACAAAGAAATCAGCAACACTACAATAATAATAATAAAATGACAGTAACAAATCCATACTTGTTGATCACTGCACTGAATGTAAATGGATTAAATGCACCACGCAAGAGATGGGGAGTAGCAGAGTGGGTAAGAAAACATAACCCATCCATATGCTGTCGACAAGAGACACACCTTAGAGAGAAAGGACGATTCCAGTAAGATGGCAGAATAGACAGAAAGACTGCACAGACTCTCTTCAACAAAGAAAAGGGAAACCAATTAACACAGATACAGAAGATAATCCTGGACACCTGAGCTTTGAAGGGAAGGATTTAGAAGTGGACTAAACTCCAACTAGCAGAAGAATTTGCATGAGAATACCAAAAAAGGAGACATACAAAACTGTGGTCTGGCAGCGATCGTGATGGCACAGACAGCTTGGATATTCCCAAGAGATAGTAGGACCTATGAATTAACCTAAAACTCAGCCCTACTAGCCAGGGACTGCATGGAGGACTGCTCTGGTGGCTGGTGACTAACAGGGCAAGCAGCGAAGAGGAAGGCGGGCTGAGCTATGAATTCTTGCCTGTCCAGAGGGGCACCCATTTTGAATGTTTAACAGGCACTTAGACTATTTTGGATATTTAAAGCAACAGCATTCTCCCAGATTCCAGGGACTTAAGAACAGGCTCCACTTGCTGGGAACCTCAGAGACATTCCAGATGGGGACGACTGGAAAGGTGCAACATTCTCCTTGTTATTCTTAGACCCCACACCCTTTGGTGAACAAAGGTGCGGCCATCCCTCACTCCCACCCATCTTCTAGGCAGGTAGGAATTCCATCCCAGTCTGTGTGCTCAGAGGGAGCCTGGGTGCCCTGCGCCACCTTGCCCCGATTTTTTCTTTCTGTTTTTTAGTTTGTTTGTTTTTGTTTTAAAAGTACTACTATTATTATTATTACTTTTGTCCTTTTTATTATTACTCTTCCCTTCCCAGGTTCTACTTTTCAGCTCTTTCATTTCCCTGTTCCTAGTTGCAATTTTTTTTTCTTTCTCATGGTAAACCCTGTTTCTGGTTATTCTTTTTGAATTTTTCCCATTTTTTCTTCATTATTCTCCTTTTCTACCTTTTATCTCTTATTGTCCTCTACCCAGATAGTGTTTTTTTTTTTTTCTTTTCCTTTTTCTTTTTTGGTTACTGTTCTGTGAAATTACACAGTGCGTTTTTTGTACATTTGCTATTACTTTTTTGATGGTTATTCAACTGTTATCTTTGTCTGAGTGGAAGACAGCAACAGTCCCCATACGATACAACTACACCCACACCTCCTGCAGCTTCACTTACTGAGTGAGAGCCACCATTTCCTTCTCCACCATCAGCCCAACAATAAACAACCAGCAAGAAAAGCTGACTCACCCTTAGCTGCTCTTCACAAACAATTAACAGAGATCTAAATACAACAATGTCACAATGTCTCAGAGACAAGAGACCATCAAAGTCCACACAAAGAAGCAAGATAAAGTGGTGGAAATAAGGGAGTAGGATACAGACCCAGAACACATCCCTGAGGAAGAAGCAGCATTAGAACTCCCTGATAAGGAATTCAAAAGAACTATATTTAGGTATCTTAAAAAATTTGAAAGACAGAAGAAGGAAAACACAGAAAAAA